>NC_067401.1:160922694-162122694 GCF_016432865.1 Antechinus flavipes
TTGACAGAACCCATGCCAGGGTAATTTTTTACAGCATTATCCCTTGCACTCACTTTTGTTCCGATTTTTCCCCTCCTTCCCTCCACCCCCTCCCTCAGATGGCAAGCCGTCCTTTACATGTTAAATAGAAGACCAACTTTTTAGAAAGATTAAAGCAAAATAACCGAATGAACATAATTCTGTGTTTAATCACAGAAGAAACTTAGAACTGAAAAGCTTCTACACAGACCACATTAATGTATCTACAACAAGAAGGGAAGCAGTTAAATAGGGGAAAAAATTTCTCTGATAAAAGTTTAGTGTCTAAGATATGTTAACAATTATATATAAAACCTAATAATGATTCCAAAAGATAAATGGTCAAAAGATAATTCTCAAAAGAACTACAAAGTATTTATAACCACATAGAAAAAAGTACCCCAAATCAATAATGACAAAAAATATAAATCAAAACAACCTTGAAGTTTTGCCTCATACTCTACAAAGTGGCAAAAATGACAACAGCCAATGTTGGAGAGTTTATAAAAAGTCAAGCATTCTAATACTTGTTGGAACTATGAAATGCTACAACCAATTTGGGAAACAATTTTGAATTGTGCAAACAAAGTGACTAAAATGTCTGTACCCTTTGAATCAGAGACTCCATTATTGAGTTTATATCCCAAAGCAGCCACTGATAAGAAAAAAGTCCCCAATGTACTCCAAAACATCTATAGGATACTTTTTGTGATAGCTAAAAGTTGGAAATTAAATAAATGTCTATCATTAACAGAACAGCTCAACAAATTGTGGACAATGAATGTATCAGAATAATATTATGCTGTAAGAAAAGATGTATGTATTAATTTTTTTAAATGTTCACATAAACACAAAGTTTTGAGTCAACTGCTCTGATATCTGTTATGACCATTGAAGTGTTGAATTTGAGAATAAACTGCCCACACTTTTTGACATATAATGCATTGATTCAGTATTCATATACCTTCCTATAGACATCAAAAATGAACATTTAACAATTTAAAAAATATTTGTTGTAGCTATAATATTTTTTCTTTAGGAGTATTAAAATTTCTCTGATAAAAATGAAAAAGTAGGCTTGATGTCAAAGAAATCTATTTTTCGATTTTCTCACTGTGATCACAGCACAAAGTTTTTTGGGTTTTTTTTTTAATTTTTATTTAATAATTACTTTATATTGACAGAATCCATGCCAGGGTAATTTTTTTTTTTACAACATTATCCCTTTGCTCTCGTTTCTGTTCCGATTTTTTTTCCTCTCCCTCCCTCCACCCCTTCCCCTACATGGCAAGCAGTCCTTTATATGTTGGATATGTTGCAGTATATCCTAGATACAATATATGTTTGCAGAACCGAACAGTTCTCTTGTTGCATAGGGAGAATTGAATTCAGAAGGTATAAATAACCCGGGAAGAAAAACAAAAATGCAGATAGTTCACATTCGTTTCCCAGTGTTCTTTCTTTGGGTGTAGCTGCTTTTGTCCATCATTTATCAATTGAAACTCAGGTCTCTTTGTCAAAGAAATCCACTTCCATCAAAATATGTCCTCATACGATATCGTTGTCGAAGTGTATAATGATCTCCTGGTTCTGCTCATTTCACTTAGCATCAGTTCATGTAAGTCTCGCCAGTCCTCTCTGTATTCATCCTGCTGGTCATTTTTTACAGAACAATAATATTCCATAACATTCATATACCACAATTTACCCAGCCATTCTCCAATTGATGGGCATCCATTCATTTTCCAGTTTCTAGCCACTACAAATAGGGCTGCTACAAACATTTTGGCACATACAGGTCTTTTTGAGTTTTTTTTTTAAACATTTTTGTCTACATGAAAACTTCCAATAGATAAGCAGAATAAGAAAATCGATTAAACTCAGAAATGAAAGGTGCTACAATAATAAAATAGCCTTGTTTTACTGTAGCAATAAAATGCAATAATTTGATTTAATAAAATCATCTTTCAGAAACTATTGTATTACATGTCAAAAACTATGGTATACACATTGTATACATTTTCTTATTTTCTCAATGTATCAATTGGTTATTCTGATTTTTTTCCCTCTTTTTTCTCTCTAAAAATTATTTTGGTATATAGCTTAAGGGTGGAATGAGACATGGGAGTGAGGGGTAGGCCAAAAATAGGATATTATGGTGATGTAAGAAACCAAAAATATCAATAATTTTTTAAGTCTTCCCTATTCCACAAGAACTGCTGAGAAAAGAATTGGCAGAAAATAGGCTTAGCCCAGTTGTCTTGCACCAAGACTTCAAGGAATACAAATCAAATATAAAAGGTCATATCATTTTTAAAAATAAGGCCACAACAACTGTGAACGAATCCAACCATTCTGGAGAGCAATCTGGAATTATGCCCAAAAAGTTATCAAATTGTGCATACCCTTTGATCCAGCAGTGTTTCTATTGGGCTTATATCCCAAAGAAATACTAAAGAAGGGAAAGGGACCTGTATGTGCCAAAATGTTTGTGGCAGCCCTGTTTGTAGTGGCTAGAAACTGGAAAATGAATGAATGCCCATCAATTGGAGAATGGTTGGGTAAATTGTGGTATATGAATGTTATGGAATATTATTGCTCTGTAAGAAATGACCAGCAGGATGAATACAGAGAGGCTTGGAGAGACTTACATGAACTGATGCTAAGTGAAATGAGCAGAACCAGGAGATCATTTTACACTTCGACAACGATATTGTATGAGGATGTATTCTGATGGAAGTGGATTTCTTTGACAAAGACTCAGTTTCAATTGATAAATGATGGACAGAAGCAGCTACACCCAAAGAAAGAACACTGGGAAACGAATGTGAACTATTTGCATCTTTGTTTTTCTTTCCGAGTTGTTTTTACCTTCTGAATCCAATTCTCCCTGTGCAACAAGAGAACTGCTCGGTTCTGCAAACATATATTGTATCTAGGATATACTGCAACATATCTAACATATATAGGACTGCTTGCCATCTAGGGGAGGGGGTGGAGGGAGGGAGGGGAAAAACTGGAACAGAAGTGAGTGCAAGGGATAATGTTGTAAAAAAAATCACCCTGGCATGGATTCTGTCAATATAAAATTATTATAAAATAAAATAAAATATTAATTAAAAAAAATAAGGCCACAACTACATGCTTATAACTTCAACTACTAGGGAGTTGTTGTCCCCAACTAGGCCATCTGAGTGTCCATACTAAATCTAGCATCAATACACTAAGTTCTTAGAGCAGTGGAGCAATCAAGTTGTTTAAGAAAGGGCAAACTGGCCCAGGTTGAAAATTAAATAAGTAATGGGATCAGAAGAACCTGTACTTCTAGCCTAGCTGAGAGAGGGAGACCCAAGTTTAAAAAAAAAAAAAAAAAAACAGAGGTGCCTTTCACAATTATCACTGGAAAGAGGTCTTAACCACATAAATATTACAAATATGATCATGAAATTGAAAAGGGACAATTTCAATCACATAAAAACACTTTTCCACAAACAAAATCAATATAGCTAAAATATTAATGAAAATAGATATGGGGGATGTCTTTGCAAATATCTAATAAAAATCACATTAAGAAAGATGTATTTAAATCCTGACACAAATATAGAACACAGCCATTTATCAATATATGTGATCAAAAAATATGAAGAATTGTCAAAAGATGAATCACAAACTGCCATATTAAAAAAAAGTTCCAAATCAATCATTTTATATGTATATATGTGTAAATATATATACATGTATATATTTAAAATAACTGAGATATATAACCTATATCAAATTTCTTAAGATGTCAGAGAGGGAGAAGTGTGGGAAGGAAGAAGAAAATTTGAATTCAATTTTTTTTTTTAAATGAATGTTAAAAACTGCCTTTAGGGACAGCTAGATGGCGCGGTAGAGCACCAGTCCTAAAGTAAGAAAGACCTGAATTCAAATGTGACCCCAGACACTTAACATTTACTAGCTGTGTGACTCTAGGCAAGTCACTTAATTCCAATTGCCTCGAAATAAAATATACTTTTAGTTTAAAAAAAAAAAAACCAAACACCTGTAAATGTAATTTGGGGGGGAAATCAAAAAATATATATTTTAAAAATATTTGAGGGCAAAAAAAGAAAGATTATATATAACATCCATTAAAATAGCAAAAGGATTTTTTAAAATAGTCATTATTGATGGTGTTATGTATTATAAAATACTGTCACTAGGTCAGATTCTGTGGTGGAGGGGATTAAATAAGAAAAGTCTATGATGCAAATCAATCAGCGGTATCCAAATTGAGGGGCACACATACAAGGTGATATGTAAGAAGATCTAAGAACTGTGGGAAGAAAATATAGCTTTCATTTATATTTAAATATATAGTAAAAATATTGCTTTATTAATATTTAATATACACATTAACACTAGTACCCTCACTTATTCCCCATGTCAGATGATCAGGTATTACATTGGTCCTCTAAGCAGCTGTGAAAATTGGCTAGGTGTCTAGGCATTTCTGCCCTGGGCTGGGCTGGACTAGATCCACATAGCTCCAGAGGCAGAAAAAACTCTCTTTGTGATACATTAAAGTCTTTTGTCCAAAAATAATAGATATAAAGTTGAATGACAGCAGCAAAGGGGCAAGGAGTTTTATTTCATTTAGGAGAAGGAAGAATTAGATGTAAACTAGAGTGACACTTGTTTTTCCTGGTCTTGTCCTCCCTGTCATTAAAGATTCCTTTTAGAGACTTTCTCTCTCCTTCACTCAGACCATGTAAATGAATTTTACTTGTTTAAGAAAGTTGGGCTACTAGTTCTTTAAACAGGTAAAGAAGCTTAAAGCAACCAGGAAAATGCATTTTCTGTTTCCTGAAAACTAAAAAGATATGTTCAAAAGATAGGGAATGGTAGTGGAGTAACAATTAACAATGATATATTGATAGGGAACAAGATAAGAACTTCGTTAGCAGAGGGAGTTTCCAAATGAGAAAATATCTCTACCAAAACAAGTTGGCACTTTCTTCCTAACTTCAAGAATATTGGTTGTTTAGTCTATTGGGCAGTTATTTAACGTGATTTGTCCAGAAAAACATAGCCATTATATGTTAATAGCAAGGTTTGAATTCGGATCTGCCTGGAACCTAGGCTAGCTTTCTATCAAGTCAACAAACATTTATTAAGCAATTGCTATGTGCCAAATATTATGCTAAATGCTAAATGAAATTGACTCTTAGCTAGAAGGCAAAAAATTTAGAAAGTGGACTATATGAATAATTCATTAGGTGTGTCATGAAATCTTGAAGTTATGTTACTGCAGACAGAAGAAAATTTTACTTATTTGACATATACAGCATATAGTATTCAAAAATAAACAGAATTTGCATATTACTCACATACACTGACTTCAAGACATACCTGAGCTTGAACTCTGCAATAACTCAACAAAAACGATAATTCTTCTTTAAAGGAAATTGCATGCAAGAGAACCTCCCAATTCTTCCACACCATTTCCAACTTAAAATATTAAGGAGTATAACAATTCCTCACAGCAAAGAATACTCTATCATGAGTAAAAAGAGTTTGAGAAACACTTGTTCAGATGGAACATTTTATTATTATTAATAATAATGTTATTATTATTAATATTTTTGTTTATTTACTTGTGTTGATGTGATTACTCTTTACCAATTTTTAAAAATAAGTTAGAAACTTATTATTGTAGGATATTCATAATCACTTGTTTCTCAAATCAAAAGAATGCAGGAGAGAATGTGCACCATAGAAAGGGGGATGTATGCAGATAAGATTCTTAAATTCACTGAACAATTTTTTAAGCACATATGGTGTATTTCAAGTTATTTTAGAAGTGTTAAAAAGTTAAAATCACAACAATGCCAGCCATTGAGGACCTTATATTCTAATGGATATAAGCCCACAGATAGATATATGAGGATAACTAGGGAGACACCCTCAACCCTAGAGCTGGAATGTGGTGCATCGCATCTCTTTCTATAGACAACTAAACATAGTCAGCAACATGCAGGTGGGCATGCCCAGTACCCTAGGAGATATCCTACTCCAAAAGGCAGGGGAGGGAGGGGGGAATGTCTCTTATTAGCTCCTATTACAAGTAAAAATTAAATACCTGCAAAATACAAATTTCAAAGGGAGACTAAAAGAGAACTAATTACTGTGGGGATTCAGAAAGACCTCTTCTATATACTTCTAATAGTAAGGACATCTGTTTTCTTTTAAGTTTTTCCAGAGTTAGGGGGGGAAAAAACTTCTAGTTGTAATAAAGAGTAAAGCAATACTTTTTCATCTACCTTTTCATACTACCTTTTAAAAAATCACTGTGAAAATTTTTAGCTAAAGTGATTGTTTGAACAGAAGCAGATAGCTTAGTTCCCATATACTTATTCCAATAAAAAAATCTAAAAATAACCCTAAACCAAATAATAACCAAAAAATTCAATGAAAAACTACAATAATTGACCCTATTCATCCCAACATTTTACAAAAGGTCAGCTAGAAGCCTAAAGAGAATTGGAAAGAAATAAAAATAAAAGGTTAAGCATGATGGAGACAAAGAAGTGATTTAGACAAAATGCTCAAAGAAAATTTGAGAAGGAGAAATTTCAGGCTTGGGGAAGATGAGAGAAAAGGGAATCAGAAGATTCAGAGGGGATGTAACATCTGAACTTAATCTTAAAGAAAGGGGGGAAATTTTTCACAGGAAGAGATTATAACACAATCCATACCAAGCAAAAGAAAATGCAGAGACAAGAGGCAGTATAAACTATCTGAAAGGTGGGGGGGGGGGGGGGGGGGGGGGGGGAGGGGAGGGGAATGTTGAAAATGTAGTGTAAAGCCAAATTTCTTTAGTCAAGCCTTGGACTTCTGGCATTTGTATTTTATATTAGAAGCAACAAAAATACACTAAAAGCTTTGGGACAAAGTCTGACACTCAGACCTGTGAATTAGGAAAATTATTTCAGCAGTTATAAAAGAGAAGAAAGATTAGAAGCAAGAAGACCAATAAAAAACCTATTACTGGAAGTGAAAAACTTAACTAGAGTGGTAACAGACAATGTAAATAAAATAGGAAGTATCAGATGTGAGATTTATTGAGGAGGAAGGAAAAGGAGGAAGAAGAAAGACAAAAAGGTGACCATGACTTTATTCAGTCATGGTGGATTAGTGAACAGAGCCCTAGACTAGGAGATGAGAAATCTAAATTTGAATTATCTCTGATCATGTGACCATGAGCAAATTATTTACCTTCTCTTGCCCTCAACTATATGACATGAATCAATTAACAAAAAAGAATGTGCTAAGCACTCACCATACATAAAAGAATATATTAAATGCTAAGGATACAAATAGAAAAGCCAAGATACTTTCTGCTCTTAAAGAATACACAGTCTAAAATAGTCAAAAACTTTAATAATCTAGTGTTTGACAAACTCAAAGGCCCCAGTTTTGGGGATAAGAACGCATTTTCTGACAAAATTGCTGGGAAAATTGGAAATTAGTATGGCAGAAACTAGGCATTGACCTACACTTAATACCGTACACCAAGATAAGGTCAAATTGGGTTCATGATCTAGGCATAAAGAATGAGATTATAAATAAATTAGAAGAGCATAGGATAGTTTACCTCTCAGACCTGTGGAAGAGGAAGGAATTTATGACCAAAAAAGAACCAGAGATCATTATTGATTACAAAATAGAAAATTTTGATTATGTCAAATTGAAAAGCTTTTGTACAAACAAAACTAATGCAAACAAGATTAGAAGGGAAACAATAAACTGGGAAAACATTTTTTACAGTCAAAGGTTCTGATAAAGGCCTCATTTCCAAAATATATAGAGAATTGATTTTAATTTATAAGAAATCAAGCCTTTCTCCAATTGACAAATGGTCAAAGGATATGAACAGACAATTTTTAGATAAAGAAATTGAAACTATTTCTAGGCATATGAAAAGATGCTCCCAGTCATCATTAATCAGAGAAATGCAAATTAGGACAACTCTGAGATACCACTACACCCTTATCTGATTGGCTAGAATGACAGGGAAAGACAATGCGGAATGTTGGTGGGGATGTGGGAAAACTGGGACACTGATACATTGTTGATGGAACGGTGAATACATCCAGCCATTCTGGAGAGCAATTTGGAACTATGTTCAAAAAGTTATCAAACTGTGCATGCCCTTTGATCCAGCAGTGTTACTACTGGGCTTATATCCCAAAGAGATCTTAAAGAAGGAAAAGAGACCTGTATGTACAAAAATATTTGTGGCAGCCCTTTTTGTAGTGGCTAGAAACTGGAAATTGAGTGGTTGCCCATCAATTGGAGAATGGCTGAATAAATTGTGGTATATGAATGTTATGGAATATTATTCTTCTGTAAGAATTGACCAGCAGGAGGATTTCAGAAAGGCCTGGAGAGACTTATATGAATTGACGCTGAGTGAAATAAGCAGGACCAGGAGATCATTATATACTTCAACAACAATACTATATGATGATCAATTCTGATGGACATGGCCATCTCCAGCAATGAGATGAACCAAATAAGTTCCATTTGTTCAATAATGAAGAGAACCAGCTACACCCAGCAAAAGAACTCTGGGAAATGAGTGTGAACCACTACATAGCATTTCCAATCCCTCTGTTTGTGTCTACTTGCATTTTTTATTTCCTTCACAGGTTAATTTTACATTATTTCAAAGTCCAATTCTTCTTGTGCAGCAAAATAACTGTATGGATATGTATATATATATATTATATTTAACATATATTTTAACATATTTAACATGTATTGGTCTACCTGCCATCTGGGGGAGAGGGTGGGAGGAAGGAGGGGAAAAGTTGGAACAGAAAGTTTTGCAAGGGTCAATGCTGAAAAATTACCCATGCACATATCTTGTAAATAAAAAGCTATAATAATAATAATAAAATACATAGTTCAATAAAAGGAGACAAAATAAAAGGAATCTCAGCTAAAAGTTTGTCTTTGCAACATCTTTAGTGATCTTTTAGACAACGAAGACAACAATAATTTTAATATCATTTCTCTCAATTAAACCAAATCCACCTCTGATGCTGAACTATAACTTTCTTTTCTATGTTATCAATAGTGTGCCAGTTAAAAAGGGAAAGGCTATAGTACCTACATAAACAGTTGCCAGGTCACATATTTACTTTTTAAGGATGATTTAAAGGCTTCCAGATCTCAAGCTGAAAGTAGGACACATGGGGGAGGAAGAAGGAGAAAGAATGAGGAGAAAGGGTAGTGACTTACTATTTCCAGGGGCCTGGACTTACCTTCTTATTTTCACATAGGTTGACTGATACTGATGATGGCATGAACAATGGGCCCCTTCTCCGGAGGAGCTGTTACCTCTGATAATAGATTCAGAGGCCAAGCTAAAAGCAAGACTAAAAAAATAAAAGCCAAAGGAAGGCAACAAGAAGCTAGAGGGGAATAAAGTAAGTCCTCTTACAAAAAGTGTATAGGAATTAAGTTTTGAATGAAGAAGGGAATACTACTGAGCAGAAGTGAAGAAGCACATTTCAGGCACAGGAAATAGCCAGGATAAAGATAAAAGAATTTCATGGTGAGGAAGGGTAAGTAGGTCAGTATGGGTCCATCATAGAATACATGGAAGGAGGTAATATATAAAATTAGGGGTCAGATTATAAAAAGCTTTAAATACCCAACAAAAATTTTTTTATTGATCCCAAAGGTGATGATAAACCATTTTAAATTACTGAATTTACTGAGTAAAGGTACTAACATGGTCAGACATGTTTTGGGAAAACCTCTTTGGATATGAACAATTTTCAGATGAAGAAATTGAAACCATTTCTAGTTATATGAAAAGGTACTCTAAATCACTATTGATCAAAGAAATGCAAATTAAGACAACTCTGAGGTATCACTACACACTCTCAAATCGCCTAATATGACAGGAAAAGATAATGACGAATGTTATAGGAGATATGGGAAAACTAGGACACTAATACATTGTTGGTGGAACTGTGAACGGATCCAGCCATTCTGGAGAGCAATTTGGAACTATGCTCAAAAAGTTATCAAACTATACATATACATACTCTTTGATCCAGCAGTGCTTCTACTGAGCTTATATCCCAAAGGAACCCACATGTACAAAAATGTTTGTGGCAGCCCTCTTTGTAGTGGCAAGAAACTGGAAATTGAGTGGATGTCCATCAATTGGAGAAAAGATGAATAATCATTCTGTTCTGAATAATATAATTTCACATAAAATATAACATACTGAGGGAGTAAAGCAAAATACAAAATGTAAGTACAGGCATACTTTATTTTATTGTGCTTCATTTTATTGTACTTCGCAAATGTTTCATTTTTTTACAAACTGAAGGTTTGTAGCAACCTTCAGTCAAGCAATTCTATTGGCACCATGTTTCCAACAGCTTGTGCTCATATTGAGTCGTTTGTGTCACATTTTAGTAATTCTCATGATGTTTCAAACTTTTTCAACATTATTTTATCTGTTATGATGATTAGTGATCTTTGATACACCACAAACCATTCTATATAAGACAGTAAACTTAAATGTCGCATATGTTGTGATTGCATCATTAGCCACCAGTTTCCCCCATTTCTTTCTCTAGTCTTCCAGACCATATATTCTTTGGGATATAATAATATTAAAATTAGGCCAATTAATAATCCTAAAATGGCCTCTAAGTGTTCAAGTGAAAGGAAGAATAAATATATGCTGCATGGATACAGGAAGGAAAGGAAAAGGGAAAAGGAATACGGGATGGGGAAGGGAATAGGAAAGGGGGAAGGAAATAGGAGGGAAGGGAATAAGGGAAGGGGAAGGGAATGGGGAAAGGGAAGGGGCTGGGGGATAGGGGAAGGAAATAGGGGATGGGGGGTGAGAGTAGAAGGAGAAGAGGATAGGGGAAGGGAATGGGGTATGAGGAAGGGGATGGGGGAGGAGAAAAGGGATAGGGGAAGGGTATGGAGATAGGAGGGAAAAGGGAAGGGAAAGGGAAAAAGGATAAGGGAAGGGAGATCTAAAATTATATTATAAAGCAGCAGTTACCAAAACCATCTGGTATTGGCTAAGAAATAGACTAGTTGATCAATGGAATAGTTAGGTTCAAAGAACAAAACAGCCAATAACTTTAATAATCTAGTGTTTGACAAACTCAAAGACCCCAGTTTTGGGGCTAAGAACGCATTATTTGACAAAAATTGCTGGGGAAATTGGAAATTAGCATGGCAGAAACTAGGCACTGACCCACACTTAACACCGTACACCAAGATAAGGTCAAAATAGGTTCATGACTTAGGCATAAAGAATGAGATTATAAATAAATTAGAAGAGCATAGGATAGTTTACCTCTCAGATCTGTGGAAGAGAAAGGAATTTATGACCAAAGAAGAACTAGAGATCATTATTGATTATAAAATAGAAAATTTTGATTATATCAAATTGAAAAGTTTTTGTACAAACAAAACAAATGCAGACAAGATTAGAAGGGAAACAATAAACTGGGAAAACATTTTTACAGTCAAAGGTTTTGATAAAGGCCTCATTTCCAAAATATATAGAGAATTGATTCTAATTTATAAGAAATCAAGCCATTCTCCAATTGAAAAATCATCAAAGAATATGAACAGACAATTCTCAGATGAAGAAACTGAAACTATTTCTAGCCATATGAAAATATGCTCCAAGTCATTATTAATCAAAGAAATGCAAATTAAGACAACTCTGAGATACCACTACACACCTGTTAGATTGGCTAGAATGACAGGGAAAGATAATGTGGAATGTTGGAGGGGATGTGGGAAAACAGGGACACTGATACATTGTTGGTGGAATTGTGAACACATCCAGAATTTGGAACTATGCTCAAAAAGTTATCAAATTATGCATACCCTTTGATCCAGCAGTGTTTCTACTGGGCTTATGCCCCAAAGAGATACTAAAGAAGGGAAAGGGACCTGTATGTGCCAAAATGTTTGTGGCAGCCCTGTTTGTAGTGGCTAGAAACTGGAAAATGAATGGATGCCCATCAATTGGAGAATGATTGGGTAAATTGTGGTATATGAATGTTATGGAATATTATTGTTCTGTAAGAAATGACCTGCAGGTTGAATACAGAGAGGCTTGGAGAGACTTACATGAACTGATGCTAAATGAAATGAGGAGAATCAGGAGATCATTATATACTTCAACAACGATACTGTATGAGGATGTATTCTGATGGAAGTGGATTTCTTTGACAAAGAGATCCTACTCAGTTTCAATTGATCAAGAATGGACAGAAGCAACTACACCCAAAGAAAGAATACTGGGAAATGAGTGTAAACTGTTTGCATTTTTGTTTTTCTTCCCAGGTTATTTTTTACCTTCTGAATCCAGTTCTTCCTGTGCAACAAGAGAACTTAGGTTCTGCACACATATATTGTATTTAAGATATATGGTGACATATTCAACATGTATAGGACTGCTTGCCATCTGGGGGAGGGGGTGAAGGGAGGAAAGGGAAAAGTCGAAACAGAAGTGAGTGCAAGGAATAATGTTGTAAAAAAATTGCCCAGGCATGGGTTCTATCAATAAAAAGTTGTAATAAAAAAATTTTTTTTTAAAAAAAGGATAGGGGAAGGGAATGAGGATAGGGGATGAGGATAGGGGAAGGTGGTAAGGATAAGGGATGGGGATAGGGGAAAGAAATAGGGGAAAGGGAATAGGGAAGGGGAAAGGGAAATCATCTGATTAATATACAAACACAATATAATTGCTTTCAAGCTTCATCTTTTCTAATTTTAAACACAGGATTGAAACAGAGAGCCACAACATTTAGTATTGCTACAGAGACATATAAAGAACCCAAAGTTCAAAAGTGTCTTGCTTGCTTCTATTTATGAGCTTAACAAATTGAAGGAGGAGAACTTAGGATTTTGACTTATTAATAATCTTTATAAACTTCCCAAAAGATGATCTAAAATAGATTCCCTCTCTTCCCTCCATTATTCTAGGCTAAAAATATCCAGTGTCATTTTGCGTCTAGGACAAAGTTGGGCTAATAGTTCACATTTCCAAATTCACTCCTTCTCCTATCTTTGCTCCTAGGCATGTGCAACAGAAATGTTTCTGCAGGTATAGAGTTGAGATCAATAAATATAATGAGAATAGAATGATGAACTACACCAACCCAATAATTTCCACATTCCAAAGATGAAAGCCAGAGAAGGAAATGGATTAAACTTCAGTTTCGGTAGAAACCTATACCCAGACAGATATGAAGGCTACCTGAAGGAAGGAGTCTCTTCCAAAGGATATTAAATAGTTTTCTTTTTTTTTCTTTTTTACTTTTTGGGCTTTGCTTTGTGAGTTTAAATATAATTTTCATTTTTTCTTCCGCTTCTTTTTAAGAAGTATTTACTGAACTATTGTTCTTAATTTTGAAGTCAGCTGTACTACAGAAATTTTTAATATTTTACACTTTTATATCATTTCATTCTTCCATTTAGAGTTGAATTTAAGTGAATTTAAGTTCAACAACTTGTACTTTGCAGGACTGCTGCTTAGTGAATTTTGAATTTGTATATACACAATTTTTTATTTTCATTTAAACTATATTTTTCTGTCACAAAAATTGTAAGTTGGATTTTTGTTTTGAATGCAGCTTCTACTTTTAGATTTCATTTCAAATTTGTTTTGTTTCTTTTCCTAACCTGTACTAATTGTGTAAGGTCCCTTCCTGCTCTAATCCATTATCCTAAGATATTTGTCACATGTCACCTGGAGGTGACACCCTATATTTCTATACAATATAGGATCATTCAGTTAATGTAATTTTTTTTGATAAGTAGTCAAATATCAGCATTATTGTTCAATATTATAAAATATAAATAGTACTAATGTGGACTTAACTCTTTTCTCCTGTCAGGAAGAAACCTATCTGGCTATTAACAGGTATAACCAATTCCCAGACTATCCTATTTGCATAAAGTAACTGAGGCTGGAACTCTTTATCAGCCTCCATTGTCTATCCCTCCAACTTCTGGGCATCTTTAAACAATCTTTGAGATACCCATTAACATCTTTAACCTGACAGGCCAGTTATTCCATCTAGCTCCTCTTTGATCTCTCCCTCGTAAGTAACACCCAAGTTTGTATTTCCCCTATAAAAGATTTGCTCATGATGAAGATTTTTGCTAAATCCTTTTCAGGACTTAAGCCCATTCTGAGTATTCTCTTTCCCCATTATAATACCTTCACTTTAATGGCATCTTTCTCCTTACTCTAGTTAACTCTGTTTAACCTGCTAAACTCTATGGATCTAACTTGCCAGTCAATGGCATACTCAGGCCTCATAGCATATTTTTTAAATGGATTTTTTCCAGATTCCTTTCTTTGATAACCCTATTGTTTTCCCAATTCTACTTCATATTTGCCACTCTGGTGCCAATTTTCTCTCTTACTTTGTCTGTAACCTCCTCCCCTAAATAAAGAGAATGAACGGTGTGAATTTGTCACATGTTTATTTCCAACTGGAATTGCCACCTTGATCTAATCAGTACCTTAAAAGTACTGTCAAAGATTATGGAGAGCAGATAAAACTTGCTGTGACCTCTGACTTTCTCTCAAACCAACAGTAGATTAAGCCTCTAAACTGGTTTTGGAATCATAGAACCCACAAATATTTGAAGTACAACACATTTCCAGAAGAAGATACCCTGGAAGAACTTCAGAGCAGATCTGTTTCAAACGGGCAGGGGGACAATCTGCTGCACCCAGACGGCAGCACTGGAAGCCTGAGTCAAGGAACTAGGGTGGGAAGGCGGAGCTTTGTAGCTTCTACACCTGGGAATCCTCAGTGAGCTTTTTAAGCTACTCAGTTCTGGTTGCAAATGGGTGATCTAGCAGATTTACTACAAAAGGCAAATTGTAAACCACTGAGCCCCAGAAGAACACGAGACCTAGCCCTGATTACCCCGCACAAAAGTCAATCAGCAGAATTGCCCCAGGGTAAACTAAAGCAACTGTTTCTCCTGTGTTAAATGTAGACCTCAAGGAGGGACAGGACAGGAAAAGGAAAAGGAAAAAGGAGAAAGAGGAAAGAGGAAAAGGCTAGAAAAGGGGGAAAGGGAAAAGGAAAGGAAACCAAAAACTCTCACCATAGACAGCTTCTATGGAGAGAGAACAGACTGCAAATCCTGAGATTCCATCAACTCCAGATGAAGCCCCAAAGAGAGACATGAGCTGGTCCCCATTTTACAAGGCTTTCTTGGAAGATTTCATAAAGGATCTTATAAAAGAGTTAGAAGAAAAATAGGGAAAGGAAATGAGATTTTTGGAAGAAGGCATGGGAAAAGCATATAAGTCCCTACAAAATAGATTTGATGAAATGGGAAAAGCCTATAACTCTTTACAAAATAGATATGAAAAAGATACCAATTCATTGAAAAACAGAATTTGTGAAATGGAAAAAAAAAATGCAATGAACAAAACAATCCAACAGGCCAAATACAAAAAGAGCTAAAAAAAAGGTAACAAGAAAAAATACGCTAAAAATTAGAACTGAACAAATGAAAGTGAATGACTCAAAAAGACTTTAAGAATCAAACAAAAACAAAAAAAAATGAAAAGATTGAGGAAAATATGAAATACCTCCCAGCAAAAACAACTGACCTGAAAAATAGATCTAAGAGAGACAATCTAAAGGTAACTGGACTTCCTGAAAGCCATGATGAAAAAATGAACCTTGACATTATCTTGCAGGAAATCATAAAAGAAAACTAACCTGATGTTTTAGAATCAGATTGTAAAATATCCATTGAAAGAATTCACCGATCACCTCCTGAAAGAGACCCCAAAATTAAACTCCAAGGAATATCGCGGCTAAATTTCAGAACTATTGCACCAAGGAAAAGATATTGCAAGCAGCCAGAAAGAAACGATTTAAATACTGCGGAGACACAATCAGAATAACCCAGGACCTAGCAGCTTTCACCTTAAAAGACTGAAGGACCTAGAATCTGATATTCGGAAAAGTGAAGGAACTTGGATTACAGCAAAAAAAAAGCTATCCAGCTAAAATGAACATTATCTTTCAGAAAAGAAGATGAACATTCAATGATATAGATGAATTTCATCTATTTCTGATGATAAGATCAGAATGAACAAAAAAATTTATCTCCAAACACAGAACTCAAGAGAAGCATAAAAGGTAAAAAAGAAAGAACTCTTGAGAACTATATTTCTGTTATGGGTATATTTAGAGAGTGCTAGTATAATTTGATTTTATTATGATAATATGAAAAAGAAACTAGAGGTGAAAAGAGGATTGTATGGGAAAAGGAGGTAAAATAAGGGAAATTACATCTCAGAAAGAGGCAAAGAAGACCTATTATAACTGAGGGGAAGAAGTGAGGGAAGGAAAGAAAAGGAGAAGAATGAACATTGTGTGCATCTTACTCTCATCAGATTTGGCTCAAAGAGAGACTATCAGACTTGGTTTCACAGAGAAACTTGTCTCACCTTATAGAAAACTGGAAGGGGAAAGAGGAAAAGCAAGGGGAAGGCTAACAGAAAGGAAAACAGAAGTAGTAGGGGAAAGATGTAAGAAAGGGGGAGGGGCTCTAAAAGGGGGAAGCCTGTTTAAGAGAAGTGGTGATCAGAAGCAAAATACTGGGGAGGAGGGAAAAAGGAAAGGAAAGAGAAAAGCATAACTTAAGGTAAATAAGATGGCAGGAAACACAGAATTAATTATTTTAACTGTGAATGTAAATAGGATGAACTCTCCCATAAAACAGAAGTGAAGAGCAGATTGGATTAAAAGCCAAAATCCTACAATATGTTGTTTATAAGAAATACATTTAAAGCAGAGTGACACATACAGAGTGAGGTAAAGGGCTGGAGTAGAACCTATTATGCTTCAGGTGAAGTAAAAAAAAGCAAGAGTAGCAAATCTTGATCTCACATCAAGTAAAAGCAAAGATAGATCTAATTAAAAGAGATAAAGAAGGAAACTATATCCAACTAAAAGTACCACAGATAATGAAGCTAATACTAAACATATATGCACAAAGTGGTATTAGCATCCAGATTCCTAGAGAAGTTGAGAGATGCAAGAAAAAATAGACAACAAAACTATACTAGTGGGGGATCTCAACCTTGATCTCTCAGAACTAAGTAATTCAAACCACAAAATAAATAAGGAAAAAAGAGGCAAAAAGAATGTTTAAAAAAAGTTGGTTTTAATAGATCTTTGGAGAAAATTGAGTGGACACAGAAAGGAGATTAATTTTTTCTTGGTGGTTCATGGGACCTATACAAAAATTTAGCATGTATTTGGGTATAAAAAAAATTCAAAATCAAATGCAGAATGAGTAAATGCATTTTTTCTAGATCATGATATAATTAAAAATCACATGCAATAAAATGCCAGGAGAAAATAGACCAAAAATTAATTGGAAGTTAAATAATCTAATTCTAAGGAATGAATAGGTGAAACAAAAAAAAAAAAAATCACAGATACAATCAATAACTTCATCCAAGAGAATGACAATAATGAGACAACACACCAAATTTGTGGGACCAGCCAAAGCAGTTGTTTGGGGAAACGTTATATCTCTAGATGCTTACTTGCATAAAATAGAGAAAAAGAAGATCAATGAACTGAGCTTACAATTAAAAAAGCTAGAAAAAGAACAAATTAAAAATCCTCAATTAAATACCAAATATGAAATTCTGAAAATAAGAGATTAATAAAATTGAAAATAATTCAGTATTAGGTAAATATTAGCATAATTGACTATATCAATAACCAAACTAACGAAAACCATATGATTATCTCAATAGATGCAGAAAAAGCATTTGATAAAATCCAACACCCATTCTTATTAAAAACACTAGAATGTTTAGGAATAAATGGGCTTTTCCTTAAAATGATCAAGAGCATCTATTTAAAACCATCAGCAAGCATCATATGTAATGGAGACAAACTAAAACCATTCCCAGGAGTGAAACAAGATTGCCCACTATCAGCATTACTATTCAATATTCAATATAATAGAAATGTTAGCTTTGGCAAAAAGAGGGAGAAAAAGAGATAAAAGGAGTTAGAGTATGTAATGAAGAAATCAAATTATCACTTTTTGCAGATATGATGGTATACTTAGAGAACCCTAGAGAATCAACTAAAAAATTATTAGAAATAATCCACAACTTCAGCAAAATTGCAGGATACAAAATAAATCCACATAAATCATCAGCATCTTTATATACTACCAGCAGCAAGAAATACCAAAAAAAAAAAAAAAAAATCCATTCAAAATAATTGTTGATAGTATAAAATATTTGGGAATCTATCTGCCAAGGGAAAGTCAGGAACTATACAAATATAACTCTGAAACATTTTCCACACAAATAAAGTCAGATCTAAATAGCTGGAAAAATATCATGTGCTCATGGGTATGCCAAGCAAATAAAAATGACAATACTACCTAAATTAATCTACTTATGTAGTGCCATACCAATCAAACTCCCAAGAAATTATTTTACAGATTTAGAAAAAATAGTAACAAAGTTTATCTGAAAGAATAAAAGGTCAGGAATTTCAAGGGAATTAATGAAAAAAAAAAATACCATTGAAGGTGGCCTAGCTGGGCCAGACCTAAATCTATATTATAAAGCAGTGGTCATCAAAACCATTTGGTACTGGCTAAGAAATAGAGGAGTCACTAGACTAGAAATTGTTGCAATTTCTTCATCTGAAAATTGTCTGTCCATATCCTTAGACCATTTATCAATTGGAGAATGGCTTGAATTCTTATAAATTTCATTGTACACAGCAACATCAATATTATACAATGATCAACTCTGATGAATATAACTCTTTCCAACAATGAAAGGATTAATGCCAGTTCTAATGATCTTGTAATGAAGAGAGTCATCTACACCCAGAGAAAGGATTGTGGATCACAACATTCTCACTCTTTTTGATGTTGTTCACTTGCATTTTCTTTTCTTACTCATTTTCTTTCCTTTTTAATCTAATTTTTCTTGTTGCACAATTCTATATAGATTGTCCAGATTAACCGAAGAGGAAATAA
Organism: Antechinus flavipes; assembly: GCF_016432865.1. Classification (NCBI taxonomy): domain Eukaryota; kingdom Metazoa; phylum Chordata; class Mammalia; order Dasyuromorphia; family Dasyuridae; genus Antechinus; species Antechinus flavipes. The sequence continues at coordinate 160,941,832 of NC_067401.1, forward strand.
ATTACTTAAATAGTCCCATTTTAGAAATGATTTTCTATAATCTCTTTGCCAATATTTTATTTAAGATTTTTGCATCAACATTCATTAGGGAGATTGAGCTATAATTTTCTTTCTCTGTTTTCAGCCTACCTGGTTTAGGGATCAGTACCATGTCTATGTCATAAAAGGAATTTGGTAGGACTCCTCCAATCCCTATTTTTAAAAATAGTTTATATAGCATTGGAGTTAATTGTTCTTTAAATGTTTGGTAGAATTCACATGTAAATCTAATTAAATAAATTAGAGTAGGTAATGAGGAAACCAAACTATCACTCTTTGCAGATGATATGATGGTATACTTAGAGAACCCTAGAGAATCAACTAAAACACTATTAGAAATAATCCACAATTTTAGCAAAGTTTGCTAAATACAAAATACATACAAAATAAATATACAAAATAAATCCATATAAATCATTAGCATTTTTACATATCACTAACAAGCAAGAGATACAAAGAGAAATTCCATTTAAAATAACTATCAATAATGTAAAATATTGGGAATCTATCTACCGAGGGAAAGTCAGGAATTATATAAGCAAAACTATAAAACTCTTTCCACACAAATAAAGTCAGATTTAAGCAATTGGAAAAGTACCAAGTGTTCTTGGACAGGTCAAGCAAATATAATAAAGATGACAATGCTCCCTAAACTAATCTATTTATTATTATTATTATTTTATTTCATGCTATACCAATCAAACTCCCAAGAAACTATTTTATTGACCTAAAAAAAAATAACAACAAAATTCATCTGGAAGGACAAAAGATCAAGAATATCAAAGGAATTAATGAAGAGAAAAGCAAATGAAGGTGGCCTATGCCAGATATAAAACTATATTATAAAGCAGTGATCATCAAAACCATTTGGTATTGGCTAAGAAATAAAGAAGTTGATCAGTGTAATAGGTTAGGTTCACAGAACAAAATAATCAATGACTAAAGCAATCTAATATGTGACAAACCTAAAGGACCCAGCTTTTGGGATAAGAATTCACTATTTGACAAAAACTGCTGGGAAAACTGGAAACTAGTATGGCAGAAACTAGGCATTGACCTACATCTAACACTGAATACCAAGATAAGGTAAATATAGAGTCATGATCTAGACATAAAAAATGATATTATAAACAAATTAGAAGAACATAGGATAGTTTACCTCTCAGATTTGTGAAGGAGGAAGGAATTTGTGACCAAAGAAGAACTAGAGATCATTATTAATCACAAAATAGAAAATTTTGATTATATCAAGTTTAAAAAGTTTTTGTTTTTGTACAAACAAAACTAATGCAGACAAGATTAGAAGGGAAGCAATAAACTGGGAAAATATTTTTATATCCGAAGGATCTAATAAAGGCCTCATTTCTAAAATATATAGAGAATTGACTCAAATTTATAATAGTTCAAGCCATTCTCCAACTGATAAATGGTCAAAGGATATGAACAGACAATTTTCAGATGAAGAAATTGAAACTATTTGTAGTCACGTGAAAAGGTGCTCCAAATCACCCATAAGATTGGCTAAGAGGGCAGGAAAAGATAAAGACAAATGTTGGCGGGGATGTGGAAAAACTGGGACACCGATACCATCTTTGGTGGAATTGTGAATACATCCAGCCATTCTAGAGAGCAATTTGGAACTATGCTCAAAAATCCATCAAACTGTGCATACCCTTTGATCCAGCAGTGTTACTACTGGGCTTATATCCCAAAGAGATCTTAAAGGAGGGAAAGAGGGCTATATGTGTAAAAATGTTTGTGACAGCCCTCTTTGTAGTGGCAAGAAACTGAAAACTGAGTGGATGCCCATCAATTGGAGAATGACTGAATAAAGTACAGTACATGTATGCTATGGAATACTACTGTTCTATAAGAAACAACCAGCAGGATTGTTTCAGAGAGGCTTGGAGAGGCCTACATGAACTGATGATAAATGAAATGAGCAGAACCAGGAGATCATTATACATGGCAACAAGGAGACTATATGATAATCAACTCTGATGGATGTGGCTCTCTTCAACAATGAGAGGATTCAAACCAGATCCACTTGTTCAGTGATGAAGAGAGCCATCTACACACAGAGAGAAAACCGTGACAACAGAGTGTGGAACACAACATAGCATTCTCACTCTCTCTGTTGTTATTTGCTTGCATTTTTTTTTCTTTCTCAGTTTTTCTTTACCTTCTTGATCTGATTTCTCTTGTGCAGCAAGGTAACTGTGTAAATATATACATATATAATACTGGATTTAACATGTATTTCAACATATTTAACTACCTGCCAGCTGGGAGAGGGGGAAAAAGGGGAAAATTTGGAACAAAAGGTTTTGCAAGGGTCAATGTTGGAAAAATTATCTATGAATACACTTTGTAAATAAAAAATAAAATAATTTTCTAAAAGTGTTATACTATCTAGAAGAGAATGGTCTAAAACTTTCAAATGACAAATACCAGTTTTATAGAGCTTCTGATAAATAAGTACATTATATACTATCACAATAAGTTATGAATGACAGCATAGAAAAGAGAGTATTCCTGATTTAGCCATATCAAACATTTGATGATTGGCACAATTTTATTAGAAGCTATCCTGATAATAGATCACCTCATCTGAACATATGATTGAAAAAGCATAGAAGCAGAAGGATAAGAAATGAAAAGTTAATACAAAGCCATTTGAGAACCAACAAACCAACAAATGTAAACAAGATTTCAAAGACTTGATCAGATGCCTAACACATGCACCAGTGTTGACCTATGTAGGCCATGCAAGTCTTTTTATTTGAATAGCAATACCAACTTGAAGAATTTCAGCGCAGTTCTATATCAAGAGATTGATGGTTGCCCAAAAAACTGGTGTATGTGCCAAAAAGCACGTAAGCAATAATGACTTGTTATTTGTACTCTATAAAAGCTAGAATCCTTGGTTCTGAAGTTGGTTCTCCCTGAAAAGTTCATGTGTATAAAACAAATTTGCAAGATGGATTTGACAATCCATATTAATGGATATCATATTAATGAGTATCAAATGATATGCTACTTAACAAAGATGGAAGGTAGCACTTATCAAAGCCAAATCCAACATATACTACCAACCAAAGAAGACTATGAGGATGTAATATTCAAGGAGCTGAATTACAAGCAAACAGCACTAAAGGTAAAAGTATAGGACTTCAACTATACCAGCATGCCAGCAGTTTGGTTTCTTTGACTCAAGTTGTCTATGGATGACTAGTAAAGAGAGTACATGACTGATGTGCAGAAATAGTACAAGCCAAAAGTAATAAGATGATACCAAGTGACAGTTCTTTAAAGTCATTTATTGAAACAATAACAAAACTTGGGGGTTATGCTATTAAGTATTATACCAAACTTTTATTGAACCCATACATGGTATTAAAAGCAATTGATTCTACCTAATTCATGATTATGAACACTTTCAATGATGATTTTGAATACAAAGACCTAATAAGAAAGAAATTTTACTGGCCCAAGATGACAGCAGACATCACAAAGAAAATGAGACACATGCTCAGTGTATCCAAAAAAGTATTCCCAAAATTGGGAGAACATAAATACTATCAAATCTTGGTAAACTTTCTATATTGATATAAGCCATTAGTGGCAACTGACAATTTTGCAAGGTATACAGACACACCCAAGTAGGACACAAAAAGTTGCCATTGTTGCTAAAATACTGTGAGAAAAGTCTTTCTCAGTATATGAATTTACTTCCAGGATCCAAATCTAACACTTGAAGGTATAGTTTCAGTTGACATCGAAGTTTAGAAGAATATATCACCAACCTTAAAAAGACCATCCATCTACCTGAATAATTCAACCACTCACAGATGAAGAATGACATAAGAACAAAAATTTCACTAAAGCTAACATGACTTTTTCAGGTACATCATACAATTCTACCCAAGATAATAGCACACTGCCAACTGGTGCATGAACCATGCCTACTTAATAGTCTGGAATCTCTGAGGTCAGAAACAGCAAACATAACCACTGTATCTCACAGCTAAGAAATAAAAGAAACTCACTACCTATTTATAGCTTCAATTCAGAAGTACAGTGAAAAAAACAAATAAAATTATGATGAATGAAATCATTGCAAAATCTTCAACAAGGTAATATGGCTTTGCTGAGAAATTCAAGTGTTCAGGGACACACAAGTTAGGAGATTAATAGAAAGCTATCCAATACCTTGTTGTAGAGACTAGATAATCACATTTACAAAATAGCCCTTCAAACTGGTAGAGGTCCTACAAAAACAACTCACCACAATCACTTACTGCCTATATATAAATTAATTGGACTTCCTAAAGGTAGGTGACTAATGGATCCTGACCTTAGTGGATTGTAAGCAAAGAGAGTCAGCAAGTCATAGAAAGTTTGCCAGATCCAAACAATGGTTGGTAAATTGACATTTCAATTAAAGAAGACTCTGAAGTTTATAACTCAACAACATTTAAAATAATGGAAAATGCCTGAAGTCAAAAAGAAGCACCTTTTCTACCTAGTACTTCAATAGTCAAAACTTCTAATATATGGTCACATACCATACTGTCCTAGGCCCTTTTACAAATTCAGATTTACAAAGGCAAAACTATAGTTCTAATTATGATCAGCCCAAATCATCAACTAGCTCAAGGGTATATAGATCATTAGGTTACTTCAGAATTAGGCAATATTCAACCAGACTAACTGACAATGTCCCAAGGGAAATAGCAGAAATGGTTAAACATGTTGGCCAGATGATAAAATTAATGGGTTTTTTGTCCACATAATGTGTGCTTTGCATGAAAGTAAAGAAATTCATTGGTGCATGTTAATTGCTACATGTTTTGAATATGTTTTTATTTTATTATTCTTAAGTATTATTCTATGATTTTTATTTGTCTTTGTTAATATGCATGAATGGTAGAGTAATCTGTTGAACATATATATTTATTTGTGAATATGCTGCTTTTTCTGCATTTTTCAAAATGCCAATCTATTAATAATGTTCTTATTACTTTATTCTACTGCTGTTATAAATATCTACTTGTGTGCTGTGGATATAATGTGAATTATATCCTGCCTTTAATTTAGAAATGAGATCACAGAAGCAGCCTGTTAAGAAATGCTCTATACTGTGATATGCTTGATGTATGTAATGTTGATAGATATTTACTGTGAAGGACACTCTAAGGTGAGTGCCTAGGTCTCTGAGTTAATCATCCTGTTAAGAGCAGATACTTATGTTAATCCTGTGCTGTATATATAATTCCTGTTGTCAAGTGTTATTGCAGATTTTGTAAAGTACTGCAAAATTCAAAACCTAAGTTGCATTGTAGCTGTCTGATCAGACAGAATGATCACTCTGTGTGCAAAGGGAAGGATTTCAGAACTTAACTGCATGAGTTTATGAGTTTATTGTAGTCCAGCAATGTTTCCTTCTGTTCTGGAAAGGTTTAAAGCTATGGCAAAGCTGAGCCAAAGGAAATTTGGAATTGAATGCTATGGTGGGAGAAAGGAAAGGAGAGGTGAAGCAAGAATTTACTATGTGACAAAAACTTGGGAAAACTAAAAAGTAGTCTGGAAAATCCAGGCACAGATTAACTCTCACATGATATACCCAACATAAGGTCAAAAGGAGTATATAATTTAGACATATAGAGTAATACAATAAGATTAGGAAAACATGGAAATTTTTATCAGCTCTATAGATAAGGGAAGAGTTTATGAACAAACAAGGGATAGATAGGATAATAAAATCTAGATAATTTTGGTTACATGAAATTAAAAAGATTTTGCAGAAACAAAACCAATGGGGTAGGGGGAAATTTATTGCAAGCTTCTCTGATAAAGGCCTCATTTTCAAAATATATAGGGAACTAAATCAAATTTATAAAAATAAGAACCATTTCAAAAGAGTATTAACAGGCTGTTTTCAGACAAAGAAATCAGCTACCTATAGTCATATTTTTAAAATGCTCCAAATCACTAATAATTTGAGAAATACACATTAAAAATACTTTGAAGTAGAACTTCACACCTATCAGACTGGCTAACATGATAGAAAGGAAAATGACAAATGTTGGGAGGGGATACAGAAAAATTGGTAAACGAGTATCTGTGGAGAACTGTAAACTAGTCCAACCATTCTGGAGAACAATTTCAATACAAGGTCTAGATCTCAAAGAGATCAAAGGAAAAGGGTGGGGTGGGAAGGGGCAGCTAAGTGGTACAGTGGATAAAGCACCAGCCCTGAAATCAGGAGGACCTGAGTTCAAATTTGGTCTTAGACACTTAACACTTCCTAGCTGTGTAACTCTGGGTAAGTCAATTAACCTCAATTGCCTTAGCATTAAAAAAAAAAAAAAAAAAATCAATCTAACCACTAGAAACTACATGCTGGAATAAGCTAGATAGAGTAGGGAATTAGAGAAACTGGATGAAAGAATTTCAGAATAGGTTCAAGTGTCTAGAGAACAACCAAACAGAAATGCAAACTCAATTATCCCTAAAGGAGGTATGAAAGAGTTTCTGACAGAATTAGAAAGAAACCTAGACTATCAGTTTGGCTAAAATTAATCTACACTGAATGGCACTAAAAAGACATTCAGTTTGAGAATTCAAGAGAAGATAGGTCATATCCAAAAAGCAATAGACATAAAGTTTATCTGGAGATAGAGAGAGAAGGAACAGAATCTCACACAAGAAATACCTTCAAGGAAGACCTCTGGCAGCAAAGAAGAATGCTATGGATTTAAGAAATGGTCCTAGAAGTTGGAAACCAAGGTAGGAAAAGCAAACTTAGTAACTAACCCCAGTCAAAAGACTTGTTTATCTCAAGATTGAGAGAAATGTGAAGACAAGACACGAAAAGAAAGGCTCTGTGTTGTTGGGGGGGGGGGGGAGTGAAGAGGAAGGGAATAGGGAAATACAATACAAGAAGGTCTGAGTTGACTTGGCCACATGTGTGCCTTACTTCTTTATATTCTAAATTTGCATTAACTCTTCCCACAGATACTGCATTTGTAGATTACACCTCAAGTAAGGAGGATTTGAATGTTTTATAACTACTTTGCTTTCTTAGTAAATACCTTTGCTTTTAATTGATTTTGAAATTGAAGCTTAGCTATTAAAGATAAGCTTACCAGCAGACGTTCAAGAGCTATAGTTTTTCAACAGTGTACTTGGAAGATATTCTGTGAATACAATAGGACAGTAGTAGCTGTCCAAAGAGAGACTCAATCTGTAAAGTGCTAAATTGGGATAAGGACTTGGAATTTAGAAGGAAATTTAAAATATTTTCTGATATAGAATGAGAATTAGCTCCACCTACAAGTAAAGCCTCTAGTAAGAAAATTTATTTTAATAGGAGTGATTTCAGATAAGCTGATGCTGATTTAGTTTTTTTTAACTTGTTAAGTCCTGTCCAACTTTGTGACCTCATTTGGGGTTTTCTTGGCAAAGATACCAGAGTAAGTTTGCCATTTCCTTCTCCAGCTCATTCCATTATGCCATTTAGTTACTTAGGGTTTTAATGCTATGTTTTACTCAAAATCTTTCAAAAATGAGTGTTGAAAATTATTTTTACACATAATTGGAAAAAATAAAATATTAAGTGGGAGGGGAAAGTTATATTTTAAATTTGTGATAAGCTTAAAAAGAAAACTATTTTAGTAGATTCTATTCATGTATAATTGTTTTTCTTTTCTACTTTGTATAGCAAAATATTTGTTTTATTTGTTATTTTGTTAAATTTAGGATAAGATAGAATAAAATATTTTTAAAGTCTCTCCCCAAAATACTATGTTTTAAACTAACAACAACAACAAAAAAACTCCAAACCTCCACCCATTCTTTTGAATGTAGATGCCATGGCCACACAGATCTCTGGGATCCCTACTGCCAACGTGAACTTAACCTTAGTGTTTCACATGCTACCTTCCTTTATATGCTCAATATAATATAGCTGCTATCCTTCTCTCCTACAAATTAAATAAAATTACCTTGTATTTCTGTATATACTCAGGTATATCAGTTTCCCCAAAAGGCTGTGCTTTCAGGGCAGGAATTGTTTCATTTTTTGTCTTTATAACCTTAACACCCAACAAAGTCCTTTATTAATATTATCTCATTTTTATGCTCACAACAACTCTGGGAAGTAGATGCCATTATTATTCCCATTTTATAGATAAGGAAATTGAAACTGAGAAAAGTAAAATGATTGGACAAAGTTACATAGTTACTAAGCCTCCTCAGGGCTGCATTTGAAATTAGATCTTCCTGAGACTCTAGGTCCTGAGGTATATCCTATGTGTCAGTACCTGTAGTCTTGATCCTTTTCAAATGAAGATACCTTACTAAACTGAACAATAATCAAAATGTCTACACAGTTTCAATTTTTAGTTTCACCTAAAAATGCATCAAGTGTTAGTTCATAATAATAACTGGGTTTACCTGACAGAGGTTAAAAAAATAGACTCAACTTAGAGAAAGTAAGCAAAGTAAATCAATCACCTTACAAAAAATAATATTTCGACAGAAAAAAAATGTCATTACACTGAAAGCAGATTTTTTTTCCCAGTGTGGTCTCCCACAAAACTAAGAGCTCAGACTTGAAACAAATGGATAGATAGTAACTCTGCTATATAGATGAATTGTGAATAGTCGGTTTAAAAAAAAAAGATGGTGACAAATAATTTAATTAAATATAGTAATTTTTTAATAACTTAGATACTTGGGAGAATGGGGAATGAGGGAATATAATTTATAATGTGACAAAAAATAATTTTAGAACAATACTATCTTACTTATTACTTATTTAAGAGAGGCAGCAATGGAAAAAGGAAGACTAATTGTAGCAGAAGTCAAGATTATCAAAAGAGACTTTTTTATGAAAGCAATATAGTCATCAATAAAAGATAGAAAACTGTAAGCACAGACGACTTAAGATACTATTGCCTTCATCAAACACAATGTTTTTCTTATTCTAAAGTAACATGAGATTTACATAAAAGTAGAAATATTATGGATATAATTAACAAAAAAATCATACATAGGATCAGAGATTTTATGCTGAATGGGATCTTTAAAGGACTTCAAAAAAATATCCCTCATTTTACAAGTGTGGAAACTGAGGTCAAAAGGTTAAATGACTTGCCCAGTAAAAGTGAGGCAGGATCTGAATCCAGGTCTTCCTGGATTCCAAGTCCAATGCTCTATCTCCACTGTTCTCCTTAGGGCTTTCATATTATGATGATCTGATTCTCTTGCATTGCATGTTGTTTTTTTTTTTCTTTTTAATATTCTCTATCCAGATAATCTAGGGTAGAAAGAAGAAAATCTTTTGAGGAACAGGAAATAATTTATGTTTAAAATTCTGTGCTGTAAAACTTAAGAGGTTCCAAGCTTAGAGATTGCTGTCCTTCATTCTCAAAGAGGACCAAAATGACATCATTATACTGAAGTCAAGATATAGTGTATCTGACTATGGCTGATCAGACCAAATACAAGCTCACAAGGTTGGGTACAAATAGTCCATAGTTCATATGAACATTTGGAGTGGAGATGACTCTGAACTTGCGCATCTCACATTTCTTTTAAGCTACTGAAATTCTGTTGCACTCATAAAGCACAGTGCCTTCTTTGATACAGGCATATCATGTTAGGTGGTCCTTTGCCAGCCTCTCCCATATCATGCAATCAATTCCAAATTTCTTCAGAGAGACCTTGAGAGTGAACTGATAGAGAGCCCGTTTTCTTGTCAGGTCAAAATCAGCATAAGCAGGAGACAATCAATTCATACCCTATTGCATCTTAGCCTCAAGAGCTGCATTGTGTACTCTCATATTCTGTGTGCTTCTTCTTACAATGATGCATAGGTATCTCTTCCACATCATGACTTTTGATTGTAAAACTTATGCCAGGGTCATGGCCCTATCAATGAAGCCACTTCAGAAAACTGTATATCTAGTTGACTTCAGGAAGCTGGCCTTCACTTGCCAGCCTTGTTTCACTCAGGGCTGCTAATAATAAAAGTCTTATACATGAATTTTTAAAAATTTCTTAAGCAAAAGGGGAGAGAAGCATGATTAGAAAATAATTCCTCTGAAAAAGATGTAGAGATCTGAGCAAACAAGTTCAATTTTAGTCAACAATGCAACATATGACCAAGAAAACTAATGTATTCTTGTATTAAACTGAGACATACCAAGAACTAAAGAGATAAAAGTACCAAGTGTATAGGTTATAATAGATCTCATATGAACTATTGTGTTCAGTTCTGGGCACAACATTTTTAAAAGGACAATAAACTGAAGAGTACTCAACAATGAACAATAAGCATGTTTAAGAGCCTCAAGATCACATCTTACAAAGAATAATTTAAAAGAAATAGGAATATTTTATCTGGGGAAAACAGAAAATTTTAAAAGGTAACCTGCTACCCAACCTCAAATATTTAAAAAAAACAAACTTTGGATTTGACCTAGAAATGGGAAAATACAAATTACATTTGTTCTCTTTGGCCCTTTAAGATATCACTCTACCAGGTACACTACTACTACTCTCCCTAGTAGAGGTAAAGAAGAAAGTTTAGGCTGGATGTGAGACAAAATTTCTTAACAATTAGAGATGTCCAGTAGAAGAAGGGAAGTATTTTAACTAAGGTTATATGTCCAATGTGTTACAAAAAGAATTCAATGCAGGTATGCTGTACTACATGACCTCCTACAAAGAGATTCTGTAAAATCTGTTTAAGGTGGTCCTTTATATAACTCCCCACAATATATATAACACATGCTTTTTTTTTTCTCTATTTTTATCACTGTTTTTAACTCTAGAAAATTATTAAGATTAAAAAAACTTAATATTAATAGAATTAAAGTTTACAATTATGTAGTGCTTTAAATTCAAAAGCCTATTACCACGATGTCACAGAGGTACCCTTGATTTCTTAAAGGTTATGTCTGTGTAGTATAGGTTTTCCATTTAACCGGAAATACTTCAAGTCTGAGCCTCTGGTAAGAAACTGTGTGTCCATCATGTAAAGAGATGATTAACTAAATGTGGAGTTTTGCCCCAGGTAGAGAGATCACCAGATAACCACAATAAACTTATGAATATAATGTAAGGAGGCATAGAGGTTAGTCACCTACTGAAGAGAATTCAAAAAACATGTAATCAATCTAAGAGGTTCTCCCTTTACCAAATCACTGCCCTCTAAGCCTAATTAGAAGACATTCATTATTTTGTTGTGATCTTAAGTATTACAACCATAAAGCCCTTTATAATAATTATCTCATTTGATTCTCACAACAACCATTCAAGCAAGTCAAGTAGAAGAAACTGAAAGCTCTATTAAGTAATTCGCCTGGAATCAAACCTAGATTAGTGATTCTAAGTGTAAGGCTCTTTCTAGGACACCAATCTGCAGGATTAACACTGCTACTCAACAATATTGCTTAGCCCCTTTCTAAGTAGCAAACAGGGATGACAGTAACTTAAAAAGTAAAGAATAAAAATATTAAGTTCATTTTCCCATCTGATATCTGAAATATCCTCCACACAACAATATGATCATAACAGATAAATTTAATAGCCTAAAACATTAAATAGTACTGCAAAACAAAAATTAGGGGAAAAGGGGGGCAGCTAGGTGATGCAGTGGATAGAGTCAGGAGGACCAGAGTTCAAATATGGTCTCTGAAACATAACATTTACTGTGTGACCCTAGGCAAGCCACTTGAAACCAATTGCCTCAGCCAAAAAAAAAAAAAAAAAAGGGAATTAGGGAAAAGGAACAATTCTAAAAATAACAAGAAAATTCCAAATCCTCCTAAGTTCCTTACCCGTATACATGAAGTTCATACATTATTGTCTGGGTTATCTCCTAAGGTTTTTTGACTCAAGTTCTTCACTTACAAAACTGGGGAAAAGCACCCTATTAAGCAGCCAGGCACTTATCATTTGCAAACAATCAAAGCTCAAGTTCTTTTAATAACCATGATTATAGAATACCATCTGTGGCCTAGCTAACAACAATCCTTTCGGCTCATTACTCTCTCACTGTCCACTGACAAATACACTAGTAATTTTTCTTAACTTTTCCTATACATAGCCGTTAGAGAATTCAAGCCCCACACTCAGGGAACAAAGGATCAGATAACAAGGTTATGTTATCTCTGTTCCTTAGAGTTCTTATTTCTACTCAAGTAGGGTGGCCTGTATCTATCTAGCACTCTAATCCTTCAAATCTTCCTTGATAAGAAGTTGTGTCTTTCCCAAAGGATCACAAAAACAATATCTTGGAGTTGCCAGATGCCCAACACTGATCCCAAGTTCATTTCCATGAATTATTGTGATACATTGTATAAATTTAGTACACAAGCAAAATCCAATTTAATTCAACAAAAATTTATTGACAATCTATTACATGCAAGTTAATGTGCTAGTCAAAAAAGATAAATAAAATGCAGTCCTTAATTTTAAGTTATTTATATGATTTAGCAGCACACAATTCATAACAACTAAAAAGGGTTTTATCTTTTCTGAAAAGAAGTAGACAATATACCCTGCAGTTCTTCTCTAAAACAAAATGACTTCTTAAACTTTCAGGTGGAGTTTCTTCTGATTACATATAATACTTTATCCTACCAAGAAGCATCAAATTTTGGCTGTGACTGTCATCTACAGATCACTGTTTTTCACTCTCCAGATAGCTCCTTGTTCTTTTTACAAACTACTGATTCAGGGGTCCTCAAACTTTTTAAATAGGGGGCCAGTTCACTGTCCCTCAGACTGTTGGAGGGCCAGATTATAGTAAAAACAAAAACTTTGTTTTGTGGCCCTTTAAATAAAGAAACTGAATAGCCCTGGATGAGGGGGATAACCATCTTCAGCTGCTGCATCTGGCCGGCGAGCCTTAGTTTGAAGACCCCTGGACTTAAAGTTTCATTTATCTTTTGGGGGTATCATAAAAGCCTCTTCCAAAATAATCACTTATAGCTTTCTGCACATCACCCTGAAAGGCAAAAACTCTTTACTTACAGAACATATGCATGGGTAATTTTTTACAACATTATCCCTTGCACCGTTCCGAAAAAGCAAAAACTCTTGAGAATTCTGAGAAGCTTGTAAATATACCATACACAAAAATTCTAGAGCATTATAATCAAATGATCAGTTTTTAAGATTTCAAGAGAACACTACTTTGCACAATAGAGAGCACATAGATTAAAGAAACAGGTGCTCTGCAAGGAACTGCATGACCTTGGGCAAGTCATCTATGGACTCTGTTTCTGCATATGTAAAATATGGGAGATATAATATATAGATGCAGATCAGCTAGATGGCAAATAGATAGAACACCAGCCCTGGAGTCAGGAATTGAGTTCCATTAAGATCTCAGATACTTAACGCTTTCTAGATGTATGACCTTGGGCAAGTCACCTAACCTTAAATGCCTCACCCCTCAAAAAAGGGAATAGATAGATGGTCTGTAAAATTCCACTAACTCTAGGATCCTATGAATTCAATTAAATTCATAAATACTGTTTCAAAAGTACAAAAAATCAGGAACTTAGAAATTTGATATTGGAATTATTTTGCTCACAATTAAATTGCATGCACAAAGAGGATGCACATATGCGAAATCAACAAAATTACTAAGCAGTACAGATACAGAAAATAGCAAAGTGCACTAAATAAGTATGTACAACATTTAAACACTTAATTCCCTGCCTTACTTGTCGTCATCTCCTACTCTTTTGCCTCCATTTCTGCCACTGAAAGTGATTCTCAAATTAGTTTCCAAAAATTGTATTGTGAATTACATCAACTACCTGTTAGCAAGAATAATTTCACCAAAAGCACAGAAGGAATTTTAGTATAAAGAAAGCAAAAGAGTAAAAAAGTAAATTGATAGTTGCCCATAACAGTTATAATGTTACAGGTATCATAACAAAAGCTATAAAAAGTCAAGCTACACTAATATCTTTGTCTTCTCCCCCACAAAAAAGGCTTTTTAAAAAATTTCAAAAAGCAATCAGTGTGTCAGTTTTGGCTTCACCAACCTACTTCCTAATAAAAATCTGCTGATCCTTTGAGCTGAATATGCCTAACTTACAAGAACAGGTTGATGTGCCTGCTAAATAACTACACTTAGAAGCATTTAACTTCTGCACAGATTTAATAGCATGGAAATTACTTAAACTTGGGAAGAAAACTTCCTACACATACACACACACACAAACACGAGGGCGCGCACGCCTGTGCGTGTGCGTGTGTGTGTGTGCGTGTGTGCGTGTGTGCGTGTGTGCGTGTGTGTGTGTGTGTGTGTGTGTGTGTAAAATAAATCAGTTATAATTTCTTTTAAGGAATCCTGCAAATGTCAAAACTTTCCCTGGTTTATGGCTCTTCTAACTAAAACAAAAGAATACTACTGACTATATCTTTCAGTTTTTATGAATTGTTAACTAATCTAAACCAATACTCAATAACAATCATAACTCTCTTCTGGAAAAATTTCAAAGCAAGATTATCAAATTTGATACATCAAAGGCTATTGATTATTCATTCTAACTGAATAGAAACAATATAGTCATCATTTGCCCAGCAAGGAGGCAGGACAGAATGGACAGAGGCATGTTCTAGGTTGAAGACTATCCTATGTCCTCTTTCCAGTGACTACAGTGCCATGCATGTGTTCAAACCAAAAAGATAACCAGCAGAAGATGGATTTCACAGGCACTAAGAGCTTAAGAGAAGCAGCTGACCAGAAGGTAAAAAATTCAAATGAACAATGAAACAGGTAGCCATGGAATCTGATTCCAACTATAAGTGACCTTGGAATTCCTAAAAGGAAAGGAACCTCAATTTCAGCACCCCAACCTAGTAAAACTGCTATCATCAAGATCATAATCAGTATGTTGCATAGTATAATCTTTGCCATTATAAGGTTTTTGTGTGATTTAAATGAGCACAGTTACAAACAGGGAAGTACTGAATACATTTCCAAGATTTCTAGGTAAGAGTTCAGGCCAAAAGTATGACAAATCTTAAAAGGCTCTATTCTCTCTGACAAAAGAGTAATAAATATTTTCTTAAGTTTATTAAAAAGCATATAATCATAATAATTTTTCATACCACTGTTTTTTAAAGTTCTTTTCCTTCCTCCAAAGGAGCTGAGAAGTTAAACACCTGCTACTGATTAAGTTTGTCCAATCCTTTCACTACAATTCAAAGAGTATGAAAAGGCTATTTTTCCACTGCTAGGCAAGCATTTGGACCTTGAATGTAGCCTATTATTTTCATGGGTTATTATATTTTAATGTGCACACAAATAGGAATGTCACAACTCATTCTTTATCAATGTACAAATTATATGTTAGCACTTTTCTGTTGAGTTCTGTTCACTGATATGCTCTTTTATAAATTTTCCTAGTCTTTTTCATTTTTTTGAAATATCTAGACTGTTGCCAACATGATACAGTATAGAGAAAACTAGTTTTGTAGTCAGAGAATTCAAATCTAAGTTCTGCTGCTTACCTGTATGACTTCTTTGGGCCTATTTCCTCACCTGAAAAATAAGAATTGAATTACAAATTTCTAAGTTCCCATTCAGCACTATATCTTATGATCATTTGTGAGTAAAAATTATTTCTCATGTCTTTCAAATGTTTAGCACTAAAAGTGACTGGGGAAAGGGAGATGATATTTATATCTATAGGACTCACTATGTCCCATGCACTATGCTAAGCACTTTTTAAAAAATATATTATCTCATATGATTCTCATAATAATCCATAAGATAAATGTTGTAACTGAGGCAGAGGTTCAATGATTTGCCCAGGGTTACACTGCTAGTTAATGATCTGAGGCCAGATTTGAATTTAAGTGTTCCTGACTCCAGACTCAGCTCTTTATTTACCAACTCACTGTATCACTACTTATAAGACAGCACTCCATAAAAAGCTGACTCAGCAATGTAAATTAAATATATTTACTATTAAAACTATCTTCTTGCTACATAACTGCAAAGTCAAAACTATTCAAATTTGGCAACTAATTTAGCAATTAGAAAATCTATTAACTCTAAAAGAGTACAGCCTTACCTAAAAATAATAGTTTCATGTCTCAACAAAACACCTAACTTTTAAAATGTGCTAAAGATGTAGACTTTTGCCTTAACACTTCTAAAATGATGAATGTTGTGACCAACTGTACCAAGTATTCTTCACGAATACACAAATTGCTTGAGGCAATTGGGATTAAGTGACTTGCCCACGGTCACAAAGCTATGAAGTATTAAGTGTCTAAGACCAGATTTGAACTTGGGTCCTTTTGAACTCGGGTCCTCTTGAACTCGGGTCCTCTTGAACTCAAGTCCTCCTGACTTCAGGGCTGGTGCTCTATCCACTGCACCACCTAGCTTCCCCTGCTGCTGAACATTTTTAAAAGGAGGTTTTAATGTGATTGGGTAACTAATTCCAGAACACCTCTTGCAACTTCCTGATTTCAAATGTGACCTTGGATACTTACTAGTTTGTGTGACCCTGGACAAATCACTTAATCCTGTTTGCTTTAATTCCTCATCTGTAAAATAAGCAAGAAAAATGGCAAATCTCTTCAGTATTTTTGCCAAGAAAATCCCAAATGGGATCACAAGGAGTTATAGATATGAATGACTGAAAAATGACTCAAACAAAAATTATGATAGTAGTGCATTTGCATAATCTATATATTTGTTAATATGAAAATCATTTTGGCATTTTTAGGCCTATATTTATTTCTAGATGTTGTTTTGTTGGGGGTTTTTTTTAATAGAACCAACATTATAATATTAGAGTATTAACCTACTGAATTTTAATCCCATCATAACCTGTATTCTTCTAAAACAATACTAGAAGTTCAAACCAAATTATACAAGGCCTGAATGTGCTGGCAGATGCAGGATAGGGGAAGGAGGCAAATGAACAAGAGTGTGTGATGGATACAGTATCGTTGTTCTTCATACATAACTCTCTGACCTTTCAACTCAGACACTCAACACTACTTGGACTAATTACTCCTTTAAACTCTTAGTGTCTGCTGAGGTAGCCCTTTTTTACCAAAGCCAGTCTCTTTACATATACCCTTGATTACATCTTCAATTTTCTCCAATAGATTGTTCCAATGATCCTCTCTTCTGTCTAAGTTTCAATCTTGCCCTATCTCGAAGTTCCTTTCCTGCTACCTAGAAATAACCAAATGCACTTCATGCTAATAAAAATAAAAAACCTCTGATTTGACCCTGCCATCCCCTCAAGCACTCATCTTTCTTACTCCTAACTTTTTCAGGCAAACTTGTTGAAAACTACCTACATTCAGAGCCTCTCCTTCCTTTCCTCTGATTCTTTAGAATATTCTATAATTAATTTCTAATGTCAAATAAAGCTGTTCTCTCCCAAAATTACCAATGAGTTTTTAATTGGCAAAGCTAACAACCTCTCCTCAATCTTCATTCTTCTTGACCTCTGAACATGCATCTGACACTGCAGATCACTAATACTTTTTCCCCTTTTGCGTTTTCATCACACTGCTCTGTCTTGGTTCTCTCAGACGCCTAACCATTTCTTCTTAGTCTCCTTCCCTGAATCACCATCTATGCCATGCCAGCTATCAATACATATACTTCAAAGGCTCTTTTGGGGGCCCTCTTTTCTTCCCTCTCTCACTTGGTGACCTCATCAATTCCCATAGGTTTAGTCAAATTCCATGCTGAGTATTGGAGCTAGATGGCACAATGGATAGTGTTGAGCTTGAACTTAGAAAAACCTGAGTTCAAATCCACTCTCGGAATTTTACAGGCTATTCAACAATAGGCAAGTGATTTAACTTATCTCCCTCAGTTTCCTCTACAAAATGGAGATTATAATAACATCTAGCACCAAAAGCTGTACTTTAAAATGAGATTGATGTCTCTAAGCCATTTTGCAAATAAAATACTATCCTATCTATATAAATATAGCATTATCCTATAAAAACAGTATTATAGTATCCCATAAAGTACCGTAATCTTATCCATATAAATATAAAACAAAACATACTATTTATCCCCAAAACTCATTCCTCTTCTAACCTTCCCATTTTCATTAAGGGCATCGTCAATCTTCCAGTGTCGGCCATGACCCCTCATTCAGTCACCCCAAATATTTAATCAGATGACAAATCTTGCTATTTCTATGTCCAAAACATCTCTTGCATACTTCTCTCCAGTCACGCAACTGCCACTCTAGTTCAAGTCATTATCAACTTCACCTGGACTAGCCTATTCGGACTCCTTACTTCATATTTCACGCCTCTCCAATCCATCCCCCATATAACCTCCAAAGTAATTTTGCTATAATGAAAGTTTGACCATTTCACAAACTTCAGTGACTGCTTAGCACCTCTGGGATCAAATATAAACTTCTGTTTGACATTTTAAATACTTCACAGTCTAGCCCCCAAAACACCAGTCTGAAATGCCCCAGTGCTCCCACCTCAGGTCCATCTCTTGGACTAGCAGCCAAAGCAATATCTTTACCAGTCTCCCTGGCTCCTAGTGCCTTCCCTCCTCAGGTTACTATGTAACTCTATGGTTCTGTTTATATTTATGTACATGTATATTTTCTCCACCATTGGAATGGGAAGTTCCTTAAGCAGATGATTTGCTCTCTTTGTCATCTGGCACTCTAACATGACTGCTTACATTAAAGAGATTAAACTATAGTTTATTTTAAGAAAAAAGTTCAAGAACATGATTACATTGAGAAAATTTTAGGTGATATATTTTCATCTTAATCCTACTCCCCAAAAAATTCATATAAAAATACTTATCTTGACCTTGAAGTTCATAGTTTCTCATAATTAGAAATAACAATAACACATCAAGGAGTTCCAAATATGCATATGTGATGAGGTCTTTTGAGTTAGTGCCAATAGTAAAATTACAAGGAAGCATATTTCAATTTGAATTCCTAGAAAAATTAGAGTTATAAGGAATAGGCTGCCTCCTAATGCTGCAAATTCCCCATAACTGGTGGAATTCAATTAGAATATGTCAGAGATTTCTGACAATGAATTAGATTAAATGATTTCTGAGTTCATTTCAAACTATGAGATTCTCTGAAAAAATAATCTTATTTATACAAACCATACAACAAAATCAGTGTCATTACTTTGTATTCATACCATATAACCAATTTGCTATTTCAACATTACTACAAAATAGAGCAAAGAATCACATCCAGTTTCCAAACATAAAAAGGCAATGACTTGCCCAAAACTAATCTTCCAGCTTTAAATGTGACACTTCATAAATTAGGCACAAACTATTCACATAAAATATTCACTAATATTCAGATGATACCTTTAAAGTAAAGTAAATGTACATTGACAATAAGAACAAAATCAAGAAATATAATTAAAGCTACATATGGAAATTTGAATTTTAAAAACAGTAGTTACTCTTCTGAAGACAATATTGATAATGTGTATAAATAACAGAAAGATCAAGAAAAATTCTAAAAAGTATGAGAAAACAGCCTGTGTCAACTGAATAAACATATATATGTATATATTGCATGTATACTTCTAACTCTGTTTCCCTATCTATACTCTTCTATGTGTGATTTACTTGAAAAGAAAAAAAGATTACTCTTGGGGTATAAAGATTATTATATAAAGATTACCCTTAGGCATAAAAATAAAATAGAAAATAAGGTAAATAGCTTGAAACTTCACCTTACTCAGCTCAACAGAAATGGAGCTCATTAGTGATCAATTAGTAAAACGGCTCATTCAATTCTTGAAGACAACTTTCAAAAAGTGAAAATGTTTTATACAATATCAATATTAGATGGGGAAAAACTTAAGCATTCTTCAGCCATAAATAAAAGAATAGCTACATTTTAAAGGGAAAAAAGCAAGTTACTAAATGACATGCTAGGAGAATGTGGCTTTGCAAATGACTGTTTCCTTTAAAAGTATTTCAAACAGAATAAAATGGAATCTGTCTAGAACCCACAATTCAAGTTGGAGCAACAAAACACACCGAAAAAGATTCTTCTTCCACCTCTGGTAACTTCAGAAATAAGATTTTAAACCCTCAGTGATTTTAAAATAAGACAAATTAAGTCAAGCTGGGATTTATAAGGTCCCCGCTCCCGGCCTTCCTCTCCCCCCAGCCCCCATGATTCGCACGTACACATCCCATTACCACCACTAGGGGATTCAGTTTAAGTCCCTCTTTGTGGGTAGACTTTTCTTTCTAAACTGATATTTTTCTAGGACGACATTATAAGGGGGTGGGGGCGGTAGGGTGGGGCAAGACTAACGATGAAGGTAATAATATTTGAAAATTTACTCTAGCTAACGGTCAAGACATATCCATATTTAACCTTTGTCCTTTTCAGACCAGTCAAAGGCTTGGCTAAGGAAGGAAAATTTAAAAAAAAAAAAATTAAAGTAGGCATGATTTAGGAAGAAAGGTTGGGAGTGAAGGGGTCTCAAGAGTTTCCTTCAAGGATATGTTCCCCCCAAGGGGACTATGGTCACTTTGAAAGAGATTCTTCTAGGCAATTTAGAGTGGTATTACTTTTTATTATTATTAATATTATTGGCATGTTCTGTGTGTGTTTGTGCGAGAGTCGGAGAAGATTCCCGAGGAAGTGGCTGGGGGGCTGGGGTTGTAGCAGGGAGTCACTGAGTCCTAGAGAGAGGAGCGGGAACAAAGCTGACCCACTTCTCCAGCACGGCCCTCACTAGAAGCAGTCCCAGCCCTGGGGGGCATCCAACTGGTCCGGTGGGGGGCGGGGGTGAGAACAGGAGGGAGGATGGGTGGGAGAGGAAGGACAGAAAGCTTCATTCCTAGTCTCCGCGTCCGCTCCCAGGATCCGAGCCGCGGGCCCGTGGGGAGGGAAGCGCTCTCGGGACCCCGAGTCGGTCCGGCCTCTTCCTGAAACAAAACTGAAGCGTCCGCCCCACCTAACCCCGGCCCGGGGCCGGGATCTTTGACTGAAGGAAAGGACCGTCCCGAGTCCCCAGCGCCCGGGTCGGGCCGGGCCTCGCCTCGCACAGCCCAGCTCCCCAGGCCGTGAGCCTGGTGCTCGCCTCCGGGGCCCTCCAGTCCCAATCCTCCCTTCCTCCACCGGAGGCCACAGGAAGGTGCGGTCGGTCTCCAGACCCGTTCTGAAAGCGTACAAGCAGCTCCCGGGGCGACCCCCGGAGCCAAGAAGGGGGAAGTCAGGACTTACCTGTCATTACTTTCTACGCCATCTTGAATCCACTTGTCAACGTCCCCACAAAGCATTATGGGAAAGAAAGAGCCTTTAAAGTGACTCCCCCCCTCCAATCTCTCCCCTCCCCCCCTCCTCCAGCCGGCCTTCCTCAACTCGGCCCCCTTCCCTCCCCCAGGCCGAACTCCCGCCCTCTCAGCTTCCACCGCCCCCACGCCTCGGCCACGCCCCGAGCCGGAAAGTTTGTAGAGGGGGTGTACTTCCCCCAACCTGCGGGAGAGCCGCAACTCGGCCCCCCTCAGCCACCGCCCCCTCCGCTACTTTCATTTGCATTTGAAATTCACAGCCCAGTTTAACCCCTTGTTTTGTTAGTTACTTTTGTTATTTTCCTCTTTTTTTTCTCTTAAATTTATATATGAGCAACTGCTCCTGCTTCAGTTTGCGGAGATGCCAGGCACCCCTTCCTCAAATGCCCTTTTAATCACTCTTCTCTTTGCTAAGTTACCGGCTAGTCTTGGCCCGGACCCCAGCTGCCTGTTTTTAGTTTTTCTGCTTTCTAGTTGTGAATATTTATTGATTTGCATATATGCAATTTATTATTACTGCATTTTAACATTTTCATCGATTATTACCATAAATACACACTTTTAATAACGTAAAACTGCACTAAGACTTTGGGGACAACCTGTCTGTGTAAAGTAATATCTAAATGCAAGCTTTCTCGCTTAAAATTGCACTAAAACTTTTGGACAACAAAAGTATATATGTGTATGTGTGTAGTCATAATAAATACCTAAACACAGATTCAAAGTTTAATAGTTTACAGTCACACTAAGGCTTTTAGGACACTCTGTGTGTATATAGTACTAAAGACTTTTGAGACACCTGGTATAATATGTGCTACATATGTATGATATATATAGATATCTATATATAGATATATATGGAGATAGCTTCATTTCTGAGAACTATTCCTCTTTCCCCTCCCTCCCCCAAAGGAATGTATGTTTAGCTCCTGCTTAAAAACTCCCAACAGGGTTGTTGGCACTGTCCACTCTAGGGAAAGGAGCAGAGCCATGGAAATTCTGCAACAGAACAGGGTTGTCCCTTGGTAGGCACAGTTGTTTGTCTGTTTGTTTAGATAATTATTTATCTGCAGTTTCAGAGGTGTGCTTTTTTTCTTTTTCTTTGTTTTTTGTTGTTGTTTTGGCGTTGCATTTTCTTCCTCCTGGGATACTGTACATGTCTTGTGGACATCGTGTTCTGGCAGTCTGGAGTATACTATCATCCTGAGGTTTTTGGTTTTGTTTTTTTGGTTGGTTGTTTTTTAAACTATAATCAACTAAAAGGTATTAGACTTCATTTTTGCTTGTGTATTCGCCCTCCTTCCTACACTCTCTCTAGCCCCAGGTGAATGATTTAACCAGAGACTTCTTTTCCTATCCAGTTCCACACCTCCCTTGGCCAGGAATGTGGCATTAAATCTAGCCTATTTCACCCTTTTAAGCCTATTACTTCTCGGAGCAGCCCATAACTTCAATAGTTCAACTGTAGAAGGAGGCAGTATGACAAGTGGAGGGACGAGAGGAAATATATTTTGCTGACGCCACTAACGCCTAAATGAATAGTGATTAAACTCTAGATGTGGTCTTGTCTATAACTAGCCCTTCCAATTCTGGAACCCGTGTTTCCGTGTGTATGTGTTCATGGGTTAGAAATTACTCAGCCTGTAGAAACCAAGGAGCAGTTAGTTAATTCCCGTGAGCTCTAAGCACTTAATCTCTGCCTCTGCTTTGAGTCAATGTTTTAAAATTTCTAGCCCTTCTTTTCCCCGAAAGAAAATAAAAGAGCTAATTTAACTGTTATTTCTAAGCACCTTGATGTGATGAGGAAAGTACAAATTTACCTAGGCTGTCTACCCAGAAATAGTAACTAGAGGCATGGGATCCCTCCCTCAACTCTATCAAAGAGTCATCGGTACTTAGCCTCAGCTTGAGACATAGATTGCAACACTTCCAACATATTCCTTCTGTGCCGGCACAGAATAAAGGAAACTGCAAGCAAACATAAAGCAGGAAAAGAAGGGAAAAGAGAAGAGGGAGAAGAGAGTTATGATAGCAGTTCTGCCATTATTTTTTCAACAGCCATTCCTGGTCTACCTAGTAATCCTTACAGATGGAGAATCTCCTTCCTTTCCCCTTTTTGCTCATACTGAAAAGATCATATTTGTCCATTATTTGAGCTGGCAAAAGTCTTAGAGATCATCTAAGACTTCATTTTTCAGATTCCTCAAACTCTAGGTCACACTATATTTTATTGAAGTCCTGGGATAGACGAACAAAATCTTACAGAGTGAAAGTGATCTGGGTGATATGACAAGGAAGTGCTGACTTCTACAGGTCTAATAGGTAATGAAATCAGACTGTTATCTAAGAACCAGTCTATGACTTAAGAAGATTTTGATCAATGAGCAATGAATTTTTGGAACAACTCAAAAACTGTCTTCTAAGGAATGCAGAAATTGCTCATCTGTGTCATAGAAGGAAAAACCAGCTATGGCTGACAAAATCACAAATCTTTTGAAACACTGAAGTATTAAGACTGAAGGGTTAATTTACAAAAGTCAAATCAACAAGCCTATTTTATTATTATTATTAAATGTCTTTGTGCTAGGTACAGTGCTAGGCTTTTGGGAGTACAAAAAAATAGGGGCAACTTATCAAAAATAAATAAAAACAATCACTACTCCAAAAAAACTTATGCTCTAATGTGAGAGCCAACATACAAACAAGTATTAAAAATATGACATAGAAAAGATAAATTGGAGATAATATCAGAGGGAAGTGAGTAGCATAAAGGGATATTGGGAAAGATTTCTTGCAGAAGGTAGGATATTAGCTGAAACTTTAAAAAGTCAGGAAGCAGAAAAGGAGGGAGATACAACAAAGTTGTGAGTCAACATTGTTCTTCTCACTCTACCTAGTTCTTTTTATTATTTTGCTTTGCAGATATTCTAATGTATCTTGTTTACTTTTACTCAAAGATAGGCTGGACTTGATTTAAGCCAGTTAACTGGTATTTTAGGTTCAACACTAAAACAAAGTGAGACATTTATAAGTCATTCAACAAGTTTTTTTAAAGTGAGATTTGTATAGCCAGAATTGAAGGGCATTCAGTAAGGATAGGCATTGAAGACACACTGATATGATTTGACTGAATAAAGCTCCCTTGTTTTTTATTTTTTGCCAATCAAGAATATGGAGCTCTGGCTCTTTTGTATTCATACAATCAGGAAATCATGTTAACAGCCGTTAGTCCTCTGAGCTAACCAAATCTCAAGGATGCTATCAATACCTTTTAAAGGAAAAGTAGCCTAACTTGCATGAAGGCAGAGGCTTGAATACACAGCACTGATAAATATTGTGTAATTAATGAGTGACTTAAAAGAGTAACTCCCTTCACCTTATACGGGAGGAAAAGATAAAGTTCTGGGGAGTCCCATTCTACTTGAAGAGACATGTCTGCTTTCTTAAAGTAACACAGTAACTCTTGATTAGTCTGGCCAGTTAGGGTCAAGGAAGATGGACTTTTATGAGTCAGGAAGATGTACTTTAGTTGGTCTATAAAATCACAGAGCTCTACCTGTACTTGTGCCTTGGGCTTACAGCGTACTCACTATGACTTTCTATTATATGAGACAAATCTATTGGAAGTGAACCTTCAAAAAGCCTATTTAAGCCTTCAGAATGTCACTTGCCTAGCTATCAGGACCAACTGACACAGACCTAACTGCTATTCACATGGAACCCATATTGACTTTAACCTTTCAAAGTTCTCTTTTGCATATTTGCTACCATCACTAAAATTAGTATTCTTTAGGGGTATTGTCACCAAAAGAGTACTTGAAGGGTACTGACATCAAATAAGGAAGTTACATTTCTCTCTCTCTCTCTTTCTCTCTATTTCTTTCTTCCCTTTTTTCTCTCTCTTTCTCTCTCCCCTTTTCACTCCTCTGCTTTCTCCTGCTTTATCCTCACCCCCAATGAAATCTCTTAAACAAAGTTTAGCTATAGCTTATGTTCAAGGTCTCCCCAAAATGTAGTCAATAGACTCCTTTCTAGGAAATGAACTCAATAGACAGTAAAAATATCAACTGTAAAACATCTGTTTATTTCCTCTGCTACTGAAAATGCTTAATTAATCTTAAAACAATTTAAAGCAAGAATATAAAAACAAAAAAAAACCTCAATCCATTATATGTGTTCTGCCCTTTTCCTCCCCATCCCTCCTAAGTAAATGCTATTTGTATAGATATTTCACTTTAACCTCAGACCTATACTGTCTGAGAATTTCACAAGGTTCATATCTCCTGGCCAACTGGGCATAAACTTAAGGAAATTATCTTCCACTGGTCAGCCAGCATTTATGATGTAACTACCTAGGCTGGTAATTTAACCCATTTCTCAGAACGTGTAGTCCCTGGCTTGTACAGAAGGAAACAGAAAATAAGAGTCAGCCAAGGAATTCAGGCTTGCCTAGGCTGGTGTGAGTTCTTGTTGTTATATTTTTGTAGATATACTTGGAGTAGAAACAAGAAGAGATATTCCCTTCTCCACCTTACTAGAAATCTAAAAAAGAGAAGGTACTTGAGAATACCAATTTGTCTTTCTTTCTTTAAAAAAAAATCAAATTTTATTAAATAAACTCAATGTCTTGGGCATTTAATAGGAGTTCAGCCCAAGATAGTGTAGCAGAATAGGAACATCAAACCACTTTCTCAAAAATGGCAGCATGTACTTAAACAAGCTATGTTAGAATAAAGGAGTATCTCCAACACCAGCTTTTAGTTCTTCTCTTTACTCCTGATGGATCTTTGCTGCGATAACCAAGATCCTTCTTCAAGGATCCTGGACTGCTGGGCACAGGCTGGGTGGAGGCCCTTTGCCAAGGGCCCAATGAGTTGAGGGACAGCAAGGGTCCACTAAACACCTGTCCACCTATCCATAGACAGGTCTGCTAATCAAAAACCAACCAGGAATCAATTAGTCTTCCAAAGTTATCTTGATAGCCAGTTCTCCAAGACTATTCTAATTTCTTTAAAATACTAAAACACCCTCTTTATTCATTTCAATCTATTGGTGATTCTATGGAGGCAGTTAGAATGTATAAACTACTTCAATAGTATCTCATTTGCTCCTCAAATGGCCCTGGGAGATAGATACTATTTTTAAAATCTATTTTAAATGACTTACCCAGAGTCACACAGTTAATAAGTATATGAAGCAGGATTTCAATCAGGTCTTCTAGGTCCAATGCACTATCTGCTATGCCATCAAGCAGCCTGGGCATATCCCTGCCTGGGATATCTGGGAATATCAGGGAATAGCCAAGATTGAGTGTACTGTCTTGGATCCAATGCATAGCAGCTTCACCAGGTCCACTACGTGTTTGGAATGTTCCTTCTTCCATAGTTTTCTCTTAGCCTCCCTGATTTTCTTTTCATTTTGCCCCTCCAGAAATCAACTAATAGATGAGTTGCCTTAAGACGGTGTCACCCATTTATAAGATGCTCTGTAGAGTCAGCCTTTACATGGTTACTACTCTCAACTACTCTTTGGTCTGTCTGGGCAACACCAGAAACAATACCTGATATCTTCACCATCTACAAAGAAGCAATTTGGTCAGCTCCAATGTGGTCAACTTTGAATTTCCTCATTTCTTGTCTATTCCCTGAACTTCCACATGAGTTTCTTGAGGTCTGTCAGTCAATAAACATTGATTAAAGGTGGAGTCAAGCTTCAAAATATAACTGGAAGAGGTACAATGATTTCCCCCCACCTTCCCCCCCAAAAAAATTCTCTAAACAGACCTAGAAAATGCATCAAAGTCCTGAACAGAAAATCCAAGAAAATATCACAGTGAGTCATTTATCCAGACCAGGAAAGTATAGAGAAAGAGACAGATAAGTCTATCTGGCCAGCAGTAGGCATTAGGGAGAATTCCAGTGCAGGGAGAAAGGGAGTGTACATTTCAGGCAAGAAGAGATCCCAGATCTATATGGGGCACTAAGACCTCATGTATATCAGAGTGAACTGGCAGCTTTGTCACCTACTACCCAGGTCTGGGTATTCCTGAGTAAAGAACAAGTGAATATCATAGCGTATGTACCAGGCAAGGAGAAAGTTCAGAAACAAGCAGCAGCGACATAGCTTATGCCCCATCGGCAAAGCTTCACTGAAAGTTTTAGCTTCTAGTCTGATTTAAATCCTATGGAGTAATAAGTGGGCCAGGAATATAATAGGGGAGACAACATGCAAATAAAGCAAATTCTATATAGGATAAATAGAAAATAATTAATAAAGGGAAGTGGAATTAAGGAACTTTGGAGAAGGCTTCCTATGGAAGGTGAGATTTTAGTGGGGACTTAAAGGATATCAGAGAAGTAATAATTAGAGTGGAGGAGAAAGAATGTTCCAGGCATGTGGATAGCCAGAGAAAATGCTCAGAGATAAGAGATGGAGTATCTTGTTCATAGAATAGCCAGTTGATCAGTGTCACTAAATCAAAGAGCATGTGATAGGGAATAAGATAGAAGAAGATAAGACAAGAAGATATAAGAGAAGTTGGTTATAAAGGACTTTGAATGCCAAACAAAACATTTTGTATTTGCTCCTGGAGGCAATAGGGAAATATTGCAGCTTATTGATTGGGCGAGGGAGAGAGAAAAGGATTGACATGGTCACACTTGTAATTTAGAAAAATTACTGTTGTTAATTGACCTTCATTTTTGAAGAAGACCAATAACATCAGGAATAGGTGATGTCTTGATTTGTGAGTGAATTGGATTTAAGTAAGGCAGAATTACATATATTGTCAGACTCACTCTCTCTTCCAGATTCATCAAAGTCCAATGGCAAGGCAAAAGTGAGGATGACTGGTGATGGCCTGGGATGTAGTAGGTGACCTTGGAATCTTCAAAGCCCTATCAAGCTCTAAGTGTTCCACAGCACTTGCTTCAGTTACCTTCCTGTCTGTGAGAACAAATTGTTTTCAGCTTCCATTCTGCTAGAAAAATTCTTCACATGCTTGGAGTATGCATCTCCCTAATTCACCAACAGGTTTAAAGCCTATTAGCTATCCTCAGACTGATTTACCTTTTCTACCAAGATGTTTTATCAGGGTGTGGCTGCTATGCATACTATAGCTTCTTGAAAACACAGATAATTACTGTAGTGATTGATGAACAATGAATTAAAGTGGGGAGAGACTTGAGACAGACAGATCCACCAAAAGACTATTACAATAATCAAGGTATGAGGTGATAAAATCCTGTAATAGAATGAAGGCAGTATCAAAAGAGAGACTATGGTATAATCAAGAGATGTTGCAAAGGTGAAAATGACAGACTTTAGCAACAGATTGAATGCGGATAGAAGGGGGTTGGTATTTATAATGAGATGAGAAACCTGAGGCAACTTCTAGGCTAGGAATATAGAGTGTAACAATACTCAACATCCCAAGAAAGTAGTCACAGAACTAGATCTCTCCAAAACCGGGCAGAATCTGTTCCTGATATAAAATACAAAGTCAAAAAGAAGACTGAAAGTATGAGTAAGCAAAAGCAAAAAAAAAAAAAAAGAGACTTATAGCACAAAAACTTATTTTGGTGACAGAGACACAGATCTAGAAAACTGACTCCAAAACATCTAGAAGAAAAGCCTCAAAAAAAAAAAATACCACTTAAGCACAAATTCAATTAAAATTTCTGGAAGAGATAGAGCAATTTTTAAAAAAGTTTTACATGTTATCATGACTTAATGAAAATAACAAAGGAAAAAAGTAGAAAAGAAATGAGAGTTATGAAAGAATGAATTGGAAGGGAAATTAGCAGAATGGCACAAGAGTTATAAAACTTTGCCAAGACAATAAACGCCACCCAAATTTAAAAAGACCAAATAGAAGACTCAAATAATAAGAAGAAATATTAAATCAAAAGACTGAAAAAATATAAGAAAATGTAATATATCTTATAGCAAAAACAACTAACCTGAAAAACAGATTAAGGAGAAAAACATCTGAGAATTATTGGAATACCTGAAAGCCATTACCAAAAGAGAGCGAGAGTGAGAGCAAGAGAGAGAGTGAAAGCGAGAGAGCGAGAGCAAGAGAGAGCGAGAGAGAGAGAGAGAGAGAGAGAGAGAGAGAGAGAGAGAGAGAGAGAGAGAGAGAGAGAGAGAGAGAGAGAGAGAGAGAGAGCGCCTTGGCATCCTATTCCAAGACAATTTAAAGGAAAACTGTCTAAATCTCTTAGAATCAGAGGATAAAGTAGAAATAGAAAGAATCCTCAGTCATCTTGAAAGAAACCCAAAATGAAAACTTCCTGGAATATTATAACCAAAAGTTAAAGCTTCCAGATCAAGTAAAAAGTACTGTCAGAGGGGCAGCCAGGTGGCACAGTGAAGAGAGCACCATCCCTGAAGTCAGGAGGACCTGAGTTCAAATCTAGCCTCAGACACCTAACACTTCTTAGCTGTGTGACTCTGGGCAATTCACTAAATGCCAATTACCTCAGCCAAAAAAAAAAATATATATATATATATATATATATACTATCACTGCGGGGGAGGGAGGAATTAGTAGCTGGGGGATGTGGAGGGGGGGAATTAAAGTACTAAAGAGCTACAATCAGGATGGCATATAGTTTGACAGCCATCACAATTAAAAAAATAAAGAACTTGGAATGTATACCAGGAGGCTTAGAGCTAAGGATAACTTACCCAACAAAATTGAGCATGATCCTATATGTGACCAGGGATAGGAGGAATGGTGGGAAAAAGTAACATGGAAAACCTTTAATGAAACAGACAACTTCTAAGTATTCCTAATTAAAGACAGGAGCTACGTAGAAACCTGAGGCACAAACATAGGAGTTTTTATTTAAAAAAAATTAGGAAGGCAAATAAAAAAAATTGTTAAGGACTGAATAAACTGCTTATATTTAAATATAGGGAAAGGCGTCATATGTCCCCAACTCTAGCACCATCAGGAATTATAGGGAACCCATTCAGACAATACCTAGGAATTTTTACCTCTTTTTTTTTTTAAATAGTGTTTTATTTTTTCCAATTAAATATAAAGGGAGAAGGTAGGTGGCAAAGTAGATAGAGCACCCACCCTGAAGTCAGCCACGTTCAAATGTGGCCTCAGATACTTAATACTTCCTAGCTGTATGACCCTGGACAAGTCACCTAACCCCAATTGACTCAGCAAAAACAAACAAAAAACAATTACATATAAAGACAAATTTTTAGTATTTGTTTTTTGTGAAATTTTGAATTTTAAGTTTCCCTCTTCCTCTCTTCCTCCAAGAATTGTAAACAATTTGATATAGGTTATATTTCTGCAATCATATAAAGCATATTTCTATATTAGTCATGTTATAAAAGAAGAAGAGCTAAATCAGCTGTAATCATCACATGATGTTGTTATTACAGTGAACGATGTTCTCCTGGTTCTGCCCACATTATTTTGTATCACTTCATATAAATAGTTCCATGTTTTCCTGGAAGCACCCTGTTCATTATTTCTTATAGTACAATAATATCCCATTACATTTATAAACCATAACTTGTTCAGGTAATCCTCAATTGACAGACATTCCCTCAATTTCCAATTCTTTGCCATCACAAAAAGAGCTGCTATAAATATTTTTGTATACATAGATCCTTTTCCCTTTTTTATGGTCTCTTTGGAATAAAATCTAGTAGTAGTATTGCTGGATCAAAGGATATACACAGTTTGATTGCCCTTTGAGCATAGTTCCAAATTCCTCTCCAGAGTGGTTAGATCAGTTCCACATATGTTGTCTTTTTTTTTTTTTTTTTTTGATGCAATAAGGATTAAATGACTTGCCAAGCATCACAGAATTAGTATTTGAAGCCAGATTTGAACTCAGTTCCTCCTGATTTGAGGGCTAGTGCTCTGTCTTCTGTATCACTTAGCTACCCCCTTAGTTCTCTTAAGACTGTTAACATTATTTGGATAGTTTGAAGAGTCATACATTCATAAAAATAAAAAATAAAAAAGCTTGAGGTTCAGTTGAGTGTAAAGGGATTATTCTCAAAAATAAAAATAAGCAAGGAGAGGTAAAATGGAATAATTACATAAATAAGGCATGAATGGAACTGTTACAGAGAAAGCAGGAGAGAGAAGGCTACTGCTAGAATCTTAGATGATAGCCAAGTTAAAAAGGGAACAACATATATCTAAAAAAACTTAAAAGTCTTTTAAATTTATAAATAAATAGGTGGCAAGGTGATGTGATGAGGGAGGGACTTCTCAAGGGTAGAAGGAGAGACTCTTAGAGAATTGGATAGATTAAAGAATAGGAGGGCAAAATAGTGGATACAAGTAAATTAAAATTTTTGAGGAAGGATAAAGTAGGGTGAAAAGGATAAATAGTAAGGAAAAAGAGGATAAAAAATACATATCTGATAATTATAAGTTTAAAATAAACGGAATTAACTCACCCATAAAATGGAACTAAATAGCAGATTGAATTAAAAATCAGAATTAGACAATATGTTATTTATAAGAAACAATTAAATATGAAAAGTACACTTAGAATAAAGGTCTGGAGTAGAATTTATTATGGTGCAGTGTTAGGATTCTTACAAGGTACTAAGACAGTGGAATTGATAGAGACAATAATTCTCTAATTTTGCATGGTTCGGTATGATTGATTTGATCCTACAAGGAGATGTTATGGGCCAGTACTTGAAACAACCTACTAAGTGGAATTGAGGAAACAATGGTTAAATCTAGTTTAGCATTGATTTAATCCTACAACAAATAATGGTTTCCTAGTGATATAATGATTGGTGTATACTCAGTGTCGGATATATAAGGAGGAGGTCTTAGGGCCAGGAAGGATAAGCCTACTAAAGGACAAGCCCACTACAACAGAAGCCCACCAGAAGCTCTCAGAGCATCAGCCAGGATTCAGTCTGGGATATTCACAAGCCAGAGAAGGCAGCTTAAGCTCTCAGAACCAAGACTACAGAAGGCCTCCAGAAAAACTAGCTGAGCTCCAAGTAAAGGAGACAAGAATTTAAAGGAGACAATAAAGGATTTGGACTTTAACTCCTGGCTGCATTTGGGGTGATTACACTGAACTGAAAGGAAGGCTGCCTCCAGAAGCCCCCCAAGAAATCAGTTCCTAGAGAACATTATATTTTAGAGAAGAATATTACAGTGCAGCTATAGTAAAAAAAAAAAAAAAAAAAAAGTAGGGGTAGCAATCATAATCTCAGACAAAGTTAATGCTAAAATAGATTTAATTAAAAGAGATAAAAAAGGAAATTACACTATGTCACCAATATTATTCAATGTTGTTTTAGAAATGCTATCAATAATAATAAAAGAAGAAAAAGAAATAGAAGGATCAGAATGGTGAATGAAGTAATAAACCATCTCTTTTTGCAGATGACATGATGGTATATTTGGAAAACTTTGAAGATTCAACTGAAAAGCTAATGAAAATCTATATAATTTTAGTAAAATAGTAGGATATAAAATAAACTTACATAAATCATCAGCATTCTTGTATATCGCCTACAAAACCCTGAAAGAAGAAATAATGAGATACCTCATTTAAAATAATTTTAGACAGTATAAAATATCTGAGAATATACCTGCTAAAACAAACCTAGGAACTACATGGACATAATTATAAACTTCCTGTTTGTATCATTTATCAAAAATATAAACAATTTAATCAAATTTATAAGAATATGAGTCATTCCCCAATTGATCAATTGTCAAAGGCTATAAACAGGGTTCAATAAAGTAATCTAAACTATATATAGTCATATAAAAATGCCCTAAATGATTATCAAGTACAGAAATGCAAATTAAAGCAACTTTGAATTATCATCTTAACATATATCAGATTGGTTAAAATGATAGGTGTTCTTCAACTGAGGAATGACTAAATAAATTGTGGTATAATTATGATGGAATACTCTAGGCACTCTCTGGGTATAGCATCAGCTGCCATTATGCCCCAAGTATTTTTTGCCTTGGGCTCAGGGGCTGGGTCCCTCATCCTGTTTCCCTGAATCAGTCTATGTTCTGATGTCCAATGGAAGCCTCTATTGCATTTTGGACATGGGGTATCAGGTCTTGTTCTTCCACCCTGTTTTCTGACTCTGTCTCTATGCTTTCAGATGCCCTACTTTACCATATTGAAAGCACTGACGAGTCTCTCTGGAAGTCCCTTACCAAAAGGGACCCTGTCTTCCTACGTTTGGATCTTGGGAAGTCTGTATCATAACCTGGCTATAAAAGGCATTTGTGCCCACTGTGGCACAGCGTCTTATGATCTCCTCTAAAGGAGCATCCTTGCGTAGTCCTAGTATAATTCTTTTACAAACCTCATTAGCATTTTCTTTAGCAAGCTGCCTTATCATAATTTCGGTTACTGCATTTTTACCATTAGTATGTATGACAACTGTCTGCAAACGTCCCACAAAATCAGCAAAAGGTTCATTTGACCCTTGTGCTATTTTTGGGAAGGCTTCACCCTTGTCATTTTAACCTGGGAGAAAAGCCCATGTTTGATAGCAGCAGCAGCGATTTGCTCATATGCTGCTATGGCATAATCAATCTGTACTGAAATGTCTGCATAAGAACCTATACCTGTTAGTTGGTCATAGGTGATTGGAGGATTAACTCCACTATGACTATTTTGTTGAGTTTGTATCCTATAGAGCTTGCTATATTCAGAAAGCCACAACAAGTTTTGTCCAAGTTCTAAGCATGTCCTTGCTATAGATTTCCAGTCCCTAAGGGTTAAGACTTCATAAGCCAAATTCTGTAATAACATCTTGACATAAGCTGATGTAGCCCCATAAAGAGTGCAAGCCTTTTTCAGATCTTTAAGGATTCTATATCAAAAAGAGTATATCTTCTACTTTCTTGAGCTGAAGAGTTAAACTGTTGAATCACAGCATACTTTCCTATTTTCAAATCAGCTAAATCTTGCCCTTCTTCTGTGGCTTTAAATAGTGCCTTTTGCAATCTAGTCATAGGAGGGGGTGATTGCTGGCGGGGAGATGCTGGTGATATCACTGCCTCTCCCACTACTTTTCCTCCCTCCATCCCAGAAGGTGGAATTGATGGGGGTGTGTCAATAATTTGCTCCATAGGCGGGGTTGAAGCTGCTTTATGAGAGGGAAAATCACCATGCCTTTGAACCTCACTTAACTCCTCATGCCCTCTGGTGATATTACCATTAATCTGTTCTTTGTCTTCCTATTTTTCCTCACACTTCCTCATCTGGCTGTTCTCAAAACTTTTCTTTTTTCTATAACTTGCAGGATTCTTTAAGGCCAATTGTATTATGTGGTATATATAAAATCTTTTCTTGGAAATTGAATGAGGACCTTTATCATTGTAGTATTCACATAGTTGCTCTCCTACTAGTTTCCAATTATCTGGCCCTATTTCTTCTTCCTTTAAGAACCAAGGGGACATGTGTTCTAATGTACCCAAGAGTCTAGCAATCTGCAACCAAGTTATAATTAAGCCTTGTTCCTGGATCAATTTAAGTATGCTTTCTATAGTGCCCCGTCAGGGTGGGGGGGGGGGTGGGGCTGGGGCTGGGGCTGGGGATGGGAGAGAATATTTTCCTAATATCTGCCCCATTTCAGCTAGAAAAGGTTACTGGTTTAGCCCTTAACAAAGTAAGTTCCCTGTTTGTCTATTAAAATACTCACCCTATTTCCTGGTCACGGGGGGACTTCTTCAGTGAAATTAGGGTCCTTGATCACACATTGGGCACCAAATGTGAAGATTGAGCTAGCACCCTAGATACATTAGAATCAGCCAGAGTCGGGATAAGCAAAAGTCCTTGGTCTTTATTCTTGGTCTTTAAGGCTAGAAGTGAATTGGAATGGACACAGGATCTCTGTGACTTTCCCTTTCCACCTCTACCACCAAAGTGACTCTGGCTTATCTTACTCCACCCCCAAATCCTTCCCACAATTCTCTATATACATCCAAAGAATGAAGCAGCACAGAATAGTGGGAAGGGCCATTTTCCAATCGTATGCTAATAGAATATTGTCCAATCGGTAGTTAGCCTTAAGTGCTTGGTTGTCCCACCTCAATGCATCAACTCAGAGTTTCAGCCCTTTTACAGATCCCTTTCTAAGAAAATGACCAAATCAAGTCTGTGGTTCTACTGTGGTACAGCATTGCATCCTGTGAAGTGTAAAGATATGTCAGCATATTTAGCTAATCCTAGTCCTTCAAATTATGAGTTCTCCAAGAGCAAGGGCAAGTGTCTTTTGCCCTTCTTTGTCTTCTCAGCACTTAGAACATAGCCTGGCACATAATAGGCACTTTAATAAATGCTTATTGACTGACTGACCCACAATTGACATTATTGACTGACCCACAATTCATCCTAATATATATGCTAAGGCAATTGGGGTTAAATGACTTGCCCAGGGTCACACAACTGGGAAGTGTTAAGTATCTGAGACTAGATTTGAACTCAAGTCCTCCTGACTTCAGGGCTGGTGCTCTATCCACTGCACTACCTAGCTACCCCACCATTCTGATCTTAGAGAAACTGATTAGAATTATGTCATCATAAGGCAAATAATTTAGATCAGTTTAATAAGGTGAAAGATTGTTAATCAATTGTGAAGGAGTAGAATAGCTCCAGACATTGAATAAAACGACATAACACAACATAAGAAGTTTATTATGTCTTGCCCTCTGAGACTTGGACAAAACAACAGGTCAGTTTGGAGTCAGGCATTCCAAATCAAGTTAGCCTAAGAGGAGAATAGCTCTAGCTAACCCCCTGAGAGGTAATTGCAAATGAGTAAACAATTGTGACCATAGGTGATCAGAAAGGAAAATGATCAAGTCCATGGATTCAGATAATTTGATTTGCATTCAGCACGAAGTACAAGAAGGTATAATCCAATACATGATTGTGAAAGAGATAAGAACATCACTGATGTTCATTCTGTGGAATGTTTCAGAAACCCTCCTTTGGGAGAAGCTTGGCATGAATAAATAAATACTTTTATACTTAGTTTTCAAACTGACCAAGGAAAGAGGAACAAAATAGGAGTTAATGGCCCTTGCTCAGGCAGACTTCACTATCAAATCTCTTCTTCTTTTTTCAATTTGTAAAGAAAGGAATAGATGAGACAATCTTACTAAAGCTATTTGATGTCCTGGCTTGACAATAATTATAGTAGCAACAGCTGACATTGCCCTGCCCCAACCTCTGCCTTTCTAAATTTCTTGTCACTGTCAAGAGCATATCCTCCCAGCTACTCAGGTTCACAACATAGTTGTCATCCACAACATTTTGCTTTCTTTTACTTCCTATATTCAATCAGTTGCCTATCTTGTCAATTCTACCTTCCTAATATTTCTTCTATACGCTTCTTTCTCTGGTCTGACATTGCCACCTCTTTGGCATAGGTTCTCATCATCTCAAGCCTAGACTATTGCAAAAGCCTGCTTGTTTGTCTTTCTGCCTCAAATGTCTTTCTACTCCAGTCCATCTTCTTCTCAGCTGCCAAAGTGATATTTCCAAAATTCAGGTCTGACCATGTCACTCCCCTACTGAATAAACTCCAGTTTAAAGAAGTATGCCTTCATATCACCTCCAGAATCAAATATAAAATCCTTTGGTTTTTAGCACACTTCAAGATCTAGCTCTCTTCTATCTTTCCAGTCTTATATCTGAAATATACTTTGCATTCCAGTAACACTAGTCTCTTGCCTGTCATCATATAAGACATTCTATCTCCCAACTCTGAGAATTTTCACTGGCTGCCTCTATGCTTTCAATTTTCTCTCACCTCATTTCCATTTTCCTGGTTTCCTTCAAGCTCTAGCAAAAAATCTTATCTTCTACAAGAAGATAATCTTAAAGTTAAGCTCTTCCTTCTGTTGATCATCTCTAATTTATCCTATTAATCTACATATAGGAATAGAAATAGATATGTAAAAATAGATACAGAAGAAATATCTTGTATGTTCATAATTTGCAAATTGTGTCTACAATTAGATTGTGAACTCTTTGAGACTAGGCACCAGCTTGTTTTTTTGTTATTTTTTGAGGGGTGAAGGGTTGTTCTTTCTTTTTCTTTATATACCCAGAACATAGTATTCTTATTCTGGTACAACAAGTAGGGGCTTGAGCCAATAGCTTTGGAGGGGACATACCCACAAATTCCTCAGGGTATTCCAAGAATATTCCTAGAATCCTCACATAGCAAGGTATCTGAGAGAATAGTGAGCTATAGCATATACGCTGCATCTACAAAATGAAATAATTGGATCATAGCTTTGGAGAAATCACAAATGAATAAATAGTGGTCTAGCAAGATCAAATGGCTCCCTCCAGATCATATGAATGGGAAATGGCAGAATGACAGATTTTAAGGAGAACAAAAGTCATACTTAACCTAGTTTCTATATAACATTGATCCCACCAACTCCATGTCCAGTCTCTGTATCATTGCCCAGCAAGTACTTGTCTCAGCTACCACTGGGGCTGAGTTCTGAAGATCATTCCTCTAGGTCTCTCCTTATTCTTCTATCAGTGCTGAGCAGACTGTAAAATCTAGAGTTCAGGCTATCAGAATTCTTGGAAGCTTCCTCTCTGGACCTTTTGAAACTCACCAGATTGGAGTCTCCAAACATTTCACGTAAAATGGAAAAAAACAAATACAGAAGCAAAAGACTGAGGCCCATTTCATGGGGTCACATGTCAGTCTCAGTAGAGAAGAGGCAAGGAGCCTTATGGCACTGTCTCTCACAATCAATAGAATAAAATCAACAGCCACAGTCAACTAAGGCCTTTTTAAATCTCGTTCAGTTCAAGTGACACCATTAATTGAAAAGGTTTCTCTAATCATGTGATTAGTAAACCAGAGCCAGTTTTATTTTTTTCTCTGAAAATAGATTTATTTACTTTATTTTAATATTTTATTTTTTTCCAAAAACAGGGAAAATATTTTCAACATTCACCTTTGTGAAACCTTGTATTCTAAATTTTTTCCCCCTTCTTCCCTCTCTCAATTCTCCTACCCAAGATATCAAGCAATCTGATACAGGTTTAAAATGTGCAATTCTTCTAAACATATTTCCATATTCATCATGCAAAGCCAGCACTTCCATGGTAATTATCAACTATGTTCCAGGACACAGACTTCCCAGACTCTCCCAAATGGGGAATTTTCATTAACTAGACATGAGTTTATGGACTCTGATATGTACCATTTCCTCAATACCTAGAAGAGGAAACTGAGGTCCAAAAAAGTTTAACTGACTTGTCTAAAATAAATGACAGAGCATAAATCCTATAAGCCCATGCTCTGATTCACAATTCCACTCCCTTCCACTATGCCATACTTCTTTCCACAGTATACAGCATCATTTCATATTTCATAAAATACTATAAAAATCTTTTTAGAGGATATCAGTCAATATGAGGACTCTTTCCAAATATCTGTATGTTTTTCACTATTCCTTTTGGGCAGCTTTTTTCTTAGTGTCTGCCAAATTAATTGCCAAATATCAGTTAAATAAACTTTTCATAGGATGGTTCTTTTGATGCCTGGGTAATTGACCCAAAGGAACATTTCTCAGGAAACCAAGATTCAAGACCCTACACATTTAAATGAATGAAATTTAGGGGGTAAGGCAAGGGATCCTTTTATAAGGTTTTTAAGCAGGTCCTATAAAGAGAAAATTGGCAGCCATTAATGAAAATATATCTTGCCTCTTGCCTATGTTTTCACTGAGTATTACACTAGTTTGGGATATTTAATAATAAACATTGTAAAGACAGTGCTTTTCCCAAAGAAATGTAGTAGTAAGGAGTGAAATTAGCTTCTCAGTTCCATTTTTTTTTTACCCCATATCTGATGTCCCAGGAATACTTGAAGTATTTCTCTTTTAGAGAGGACTTCATGATGTAGTAGATTCTATTTTCTTATCTACTTTACAGATGACCCAGATTTTTTATAGCCTACACAATACCTCATTCATTCTACATACATCTATTCATTCATTTACTGATTTATTTATTGGTTCATCTTACTAGCTATTGCTAGGTTTCTCTATCTTGCCCAGGCTGAAAGTACATTGACCTGATCCCACTTTTGAACTGAGTTGATTCATCCCTCTTTTAAAAAAAATCTGATTTTCACTCTTCTTCCCTGAGCCTAAAGGTGGTTATTTGACATTTAGCCTTATTGTAGTTCAGAATTACTAAAATAATGCAATCTATCATTCTCAGCTTCTAAAGCAGTGGAAATTGCAAGCATTACCACAAAATCTGGCCAAAATTCTACTAAAAATAATTCATATCTTCTCTTCAGTCATGTTGAGACTCCTGTGTTAACATTACCAACAGCAGCATGCTGAGGACAATGACAAGTAAGAAATCCTTAAGTGGGATCACAGGATAATAGAATAATTAAATTAGAGCTGCAAAGAACCTCAAAAACCATCTAAGTCCAGCCTTCTCATTTTATAGATTAAAATCTAGCAGACTCTGGGCGGAAAATTTAACTCTTTGTAAGGATCAGTGCACAGGACAAGTAATTAACCAAAGCATCTAATCAAAATCCATTTCATAAAGTTATAATTTTTAAAATAGTCATTGAGGGGGCAGGTAGGTGGTATAGTGAATAGAGCACCAGTACTGAAGTCAGGAAGATCTAAGTTCAAATCTGGTCTCAGACACTTAACACATCCTAGCTGTGTGACCCTGAGCAAGTCACTTAACCCCAATTGCCTCAGCAAAAAAAAAAAAAAAAAAAAAAAGTCACTGAATTCATCATTCTTCTCTGAAGTGATTATTTTATTCTCCAAGTACCATGATGTCCCCATAACAAGAGTAGAGAAAAATCACATACTTTTGCTTGAGTTTTTTTCTTAGATCAATGAACTTACATTTTGTAAGAAGGGTGGGTTGGGCCAAAGTGTAGCCCATGGACTGATGCAAAATGTGGGTCTAGGAAACAATAATTTCCCAAGGAAAGAATGATAGAATAAGGGAGTGCCAAGAAGGATAAAATACAACTGGGACTCTGTGTACTCTGAGACTCCTACACATGCTGCAAAGGCCTGGCAGGAATCCTGAAACTCCAGCCAACTGTGTGCTCTGTCCATAACACTTATTGAATTGATGTTCTAGGCATGTGGGGAAACTGCTTTTGTGAATATTGGAAAAGGACAAGTCAGAATAGAGTTATAGCTAGCCCAACTCAAAACCATCATGGAAAATTCACTTTTCAAGGAAAGGAAGAAGTCTCTTATCTGGTGAAGAGTAAGCCTCACCAGGGCTAAAACTTAGTCAAGATCATGATACCTTTGTTTCATTGGCTCTTTGGGCTTTTTTCCAGCTCTTAGATGAATGAATACAAAGTTAAATATGTGATTCTCTGAAC
This sequence comes from Antechinus flavipes, assembly GCF_016432865.1. Lineage (NCBI taxonomy): Eukaryota > Metazoa > Chordata > Mammalia > Dasyuromorphia > Dasyuridae > Antechinus > Antechinus flavipes. Next base: position 160,982,627 of record NC_067401.1, read on the forward strand.
TTCCAAAGCTTGATGCTAGATGAAGCCTAGGAAGGAGACTTTGGAGCCATTTATTTGAGGCAGCTCAGCAATGGATCAGTGAAGATTTTGTGGCTTGCAAATGTCCATCACCCAGAAGTGTAGGCAGTGGAAAAAATGTCTGCAGCTTAGTAGCTTTAAGTTTGAGTTCATTCTCCCAAGGGACAAAGTGCATAGGAGAGTGTGACCCAGTTTGAGAGGACATTTTTGTACTTCTTGCAATAACTTTTTGTAAATTCCTTTTTAAAAAAAGCTTATCAGTTAATTGATATTGAGGAGAAAACTACTGGTTCTATTGAGAGTAGGACACTAACTCACTGGGATTAATGATATTGAAGAGATATTAACTATGAAAAATGAATGGGGATATATTTGGTTTCCACAGTTATGAAAATTAAATTGGAAAAATGAAACATAAATTAGAAAATTGAAACCCACAAGGGCATCAAAGAATAATGAGAGATATAGTTTTAGATTTGAACAGAAGCCCTCTGGATTTTGCCCCCTTCCTCTCCTCCAGTTATCTTCTCCCAAAAAGAATGTAAGAATGTAAGCTCCTTGCGGGCAGGGACTGGCTATGTAATGAGAGGTGGAGATTTTGTTACATTTTGTAACTTCTATAACATTTAATTAATGGAGATTCAGGGGAGAGACTTGCACTTCAGGATAAGAAATAAAACATTGCCTTTGTGGTTTCAAAAGTGTGTCTACTAACCTAGGCACCCATTCCTACCAGAATGTAAAATAAATCTTTCCTGCATTCATCAGTACCTTGCAATTCTTAAATTCTTTTTCGTCCAAATGAATTTGTTACTATTTTTTTTTAGCTCTTTAATAATTCTTTACATTATAGTAATCCTTTGATAAATTGCTATGATAATGTGATGGGAAAAGCATAGAGGCTTTTCCAAGATCAGAATAAAACAGTGGTAGCAATCATCATGACTTTTATTTGATATAGTTTTAGAGTTGGGAGTCGGGAGTCGGGTATTAGTAAGAAAATAAGAAAAAAGAAATTGAGGAAATAAGCACAGGCAAAAAAGAAACAAAGCTATGATCTCTTCACAGATGAGATACTTGTCTATCTTTAGAACCCTAAAGAGTCAATGACAAAAAAAAAAAAAATGCTTTTAGAATGTAAAATGGACCATAACACATTAGGAAAGTATCATAAAATTTTGTTTTTACGCTGAAACACAGGGCCCAACACCCTAAAACAGCCATTAAAAAAGCAGCTATTTCCTTATCAAGAAAGAGAAAAAGAATACGCATGTTAAGTCAAAAAATCTATGGAAATCTTTTTTGGAATATCAGCATATAAGATCACCTCTCTTTTTTTAGACACCCTTTTCTAGAGCTAAGGCCAGTAAGTAAACTGTGCCCTAGGTTTGGCATAACAACAATCCCTTGCACTTACCCTCTGGATGAGTTTTGAAGCAACTAAATCATTGAACTTATGGTTTCTAAGCTTTTAGATATTTTAACAGGCCCAGATATGTCACCAAACAACCTTATCTTACTATTGCTATTGTGTCCCACCACTGTTGATACACTACACACTTTGATTCTTGATCTAGTCACAAATATAATAAATAAAGGTTTGGCCCTACTTCCTCAAGTCTCCTACTAGAGACTTGTGTCAAATTTCTGACACATGTGTCTAATTTCTCTTCCCAGTGGAATAAAGAATACTTTTTGCTTTTAACCTGTGTGAGTTAATGGAGTTAATAGTGGTTGCAAAACCTTTGACTCTGGCCATTTGTAACTAGAATTGATACTACATATCAGTCAGTGTGCTAAGTGTTAGAGCTACAAAAAGAGTCACAAGACAGCCCCTGCCCTCAAGGAATTAAAAAAAAAAAGTAGTAAGAAGTTGAATTGCATATTATCCCTATCATGTCTGCTATCCTGCCTGCTTACTGGAATTGAACTGAGAATATTTATAGTGAATCTGGATGAGTTAATGTCCCAATATTCTTATTCAGTTACTAAAAGCAGTTATTTTATTTATCTATACAATAGTATCTATCACATTAAAAAAAATTTAAAGCAGGATTTTAAAAAGCCCTATTTGTGGTAAGACTTTCTATCTGAACCCCATTACAAAAGATGAGAATTAGATAACTCTCTTTTCTATAGCATTTTTAGCTTTGCAAAATACTTTTTTTAAATAACAACCTCAAGAGGCCTAGTACAACTATTAAATTAAGGCTAACTTAAAACTTTTCATGTTTTGCTGGCTATTTGTACATATAAAAAGCCAAGAATGTGACTAAGCAGAGGAGGCTAAGACTTTATCTCATTTTATCTTTGGTTTCCATGCTTTCCTACCCATTCATTTACAATGGAAAATGGAAGAGATTTGGACTTGAAAAACGTAAATTTTTTCAGATCGATTTAGTAGCCATTAGGAAAATAGCTCTCAAATGCTGAGGCAGGGACAGAGATAAGTTAGATTTCAAAGATTAAAATCTGGAATCCTGGAGAAAGTTAATTTGAGAGATATCTTTAACACAGTGAGAACTTAGCCATTGGACTAGGAAGTTTAGTCAAAAATAAAGACATGAGTATGATAGTTCCTTAGCTTGAAAACTAAGGCTAAAAATCTCCTAATGGAGACTTAATGTCCTTTCTAGGCTATGAACAGATAAAAGAGGCTACTCCTTTGTGGAAATAAACTGCTTTTGTGTGTTTTTTTCTTTATTTTTTTTCTCTCTCAAGGAAGACTTTGTTTTGGAGAATGTCTAAGACAGTTGTTTTTCTGAAAGGAAAAAAAGGCTTTCACTTTGAATACTTTAGCCTCTGTGTACAGCTCTGTGTACAGCTTCTTGAAGCCACAGGTGAGGGAGGATTAGATAAGAAATGCACACCAAAAGTGGTTGAGCAGCCTTGAAAAGGACTGAGCAGAGGCGAGTTTTTTCTCATAAGGAAGAGATAGCAAAATTCAATTGGTTCTAGAAGTAGAAAGAATGAATGGCCTTGTCATTTTTGATGTCTTTGATCAAATTCTAAGCACTCCACAGCACCTCTATCAACCACCATCATGTCCATTAGAACAATTTGTTCTGATCTATCCATTCTTCAGGGAAAAGTTTTCACATATTTGGGGTAGATGGTCCCCTAATTCACTAATGTCACTAATGAATCCTGTCAGTTACTCTCAACCTGGTTTAGCCTATCTACCCAGATGGTTTTATGAGGTTTAGCATAGTACAGTTTCTTGAAACCATAGGTGAAGATTGGGTGAGAAGTGGACACTAAAGTGGATGGGCAGTCCTGAAAAGGGCTGAGCAAGGCCTTATATCACAGGTGCTAGTAGTCTTCCCTGAACACCTCATATATCCCAAGACCCAGCTAAATTGATAGAGTGCTAAAAAAGAAGTCAGTAAGACTCATTTTCCTGAGTTCAAATCCTGCCTCAGATACTTACTGGCTGTGTGAGCTTGGACAAGTCACTTAAACCCTGTTTGCTTCAGTTCCCCCATCTGTAAAATGAATAGGAAAAAAAAAAAAAAAAGGCAAACCACACCAATAGTCTTGCCAAGAAAACCCTGAATGGGTCACAAAGAATAGGACATGACTAACAATAAAATGAAGTAACAAATAGATTAAATCAGTGGAAAAGAAATTGTAGCATTAGAAGCATATCCTAAATATCAGTATTCCATACATGTACTTCCTCACCCATGATCCATAAATGCACTCTTTCCCACTGAGGGAATGTTTTACTACTACCTTTCTTATTATATCTTTGCTTTGAAATAAATATGTTTCTGGCTGATTATTAAAGCTAAACACATAATCAGAAGCTTGTGAGTATGGTTTTAGTTAATGTGATGGTGGTTTTTGTCATATTATCCAAATCTAGAAAAATTACTTCGGGACATTGTCCCTACAAGTTGTAGGGTATGACAACTACGTTATTTTTCCCATTTGACAGATGAGGAGACTGAGGATTTAAGTGACTCATCAGAATAATACAATTAGTAAAGAACTAAGATGGAATTCACATCATCTCTATCTGGAGGCAGCTCTTCAGGTTTTTTAATTGTATCTAACTCCTTGCGACCTCATTTGGGATTTTCTTGGCAATGGTTTTATCATTTCCTTCTCCAGCTCATTTTACTGATGAGGAAACTGAGGTAAACAGAGTTAAGTGACTTGCCCAGAGTCACATAGCTTTCTTACTTCAGGTCAGGCTCAATCTACAGAGAGATCTAACTGCCAGAGGGAGGAGTATTGTTAAAAAGAAATCCTTGCTCTCAGGCCTCACCCTGATTAATGAGGCAAAAATCAGGAAAGAAAGTTAAAAGGATTTTATTTATCCTACTGAGGCAAACAGTGCATTTGGGAGCAACTTTTTATTGGAAGGAGTAAACAATTTCCATATAAAGGCAAAAGCATTTTTGATCTTACAATGCTTGTATTTATAAAGATTAATTCTCCTTGGCTCCTCCTCTATTATAGCATAGTAGGGGTAGGTGGTGATTGATTTTCATAATACAGTAGAAAGATCATCACCTGAAGCTCAAATTCCACTTCTGATGCTTATACCTATGTTCCTTTGAAGAATCTCTTCTGTAAAGTGAAGGAACTGAACTAGATGTCCACTAAGATACCTTCCAATTTTAGGTCTACGATCCTATAATATGGAAAGCTGTTTATATAGAGGAAGAGTTATTTTGTTTGGCTTCAGAACCAAGCACAATAGGTGGAAGCTGCAAAGAAGAAAATTTAGGTTTGACCTAAGGAAAAATTTTCTTTAACAGTTTGTTACTAGCATGGTTTCCTCTTTCCTTCTCCAGCTTATTTTACAGATGAGGAACTCAGGTAAAGAGGATTAAGTGACTTGCCCATAGTCACACAGCTAGTGTCTGAGGCTAGATTTGAACTCAGGAAGAGGAGTCTTGCTGAATCTAGGGATGGTACTCCATCCACTGCATCACCTAGCTATGCAAAAATGGAATGAGCGACTCTGAGATACACTTTATTGAAGGTCTTCAAGTATGTTGGGTTTTTTTTTTTTAACTTCAACAATATTTTATTTTTCCAATCACATGTAAAGATAGTTTTTAACATTCATTTTTGTAAGATTTCAAGTCCCAAATATTTTTCTCCTTCCCTTTCTTACCTCCTTCTTTCTCCAGATAACAAGCAATGTGATTATAGGTTATAGTATACAATCATTTTGAATATAGGAAAGGTTATATAATCATTTCTTGGATATATTGTAGAGAAGATTCTTGTTTAGATTCATGTTATATATATTACATGGTCTTTAAAGTGCCTTTGGATGAGTCTGAATAGCTTTACCAAAAGAAACTCACCAACCACATCTTTTTATTTTCCCTGAGGCAATTGAGGTTAAGTGACTTGACTAGGGTCATACAGCTAGTCACCAACCATATCTTTAAAAAATACAAAAAAATTGATGCCTTTTGCTTTTAAAAATTCTATTCATTTCCAAATATATCAACCAGTCCCTTATTACCCAGAAAGCCTTTCTTTATAATGGAATAAGTACAGTTTGAGGTGTGGCGGGAAGAGTAGTTCTTAAAAAAGTTCTAACTCTATATTCAAATAATCTGTATTCAGTTTTGGGAGACTGATACTCAAAATGGAGATCATGCTTCTGTTGCTGTCATCAGCTCATTATACCCACTACTCTAACATAGAATTCTAGGGATAATCTTTAGGGTCTCCCCTAAAAGTAATAAATAAGATCCTTTTAAAAACAGTTTCTCAATGCACAAAGTTGATATAAGGTATAGAAAAGCTATTTATTCCCTCTACCACAAAAGAGATGCTTTAAAATACAAAAGACTTACATAAACACATTAATAAATATTTAAGACATTAAATAATGATCTATTACACTTTGTGAAACTGTAAAGCAGATATTTCAGTTTCCCATCTGAGCTAATAAACTTCATAGTTCCCTGGCTTAAAGTGAACCAACATATAAAGTACCCTTTTAAGGAAGTTTTTAAGTTGAAAGAACTTTTAAATGTTTCTTTAGTTTGAGAATAGAAGAAGATTTGCTCAGGTGGACAGCAGTATCAGAAATAGAACAGTTAAAAGAGAAGAGGCTTTGTGTAGGGTAGATATTTTTTAATAGAAAAATGCAGTTAAAAGTTATGTTATCCTGATTGGTTTTCCTCACTAATATTTTTCCCGGCCAGGTTTTTCTAAGTGTGTACCTCCACTCCCTTAAGTGCTGAAAGCTTTGATGGGAGCATGTGACCCAAATTTATGTGTAGATTATAGTACACTTATTACTCCTGCATTTGCTTTACTACATGAGAATCTATAATACCATTATTCCTATTGCCTTACTGCTAAGTAAATAACATGTTAAAGGTCTAAATGTGTTATCACTGTAACTGTTTGGTTTTATGTATAAAGAATCACATCAGTGGGAACTCAAAAGCTAATGTGGTGAGTAGGCAGAAAATATTACCCTCACAAGAGGCTTATCCCTAGGATCCTGAGTCTGAGCATAACATTATAGTAGTGGTCCTTCTCTAGTAATCTAGACCTGAATAGAACAAAACAGCCCAGAGAATAGACATGTCCTATGTAAGAGGTATAAGGAGCCATGGAATGCCCTGAATAAATCTGTTATACTTGCTATTCCCAGATGTTTTGCGATCAACAAGTTGATCAATAATCGACAAGCCTTTATTAAAGACCTACTGTATACCAGGCACTCCACTAAACACTGGGAATACAAAGACAGAATTGGAGTAATCCCTTTCCATAGGAAACATTTTCTAAAGGTAAACAAAAAGCTATAAATATATAAAAAATAATTTTTAGGAGGGGAAGGACTAGCAACTACAGAGAATCTGTAAAACTTCAGGTAAAAGGTGATATGTAAGTCGAGCTTTGAAGGACATTAAAGACTTTGAGAGACAGTAAGGAAGAAGTCATGGGAATGTTTCCAGATGCAGAGAAAGTCTATGCAGATTCAGGGAGTTGAACAAAGCAATGCTATGTAGAAGAAATAAAACTAGATTGGCTGTATAGTAGAGTGTGGAAAGGGGTATAATTTATAATATGGCGCCAGGTTGTGAAGCATGATAAATGTCAAAAAGGAAGTTTGTATCTGATTCTAGCAATAATGGGTTTATCCAGCCAAAGAGTCAAATATATCTTAGATACATATATGCACACACATGTGTATGTATTTGTATATGTGAGTATATATTCACATACATATGTCAGATCTATATCTTAGAACTATCACTTTGGTATTTTGGAAATTAGGTAGAATGTAATTAATATTTTGGTATATATGAGACTTTTATTTCGGATTTTGGCCTCTTTGTTATTTATATCTAGCAGTAGGATCTCTAGATCAAACTATATGTGATGTTTGGCATATCTATTTTTTTCTATTTTATTTTTATTTTTAATAGCTTTTTATTTACAAGTTATATGCATGGGTAATTTTACAGCATTGACAATTGCTAAACTTTTTGTTTCAATTTTTCCCCTCCTTCCCCCCACCCTCTCCCTTCCTTCCCCCCATCCTCTCCCCTAGATGACAGGATGACCAATACATGTTAAATATATTAAAGTATAAATTAAATACAAAATAAGTATATATGACCAAACCGTTATTTTGCTGTACAAAATATTGTACTCTGAAATATCGTACAATTAGCCTGTGAAGGAAATAAAAAATGCAGGCAGGCAAAAATATAGGAATTGGAATTCAATGTAATGGTTCTTAGTCATCTCCCAGAGTTCTTTTGCTGGGTGTAGCTGGTTCAGTTCATTACTGCTCCATTGGAACTGATTTGGTTCATCTCATTGCTTAAGATGGCCAGGTCCATCAGAATTGATCATCATATAGTATTGTTGTTGAATTATATAATGATCTCCTGGTCCTGCTAATATCACTCAGCATCAGTTCGTGTAAGTCTCTCCAGGCCTTTCTGAAATCATCCTGTTGGTCATTTCTTACTGAACAATAATATTCCATAATATTCATATACCACAATTTATTCAGCTACTCTCCAATTGATGGGCATCTACTCAGTTTCCAGTTTCTAGCCAATACAAAGAGGGCTGCCACAAACATTCTTGCACATACAGGTCCCTTTCCCTTCTTAAAGATTTCTTTGGGATATAAGCCCAGTAGTAACATTGCTGGGTCAAGGGTATGTACAGTTTGATAACTTTTTGAGCATAGTTCCAAATTGCTCTCCAGAATGGTTAGATGTATTCACAATTCCACCAATAATGTATTAATGAGTTTGGCATATATTCTACCTTTCTTTTTAGAAATATTTTTTGTTCTGAATGTTCCATATGCATTGGATACTTTTCTGTCTTTGATCTCCTTGGAGTAGGAGCAGTAAAAACTATGGATCAAAGGATTATTTTAGATATATATTTTAGACTAATTCTAAATTGATTTCCAGAATGATTGGACCAATTTCCAAGGCTAACAACTATGTATTAATATGTCTTAGCATTTATTGAATATTTTGGGGTTAAGAGAACTGTAATTATCATGAGATTCAGATAATATTGATATCAGGTAAATAATCTCAAGATTGTTTATTGATATATTTTGGTTGTGACAGCAAGCTGAAGCAGGTTTGGAAACTAAAGGATTAGATGATCCTTTAATTTCTCTTCCAACCCCAATTTCTTAATTAGACAATGTTCAAAAAATAGTTTAGATTTCCCTCTAAGGAAAGAGAGCAGGGAATGGAATTTCAGAAACTGGACTGGAAAAGTGAACAAGATTTTTCAAAAGTCACCTTGTGGCTTCTATGTGACAGGGTAGATTCTCTTGGCGGATTTTGTTTGAGGTTTCCATTTAGTAATATAATATGAGATAGAAGATGAGGAAGAACTTAAAATCATTTTCATGATCTTTTTCTCCCTTCCTTTTCATTTCAACTCTCTGAAGAGTAAAGGAAGAAAAGGAGAGAGGGAGAGATAAAGGAAAAGAAGATAGTCGCCTTTCGAGGAGCTGGAGGAGTAAGGTAAATCCTTGGAAAAAGGTATCGTGGCTCAAGAGCAAGTGGGTGTGAGGAGACCGGGAAGAGAAGTTGTACTATATGATGGCAGGGCCTTGAAAGAAGCATGTTCCCTTGGATGTCATGGAGTAAAAGCTTCAATTCATCTGCCACTAGTTACATCTGTGAAAAGAAAAAAAGAGGCAAGGAAGAAAGAGAAACTCTTATGGTGCCTTTTTCCATTTTAAAAGAAAGAAAATAAAATTAAAGAATATATATATATATATATATATACACACACACACACATACACACATATACAGAGACACACCATTTAACTTGTTACTACCCAAAAGTAAATGGTACTTTTCTATGGCAAATAGTAAACAATTTAGTCCTAACAAGAAAACTCAAGACAGTGTCAAATGGTCTTGATCTCTTTGTTTCTCTGTGATATGCCTTAGAAGCAGTCTTCTTTCTTTATCACAGTTCCCTTCCTTGGGAAACATCTGTTCTTTTGGAGTTACTTCCTCACAATATATAGATATTAGCAAAAGGGAAGGCCCTACACAGTTTCTGTCTCCTATTGCAGCTTAGGTCTTTGTTATAGTGGTGGTGGTTGTTTTTTAAACATCCCTTTGGTGACTTCTAAACTCTGCTTTCTTTGAGTCTTACCTTGGTCTAAAAGAAAAACAAATTTATTATCATTATTATATCTTTTTATTTACAAAACATATATATGGGTAATTTTTTTCAATATTGACCCTTGCAAAACCTTCTGCTCCAAATTTTCCCCTCCTTCCTCCCACCTCCTCCCCTAGATGGTAAAATGTTAAATATGTTAAATTATATGTTAAATCCAACATATGTATACATATTTATTATCTTGTGGCACAAGAAAACTCAGATCTAGAAAGAAAAAAAACCTGAGAAGGAAAACAAAAATGCAAGCAAGCAATAACAGAAAGGGTGAGAATGTTCAGTTCCCAAAGTCCTCTCTCTGGGTGTAGAGAGCTCTCTTCATTTCTGGACAATTGGAACTGATTTGAATCATCTCATTGTTAAAGAGAGCCATGTCTATCAGAATTGATCATTGTATAGTATTGTTGTTGAAGTGTATAATGATCTCCTGGTTCTGCTCATTTCACTTAGCATCAGTTCATGTAAGTCTTTCCAGGCCTTTCTGAAATCATCCTGCTGGTCATTTTTTACAGAACAATAATTCTCCATAACATTCATATGCCACAATTTATTCAGCCATTCTCCAATTGATGGGCATCCATTCAGTTTCCAGTTTCTTGCCACTACAAAAAGGGCTGCCACAAACATATTTGCACATGGTGGCCTCTTTCCCTCCTTTAAGATCTCTTTGGGATATAAGCCCAGTAGTAACACTGCTGGGTCAAAGGGTATGCACAGTTTAATAACTTTTTGAGCATAGTTCCAAATTGCTCTCCAAAATGGTTGGGTCTATTCACAGTTCCACCAACAATTTATCGGTATCCTAGTTTTCCCACATTACCTCCTGTTATGGGCTAGTGCTGAATGGAAGGGACTAATTGCTTGGGGGAGAGGGTTTGCTTGTATCTCTGCAGATGAAGAAGGAATCAGATGGGTGCCAATGAGCCGTATTCGCCTTGTCCATCGGAGAGAGACAGAAAAAAGAGAAAAAACCTTGAAAAAAGAAGACCTAAGAAACATCTGACACAGAAAGAGCACAGCTAATAATGAGACTGTCACAGAACTTCAAAACCAGCAGGAATCATTGGATTCCCTGAAACATTATAAGACTGATGCAGGACTTCAGAACTTGCAGGCATTATTGGAGTCCCTATACATGTAAAGTAATAGACAATAGATTTCTTTTGGATTATTTCTAGGACTTATGGACATGTATAATTCTTCATGTTGATTCATGTTATTTGTTACATCACTACTAGCTTGTGTTACTATGTGTTTATGTAATTTATGTAATTATGTGTAATACCTCCCAGGTTGATGGATTTATGTATATCTGTTTCAAGTGAGACCCTTCAGAAACCCGCAAATCTGTTTTAATTCCCCATTTTCTTTTAGTTTTCATCTCCCTTCCTGAGATGTCAGGGAGGGCATGATCACCTTCTTTTTTGGTGTTTTCAGCCCTTTTTTGAGGAGTCAGGGAAGGCCTGATCACCTCCTTTAGGGAGAGTGTGACCACCTATGTTCTAAAACAAAAGAAAGCAGGAGATGTTATGGACCAGAACTCTGAACTTGAAACAAGGATTCTTACAAAGTGCTAATTCAGTGGAATTGATGAGACAATGTAACCATAGTTTAGCATGGTGCTTAATAGTTCTCTAAGTTCAGTATGATTGATTTAATTTTACAACAAATAATGGTTTCCTAGTGATATAAGGATTAGTTTATACTCAGTGTAGAGCATATAAGCTGGGAGCTTCAACCAGATTCATTCAGAGATAGGGAAGACAAGCGGATTGGAGGCTGAAGCATAGGCCCTTGGACTCAGATTCATTTATCCCATCTCAAACCCTGTGGTGGCAGACCTGTGCTCCTGCATTTTCTCCACTGAAACCAAGATTTCAGAAGGCCTTTAAGAAAGCTAAGTGGGTCCCAGGAGAGGAGACAAGACTTTGAAAGAGATAATAAAGGATTTGGACTTTAATCCCTGGCTCATGCCATTACTCATGGTGATTACTCTACTGAAAGCAAAGCTGCCCAAAGAACTCCAGAAAACCAAATAAGGACATTATATCCTCCAACATTCATCATTCCCTCTCTTGTCATGTTAGCCAATCTGACAGGTATGTAGTGGTATCTCAGAGTTGTCTTAATTTGCATTTCTCTGATCAACAGTGATTTGGGGCACCTTTTCATATGACTAGAAATAGTTTCAATTTCTTCATCTGAAAATTGTTCATATCCTTTGACAATTTATCAATTGGAGAATGGCTTAAACTATTACAAATTTGAGTCAATTCTCTAATTATTTTGGAAATGAGGCTTTTATCAGAACCTTTAACTGTAAAAATGTTTTCCCAGTTTATTGCTTCCCTTCTAAGCTTCTCTAAGCTTGTTTTGTTTGTACAAAACCTTTTGAATTTAATATAATCAAAATTATCTATTTTGTGATCAATAATGATCTCTAGTTCTTCTTTGGTCACAAATTCCTTCCTCCTCCACAGATCTGAGAGGTAAACTATCCTATGTTCTTCTGATTTATTTATAATGTCATTCTTTATGCCTACATCATGAACCCATTTTGACCTTATCTTGGTATAAGGTGTTTGGTGTGGGTCAGTACCTAGTTTCTGTCATATTAGTTTCCAATTTTCCCAGCAGTTTTGGTCAAATAGTGAATTCTTAGCTCAAAAGCTGGGTCTTTGGGTTTGTCAAACACTAGATTGTTATAGTTATTAACTATTTTGTCCTATGAAACTAACCTATTATACTGATCAACTAGTCAATTTCTTAGCCAGTACCAAATGGTTCTGATGACCATTGCGTTATAATACAGTTTTAGATCTGGTACAGCTAGGCCACCTTCATTTGGTTTTTTAAAGAAAAACAAATTTCAAAAATGAATATTCCACAGAACAAAAAAAGATGTTGCTGTCAAAGTTGTAGAAGACCTCAGAAATCTGATGCTTTGGGGGTCTTATTTTCCATACTTGGCCTTTTTACACCTAAAAAGCTATTGAGTGGATTTTTATTTGATTTTTTAAAAATTCATAATCTCCAGATCCTATGATTCTATTGCAGTTCCTGTCACTGGGGAAGTCTGCAGATAACTTGCTTTACAATCAATGTAATTGCATAGGAAATGTGATTAGAATAAACCATTTGGATTATCGTTCAATAATTAAGCCTGAGCCCTAGAATAGGGATCTCAGAGGGAAATGCAAAGAATGTCTTTTAAAATTTTATTTAAAACATTATACATTTATTATAACACATAAAGAACAGAAATCATTCACATCTGACTCCAGATAGCAGAGAAAATTTTATAGGTAGAATTCTCATTCCCAAATAAAAAAAAATTGTAATAACGAATGGAAATCTCAGTAGAATGAATGGAGTTGAGAATTTTGTTGTCTTCTTTTTTTTTTTTTTTTTTTTTCCGGGTTATCCATGTACATTAATTTTTTAAAGTACACATTTATTTATGAATCATGTTGGTAGAGAAAAATCAGAAAAAAAGGGAAAATCCATGAGAGGAAAAAAAAAACAGAAGAAAAAGGGGAAAAAAAGTGAACATAGCATGTGTTGGTTTATATTTAGTCTCTACAGTTCTCTCTCTGGATACAGATGGCATTTTCTATCCAAAATTTATTGGGATTGTCTTAGATCACTAAACCATTAAGAAAAACCAAGTCTTTCATAGTTGATCATCACACAATCTTATTCTCCTGGTTCTATTTGTTTTGCTCAGCATCAGTTCATGTAAATCTTTTTAGGCCTTCTAAAATCAGCTTGTTCATCATTTTTCATATAACAATAATATTCTATTACTTTCACATACCATAACTTATTCAGCCATTCCAAATTGATGGGCAAGTACTCATTTTTCAATTCTTTGCCACCACAAAAACAGCTGCTATAGTTGAGAACTTTGGAGAAATTTGTGTCTCCCTCATTCTTGAAAACAAGAATTTTGTAAACAAACCCCAGGATTTAGAGAATTTACTTGCAGAAATTTTTTTTTTCCATTTTTGAGATTATATATAGATATCTTCTATTTTTATATTGCCTGCACTTCTGAATATATCTCTTCTCCCCTATTCATTGATACATCTCATAAGAGATACTACAAAAAAGAAAAAAAAATTCAGCAAAACTAATATATCAACTAAGTGTGATAGTACATATGATGTCACACACCCACTATCCCTCACATTAAAATTAATTTGTAATTGACAAATGTTGTTCAAACATTTAGTTATGTCCAACTCTTTTTGACTCCATGGATCAAGGGTACACTATGTCCTTCTATCTTTCATCATCTCCAAAGTCTGTCCAAGCTCATGTTGCTTCCACAACACTATCTATTCATTTTATGCTTTGTTGTTCTGTGTTCCTTTTGCTTTTAATCTTTCCCAACATCAAGATCTTTTCCAATGAGCTCTGTCTTCTCATTATGTGGCCAAAGTAATTAAGAGAAGAGAAGAAAATGTTCTCATCTCTTCTGTAGGATTAAGAATTGTCATAAGTATATATCATTGTTTCTTTTCTTTTGTTACTTACAATTGTGTCTTCTTGGTGCTGTTTACTTCACTGCATCAGTTCATATTCAAGTCTTCCTCTACTTCTCTGAATTTTTCATATGCATTGCTTTTTATTGCACATTAATATCCTATTACATATTTATACTATAATTTGCTTAGCTATTGCTCAACCAATGAACATCTGTTTGGTTCCCAGTTCTTTCTTACTATAAAAAAGCACTACTATGAATATTTTGGTGAATAGTGAACTTTTTTTTTTTTTTACTATATCTTTAACTTCTTTTGGAGCTAAGCCAATAAAAAACAGTTAACTAATGACATAGAAATATTGTGTCAAATTTTATTTCTATCTTATAATGTCTCTCCTATAACCTATTTCAGACTTATCACCTCTTGTCTAGACTATTGCAATAGCTACCTAATAGTTTTCCCTTTGTCTCCCTACTCTAATCCATCATTTGCAAAGTGATTTTTCTAAACTACAAGTCTAACCATGTCACTCCTACTCCCTATTTAATAAACTCCAGCGATTCCTTATTTGACCAGAGTTCAAATCCTGCCTTATATAATTACTGTCTGGGAGAGAGTTGTGTCAAGAAAACTGGACAAGAAGAGAGTATTCATTTATTGTTCTATAGGAAATGATCAGCAAAAATGATCAGCATGAGACTTACATGAACTGATGCTAAGTGAAGTGAGTACAACCAAGAGAACATTGTACATAGCAACAAGAAGATTATGTGATGATTAACTGTGATGGACTTGGCTGTCTTCAACAATAAAGTGATTCAGACCAATTCCAATAGACTTTGTGATGGAGAGAGCCATCTGTGATTTTGTGTGGTGAGAACAAGAACAGTGTCCAAGTTATGTGTTTTCCAAATTATGGTGAGATGTAATATTCATCATAGGAGCCATAAGGTGAAGAAAAACAAACTGTGGTCTAAGAATTCTTTTTAAAATTTATTTTAAATAGACTTTAGGATAATTTCAACAATTTAAAAATAATTTCTCCTAAAAAAAAGTCTAGAATTGACATCAAAAGAACATCAATAAGCTCTTCATTGGTTTCCAAAGACACCTGGGAGATACCAAATTATCATATTTTAGGACCTGTCCCACAATATTAATTCTTCATTTTTGTTGTTTGGATAGATGATATGGTTACACTAAGCAACTGGAAGCACAAAATTGACTAATTGACAAATTTGATTAATGCAGATGGATAATTTGAATAATATTCACAAAACCCCTCCAAATCATATGAACTCTTTTTATTTTTTAATTAGTATTTTAGTTTTCCAAATACATGCAAAGATAGTTTTCAACATTCATTCTTGCAAAACCTTGTGTTCCAAATTTTTCTTCTTCTCTTGCCTACTTCCCTCTCCCCCAAGACAGTAAGTAATCTTATAGGTTAAACACTGGAAATTCATGCTTAATCTTTATTGGATTACTTGTTGTCTTAGGGTAGGGGGAAAGGAGAAAAATTTGAAATACAATGTTTTGCAAAGGTTAATGTTGAAAACTATCTTTGAATGTATTTTGAAAAAAAAAGCTATTATTATTTTTAAAAATGTGTAATTCTTCTAAACCTATTTCCATGTTCATCATACTGTGCAAGAAAAATCAGATCAAAAGAAAAAAAAACATAAGAAAGAAAAAAAGCAAACAATAACAACGAAAAAAGGTGAAAATACTATACTTTGATTTACATTCAGTCTCCATAGTTCTTTCTCTGGATGCAGATGACTCTATCACATCTATTGGAATTGCCTTGAATCATCTCATTATACAAGCCCTCTTTAGAAAATGATGTTTCACACTTAGAAAACTTACCAATAGCTTAAGAATATATCTATTCAAATAATTCTAGTCAATGACATGCTGTTCTCAGCACTATGGGGGAAGGGAATAAATATTTGTATAACCCCACTACATTCTTGGCACTGTGCTAAGCTCCATTTCACAGTTGAAGAAACTAAGGAAGCTATAAAGTGTGTGATCTCGCCTAAAGTAAATGTTTAAAATCACATTTGAACTCAGGTCTTTCTCATTACAGGCCCAACCCTCTATTCACTGTACCATCTAAATGTCTTCTATGAGTGACAGAGAAAAAGTTTATGATAGTTCTTGCCCTCAGGAAGCTATTTTTTTTTGAATGATAGAAACAATTAAAACATTAAGACAGCATAAATTAAGATAATAAAATAAATGCCCAGATAACAAAAATTATGAGTAATTTAGGAGAAAAATTATTGCTGATTGAAGTTACCAGGAATAAATGAATGAAAAGGTATTTAGTAAGCACTTCCTCTGCTTGTACACTGTACTAAACTCTGACCATACAAGCACAAAAATCAAGCAATTCCTGCCTTCAAGGAACTTACCTTCTAAAGAAGGAAGATTGTACAAAGGAGGAAGTGGTGTGTTTTGGTCAGAGACATCAAAGAAATTGTAAATGCAGTCATGGGACAATTGACTGACATTATTTGAATGTCTTGAAAATGGCTGAAGAAATACTCATGCAGTTACCATCCTAAGTCAGGCCTTTTTCACTTTTTTGCCCGAACTATTACAATAGCTAGGTCCTGCATTGCTTCTCCCTTCCTCAATCCAACCTCCACACTGCTGCCAAATTAATATTTCCAAATCACAATTCAGACCATGTCACTTACTCAATAAACTCCAGAAAATCAAATATCTTTTTTTTTCTTTTTTGCAATTAAAGTCCCTCATGGACTGACTCCAACCTTGTTTCCATCCTTATTACATTTTATTCCCCTTCACACTCTACCCTCCAGCCAAATAGGCCTTGCTGTTCTTCAAAAGGACATTCCATCTTTGAATTTCTTAACTGTGAGTGAAAAAAAAATCCACAGCTGTGAACATTTAGCACTTTATACTGTTCTCATTAATCTTCCATTCCTGGAACTCATTCTCTCCTCACCTCTGAGAGTTCCTAAGTTCCTTTGAAGCTCAGCATAGATGCCATCTCTTACCTGAGAACTTCCCTGTTTCTTTTCTGAGTTGCTAATGCTAATGTCCCACAAATTACCTCATATCTACTTAACATATACGGTTAGCATTCTCTCTAGGTTTACTTCCTCAAATGGATACTAATAATTAGAAGATGGAGTCCCAAGAGAACAGTTTTGAGCACTGATCTTGCTACGGGTTCCAGGTATAACTGTGATGAGCTGTGGTTCTAGTGCTATTACTCTTGAGCCCCTCCTGGTGTGCTCCATCAACGTTACATTATAGAAAGTGGATTTTCTAGAAAACATTGTTCTCCCAAAGTCACTACAGAGAACAGACTCAAATTTAAAGTTCAAAAGTAGGAATGCTTGCAAATAGAAAGCACATGAAGCAGAGGAATATCTGCAATTCCCAGTACTGGGAATTTTCTCCCTTTATAGAATCCTCACCAAGTTTCCCTTATGTGCTGGATAAGCAGCCCAGATAGGGTCTGACAGTCCATACTTCTGCTGAGTCCATGGCCAGCACTAATTGCAGATTATTCCTTGAAGCTGTTTGTCCCTTTCACTCCAGTAATCATCATCATTCAGTTATGATGAAACTTCTAATGAAACAGAATTTATTAAACTCAGAAAATCCTAGGAGAGGGGGCAGCTAGCTGTGCAGTGGATAGACCATTAGCACTGGACATGAGTTCAAATCCAGAATCAGACATTTGACATCTACTTGTGCGACCCTAGGGAAGTTACTTAATCCCTATTGCCTCATAGAAAGAAGGAAGCAAGGAAGGAAGGAAGAAAGGAAGGAAGGAAAGAGCAATGTCTTAAGAATCAGAAAGAATGAATGAGGTATAAGCATGCATGTGCTCATAGCCAAGGCTGAATGGACAATAGTGCTGCCACCCAGTGGTGTGCTGGTAAATATTTAATAACCAACACTCCAGAAAAAAAAAAAGTGACATACTTTTAAATTAAATTTACATTATTAACATTTTTCTCTTATTTTCCTTAAGTTCAGGAAATTAACAAAACAATAACTCAATCTTCAATTTGTTGTATTTGTAGAATTCCAAGACATAAATGCTCACGTTGAAAATGTAATTATTGGTTTTCTTGATTGAGTTTGAACTGACTCCAACATATCACCACTGTCACCCTTGTACCACTTTATTCTTGAGATTATCTCAAAGTAGTTTTGCCTCATTCAAAGCCACAAAGAAATGCGAAGAGTGAAATCTGAAATAACTGAGGAAACAAATAAGTTGAGCTTCCAAGAATATCAATTTATTAAGCAATGCATGCCAACTGCACAATAAACTGGGACTAGAACTTCTCATCTTGGCACTGGACCCTGACTATAGGGAGAGACAGATTTTTATGCATTAAAAGAAAATAATTAAAAGTACATAAACCAGGAAACAAAAATAATTGGAGGAAAGATTAGGGACTTTCCAAAATGGGAGGAGAGCGAGTAGGTGCAATTCCCTGAAAACAGAAAAAGATGTGTTTACTCCCTACAGGTGTCAGTATTCAATCAAAAGAACATAGAACACAGTAAATGTTGACCAGTATGGAGCCAGTTTTCAAATGAGTGTAGGGGTGGTCTAGCTTCTAAGTCATGCAGGGCTCAATTCAAATTTGAATAAAGTTTTCTCATAAGACAGAAATTGGACTAGATTGATAACCGAATAGAAAAGGTAATAAACTAGATCCAAAATTGAATCACAAGATGGCAGCAGTATGGTTCACTCAATTCCCACAAAAAACTGATAAGAGGGTCAGACCATTCCTTTTTTATACTCATTACTTCTCTGTAGGCAGATGATGGCCTTTCCATATAAGCCTTCTTTGCTTTTCCTTGTACATGGCACTCCCATCACCTGTACTGCCTGCCCCCCATTCAATTCTGCCTCAGTGATCTCTTAAGTCTTCAGTTCTTCAGAAGCCAAGAGAAGACTTTTTGTTGGTATGTAGTCTAAACTCCTTGGTCATGCATGGCCAAACAATGGCTTTCCAAAATTCCAAATCTCCAAAGAAGTGAAGATCCACTCAATTGTCCAAGACTTGATTCCACTATTTCCCCCCCACACTATTATATTCTTCATCTCATTAAAAATTTTATAGTCTTAATAAATCAGCTAGGGAGCATTATGAACTGACTATTCATATCATCAATTCAAGAAAGCTTTGCAAAATTATCTGCAATAGACTGGGTACTTGAAATTGTACAAGAAAACATTAACTATCAATCAGAACAACAGTGAAGCAGGTAGAAGTAGCACAGCACGGTATAATTTCCGGATAAATCTCCAGGATACCAAGAAAACAATCTTGACAGCAACGTCAACTTTAATAAAGCACCCATAAATATTTAGCAAAGCCACTACTTTGGTTTTTAAAAAATTTGAATATTCAGTGAAAGCATCAATACTAAGAATTTCTGCATGAAAAAATCCTCAAACCATAAATTATATGGTAGGACTATCAAACTCTAATATAACTGATGAAACTAACATTTTAATAAGGATGAAAAACTTTTTTTTCCACAAAAAGCATCTAAATGCAACATCAGCAAATGTTTTCCTTAAAGACATATGGCCCTGTCATCACATACACAAATAGCATGAGAATTTTTTTAAAGCCAGGAAGGAAGTCAGAGGTATTTATGTCATAGAAACATAACTTCCCCTATACACACATACACACAAAAGACACAAATAGGTTGTGTTCATTTTCAAATTGTCCAATTTTTTGAATAACTGAATTTGTTTAGAATGAGTAACTTAATTTCAACAACATCTAATTTACATTTTAGGTAGCAAATGTCAAGGATTACTCTTAAATAATCAACAAACTCATTCCTAATAGCTTGTAATGTATTTTGAGTTTTTTTTCTTCTCTTTTTGACAATAGGCATATTAGAATTAAATTTATTTAGTAGTGGAAAAATAGATTTAAAAAAGTCAATTAAAAAAATATACACAAGAGGGGCAGGTAGGTGGTACAGTGGATAGAGCACCAGCCCTGAAGTCAGGAAGACCCCCGTTCAAATCTGAATTCAGACACACTTCCTGGCTATGTGACCCTGGGCAAGTCACTTAACCCCAGTTGCCTTTGGGGAGAAAAATACACAAGAAAGCAGAAAGGGTTTCAGAGAAATGGGGCAGAAATATTCCAGTTTAATCCAACCAGCCTTTAATTAAGTGCCTCCTGGGGATATTAAAACAGAAATAAAAACAAAATCTCAACTCTTGCTTTCAAGGAGCTTACATTTTAGCAGGGGATGCAAAGAGATAAATAAGGAAGAGAACAACTAAAAACAAGGAGAATGAAGAAACACTTTTCTATTTGTATGAACTAATGTAGAAAGAAACAAGAAGACAATTTATAGAATGATAACCATGTAAAGAAAAGAAATCAGAACTATGCAAGAACTCAGAACTTTAATCAGTTCATTGACTCAGCTTGGTAGTAAAGCTTACTTAGCAGAAGAGGTGGGTTATGGTACAAAAAATTGTCCAAGTAACAACATCCTGAAAATTTGAATGGATTAAACAGAAGTTAATGACTCTATGACATAAGAAATATTAAGATGAAGTCAAAAGACTGAAAAAAATATAGGGTACCTCATAGCAAAAACAAGAGACCTAGAAAACAGATAAAAGAGAAAAAATTTAAGAATCATTGAATTACCTCAATATTATAATAAAAAGAGCCTAGATATCATATTCTGAAAAATCTTCTTTTAATAACATAGAACTTATTGTTAGCAATGAATTTTTAAATAGCTTTATTTTCAAAATATGTGCAAAGACAGTTTTCAACATTCACCCTTGCAAAATCCTGCATTCTAAATTTTTTTATCCCTCTCTTCCTCTCACCCACTCTCCTAGAGAGTAAGCAATATGGAGCAATGAGTTAAAAAAATTAGTCAGAAAGGAAAAAGCCTCAAGTACTTTAGGGGACAATCCTGATCGACTGTCAAACTTGGGCAAGCCTCACTATGTTTGAAGAGGCCCATGACTAGAAGACTGACCACCAACATAAATCTTTTAAAACAATTCAGGGGACTGAGTTGTGACATATACCATTGTAAGATGTCAGTTTGGATCTTTTGAAGTAACATGATGTTAAAATGAAATAACTTGGGGGAAAAAACAGCTGAAAAAAAAAGCTGCAAAACATTTTCTCATGGGCAAAAATATTGAATAGAGGACAAAACACAAAATCTATCTGAAATATAATGTAGTTCTAGATATGAAAGCTACATTGCTTTTTATAAATTAGTAATAATTTTGAGTTTTTAAACCATTCATTACTTTCCCACAAATTTATTTTTCTTCACATGCTTTCTCCCTGATCCAATGATCTCAAAGCATTTAACATGAACTTTTAAATTTAACATTTAGAACATGATAGATGAGGACAACTTTAAAATAAATTATCTGATAGCAGGTTTAGAGAAAGTAATTATTATTAGAGAAGCATTTGTTGAAATTTGGAATTTTGAAAAAGTAGAAATTAGGTAAAAAGATTGGTGAGTTATATACCAGTTATTCTATATATTAATTATAGATCTAATATGTTCCTATTTTTAAAATAAGTCTTTTCCCCTATCTATGAATGTTGTTGATAAACAACAAGGCCCAACATCTAAGAAATATTAAAAAAATTTTTTTTTGGAACTTTGAAAACATTTAATTTGTCCAACATGTTAAATAATTCCCCACATATAGCAAATACACAGAGGAGTTAACAAATATATTCCTTATTTGATTATTGTTTAGAAAGAAAAAAAATAGCAATAGTTAAGCACTTACAAATAATATGAGATGTAAGCAATAGGAATATAGTTACAAATAGCCAGAAATTAAGATGTATAAAAAGCATCAGTTGGGAATGAGCAATGATAGATTATAATGAAAAGATAGATTGTACACATATAGCCTAAGTCAGATTTCTTGCTGTTTTGGGGAGAAGGGAAGTAATGGACAAAGGGAGAATCTTACAAAAATGAATGTTGAAAGCTATCTTTATATGTGATTAGAAAAAAAAAAGCTATATATTAAGAAAAAAAGGGAGGAGTCTATGTACTTCAACTACAAGTACAAAATGCCCAAGGCCAAAAGATGTTACACTTTCTATCGTTTTCACTCAACACATCTACAAGATGATTAATACTGACTTTATTTTTAGTGCCAGTGTGAATTCTTGATGTTTTGGAGCTTGTCATCTTGTGTGAATTTTAAGTGATAACAGATGTTACAAATGTGACAAATGCATACAATTTTCAATAAAATACAGTACTTCATTATATTCACACTAACTCAGAGCACTAATGTGATTGCAATCTTAAAATTACATAGTCCAGGATTATCTAAAAACCTCTAAATGGAAAATGAATATAAAACACTGCTCCTATTAATTAGTCTCCAAATGTTTGGAAAATTACAAGAACAATAAAAACAGGACCTAATTTAAACCCTGAAGAGGGAAAAACACCCAAGACCAACAAACAAAAATAATGTTACATTAAAAGTAGTTCAATAAGGTAGGATAACACGACTCAAGATGTGTGAACATGCCAATACCATCATATGATTTATTAATTTCAAACAACTGGTAAGGACAATGTAAGAGAAGTCCAAATGACTGAATGGTAAATCTAGTTGGTGTGCAGGGATACAGTCAAGGAGGTCTTTAACATAATTGTTGAATAACTGTTGAACATAGGCTTAATCAGGGAGCCCAGTACAACTACAAATCTTACATTCATGTAAGTCACTTTAAAAACATTATCTGTATTGCGTTTTACTTCAGTCTTATGACTTTGCCAGATGATACATTTTATTTTATAAAAACACTTGCCAAATCATTATCACAATTAATTTTCAGAAACAGAAGAAACCATGGAAAGTAAAAAAAAAATGCATATACTATTTTTTATTATGGTTGTTAGCTGAATGAAAACAAATGGTAAACTGCTAAAAGGATTTTTAACAATAGAAAAAGATTTTTGAGTAAGTTACAACACAATTTTGATTAAACAATACAGTTTGTATTATATTCTTGCATCAAATGCAAAAGCAAAGTTAAACAATTAGAAATCAAGGAAATGATGTTCAAATAATGTCTCATATTTTTACTCGTTTTATATTTCAGACTAGGAAGTGGGGAATAAGAGGGGAAAAACCCAACAGGTACACTGTAATAATAGTCTTTATGCCCTCCAATTGTAATGCTTTCTTAAAAGCTTTAGGGTATTGAATCCCTCATTGTAGATTATGTATCATCTCCTCCTTTGCTATGAGATGTGTGGTTTTGTTAACTAGAGACATCAGTGAGTTCAGTTTCTGAGACCAGTCATTTAGTAAGTTATTTGGGTCCTTCGGTCTTTGGAAGTTGATAATTCCTGCCAACCTGTCTACTTTAGCAAAGATGGTCTTATTTACTACTAAGTTTGAAAGAAATGCTTCTGATTCCTGCAAAGAAAAAAAGCAAAATTATCATTACAAGCACGCAAATAAATAAAATTCAACAAAAACAACTTATAAATTGACACAGACAACTAGTGAAGTCAGGATGCATCATCACTAATATGCAAATGCTGAAATTCTGAGTCAGTCTTTTAGATATGAAAATAGACAATCCCTATTCTTATAACTTAATCATGAAGATTATAGGGATTTTATAATTCATGCAGCTGAACTTTCAATCAAAAAGAAACAAAAAAATAAACTCTCTCTCTCTGAAAGATAGCCATCTATTATTTGCTTATAAACTTCAAGTGATTACTATTTCATAAAACTCCCCTGCTTGACTGTCTAAATTCTTAAAAAATTTTTTTTCCTTCTACTGAGCTAAAATATTCTTCTTTATATCCACCCATTAGCAGTTCCAGTACTGCCTTCTGAGGCAAGGTAGAAAAAAATGAAACCTTGCTTTCCATGTGAGAGCTTTTCAAATATTTGACAATAGTTAGTTTCTCCCTAAGTCCCTTCTATGCACTGGCAGAAGTAAGATCCTTAGTTATTATTTTAATTGTTTTTAAGACATAGTTTCCAATTGCTTCCTCTTAATTATCAATATTCCTTTGAATATGTGATGCTCCCTCCCTCCCCCCATATAAGGCCTGATTTCTACATGCTATCCTTACTCTTAACCTCTCTAATTTGCTATTAATGTAATCTATAATCAAATTACTTTCTGAAAAGAAAAACACTTTCCCTAGGTATCTATTGATGAAAGCGATCACATTTTAAGGAACCATGATGGGAGGAAAGGAAGAGTTGGGAAAAACATTTGGTGAAAATAAAGTAGAATGAGATAATTAGAAAGAAGCTTTTAATCATCTATTCATGTTCACTCACTGTCAACTAAAACCCCTGGGTTGTTTTGACAAAACTACTAGCAATCTAGGTTTTTCTGTCTTTGTTTGTACAATTTATTGTTATTAGCCTAAATTAGAGGTATCAAAACATGTGGCTCACTCACATGAGGTTAAAAACAATTCTGAGTGAAGAGCAAACCACATTAAAATGTAATTGGGAAATATTTAACAAAATAAATGAAAATATATTAAAAATAGATGTTAATATAGTGTTTTTGTAAATCAACATGCAGCCCAAATGGGATCCTTGTATAATTTAATCATCCCCACTTCTGAGTTTGAAACTGACCTAAATCACCAATAAAATTTTTTTAACAATGTCTACTTTTATTTCAACTTCAATAAAAAATCTAGGTAAAGTACAATAATTCATGAATTTATTATATTATTTATATCATTCATCTACTAAAGTTACTGTATATAAAAACTCAAATTTCTGAATCAACTTAACTTTCAAGTCATTCAATGTATTTCTGAAACACACTATACCTAAATGGCAATTTTAATTTCTATAAATAATACCCCAAAGATAATTTCAACATTTGGATTAATTTTTGGCTACAAGTCATCTCAGATAAATTCCCTAACTCAAATTTTATATAAAAAAGGTCAAGTTTTCATTTAAAATTCAAACTACATTGAATGTTATTTAACCTAGTTTTAAAATTGGCTCTGCCACTTACTACTTGGTATGATCTTCCCTCAGTCATTTAAAACTTTCTGGTCCTCAGTTTCCTCATCTATAAAATGAAAGGATTGGACTAGGCAATTTCTAAGATATCTTGCCAATAAATCTGGGATCTGTTTATATATAGACTACATAAACAGGAATGGACTAATTGGGAACAATTAAGTAAGTTAGTACTTACATCAACAGAAAGATCCAGAAGTTGAGCCATCCGCTTCATTGTTATCCTGGTATAGTATTTGGCCATTATCCTAATATTCTGAGGCCAGGGTAGGAGATGGGAGAAAGGAAATAAGTTCTTGGGGTTATATTGGATAAAAAAGAATTTATCTAGACATCTAGGATAATGCTTAAAAACCAACTTAATCATAAGGAAATTTTATTTCAAACTACTTAAAATCATTATATTTGAAAACTCAACAGTAATAATGTTACTTTAAGCTCCAGTTTAAATGTACATTCAATAAATTAAAATGACATTCACATTATGGGGGGAAAAGTGTTAAGTCCAGCACAATGAAACTAATTAATAAAATTTCAACTATAGAAACCAAAATATATTTAAGTATAATTTACAAGTTATTGTACTTAACTTTAAATTCAACTCCTTCTCAACATAACATCCATCAAGGAGAAAAATGTGTCTAAATATATATCATACAATATGCAAATATATATACAGTAAAACATTATATCTTCCTATTCCTGAAACTTAGAAGTAAACGGGTCTATTAATATAAAACTCTGATGGTAGGGGGAAAAAAGTCTTTTTATGGGTATCACAAATCTGAAAATGAAATATGGTCTGTAAAATGCCAATTAAAAAACAGTATAGATACCCAAAAGTTGATCTGAAATGAATGAACCTTTCTCCTTGAAAAATTCCAAATTATAGTGGTATATATATTATTTTAGACAAGAATTTGATATTTCTTTTATAATAGTAATGATCATACATATGTACTTGTACTGATGCTGAAGGTGATACATAATGCCTAACCTGGATCTGATAAAATTTGGACTGAGCTGGATTTTCTATTTAAGTTTTTTTCTGTCAGTTTAGTGCTATATTTAATAGAATACACAGATGTTTTACTCTTTTGCTGTGTTTTTAATTCTTTGAGTTTTAAGAATGGATGTGCCAAGGTATAGCTCTTCAAACAGCACATTTGAATGATCATTAGAAAGACTGCAATAGTTAGTTCTTGGTGTTTCATTATGAAACTGCAACAGTCACATGAAATCACTGAGGAAAAATGTGGTCAAAACCATGAAATAACATCAGGAACCAACAAACTACTGATCAAAACAGCCTAATCAGCCCCCCAGGAAACAAGTAAAGATTCTCAGGGGAACTAGAAAAATGGTGGGATTATTACTGATTCCTTTAATGCAGTATAAACTTCCTGAAGTTGGAAGATTATCTAGAAGACCAAGAAATCACTTAATCATTGCTATGAAGAAAACCCACTTATTATGGAGCAGACAATACAAAAACTAAACAAAGTTTGGAGGGGAAAAGTAACTTTTTATTGTTGAAATTCACTTTTTCACTGTAAATACTCGACACCAGTGTTAGAAATTGATGAGATAAGCCTATAAAATCTAGATAGTCTTAAGATCATAAAACATCCACCACCCCAAACAATGTTTTGGGCATTTGACTTCCAGTGTGATAGGAAGTTGTCACAATTTAGGGAATAATAAACTGATAAGTATGCTAAGAAGCAGAATTATTCCAAAATTACAGAAATTCTTAAAGAGA
This sequence comes from Antechinus flavipes, assembly GCF_016432865.1. Lineage (NCBI taxonomy): Eukaryota > Metazoa > Chordata > Mammalia > Dasyuromorphia > Dasyuridae > Antechinus > Antechinus flavipes. The sequence goes on from NC_067401.1 coordinate 161,009,666, forward strand.
GAATATTTTAAAATGACCTTGCACCATGCTACGTGTCACAAAAGATTAAGAAATTTATCCAAGAGGCAGATGAAAATGTTTCACTGAAGTGAGAACTGACTGACTCGTCAATCAACTGAAAACCCATGGGTTATAACCAAGACTATATATGGAATATCGGACAATTCAAAGGTATACTTAAAGTGTGAAGTGATAAAAGTGTGGTTTCATGTGGTTTCAAAAATAGTGCCATAGAAAATGGATGTAACATTCTAAAGATTTGTAAAGCTGTAAAAAGTTATAATTTACTGTTTCAGTGAATGTTTTTGATGTAGTTAATATGCACCTGACAATAACATTTCCTTTCCCATTTCTTTTTCTTGTTCTACATCATGCAAGTTCTTTTTAAAAAGTCATATAATTGCTTCCCCATTACTATCTTTAGAGTCCAGGGCATAAATTTCCAAAATATTTATTAAATACATGATACTATTCTATGGGCTAAAGACACAAAAAACTGGAGTAGCCAAATGGCACAATGGATTATGTGACACCAGCCCTGAAGTCAAGATGGTGTGAATTTAGATCTGGCTGGAGACACTTAACACTACTTAGCTGTGTGACCCTACGCAAGTCACTTAATCCTAATTGTCTCAGCAAAACAAACAGATAAAATAGACACAAAAAAGTGAAAATCATATATAGTTCTTGGTTCACTAGGACCATACATAGCATCCTATAAGGTCCATAAAATATGTATTTAAGTCAGAATGATAAAAATCCAAATAAATATGATACAAAACATTTGAGATGGAAAATAAGAGGAAAGTAATGAAAAATGAGATTGATGAAAGAATCCAATTTGTAGTAGCATAAAGAAGATCAAATTTTTTGACTAACCTATAGTCATATGAAAAAATATTCTAAATCACTATTGATTAAAGAAATGCATATTAAAACAAGTCTGAGGATTCACCTCATACCTTTAAGATTGACTAAGGTAACCAAAAAGATAATGATAAATATTGGAGGGGATGTGGGAAAGCTGAGACAGTAACGCATTTTTTGTGAAGTTGTGAACTGATTTAGCCCATTCCGGAAAGCAATTTGGAACTATCAAAGGGCTATCAAACTATGCATACATTTTGATTAATCAATGTCTCTACTGGGTCCCAAGATATCATAAAAGAGGGGAAAGAACTCACAAGTGCAAAAATGGTTGTAGTAGCTCTTTTTGTAATGGCAAAGAATTGGAAGATGAGAGTAGCTGTCCACTAATTAGGAAATGGCTGAACAAGTTATGATAAATGAAAGTAATGGAATATTATTTGTTTTATAAGAAATAAACAGACTGATTTCAGAAAAGCCTGGAAAGACTTATATGAACTGACACAATGTAAAAGGAAAACATCGTGCACAATAACCACAAGATTATATGATGATCAATTATGACAGGCTTAGCTCTTCTCAGGAATCGAGTGAACCAAAGCAATACCAATAGATGGAAAAAGCCAACTGTATCCAAAGAGAGAACTATGGAGACTGATTCTGGATTGAATTCATTTCATTTTCACCTTTTTTGGTTTGCTTTTTCTTTCTTGTTGGTTTTTCCCTTTTGTTCTGATTCTTCTTTTCCATTGTGACTAATATGAAAATATGTTCAGTGATTGTATCTATATCAGACTGTTTGCTGTCTTGAGGAGGAGGGAGAAAAATTTGAAACTCAAAATTCTTACAAAAATGAATATTGAAAATCATTTTTATATGTACTTGAAAAAATAAAATATAGAGGGGGGAAAAAGATTTTGGGTTAAAATATATTACAGTTCTAAGTGGCAGTAAAAAAGTGAGTCTATGACTTGCACCTAAAATCTACAAACAGTTATATCTACCTATTTCTCTAAATATTCATTCTTTGTATGTGGTATCATGGAAGAAGAGTCATATTCTTTCCAAGTTGCTCTGAATGACATGCTCTCATTATTTTGAAACATATTCACTTTCCATAATGGCATACGAATGTTTTGTACGAATGAGAAAATATTGTGCAGTAAGCCTCTGATACACGGTTTTTATAATTGTTAAAAGAAATCCATTCTTTAAGAAATATTCCTCTAGTTTAAATTATGTGGATTTTGAGATTCTGACTAAAGCAGTTTTAGCAATTTTAAAAATCCAAAATTAGAAGAAATATGAAACATTTGAGATTAATATATGTGTGCTCTCAGGAATAAAAGACAGATCATTTGAATATGCAATAAACTTTATACATTATTATCACACAAGATGAGGTCCCTAAAATTACAAGGTGACAATGCCTTCTGATCAAACTCAAAGCACTAAATATTTTAGCTGAAACTTCGTAAAGGAGAACAAAAGATGAGTTAATATGATTCATTTTCGCTAGGACCACACACACAAAAATTATAATTTACAGAGTAAGAATTAAAAGTCATCAAATCTTTTATATAGGGTGAAAAAATTGCCATGTACTTACATGTTCCACAACCCTGTTTTTCAAATCTTTCCATCTTTTTTCACCTTCCTCAGTGTAACCAAAAACATCTGTTGCCGGACTCTCAAGAGAACCTTCTCTTAATTCCTTTCCATAATCCTCAACTAGTGTGGTCCAACGCATCAATTCCATAGTAGTAAAAAGCTTTAAAAGATCCCTGTTGATAATTTGAAACATTTATCATTTTAAACCACCAAAAAACTACCTTTGGTAGGACTGAAGGCAAACCCTCTAGCTTTAATAATATAATAATTAAAAAAACTATCAAGATCATTCTACTTATTTGGTTTTTATTCATAAGAAAATATAAATTGCTATTTTCCCTGATCTATTACAATTCTTTTCCTACATAATAGCCATAACCCTTTTATTCATCAGTTTTCTAATATCAACTATTACTATAGATGCAATATTAAAAGTCAAAATTTAAATTTATAGAAAAAAATATTTTTAGAGCTCTTTAGAAGTATTTATTTCAGTATATCACAAACTCTTTAAAATATTAAGTGCAAAGTTTTAATTAAATAAGTTTCTAAAGAGCTCTTGAAAATTATTAATTGATAAATAAATTGATAAATGAAATATCCTATTCTTTTCCCTTAATTTCTATCACAAAGTCCAAACATTTTACTATATATGTACCAACACTGGTAAAAAAAGAAACACATGGGTTTTATTTTCTAAATCACTAAAAAAAAAAATCACTCAAGTATTTTCAATATGTTTACTTTAGAGAGACAAATAAAACATTGCTATTTTATTCTAAGCCAATTAAACTTTCAAAGTATCATGGGAAGCTGAGAGCATGAATGTAGGAAGAGAACATGACATTCAGAGAGAATGATGCAAAATCAAGAGAAAAATACTCCATGATTACAAATTATGTAAGTGGTTAAGAGGTGTCTGAATTTCGATTAATTTCAGTGTTATTTACTTGTTTTTAAGACTTGTCAAATTATTCATGATCTTATTTCATGTTTTCTTGGCTACTGGAACAGTTAGCCATTTCCTTCTCCAACTCATTTTTAGATAGCTAGTAAATATTTGAGACTGGATTTGAACTCAGAAAAGAGCAGTCTTCTTGACTCCAGACCCCATACTCTACCTACTGTGTCACCTAGATGTTCATTAACTCTAGTATAGAATCCTGATTATGGAAAAGAAAGGATATAACATACTGCCTTTCTCAACTGCAGATATGGAATACATTGTATGCTACTTTGTCACCTGGTTTGATTACCTGTCTTCCTTTGTTAGAAAAGTATTCAATGTAGTAGGAGGGGAAAAGAGGAAAGATAATTATGTAATGACACACACATATATATTTTCCCACAGATAACAGAGATTTATTATTTTATTATGTGAATAGTACACAGGTTCAAATCAACCAAAAGTAAGCAAGGCAGAGTCATGCCTTTTCCCTATCCCCAAAGCCATCTTTTTTTTTTTTTTTTAAAGGAAAACAAAACCAAAACAATACTAAAATAGTGTTCTGTTAATAGGCAATGTTAAGGCATAGTGTATTGTTACAAAATATACTTACTTATACTTGGGAATTTCTTCTAACTTTTTGTCATTGCTTATTCGGTGAACCAAATCCGACTGTTCATTGTCAAAGGGGGACAGAATAACATAAAGAACTACACTCTTCAGAGCCTAGAAAAAGTAATTAAGTCCTTAAAAAATATGTAAGTTAAACTACAGCCATATATATTACATACTAAATAAGTGCAATTCCACCTTATATACAAGTCAAATGACTATATGACTTAAGTAGGAACTGAAATTCTGAAATGGCATTTACAGATTATTGTAACCTTTAGTCCTTATGCAGTTCTTTTTTTTTTTTTAATTTTATTTTATTTAATAATAACTTTATATTGACAGAATCCATGCCAGGGTTAATTTTTTACAACATTATCCCTTGCACTCGCTTATGTTTTGATTTTTCCCCTCCCTCCCTCCACCCCCTCCCCAAGATGGCAAGCAGTCCTATATATGTTAGATATGTATGCAGTTCTTTTTTTTTTTTTTAATAATCTTTTTTTTTTAATTTAATTTTATTTAATAATAACTTTGTATTGACAGAATCCATGCCAGGGTAATTTTTTACAACATTATCCCTTGCACTCGCCTATGTTTCGTCTTTTTCCCCTCCCTCCTCCACCCTCCCCCCCCAAGATGGCAAGCAGTCCTATATATGGTAAATATGTTATGCAGTTCTTTTTACATGAAATTTAATACTTAATTTCAAGAGGGTATTATTTTAGTCTGCTCCTCTTCAACTGGTAGCTATCTATAGTAGGTTTTGTGATTTATTCATTGGATTTATCACAGGACCTGACTTGTTTACTTTAGAATTTGAGGAAAAGTTTCTTTAAAAAAAATTAACTAAATAAACAATACTGTAGACAACATATCTAATTTAAGAATATTTTAAAAAGACAACTTTAAAGAAATTATAAAAATAAATGCTGCCAATCGCAATTTGATGAAAGTTGTGCTAGCAACTGAGTATGCATGCATGCATGGTGTGTATGTGTAAATTAAATTTTATTTCTTTAAAAGTAGCCCATGATGTTATCTGGCCATTAGCCATATCTAAATCAGAAACCACAATAGACTTTCATATGTAAATCACACCAGATAATTGCAGAAAAAAAACTAACATTTTTCTACATAAATTAAAGAGTCTAAGATATTACAACAAATAGCAATACAATTTCACATAATAATCTTACTTGTTGCCACTTTTCACTTTCAGCTTGGATACAAGGAGTATCATATATAGCTCTGTAGTGTTTACAGATGGACAAATAGGAACCTTCATGTTGATCCAGTTGAATCATTAAATTATAGTATTTCAACTTTAACTTCTGGAGGGAAAAAAAACCAACAACCCATAATGAATAAGATTCCATGGGCTATTCTATTGAAGAATTTTTAAGTTAAGAATGTAGATAAAAGTAAGGGAAAATACTTACTTCTGTATTATCTTCTTGAAAGAATTTGGTGTTAATTTTTTTGCTTATGATTTGAGTACGAATGTAATCCTTCACAGCTAGGCAAAGTCTCATTTGCTCCAAGATAAATTCCACTCTCTCTTTCTTTTCCATGGACCCATAAGTTTCCACCTGGGTGAAGAAGTAATTTTCCAGATAAATCTGTATTACTTGGTTGCATTTTTAAAAGATAATCACTTAATGATATTTTTAAATAACATAATTAAATTAAGAAGGAACAGATATAAATAATTGTCCTCACCAAATAATATTTAGGAAAAGCTCCTCAAATATTTGAAACTATGTTGGGCACAGTATAAAATTAAAAATTTCACAGTTAGCAATATCTATACACTAAAATATGAAAACAAAGATGTCATTTACTTAATTTACACTTAATTTGGTTTTTACGACCTTTTTATCTAAATAAAAATGGTTGTTCAAGACAAATGAATTGATACAGTTCACAGGGCATCCAACATTTTAAAAGCTTTGCTCAAGCAACATTATTTACATTAATGGAATTTTCAGAATAATCTAAATCATCCATGATTAAACAAACTTTAATGTGGACAGATTCTGGTTTATGTGATTACTACAACTTTTCTATGTCTATTCTTTTGTTCAACAAATTTAATTATATTTAAATTACATGCATATATGGAGATATTAAAATAAAGGTGAAACAGTTCATCAAGGACCTTAAAATCACTGTGTTAATGAATGTATAATTTATCAGAATCACACAATAAGCAAGCAGATAGGAAAAGTATCTACTGTTGAATTAAGATTTCTTGCCATTTTTGAGGCCTTGTCCCATGTACTGGATTTAACCCATTTTAGACTATAATCAAAATACGAAGCTCTAATGCTCATTACAATTTACATTAAAATTTAAAATCCAGAACCCAGAGGAAGAAACAGCACATTACTTATGTCACTTAAATAATTTATTCCGCTTTTGTAGAATTAAATGTTCAAAACTAAAACATTTGAAATTTATCTTCAAAAGTTGATTGGCAGAATTTGGTTGAAATGTAATTGCACCCATTATGACTATTTTTAAAGAAATCAGTCTTATTCTAAATAGTTGAGAAAAGAGGTTAACACTTAATATGTGTTACCTCTATAAAAAAATTACTAATTTTTGCAGATGAAGATTTGTGCATAACTCATTACCTGCAGCTCTTGCAAAATGGATGCTGCCTCTTTGACTTCACCACTTTGTTCTTTGATAGTTGCTAGTGTTTTAGTTAATCGAGCACGTTCAATTTCCACATAAATCTAGAAATAAAAGGCACATTTGCTGAAAAAAAAATCTTCCCACAGAAATGAGCTAAAACTTTAAAATAATAAGTATAATAAAATTCAACTTGATAAAATCATCTTATTTATTAGGCATATCCCTTCTCTTAAAGCAACTACCCCGCCAAAAAAATACTTAAAAGAGAATACCCCTTGATAAATATTTTCAGAAGTGTTATACTTTTATTGTTAAAGCCACATTAAGTGTTTTGGGTCTCCCAAAATATTATCTGCTATAAAAGTCCATTAAATATAATAATTTTGGTTATGTTTTCAAATATAATGCACTTCTTGCTTCACTGCCAGCTTGAATGTATCTGTGAATCTTACAATGGTGGTTGTCCCTTTACTGGAAGACACTGATGCATGACTTTTTTTTTGTTCTCTGATTTTTATCTATGTTCTCCTAGAGGAGCTCCCTGATATGCTAGAGAACTTCCTGTAATTGGTGTAGTCCTTGAAATGTCCACTGGTTATTTTTTTGCTCTCATGAAATTTTTAGCACACCGTCTTTTCAAATTTTATGTTTCTTCAATGATATCCCTTATTCCATTTCTTAAAAGTTAATCATCACCAGAAATATTTTATCCTATTAGAGCCCATTGTAAGCTTCTCTGTTGCCCACTAGAACGTTATCATTTTTTTAACTCTTTAGATAATAGGGGTTAAGTGAATTGCCTAAGGCTACAATAAGTGTCTGAAGTTGGATTTGAAATCTGATCCTCCTAAAATTCAGGGCAGATTCTCTATTCATTGTGCTACCTACCTGATCCTGGGCTTTCATAATTAAAAAAAAAAAATTCCACTAGTAAATAGGCTTAGCCCACAAATAGGCCAAAAATGAAAGAAAAGGCTTTATGTATATCAAAATCTTCAAAGTGGCATATTTATTACAGAAAAAAATGACAACATAACAAGTAATCATAGAGTGTGGTAATGGATAAATGGAAAATAAACTAGAAGAACAAGTATGACAAATCCAAAGATAATATGGAGACATATAAAATGAGGTTGAACAAAGTAGGCAGAACTAGAATACTATAAAGAGTGACTATGATAAGATAAACGCAAACACTAAAAAGAAGCTGAACTCACTGAAATTACTGAAGTTGGTCCTGGGTAACAGATGAACAAACATACTTCTCTATCTGCTTAGTAAAGAGGAAAGGGAATATGGGTATAGAATGTTACTTAAGCTATGAGATGATATTTTGTTTTGGGGTTTTGTACAACTGATTTTGTTTCAGGGAAGGGTTCAATGGGGAAGGACAGATTAAAAATAAAAGACATAAGAAATAAAAACCAAAAAAATGGGGTTTTGTGCTGAAAAGCATCATGGAATCATGAATTAATCCATACAATTTCATAAATAAAATCCAAATAGCTCTTTTCATCTAAGCAGTGGATAGAGCTGAACCTGGAGTCAGATCTGTGCTCAAATTCAGTCTTAAACTATAATTAGCTGTGTGACGCTAGACAAGTCATCATCAACTACTGCTTCAGTTTCCTCAACTATAAAAGAGAGATAGTAATAGCATCTACTTCCCAGATTTCTTGTGAGGATCAAATGAACAATTTTGGTATGGTACTTAGCATAGTGACTGGTATATAGTAATAACTTTTTCTTTCCACTCTCCTTCCTCTTCCCATTATTCATTTCTAGTTAAAACTCAATGTCTGATTCTCAATGTACCTATCCTAAATAGATGTTCTTAAGCACTAATTCTATGGTCCAGTCACTATAGTATACAACATTAATTTTTAAATTTTTATTGAACAAACTGTTCAATCCAAAAGGCTAACCTTTTCAACTACTAATTGGATCAAAATGATTAAGAACAAAGAAAACCAAAGAAAAGAACTTTGACACTACAAAGCTTGGAATTTTATCAGTGCGGGTAACCGGATTCTTTCGAACATGTATTTTGGCTGGACTAGATGGCCTATTAAATTACTCTCAGTTCTAAATCTATTATGTTTCCTCTATTCCTCATAATATAATAGGTGACATTTATGTAATGTTTTAAGGTTTACAAAGTGTCTAAGACATATTACTGAATTTATTCTTTAAGAAATTTCTCACTCTGCAACAAAGTGGGAGAGGAACCTACAAAGTTATCCAGGCTGAACTTCAGATAATAAGAATCTATCACTGGGCCTATACTTTCAAATGAGATAATATTTGTAAATTGCTTAGCACAGTGAAGAGCTCACAGTAAGCACTTAATTGGTTATTCCCATCCTCTATGCCCACTTCTTAAAGTTTTTCTAACTTGGAAGGATCTTCCAGAGCTTGTGGTCTACTGGTACAGCCTTCAAAAATCTAGGCTCATTTTCACAGTAGGTAATTATAACTTGATGAAAGTCAGTATCCTAAAAGATTTTCATAGTCAACATAACTGGGCTAAATTTATTAAGATAAAATTCAAGAGGGATAAATATGTTTGTACACTTATACCTCAAAAATCTAGAAGGCAACCAAGATGATGAATGACCTTAACTCCACGTCATATCAAGATCATCATATAAAGATAATGGCAATGTTTAATTTAGAGAAGATCAGAGGGACACAACAGCTACTATCAAATATGTGAACAGCTGCCAAGTGGAAGAATTAGATTGTTTTGCTAACTCTAAAAGGAAAAACTAGAAGTAACAAGTAGAAGCTGAAAGAGGAAAATTTAATCCTTGTGTCAAAAAAAAAAAAAAAAAAAAGTTCCTGATAATTAGTCTGAAGTCCTAGGCTGAACATTTATTTGATGTCTGCAAGCAGAGACTGGAAGATCACTTATTGGCACATTTACTTGGTCAATATTTTTTTATATTTTCTCTGAGATGGGTGGGATTAGATGACTAACCAGGTCCCTTCAAAGTCTAATTCTGTAAAATACATTTGTAACTTTGGTAGCTACAATTTTTAGACAATATTCAATCTGATTTGTACTTAATGTAATATTATAGATTAGAAATAGCTTTATACTATTAAAAACTAATGGGTTTAGAGCATACAATGCAAATAAATGAAACTAAAGGTTTAATTTTTTTCAAGAAACATTAAAATGCACTCGCAATTTAATTTGTTATTGTTGAGTCATTTCATCATGTTCTACTCTTCATAATATGTTTTGGCGTTTTCTTGGAAGGACCTTAAAGTTCATTGAGCCCAATCCCTTTATTCAAGTTATTCAAAGTTATACAGTTAATTAGTGGCAGAATTAGCACTAGAACCAAGGTCTCTTGACTTCCCAGTCCCTATTGTTGTTTAGTTGCTTTTCAGTCATGTCTGACTTTATGGGACCCTGTTTGGGGTTTTCTTAGCAAAGATACTGAAATAGTTTGCCATTTTCTTCTCTTCTAGCTTAATTGACAGATAAGGAAATTTAGGCAATCAGGGTTAAGTAACTTGCCCCAAGTCACAAAGCTAGTAAATGTTTAAGGCTAAATTTGAACTCAGAAAAATGAATCTTCCTGACTTCAGACCTAGCCCTCTATCCAGTATATCACCTAACTGCCCCAACAATCTAAATAACCTAGAAAATTATTATTATTTTTTTTTTGCTGAGGCAAATGGGGATAAGTGACTTTCCTAGGTCACACAGCTAGCAAGTATTAAATGTCTGAGACCAGATTTGAAGTCAGGTCCTCCTGATTACAGGGCTGGTGCTCTATCCACTGTGCCATCTAGCTGTTTTAGGAGATTAATTTTTAATGACAGCTTAAAACATAGATTTTTAACCTGGGGTCTATGAGTTTTGTTTTCATTAAGTCTTTTGATAGTTGTATTTCTCTTTTTCAATATAATTGGTTTCTTTCTGAGAAGAGGCCCATAAGCTTCTCCAGATTGTCAAGGGAGTTCATGTCACAAAAAAGATTCAGGCTCCTTGGCAAAAATAAAATTATTTAAAATTCAAGAATACAAAAAGAAAATAATTCCCACAAATATCAAGCCAGAAAGGGCAGCTAGGTGGCGCAGTGATAGAGCATTATCCCTGAAGTCAGGACGACCTGAGTTCAAATTTGGTCTCAGACACTTAACACTTCCTAGTTGTGTGACAATGGACAAGTCACTTAACCCCAATTACCTCAGGCTCTCCCCTGCCCTCCCCCCCCAAAAAAAAATCAAGCTAGAAAGGAATTGTCTAACATTTCTTTTAGAGAGGTACAAAAGTCAAGGAAAAAAAGACCAAACAGGAAATACCTGGTTGAGTGTTTATCTTCAACTGGCAGAGGGAATCAGCAAGAACGACTAGTTAATCTTCATTTTAATATTCCCACCTACAAAGATGGGATCATACCCAGAATCTTTCTATCCCTCAATTTTAGATAAGACATTAGAAATCATTAAATATATGCTACATGTCAATTTATGCCACTAGTTTACCTTTCCTTCTGTCACCATTCGAAGAGTATCAATTAATCGTAGTTTGATGGGAAGATCTGTGATTTCCTCAACATAAACGCAGCACTGTTGAACCATTTTTGCAACTGCCTATATAAAATAACACAAAAAGTCTGTGTAACTAAAATTAAATCTAAATAAAGCAAGTTGTTTATTTTAGTGATTAAAATAACAGAATAAAAATCTGAATCTGAAACATTTCAAAGGTGTTAAAGATCTGAATATAGTTAGAAATACACAAATACATAGCAAAGTAGCAATTCTCAAGTACTTAGCAAAAAACACAGCTGAAGAAAACTAGAGAACTAAAGATTATAGCTAATGCTCTGAAGGGTTAGTTTGCTGTGAGGTTATATAGTATGGCTACACAACACATATAGACTCTAGATGAAGGGAGTCAATGAAACAGAAGACTTCACAAGTTTCAGGTGGACAGGAGAGGAACATAAGAGCCATCTGTATATGTACCAAGAGCCTTTCAATGCATTCTCATGATGACTAATGATGGTAATCAATATTTTAGATATGGAGGGGGGCTTATGGATTAAGTCCAACACAATATAAACGTGAGACCAAAGGAACTATGAATTGCTTAAAGTGACAGAGTTGAAATTCAATCCCAGGTATTTTGAATCCAAATCCAGGGCTCTTTCCATCACACCATACTTAATGCCATTACAACAGTCACAAGAATGACATTAAGTTATCAGGAAGATTAAATTATATTCACTTTAAGGTTAGATTCTGTCTATGATAACAGAAACACACAGAGTATCATTTAGAAAAGAAAAGCTCATCAAAAAGTTTTGAAATTTCAGAACTTAGTGAACTCATCTTTAGCTACCCAAAAAAAGACCCAAAGACTTATCCACATCCCAAGATTCTACTGTGGTTTTCATATTCTTTCAATTAATGCAAGGTATTCTGTTACATAGTCCATATTCATTTGATATTGTAAGTGATAAGTCATTTCTGGGAAAATGTAATTTGATCAACTAAAATTTATCCAAGCATGAGAAATTATATTGGCATGAAAAAAATGCCACAAAAATCAATATCCTAATAAGAAAAAAAATTCCTGTTTCTATGAAAGTCACTGAAGGTAAATAATTAGAAAGGTTATGTTTTGAGTGAATTCCATACTGCTGGGCACAGAGTAATAATCAATGAATTAAGTCATTACTTTCTGGCAATCTAAAAAAAAAAACACTTAATAGCTTATTTATATTTATTTATAAATTAAGTTTTGCTCAAGGAAAAATATAATTTTCATTGATATGTAAATACAAAAGAAGCTGAATTACATTAAAACCCCTTCATCACTTTATGATATGAAGTGACACAGTTCAATTTAATAGAGATAACATTAGATTAGGTTGCAGGAGAGCTAAGTTTCTGCTACACCACTAAATAAGTTACAGAATTAACTCAAATGTTTCTTCCTCTATGAGGTTTTCCTTGATCACAACCTTAAGTAGTTTTTACTGTATTGGGTAATATCGTCATATATTGCTTTGCACTAGAAAGAATAAACGAGGAGACCTAAATTTGAACATCCCAACACTAGCTAGCTATGTGACTTTTATGTGTGTCATTTCACTTTTCTGGGATCAGTGTTACCTTTCATAAAATGAAAAGATATGGAAAGGTGTGGACTAGAAAATTTTCAATTTCTCTCTTTTAAGTCTAACTGTGCAACTACATACAGGGCTTTTCCTTTACTAAACCACACTGATAAGTTTCCTTCTAAATTTTTATTCTCTCCCAATTCCTAGACCACGGCTTTGCATGTAATAATTTCTCTGGACCTAATTTCTCCATCTGAAAAATAAGAGTATTATATTATCATTAGGGTCTCTCTCTTGGTTCTAGATTTCTAAGAGATTAAGGATCTAATCTTTTGATGATACCACTGCCTAGATTCTCTAAGTTCATACTAATTATTAAACATCTCAGATGTAGAGAAGATAGTCCTTTTTACTGTTTTCATGGTCTTCCGCAGTATCTCTAATGTAAGGCAGGTTCTACCTAATGAAGCTAGGGAATTAAGAATATCAATTCACATTGATAAATTTAATATAAAAGGCTTAATTAGTGTGGATAGCCTGAAAGTAATAAAAAGCCAACCAGAGTCCTCACACAATCAGAACATTTAAACTTCATATTCATATATGCAAGACTATCTCAATCAAAACCATAATAATCCTTAACAATGAATTTTATTTTTACCATTCTTTGAATATCATTGGTAAAAGTAATTTCAGTGATGAAACTCTCTCTACTGATACAGAACAGTACCTTCTCTGCAACTTAGTGTTACAGAATTACTAGGGGGAGGAGGAAAACAGAGAAGTGAAGTGACTTATTTTAGGTCACTACAATACATTTTAAATTGTGATTTTAAAAATTCTCTTAACCCTATAAACAGTACAGCAACTGCTCCTTGGAGCAAAAAACATGGCCCAAGAGAATTCTAAAGGACTCATGATGAAAAATGCTATACACCTCCAGAGAGAAAATTGATGAACTTAAAGGGCTAAGTAAAGCATAGTTTTTTAACCTTATTTTTCTTGAATTTTACAACATGAAATGCATTAGTCATGCAAAGCATGTAAAATAAATATCATATTGGTTGCTTTCTCAGTGAGTAGGGAAGGCAGATAATTTCCATCTCAATTTTAAAAAATGAAATTACATGCAATTGGAAAATATTTAATGAAGTAAAACTGCATTTAAAATTATTTTTTAAAAAATCATTCAGAAAACAAAGTCAGATTTTTTTTGAAATAAATTTCACTTTCATTCTCTAACTAGAGCAAGAGATTTATATGAATACTGAATTTCTATGTTCTAACTTCTTGAAGAGAAAACAGTTAGAGGCAATTTTGGAAAGGATATGCTGTTAATATACAAAAGAAGCATAAAATGAGAAATATAAAAAAGATATATTGTAGAGGAGTCTGATAAAAATTTTAAACTTATATTAACATTTACACAGACCTTTCCTTATAACTGACAGAGATGAAGTATAAGTTCCATTTATCCCATTTTACATATGGGATAGATGAGGCTCAAAGAAATGTAAATTGCGTTGTCCATAATCTTTGAAGAAGGAAACTAAGGCTTAAACTCAAGAATTTTAATTTCTAGTTTAATTCTCTTTTGATAGCACCATGCTGCCTCTTTTAGAGATTAGACAGCAATATATGAGGATCCAATGAGACAATCCTATAGATATCTTAAACTCAACGTGTTCAAAAATGGAATTCATTATCTCCTCCTCTCCCCCCGCCCCCAAGCAATCCAGTCTTTCTAATTTTTCCAATTCTGCCTAGAATAACACTACCCTAGTTACTCAGGCTCACAACCTAGGTGTCACCTTACATTCTTCACTCTCTCTCCCCCCATAGTCAAACATATGATAAGGGGTTATATCTTCATATTATCTTTCATAAATGCTCCGCTGCCACCACTCTAATTCATGTCATTGCCAGTAAGGTTAAGGGTTTTCCCAAGCTCACATAGCCACCTAGTGGCAAACCCATGCCTACAACCAAGTCTTTTTGTCCCAAAGCATTATCCATCTTTTATTTAGGCTTTACAACCTGACTACTGTTGTTCAGTGGTATTTGACTCTATGTAACCCCATGGACTTTGGTCCATGAGTCTTCTTGGCAAAGACTAGAGGGTTTGTTATTTCCTTCTCCAGTGCTTCCCCATTTTCAGATGAAAAACTAAGACAAACAGGGATTAAGTGACTTGCCCAGAGTCACACAGTTAATAATTCCTGAGAGGGGAGAAAGATATTGTAAATAAACAAAGAAATGATTCTAGACATAAAGAGGATAAAGTGGGTGGAATTGCATTTAGGTACTTGTGTGGAATTTTCTCAAGCTATTTCCTAAAACCAATGCCTTTATCTTTTTTAGCACCAGTATACCTCTGATGATTCTATATTTCTGTGAATCAGTGAATACCTATCTTTGAAAAATAAAGTTGTAAGTTGTACAAAGAGCAATGGAAAGATGTGTCGTGCATAGAGTTAATAAAACAGACTATCAAGAAAGAATTACACATCCAAAAAAGCCTAAGTGCTGGCATCTTAAAAGATGTATTAGCAGAAGAGATGTATTAATCACATAGAATGAAAAAAGATAGTTCCAACCAGTACATTAGTATGTCCCACTGGTACCCATGTAATGGGAGATCATGGAAAAAAAGTGACAAAGACAGAGAATAATTGGATTGAGACATACTATTGCAGGAAATAATCACATCAGTGAAGCTAGAACTTTGTCAAATTAAAGCAAATAAGCAAAGAGCAGCCACTGAGTTTTTGAAGAGAGAACTGGGTATTCACAAACCACTTCTTGATACAGAAGATAATCATGAACAGAATCAAACCAAATATGAAAATATTACACTTACAAACAGGTTAAGGCAAATGATCTCTATATAGAGATCAAACTTCTTTATATATGCTGGGTTTTTTCAAAGAAAAGACAAAGTTACCTGTTTTAATTGGCTCCTTCTTTTAGACAAAAGGATAATATTTTCATTAAGAAAATCCCATTCTTTAGCTTCATAACACATCTTCACCACTGCAACCAAAATTCGAGATGTAGACACCATATCAGAAGCCTGTACAAATGGAAATAATTTATTTGTGCATATAAACCTTAAGTTAAATCAATAGTAAATTATGATTTCTCATGCAGTCTACTCACAGTACGGGTCTGTTTTTCCAAAGATAAAAGTGTTTCAATTACTTCTTGAAGTCTTCCTTCCTAAGGCAACAAAAATCAAGAAGAAAATAATGTATAAAATGGTTTTAGACATACCAGAAGTAGATACTTCTATTTATATTTTTTTAAATGGCCCATTGAAGAAATTCTCATTTTCATAATGAGTTTTCCCTTCACTCTTTCAATGTGATGAGGATGCTTCAAATTTGTATTGATGGTTAAAAACTTTCTTTTTTTCTAATATGGTTTATCAAACATGAACATTGTATATACATGTTAAACTGTGAATTTCAAATGTATATTTCAAAATTAACACGTTAGTTTCAATACTACCCTCCTTGCATATGTCCTCTTCTGAAATTCCTTATATATTTTCGTAATGATTCATTGATGCTCTTTTCTTCTTTTTTATGGTATCACTATCACTACTCCTCTCCCAGTGCCACCTTTATTCCCTGCCAAATAAAAATCTTCATTTGAAACAAAGTAAAACAAATCTGCATTTTGGCTGTGTCTAAAAGTATATATGCATTTCATTCTGCACCTCTAGTTTATTAACTATCAAAAGATGGTAAGCATATTCATCATCAGTCTTCTGTATTTATCATTGCATTGATCAGAGTTCTTAAGTCTCTTATAGCTATTTTTTTTTTTTAACAAGGCTGTAGTTATTTCTTTTCTTTCTTTCTTTCTCTCTCTTTTTTTTTTTGCTGAGGCAATTTTTAAGTGACTTGCCCAGAGTCACAGAGCTAGGAAGTGTTAAGTGCCTAAGGCCAGATTTGAACTCAAGTCCTCCTGAATTCAGGACTGGTGCTCTATCCACTGCACCACCCAGCTGCCCCTCTAGTTATTTCTTAAGTTCTTCTGGCTCTGCTTACATCACTCTGCATCAGTTCATATAAGCTCTTCCAAATCTCTGAACCTATCTTTATATGGTGTAGTGATATCCCACTTATATACCATAATTTGTTTAGCCATCAAAAAATGTTGGTATCTTTTTTTTGTTGTCTGCTGATTTTTTTTATCATAGTTTTCCTAGAATCCCTCTTAGTCCTCTTTCTTGAGAGCCACTGAATATTAAAATTAATTCAATACACTAAAATCTTTCTCCCTTTCTTTGTACTCTTTGAGGTACAGGCTTGGTAGTGGTATAACTAGGTCAAAGATATACACACACACTTACTTTACTGCATATGACTACTGCTAAAGTATGGTTTTATATTTTTCAGAATGGTTGAACTAATTGACAACTCCTTCAAAAATTGTTATTTTTCCCTTGTCATTTTTTGCCAAGCCTATGGGCATGAAATGGAACTTCAGAGTTGTTTTAATTTATATATATATCTTTTACTATTAATTTGGAGTATTTTTTTTCACATACAGATTGAGATTTTAAATTTCTTTTTATAAGAAATAAATATTTAGGAAGCTTTCAGAAGAAGGAAGTTTCCTAGTTATATGAAAAAAATCTCTTAATCACTATTGATTAAAGAAATGCAAACTAAAACAACTCTATGTTCTCTCTGAAGAGAATATGGGAAAACAGGTACACTAATGAACTATTTGGTTGTGACCTGGTCCAACCATTCTAGAGAGTAATTTGGAGTTATGCCCAAAGGGCTATAAAACTGCACACTCTTTGATCCAGCAACATCACTATTAGATCTAAATTCCAAAGAGATCAAAGAAAAAAGGAAAGGGCCTATATGTACAAAAATATTAATACAGTCTTTTTGTGATGGCAAAGAATGAAAAAATTGAGTGCCCAGCGATTGGGGAATGCCTGAATTAAGTTGTGGCATACAATTGTGATGAAATACTATTTCTATAAGAAATGAGAGGAATGATTTCAGAAAAATACAGAAAGACCTATATGAATTGAAGCAATGTGAAGTGAGATTTTGCTACTCTGATCAAGGAACGCATTGATCTAAGACAATTCTAAAGAATTATTAATAAAGTGCTATCCATCTCCAGAAAGAGAACCAATGAACATTTGAGTGCAAAACAAAGTATAATTTTCTTTTTCTTGCTTTATGGAAATGTTTTACATGATTTCATGTATATAACTGATAGCCTATTGCTTGCTTTCTCAGTGGATAGGGGTGGGGTTAAAGATAGGAGATCTGAAACTCAATTTTAAAAAAATGTCACAAATAATAAAATTTTTTAAAATGTCCATTTATACCCTTTGACCATTTATCAAGTGGGGAATGACTGTTTTTATATGCTTAATTCCTCATATATCTTGAGTAGATTTAATTTCTGCAAAAACTTTTGTAATCAAAATTTTCTTTTATCTCCTCTGACCCTCTTTAATTCTCTGATATTCCTTTCCTGTTCCTCCAATTTGTTTAACTCTAAGTTACATATTCATTTATCTTATTGAGTATATGTGTGAGAAGTTGATGTATCAATAAATGGAATTCTTGGATTATTATGCTATGTTCAAATATTTATGAAATTGTGTGTACCTAACCTAATCTACTTACCAGCCTTTTTATTTATAAACCAAATACTTCCAATGAATAACACCTGGCAGTATAATTTGAAGGGGAAAGAAATAGGAAACAAAAGGATATTAACATTTACATAACACCTACAATGGGTCAATTACTTGATCTGATACTGCTAGGTCCCCCCTTTTCCCACTTTTTTGGGGTTATCATCCTTAAGATTGTTGGCCTTTTGCTTCTGCAGGTGAAGTTTATTATTTTTCTAGTTCTATAAAGTTACCTTTTGATGTTTTGATTGGCATGACATTAAATCTATAGATTAATGTAGGTGGCATTATCATTTTATTTTGGTACAGTCTAGCCATGTAGTTAAGTTATATTTCTGGTCATATATATCTATTTTTATAAAGTGTTTTGTAGTTGTTCAGTCTTTTTAGTCATGTCCAATTCTTTGTGACCCCAGGATTTTCTTGGCAAAGATACTGAAGTGGTTTACCATTTCCTTTTCCAAATGAGGAAACTGAAATAGGCTAAGTGAGTCACCCAGAGTCACAACAGTTAGTATCTGAGTCCAGATTTGAACTCAGGAAAATGAGTCTTCCTGACTCCAGACCCAGATTTCTATCCATTGCACCTTCTAGTTTTGTGGTTATATTCATATAAATTCTTGTGCTTATTGGTAAATTACCATATATTTTATTCATTTTGTAGTTGTTCTGAATGGAATTTCTTTTTTTCTAATCTCTTCCTACTGAATTTTATTGGCAACAATAATAAAGTCAGATTTTTCTGAATTTATAATGTTCCTTTATCACTTTATTAATTTCCTGTTTCTATTAGTTTTCAGCTGAACATCTAGGATTCTCAAAGTATAGCATATCATTTGCAAAAAGCAAAAAGTGACTTGTGCCTATTCCCTCAATTTCTTTTTCCTGTCTTATGGCTGAAGCTACTGTTTCTGGAACTTGTTTTACCCCGAGTTCATTGGAAAGACCGCTAGTGTTTCTCCATTATGGGTAATGCTGGCTTTTTATTTTAGATAGATACTATTAGATAATTAAAGAATGGTTCCTTATTTCTAATAAATATTTATCTTTTGGTTAGGAAATTGGAATTAAGTGTCTTGCCCAGTATCACACGGCCACTAAGTGTCAAGAATCTAAGACTAGATCTGACCTCAGGTCTTCCAGACTCTAGGGTCAGTGTCCTATTCACTGTACCACTTAACTGCCCCCCCCCCTTTAAAATATTTTAACATAAAATGGTGCTGCAGACTATCAAAAGCCTTATTTACTCCTACTGCAACAATCACCATTTTAAAAAAGTGTTTTTGTTATTAATATTATCTGTTGTTTATAGCTTTTCTAATATTAAATCAACCTTTCACTCCCAATATAAGTTTAATATGGTCACAGACATGCATAACCTCTTAGATATTGTAACTTACTTGCTAATATTTCTGTTGCAAGTTTTTTGCACTTATATTCATTAGGAAAATTGGCCTTGAGTTTTCTAATTTGTAGCAATCTTTAAGAAATTAAAAGTATAAGTATACCAATTTTTAAATCAATTTACAAAGTTTCTGAAAAATACCAAATTTAAACTAAAGCCTACAGAAAGATACTGGAAATACAGAAAATGTAACTTTCACTAGGCTCACTGTATGCTAAATGAATTGTTTTTTCACCTGAGAATGTTCTTAATCTCAGGTTATATATAGAAATGGATACACTCAATCTCTTCATATGTTCTGATTATGGAAATTATGTAGGACAGAACAAAGAATATAGTAATAAAAACATAAGAGCAATAGAAAATCAGGCTTAAATTGAATCGTGCATGGATAAGAATTTTATTAAATCTAAAGCAACATTAATACTACATTTTGCAGAGCTACTGATGCTCCTTAAAAAAATTATTTGAGTAATCAGGAATTTTTTGCAGACATATTAACAAAATACTTTATCTAAAGTTTGAAAACAAAATTAATTTTTATTGGTCAAAGTATTAAAAATAGTGATTGCCTTGCAAAGTCATAAAACATCAATTTGGATGATTACTAAGACTGCAGAATCCATAAAAACTTACACTGTGTTTCCCATTTCCACATTCCTAATATTTTTGGAATATTATTTCAAAAGAAGATATTATATAATTAACTTTGTCCTCCAAACTGTTTTAAATGTATTTGGTTAATGAACACCTAGAGAAACAAGTAATACTCACAAAGAACTATTCTGGTATCAAGAATAGGTTCATGTGAAGCTAATATTGTTTCCTTTTTGACAGAGTTTAAAGGGATAAATTAGGGAAATGTAAAAATAACTTGGGTAGATTTCAACAAAAGCTTTCTTGTGATAAAAATTGGACAATCATATGATTAGGTGGATTTGGAGCTACTTAAATAGAATGTATTCCAGACATGGCTGCCATTTGTGTAAATGAAGAGAAAGAAGAAGTAGGTAAAGAAATGCTTCGTATAGGGAAATGTAACAAGCCAGTTTGAAAGGAATAATATGAAATAAGACTAAAAATGCAGGAGGGAGCAAGATTTTAGAGGTGTTTTTTTTGGGCAGTCTAATAAAGCTAATGAATCTATTTTTCAATAACGTTTTTCAACATGCAAAGTAAAATACATAGGATTACAAAGGATTATTAAAGTTGTTATAAAATATTTTAAAAAGAAGGTCACAGATTGCAGGTTTAAAATCCTCTTCAGAAGCAACACAGCCAATTCAAGAGTTCTGAGCAGGAGAGTGATGTGGTCAATCTTGTGTTTTAGGAATATCATGTTAACTGCAGTATGGAAGATAGAACAAGGAAAAAAATAGCACAGGAAAGAATCAAGGAAATCTAGTGGAGATTTCTCTCCAAGAAAGAAGTTTTGAAGGTCATAACTGCGGAGAAATCTTTTAAGGGGAAAAAAAGAAAAGGGCAATGAATTCAAGTTGTACAAGTAGAATCAACAAAACTTGGCAACTAATTGGAAAGTGGGATTGATGAAGAGGGAGGAGTCAAGGATAATTCCAAGACTGTAATTCTTGGTGACTGGAAGAATTTAGTTACATTAAGCAACTGTTATGTTCCAAGCACTATATTGGAACTAGACAAAAATTAAACATTCCCTCTTTAAAGACTTTATTTCCTATTGCAGAACAAACAACATATACATAAACACAATGTACAAAATACATAGGGAGTAAAAATAATGTGGATAAAGAAGAAAGTACTAATAATGCAAGGGAAGAATCAGAAAAACTCTTAATAAAATATGGCACCTTGCCAAAATGTTTGTGACAGCCCTGTTTGTAGTGGCTAGACGCTGGGAAATGAATGGATGCTAATCAATTGGAGAATAGTTGAGTAAATTGTGGTATATGAATGTTAAGGAATATTATTGTTCTGTAAGAAATGACCAGCAGGATGAATACAGAGAGGACTGGCGAGAGTTACATGAACTGATGCTAAGTGAAATGAGCAGAAGCAGGAGATCATTATACCTCAACAACAAAACTGTATGAGGATGTATTCTAATAGAAGTGGATGTCTTTTATTAAAGAGATCTAATTCAGTTTCAATTGATCAAGGATGGACAGAAGCAGCTACACCCAAAGAAAGAACACTGGGAAATGAATATAAACTGCTTTCATTTTTGCTTTTCTTTATTTATTTATTTATACTTTCTGAATCCAATTCTCCTTGAGCAACAAGAGAACTGTTTGGGTATACACGCATATATTGTATCTAGGATATACTGTAACCTATTTAACGTGTAAAGGACTGCTTGCCATCTGGGAGAGGGGGTGGAGAAAAATCGGAACGGAAGTGAGTGCAAGGGATAATGTTGTAAAAAATTACCCTGGCATGGGTTCTGTCAATAAAAAGTTATTTAAAAATAAATAAATAAAATAAAATATGGCACCTTAACTTTGCTTTGGAAGAAGCTGGTGATTCAACAAGGCAAAGAAAGAGTATTCCAGCCGTTAGGAGTAGTGTATGTACAAAGGTTGAAATTGGATGGAATGTTGCATTTGGGGAACAATAAAGAAGCTAAGTTGTCTGGAACATAAAGCACACAGAGGGGAATAATGTGCTACAAAGGCAAAGAGGAGTTGTATTTGATTCTAAAAACAAAAAGCCACTACAGATTTTTGAGCAACAGAGTGACATTGTCAGATCTGATCTTTGAGAACATCACTTTGGCAGCTGTGTGGCTAGGGGAGGATAAAAGACTAGACAAAGAGACTAGTAGAAGTCTTTTGCAATATCCCAAGCAAGAGATGATGAGAACCTGAACTAGCTTTGCAACTGTATAACTGAAAAGAAGGGAATGTGAGAGATGTTGTGGAGCTATAATCAACAAAGTTTAGCAGTTAATTTGAATAGAGAGCTAAAGGAAAGTGGAAAGTTGAGTATGACTCTATAGTTGCAAATCTGGAGGGAGCTAAACAAGAGTGGTAGCTTTGACAGATATCGAGAAATAGGTCTGGGGAGAAAGGAGGGCTGGATATGTAGTTTGGAGAGTCAATGGGAGAGATAAATGAACCCATTGGAAGATCAATTACCTGGAGAAAGTACAAAGAAAAAAAAAGTGTAGGATCAAGCCTTGATAGTCATAGTGTCAAAAGTTTACAGAGATCAAGAGTATAAGGGTTTGCAAAAGACAACTGAATTTAGCAATTAAGAAATGGTAATTTTAAAGGAAAAAAAAAACCCAAACTAGTTTCAATAAAATGATAGGAGGGAGTGAAATACAGATTGTAAGGAATTTAGAAAGAAATAGATAATATAAAAAGGAAGGCAATGAGTAAAGACAAGTCTCTGAGGAAGCTAGTTGATGTATTAGAATCCTGAAGTTAGAATCTCAAAAGATTCAACTATAGCCTCAGATTCTAACTGTGTGAAATGGAGTAAGTCACAATTTCTGTCTGGCTCAGTTTCCTAATCTGTTAAATAGGGATTAGATAATAATAGCACCTACCTCCCATGATTGTTGTAAGGATTAAATGAGATAGTACAAATAATATTTGCAAAGTACTTAGCAAACTTCCTGTCACATAAATGTTTATTTCCTTTCCTTTTCCCTTTCTTTCTAGGAGTTTGGCTATGAAAGGGAAGATATATATATATATATATGACAATAGTCAAATCAAAGTTTTTTTTAAAGAATAGGGATGATATGGGTATGTTCAGCTAGTATTACTATAATAGGTAGCCAGTAAGTGCGAAAATACTGGAGAAAAAAGAAGGGGAATGATATTAGGGTTACTGGCTGGCAGACAACAAGAGCGGAAAAAGGTTACACTTGGCAAGAAGGGACACTTTTTATCATTCTGAAACAAAGAGAGGATAAGCATGATGATAAAGTTTTGAAATATGGATGAAAGGAGAACAATGAGTGTTCAATTGATACTTATTTCCTCAGGAAAGCTTGAAATGAGATCCTTTGCAGAATAAGAAAAGAGAGTAGTATAGAAAACGATCACTATGGAGAATGTGATAGTCAATCAGGGAAGAATACAAGACTTCTGTGCAGCAGTAAGGGCCAAGAAGAGATCAGTCAATGTAAATATTTAGTATAAATATTTGTAACTTTCTCCAGAAGCAATGACAGCATGAGTCAAAACTGAGGAGGAAAATGGTGAGAGCAATATAAGATTGAGGTTTAGCAAAGTGAGAGTGGCGATAGGACAAGAGATCCAAGAGTAGTAGGTGATAGCGAATGAAAGTTTGATTTGTTCACATAATAGGGATGAGAAGAGAAGTCAGAGCAGCAGTTAACAGATTAGGAAAAGAATTAGCAGAATGATTGGTCACAGTGAAGACAATGAATAAATTTCATAGGGATATGGCAGAAAGTCACAGTTTGGAGAGAAGAATTTCAAAGTTGATCTCTGGAGACTGAATAATTATGGGTGTGACCATTGTGTTCTTTAGAAAGACTAATGAACACTAATTAAGTACTTGAAGGGATATCACCCTGTATTCTTCCTATAAGATGTATGTCAAGTTGATATTTAAAAGGAAATAAAGTAAAGCCAAAATAAGAGAGTCTAAACACACAGAGCAATGAAGTGATCAGGAAGTGATAAAGTATAGAGGGCCAGTCTTGGAGTCATGGGGGACCCGGGTTTAAAGATACTAGACGATATAGGAGCTGCATGGGCAAGTCATTTAACCCCTCAGTGCACCAGGCAACACTGGAAAGTTCCACATATAGGTGAAATCACACTTCTTGTAAAGAAACTTAAAACTCATAATTGGAGAGAAACCCAGAAATGAATGATCTATATAGCATCTGTTAAACCTATACCTGCTTTTGGACAGTTCTGCTAAGTGCCTGTAGGTTCCAGCATTCTACTTTTGGCAGCTAAAATGTCTTTTCATTACCCATGTCCTTTTTACCTTTCCAGTTTTTTAAGTAGTCATTTTGGAGTAGGAAATATAGAAACGGGCTTGGTAAATGGTAATATAGACTAATTAGGTGACTTGGTGGGGAGATTTTTCTATCCCTCAAGGCTCTTAAAGATAGAGTCCGGGGAGTGTTAAGTCACACCACTTCCAGTGACAAGCAGTTGAATTGAATGACTTCAAACCCCTTTTAGGTGTGGTGACTATGTCTCAGAAAGGGCAAAGAAACTGAATCCTCCCGAAGGGTCTGGATACTGAAGGGACCTCCCCAGACTGCATGCACACAAAAAAACACCCACAACCACCGGGCAGATCCAAACTGGGAGGGCGGGAAGGGAAGGCGTTTGTACGCAGTGGCGTACAGCCCGCGAGGGGTCGGGGGTGGAAGTAGGTAAGGAGTGGTCTTTTCTCTATCTTCTCTTATGCCCATCCCGGGTTTTTTGGCCTGTGGGAGGCCTGGGGCCTAGGCCAGGCACGGCGCCGTGACTCAGCCCCTGCAGTCCGCCAAGTGCTGGTCCGGCCTCCCCCTCTCACCTTGGCCATACTCTCGCACTCGGGCAGGCGCTGATCCACCGTGGCGCTGTAGTCCACCTCCATCTTCACGATGCGCCCATCTGCCCGCTCTGCTCCGCCGTCCGCCATGGTTTCTGCCTAAGTCTAAATGCCTCCTCGAATACCGAAACCACCGCCGCTGCCTCAGCCGCTCCACTGGCCCCAAACAGGATCCGCCGCCTCTCCACAGCCAGTCACATAAGGTATTCGTACAGGCGCAGAATCGGTCGCCCCGACAGAGGCCCCCCGAAGGACCCCTCCGCTCAGACAGGCATTAAGGCAGACACCAGGAAGGGGCGGGGCCATCTCCCGGGGAGCTGTGGGGACCCGCCCAGGGATCCCCGGGATCCTGGGCTCTCCTCGTATTTTGTTTTATCCCAGGACTGTTCCTGTCCCTTTTCTTCTCAGCAGCACAGATCTTAGCCTAGGTCAAGCTAGAAAGCTATCTTTAGAAATTATCCTTCTTGTTCCTTGTGTGTGGCCAAAGAAAGCCCATAATAATCGAATGTGTACCAAGCATTTTAACTTTTACTAAACTCTACATCCAGTTTTCTTTTTCTTTTTTTGTAAAGTTGTATACAGAGTTCAGAATTTTGTCAGGAAGGTTTGGGTGTCTATCATTTTAGACTCTGCTCTTTCCTAGGATGATCACTAAGCCTGAATTACACATCTTTAACCAATATCAGATTGTTTGTTGTCTTGAGTAGGGGCGGGGGCAGTAAGGGAGGGAGGAAGAAAAATTTGGAGCACAAAGTCTTACCAAAATGAATGTTGAAAACTAGGGAAAAAAAGAATCACTTGATCCGAGTATCCATGTTTTTTTTTTTTTTTTTTTTTTTTACTAACCAGGTTTTTAAAAATTTTATTGTTGCTAAAATATTTATATTTCTTTAAACAAACATAGTACCTGATACATAAATAGGAACTTAGTAAGTGCTTATTGACTGACTGAGTAGAAAGTGTCTTTCTGCAAAAATCTTTTACTCTTTCATTGTAGAGCCAAACAAGAATAGAAATTCAATCTGTCCAAAGCAACCTTTCAAATATTTTTTTAATTTAATTTTTATTTAATAATTACTTTATATTGACACTCGTTTCTGTTCCGATTTTTTTTCCCTCCCTCCCTCCCCCCGCCCCCTCCCCTAGATGGCAAGCAGTCCTTTATATGTTGGATATGTTGCAGTATATCCTAGATACAATATATGTTTGCAGAACCGAACAGTTCTCTTGTTGCATAGGGAGAATTGGATTCAGAAGGTATAAATAACCCGGGAAGAAAAACATAAATGCAGATAGTTCACATTCGTTTCCCAGTGTTCTTTCTTTGGGTGTAGCTGCTTTTGTCCGTCATTTATCAATTGAAACTCAGGTCTCTTTGTCAAAGAAATCCACTTCCATCAAAATATGTCCTCATACAATATCGTTGTCGAAGTGTATAATGATCTCCTGGTTCTGCTCATTTCACTTAGCATCAGTTCATGTAAATCTCTCCAAGCCTCTCTGTATTCATCCTGCTGGTCATTTCTTACAGAACAATAATATTCCATAACATTCATATACCACAATTTACCCAGCCATTCTCCAATTGATGGGCATCCATTCATTTTCCAGTTTCTAGCCACTACAAAGAGGGCTGCTACAAACATTTTGGCACATACAGGTCCCTTTCCCTTCTTTAGTATTTCTTTGGGATATAAGCCCAATAGAAACACTGCTGGATCAAAGGGTATGCACAATTTGATAATTTTTTGGGCATAATTCCAGATTGCTCCGAGTATCCATGTTAAAAGGTTATAAGCCTTATTTTTAGAATGGGGAAACTCAGGTCAAGTGATTTGCCCAGGCCAAAAAAGTACAAGAGAGATACCCACATGTGCACACACATACATTTATCTATATGTGTATGCACATATTTTATACATACACATTTTATATGATATGTATATAATATATGAGCATATTATACACATATTATTTTTAATTTAAACACTCCTTTGCCCCTTACCAAAAAAGGGGAGCATTTCCAAATATACAGCTGAATAACTCTAAATTAAGGAATGCTACTGCCTATGCATCTTTTTTTTTTTTTTCAATTGTAATTTTTTATTGACAGAACCCATGCCAAGGTAATTTTTTACATTACCCCTCGC
Source organism: Antechinus flavipes (assembly GCF_016432865.1). NCBI lineage: Eukaryota > Metazoa > Chordata > Mammalia > Dasyuromorphia > Dasyuridae > Antechinus > Antechinus flavipes. The sequence continues at coordinate 161,037,180 of NC_067401.1, forward strand.
ACTCACTTCTGTTCTGACTTTTCCCTTCCCTCCCTCCACCCCCTCCCCAGATGGCAGGCAGTATTATACATGTTAAATATGTCACAGTATATCCTAGATACTATATATGTGTGCAGAACTGAACAGTTCTCTTGTTGCACAGGGAGAATTAGATTCAGAAGGTATAAATAAACCAGGAAGAAAAACAAAAATGCAAGCAGTTTACATTCATTTCCTAGTGTTCTTTCTTTGGGCCTATGCATCTTTGATGAAAAAAAAAAAAAGCACCTTAGTTTAATCATGTTGTAAACATTAAAAAAAGACTACGCATATATTTTTCCCACTATAAAGCCAAGAAAAAAAGGGAATGTGACATTTGATCCACTACTGGCTTATCACTCTTCTTATGGCATTACCACTCTTCGAACTGTGAATTACCCAGGTGAGTGGAAGATTTGAAGATGATATTCATCATGTTGGAGGGAATGTGGAAAAACTGGGACACTAATGCATTGTTGGTGGAGTTGTGAACGAATCCAACCATTCTGGAGAGCAATCTGGAATTATGCCCAAAAAGTTATCAAACTGTGCATACCCTTTGATCCAGCAGTGTTACTGCTGCGCTTATACCCCAAAGAAATACTAAAGAAGGGAAAGGGACCTGTATGTGCCAAAATGTTTGTGGCAGCCCTGTTTGTAGTGGCTAGAAACTGGAAACTGAATGGATGCCCATCAATTGGAGAATGGCTGGGTAAATTGTGGTATATGAATGTTATGGAATATTATTGTTCTGTAAGAAATGACCAGCAGGAGGAATACAAGAGAGGCTTGGAGAGACTTACATGAACTGATGCTGAGTGAAATGAGCAGAACCAGGAGATCATTATATCCTTCAACAACGATACTGTATGAGGATGTATTCTGATGGACATGGATTTCTTTGACAAAGACACCTAGCTGAGTTTCAATTGATAAATGATGGACAGAAGTAGCTACACTCAAAGAAAGAACACTGGGGAACCGAATGTGAACTATTTGCATTTTTGTTTTTCTTCCCGGGTTATTTTTACCTTCTGAATCCAATTCTCCCTGTGCAACAAGAGAACTGTTCGGTTCTGCAAACATATATTGTATCTAGGATATACTGCAACATATCTAACATATATAGGACTGCTAGGGGGTGGAGGGAGGGAGGGGAAAAATCGGAACAGAAGTGAGTGCAAGGGATAATGTTGTAAAAAAATTACCCTGGCATGGATTCTGTCAATATAAAGTTATTGTTAAATAAAATAAAATATTTTTAAAAAGATGATATTCATCAAGTTTATGCATGGTGTTGTACAAAACAGCTGACAGCAATAATTCTGGAGTAAAGGCCTGCTTTCAAATTCTGATCCAACCCCGGGTTACCTGTGTGGACCTTAAGCAAATTATTTTATTTTCTTAATCTCACTTTCCTCATTTATAAAATAAGAGAGTTGGTCCTTAAAAGGGCTCTTCCGGATCTCAAGTCCTATAATTTTGGAGCTTTTTCACTACATGTTATCAATAACAGTAATTCATTCTCTCTCCTTTTCTCTCTCTCTCCTCCTCTATTTCTCTCTCCTTCCACAGACACACACACACACAGACACACACACACACACACACACACACACTCACTTATTGGTAAATTTTGAAGCAATAGCCCACTTTTTTTTTTTTTTTTTAAGGTAGACAAAAGACCAACAAGCCAAGACTCTACAGCAGTAGTTGAGAGGTACTATTTCTATATCCATCTGTGTTAATGTCAATTAATAATACTGAATGAAAAGATATTGTTTTGATAGCACATCATAAAATATGACTATAACAATTTTCTTAAAACTCAGAAACTCGGGTTCAAGGACATTGTCTTTTTTGTTACAAGAATACCTGAAGAGTTAAATAGTGTTAGTTGGATACTGAAAAAGTTTTCCTTAAAAGAATTCAGAGGAATGTTACAGGTGAAATGTTCCTGAAACAAAGACTCAATAATTGTAGTAGTTTCCCTGCTGTGTCCTTGAAACAAGGGCTCAATAACTATAGTAACATCTGGTATTTTTATAGCATTTTTTAAACCTAGGTCTTGTCACAAAGGGATAAACTATTTGGCAAAAAAAAAAAACTCATGCCTTTTGATTTGGGTCAAAATTACTGGTCCACTCCTCCATTAATTTCTTTAAAAGGCCTGGAGGCAGAAAAAAGTAAATTTGAATTTATTTATTAATTATATGTTTATTTTTTAAAACCATATCCAAGGGGACAAAGCCTCCATGATTTTTTATGTGAAGCAATTTGATTAGATCACATCATTGTCAATCTAGTCTTATTGTATGTGAATTTTACTGCACAGCCAAAAACAATTATACTTTGAAAGGAGTTCTTTCGGTATTTATCAGACTCTTGATAAATGTGTTCTACTTGAAAGACTTGCCTTTGGGATATGTTTGTATAGTTTTCTTTCTTTTTTAAAAAAACTTATTTTTAATCATATTTTTACTGATATGGTTTGGTTTTATATCTTTATTTCTGAATATCTCCCCTTCTTCCACCATACCCCAGTCATTTCTTGTAAAAACATTAAAGAGAAGAAAAGCAGTTCAGCAAAACCAACTATTTGAGTAGGTTTCTTGATAAAGCATTAAAATTTGTGTGAAAATTTCAGTCATATAAATGTTTTTTTAATGATGTTCACAAAATACAATATGACCACTATAAACACCAGAGGAAAACAATTAGATTAGTTGGAGTTTGGCAAAATAGTACCAAGAAAAACATACATGCTAAAGGCAGTTAGCACTCATCAACTTGTCTGAAATTTCTCTTGAATGTAGTAGAAAATGGAATAGGTGTAGAAAAAATAATGAAAACATTACAGATAGTTCTCTGCCTATGATTTCATATAGCATCTTTTTGGCCCTGGATTTGACAAATATAAAATTTGCATGCTCATAAATGATCCTGCTTGAACTAAATTAACATTTAGATAACAGCAGTTGATGTTTATGATGATGTGTATGGTGTAAGTAAGCAGAATTCTGGACTTGGAATTCAGAAGGAATTAACTCTGTGATCTCTCATTGGTACTGCCAGGCAAGGCAACTTATAGCCTTAGAAAGTTGCCTAGTCCTAAGACTTGCCCAAGTGAATCACCCAAGATCACATAATCAGTGTATATTAAAGATAAAGATTTGAACCCAGATGCTTCCTGCTTTCAGTAGCTGTTCTCTGTTCATAACCCATGTTGCTTCTCAGGAAGTAGTCAATCCCATCTTTGACATTTACTATCCATATAAATCATATGCAAGTCACTTAATGACTCAGCCTCCATTTCCTTGATGGGGATGATATTTGTACTCACAATATTATGAAGTTTAAATGAAATACTGTATATGAATTGTTTTGCAAACTTAAGTGTTTTATATTAGTCGTGAAATAATTAAATTTTTAAAAATTTTGTCAAAAATTCATTTATATCAAGTACATAATGCATTGTAATATAACATCATCATCAACTAAGCTTAAAAACTTATGATATCTTTTTTTTTCTTAATAGTATTTTATTTTTCCAAATACATGTAAAAGTAGTTTTCAACATTCATTTTTGTAAGAATTTCTGTTCCAAGTTTTTCTCCTTCCTTCTCTAATCTCTTCCCTTCCCAAGACTGCCAGCAATCTGATATAGGTAAAATATGGTGTCTTCTAAAAACGACTTAGCATCACATAAAACTTTTACAAAAAAGCTGACATAGAAATACTGCAAATAAATATAAAAAGACTGAAATAGTGAATATAATGGACACAATACAATGAAAGTAGTAATCACTTCAAGGACCACAAACAAAATATACAAAACAAAATGGAGACTTAAATATCATCCTCAAAATATTTGAATACTTATTCTTTACTTTAAATAGTATGGTGAAAAGCATCTGAGATCTAGAAGTCAGGGGACCTTTGTTTGAATCCCAGCTCTGTTAGTTACTACTTATGTGATCTTGGACAAATCCCTTCAGTTCTTTGGGTCTCATTTTCCTTATTTTCAAAGTAAGAGAACTTGATTAGCCGACTGATTTTTTTTTTTATAACTCTTGTAATAATTTTATAATTTGTGTCTTAGACCTCATAGAGAATACAAAAGGAATGTAAAATAGCTCATCAATTTATTGTGAAGTTAGATTTCACAAGTTACCACTATAGATCAATACATGACAATATAATATTGCTAACATTGAATCTAAGTAGCAAAATATATGATACAGATAGTTTAAGGTGATAGATGATCTAGAAGGAGAAAATTTAATACTGGCTGTTTAGAAGCCTTCATGACTTGAGATGAAGCTTTGAAGAAGTGGTAATCTTTAGATAAGTAGAGTCCTCCTCTTACAACTCTTGCCCTCTTCTCTTATTTCTATTCATGCATGCTAAACACTAACCCTAAAATACCTATTCCTCCACTGCTATTCAAATGCTGCTGGCCTATGCCAGAGGAAGTCACACAACCATGCAGCTAGCTACCCACTACAAATTTTTATTGTCTTACTACAGACTGGCCCCTTATTGCTGCCTAGCAATTCTTTCATCCCTAATTGGTCCCCTAATCCACTATTTCTGTATTGAATGAAGGAAGGACATGTTCTTATCTGTTCTCTGGGGCCAAGTTTGGTCATGGTAAATACATGGCATTCAGATTCACTTTTTTTTGTTCTTTTCATTTACATATATAAAGGGAGGAAGCAAATTTAGTAAATTATCCTACCCTACATGAAGTAAGAACTTAACTCTTCCCACTAGACGCAGAGGAGAATTTCATGAACTTTAGAACCATCATGGTCCAGAAGACTTCCCAGCTTTCCATCATGATCCTAGTGGAGTCCTTAAATCAGCTGCTACCTTGGGAGCCAAATGTAGACTGATCAAAGATTCAAGGTTCTAGACAAAGGGACATTGTACTTAAAGGAAACAATTTGAGGACTCTAGCAAAAAGATTTCCAGGAGCTGTGAATCACCCCTTTGCCAGAATTGTTTTATAAGCAATGAATCTATTTCTCTCTGTTCTCTATATGTGTGTTACAGACTTTTGGGGGGAATATTTCTACCAACAGTACAATCTTAGTAAATATCCTTTTCTAAAAGCTAACTACGTCTGGCTGACTAATTGATAATCAATGGCACACTGATGGAGGTTCATGACCCTCACTAGAAGCATAACATCCACTTCCCTAACTGCTCAAGGGCTACTTCTGGATACTTATTCTATACTTTAAATAGTATGGTGTCTCATTTTCCTTATTTTCAAAGTAAGAGAACTTGATTAGCTGACTGATAAATGGTAGGCTTGCTCTGGATTGGTAACCCCCCCCCCCTTTTTTTTTTTAAATGCTTCAGTCTGTATTCAAACACAATGTTTTTTCCTCAGGATATAGATAGGATTTTTTCATCATAAGTTCTTCAGAATAGTTATGGATCATTGTACTGCAGAGAATAGCAAAGTCATTTACAACTGGTGATCCCAGAACATTGCTATTACTTTGTATATAGTACATTTCAGTTTGTTTGAGTTCATAGAACACTTTCCAGGTTTTTTTTTTTTTTTTTTTTTTTTTTTTTTTGAGCGTGTCCTGCTCATTTCCTAAAGAACAATAATTTTCCATCACAGACACCACAATTCAGCCATTCCCCAATTTATGGCATCCTCTAAATTTTCATTTTTTCTTGACCTGAGAAGAAAGCTATTATAAATGCTGTTTTGTACATATAGGTCCTTTGCTCTGATAAGGGAACCATGTTGGGAACCTGGTATTGTTAGGTCAAAGGATATGCATGAATTTATAGTCCTTTTTGCTCATTTACCAATTGGGGCATTGCTCTTATTTTTTATAAAGTTAACTCAGTTCCCTCTATGTTTGAGAAATGAGCCCTTATCAGAGAAACTTCCTTCAAAATTATTTTTACAATTACATTTGTTAACTACATTTCCCCCCATTTATTCTCTCTCCTTTCACACTGTCCATCCTCAAAAGTATTTTCTATTGACCACTTTCTCCCCTAATATGGGCATCTAATCCTCAAGTAAGAATGGAGGAAATATACCATATATAGTTGCAATCCTTCTGTATATTATTTCCCAGTTCTTGTTTATTTCATGCAAAATGAGTCCATCTTTCCTCAAATTCTTCATATCATAACATTTCTTACTGTGTGGTAATAGGCCATGACATTCCTATACTGCCATCTTTTTTTTTTTTTGCTGAGACAATTGGGGTTAAGTGACTTACCCAGGGTCACACAGCTAGGAAATACTAAGTATCTGAGGTCAGATTTGAACTCAGGTCCTCCTGACTTCAGGGCTGGTGCTCTATCTAGTGTGCCACCTAGCTTCCTCCCTGTACCACAATTTCTTTTACCATTCTTTAGTTGATTACATGGTCTATTTGAATAATCTGTACTCACAGCACCACTACATTTTGGGGTAGCAAGGAATTAGGCACAACATAGATGAAGTGGTGCCATGAAAATGTAGATAGATGTTGTATTGAATAGAGATTGATTTGTTCCCATTTAAGACAAAATTCCCTTTAAGAGTTAGCTAGTACCAACAGAAGAGCATAAGTTCTGCTTTTGGGAACCATGTTGTAAAAAGAGAAATAGAAATAAAGGTTCTTATTATCCTATTTAAAAAAAGAAAAGAATCTAGTGCCTCCTTTCAACTCTTTTTTTCTTATTGTTGCTTTTTTGATTCCAGCTAATGTATAGACACTGTTGTAGAAAAAACAACAACAACAAAAAACTCCACTATTCACAATTTTAGAGTACATCAGAAAAATGTTTTATTGATAGCACAAGCTCTGGCTGGGAAAGAGATTGGTTGACCCACAGAGAAAACTCCGTCAGTAAAGTGAGCTCTGATTGCAAGCCATTTTCTATGAGAACATACAGTATAGGATGCAGAGAAAAATGAAGAGCAGTTAGTCCCAATCGCAAAGTATCTGCAGTTCAACATGGAAATGGGACAGGGCAGCTAGTAGTAGTTCAGAAGGAACAAAAGCCTGATAATCTGTTCATCTGCCATTGACCTTGAATACTTTCTTTTTTTTCCCCTCTATATTTGGCCTTGTAGGCCCTTTGCTGTTCAGTTATTTTTCAGTTGTATCCAACTCTGTGACCTCATTTGTCATTTTCTTGGCAAAGATACTGGAGTGATTTGCCGTTTTTTTTTTCCCCAGCTCTTTTTATAGTTAAGGAAAATGAAGCAAACAGGATTAAATGACTTGTCCAGGGTCACACAGTAACTACTGAGGCCAAAGAAGAGGAGGCAGATTCCAGGCTTGGTGCTCCATTCACTGGACCACTTGGCTGCTCCTGGAACAGAGGAAAAATCTAAATACAGAAGAGCAGATGGGACTATTCGTTTTATACTGAAAGTGAGATTAATTTAAAGTTGAAAGCATTCATATTAAGAGAAGAAAAATATAGTCTCTCTATGGAGATGTGTACCTAGAAAAACAATCTCGAGGTCAAAGAGTATGGCCATTTCAGACACTTAAAAAAAAATTAAAACTCATAATTGCTTTTGAGAATGTTTGGACTAATTTTATAACTCCATTAATAGGATATTGGTGTACTTGTCCTCCTGCAGCATTTCAGGAAGAGTTAAATTCAAAAATTGTCTCAGGTACTTATTGTGGGATCTTGGGCAAATCATTTAACTTCTGTCTTAGTTTCCTGGATTATAAACTAGGAATAATAAAAGCATCTACTTTTCAGGGTTGTTGTGAGGATCAGGTGAGATAATATTTATGAAAAGGTCTTAGCATAATATCTAACATATAGTAGAGATTCTATAAAATGTCTATTTTCTTTCCAATATTTCCTATTTCCATATTTTGTTATTTTTGCTGATTTGAAGGCTATAAAACTGAATTGTTTTGATTTGAAATTTTTCTTATTAGTGATTTGGAGCAATCTTAGATATAACAATTCATATCCTGCAATAATTTTGATAATGGTATATTCATGCCTTTTGAATACTTATGTACTGGGGAATGGCTCAGTTTTATCTATTTGGATTAATTCTCTATATATCTTAAATATCAGACCCTTGCCAGAGATAGTTGATGAAAAAAAATTCCCTCAATTGATGATTTAATTTTTTCTTATTTTAATAGCATTGATTTTGTTTGTGCAACAATTTTTTAAAATTTCAGGTAACTGAAAGGATCTATTTTATCTCCCTTCCAGCAATAGTTGTGAATATTATTCTTATTAGGCTTCTGAGCTAAAGAGCAAAGTAATCTTATAATCCTTTTGACATGTGGGAAAATTGATGCAGACAGTGAGGTTATCAGATCTGGCTATGGTTATAGACATATTAAGACAGGAATAGACACCACGGAGTTTTTATCTAGTCTTTTGGTGCTCAGCAACATATTTCAATGATGCCTCTAGAGAGAAAACTAGTTGCCAGAAGTGAGGACATTAGATTCATTTTCAAGAGGAATAATGGAAGGGAGGGAGAGAGAAATTGGAGGAAGGAATGAAGCAAGCAAACAAGCAAGGAAGGAAGAAAAAGAAAGAAAACACCTTAGATTCTTTCCATATCACAAACTTTTGGTTATTTTTCAGCGCTGCAGTGTCAAATTTAGATTTTCTACTTTGAGCAATTTGACTTAGCTTTAGTTGAGTTGATGAGAATATTTATCTAAATTTAGGGGATATTTATTTAAAAAAATAATGTTTTCACTAAAATGAAAGATATAAAGAACTATAGAAATTTTGCTGGATAAGAGGTACTCTAACAGATTCTTCTAACAAGCTCTTTACCACATAAACATAACAATAAATTATTAAAAAAAAATTTTTTTTGGTGAGGCAGAGTCCCATAGCTAGCAATGTTAAGTATCTGAGAATGAATTTGAACTGAAGTTCTCCTAAGTTTAGAGCTGGTATTCTACCTATTGCCCTATTTAACTGCCCCTAACAATAAATTCTTGATAATCATATGTAAAATCTATATCATAAGCCCGCTATTATCACACAGGAGAATTACTAAGCCAATATTCCAAAGACTCTGCAGTCTTATTGATTTGAATATGCGTACCAATGAGACCAATGAGATAAAACCACCCATGCCTGAAAATCCTTGGGACTCTTGTCCATTTCATCCCATATGTTTGACATGTGGGTAGTAGTGGTAGTGATGAAGTTAGTCACCACAACTTGCTTTGGGGTGGGAGGGGGGGACTTCTTTGCTTTCTCCTGATACTCTGAGGAAATCAGTGGAAAATTTCATCAGTTCTCAAAACATGACCAGCAAACCTTTTCCCAGCAGGTCTAAAGTATATTCAAAGTTTTAAAAAATGTAAGCTCTAGCATAGCAAAAAAAAAAAAAAAAAAAAAAAAAGCTGCAATTAAATTAATTAATAATTGCTATACTAAGTAAGAAGTTAAAAGAATCAATCAGAAAGAATATTAGGTTAAAACAACCCTCAGATCTTCTTGCAGGATATCAGCATAGCAAAGAATTTCCTTGAGAGAAGCAAACAGCAAGGTGAAGTTTTTGGACTAATTTCTCCCATGCTGCCTTTTTTATACCTCAGGAAGCAAAGAAAAAAGTAGCCTCTTTGCCCTCTTAAAAGATTAATCCAGGTTATATATATATAAGTGTTCCCTCTATCACATCCTTTACTCCAATTCTTTCAAGTTTCTAATTTATAAATATATTACACCCATCAGGTGTTTCTCTACTTTCTTCTATGTGATACATATCTGTTCCAATGACCTGGGGACTGTGATTTCCATGACTTGCATCACCAATAGAACATTAGGATTAAACAATGGACCTTTCCTTCTGGAAGAAATTTGGGGCCTCCTTTGGAGAACCAAACTAGCTCAGGAGGAAGAAGCTTCAAGAACAGAATGGCTTCTTGTGATGAAATCTCTGGCCATGGGAACCCATAAAACAAACAAACAAACAAACAAACAAAAAAATATATATAATGATCCTCATTCTGTGGTGCAGTCTTCCTTTATTTTTGAATCAATCATGACAGTGACATAAAAAGGGACAAAAAGATGCTAAGAAATACCCTATTGCTAATTATTATAGTTAATAATTGGTTAATTATGATTAAATATACCATATAGAAGCCATCTATCCTATAGTATAAAGTTGTGATATTTACAATATTTTTAGTGACTTAAAATCTTTCTAATTAAAATTCATAATTAGTATTTCATTTTATGCAGGGGATGTCAGTGGAAAACTCAGTCAGTCCATCCAGTAACTTTTCATAAAAAACAAGCTTTCAAATACCAGACAAATGAAAAACAGATTTCAGCAGCTACATGCTGCTTCCTGAGTAACTGAAGAATGTGCCTCTTGTGGTTAAAATAAGGGATCTATTTAATATGGATGAAATACCAACACTCCAGGCATTTTCATTGACATTTCACTGTGACTTTTTGAACTTAGAATGCTGACATGAAAACGTATTTTGGTTGTTCTGCAAAAGCTATAGTCTGATTGCCAAAATGTGGAAGAATAGGTATGAGTCCCTCCCTCCCTCCTAGCAAATTTCAATTTATCCTTTCAAAATTTTATTCATATATCATTTTATTTCCCAATATTTCTATCCTTCTCTTCACCTGGAGAACCATCCCTTCCTGAAAGTTAACCAAAGAATCAATCAAATCTAGCAGGTATATGTACTGTTCCACATTCATAATTCACCCTCTTCTGCAAAAAAAAAAAAAAAAAAAAAAAAAGCTACATCCTCGTATTTCTTCTTTGGGGCCAAATGCAGTGTTACAATGACAGTTTTGATTTTTGTTGTTCTTTCCGTTTACATAATTGTAATCATTATATATATATATATTTTCTGGTTCTCTTTGCTTCACTTTACATCAGTTTATATCTTCTCGGCCTTCTCATTATCCATCGTTCTTCCGTGCGCATAAAATTCTTTTTCATTCAGGTATCACAATCTAGACTTCTTTTCCAATCAATGAACTTTTACTTTATTTCCAGTTCTTTGTTACTAGAAAGAGGCAGCTAGGTGGCGTAGCAGAGCTAAGAGTAAGGAAGGCATCCATTCAAATCCTGCCTCTAGCCAATAATAGTTTTGTGACTGTAGTCAAGTCATTTAATCTTTTAACCTTAGTTTCCTTATATGTAATTGGATTCAATGACCCCTTCCTTCCAATTCTAAATCTATGATGAATGAAAAAATGCTTGCAACACAATTTAATTCAGGCTCATTTTCTTAGTTACCTATTCCATTTTTTTCTCCTTTCAAATAATTTTCCTTACTATGGCAAAAATCACTTTGTTAAAACAGGGCTCAAATCATACCATTTTCAATTCAGTAATCTCTTCAGTTGTCTCAAAGGAGATAAGATAAGTAAAGTATTTTTTCAAACTTTAAAGTGTTCCAAGAATGCCAAAACAGCCTGACATTCAAAGCCCTCCATTAATTTGGACCCAATTTACATATTTACCTTCTTTCTCCAGGATTTACTCTATGCTAGCCTCTTTTTTTTTTGCCTTAATTTGTCACCACTCCATAGAAAGAATTACTTTTGCAAACCATATTTCTGGTTGGAGCAGTGAAAATGTTAGTTCTGGGAATTGGGAAGAGATGAAAATTCTATCTAAGAATATTATGTCTTCCAGAAGCTTTCCCAAAGTAGATCTACAAAAAACAAACTGCCAAACCCCCAAAATCAGAGTTTTCGTTAACATTCACCTTGGATCCAGCAATGTGATCGGAGGGGAGAGGAGAAGGGAAAGAAAGAACCAGAGAAGAGTAATGTCGTCCACCCTCCAACCCCACTTCTCAGCGGAGCTCTTCAGCTCCGGGGCAACTCTGTTTCAGGTCGCTGGCACTAATCTCCGAGTGACAAACTGTTTGGTTTTAATCCTCCACATTCTTTGCTGTACCGTAACCCCTTTGGCCGGATGGGGCTATCCTCCCCGCTGCTGCTGATGTCAGACACGCTCGCTCTCCCACTTAGCTCGGGCAGGAGCTTACTGCAGGCTGCAGAGGGGACTCTCCAACCCAAGTCCAGGTGGATACAAACTCCCAGGAACGCACCGAGCCCCGGAAAGAGAGAAGGGGGGAGGGGGAGGCGTGGAAAAAAAAGGCAGTTCCTTCCCGCCCTCCCCTTCTCCAGAAACAGAGGTTGGGGGAACCTAGAAGCAAAGCAATGCTGAGCGAGGATTGTTCCTTCTTTCTACCCCAGCTTTAGCTAAACCGGGAGTTGCCTGGGGCGGGGAGGGGAAGGGGGGAGGACGGGACTGAATATCTTGTTTACCGCCCGAAGAGGAAAATATATCGCGCCTTTGTCTGGTGAAGTCAGCATCTCTCTTCTCTCTTCAGCTGCAATGGGCTCCTGGTGACATTAACATTTGGGAAGACTGGAAAAAGGGTGGGGGGCGGGAGGCGGTGGATTGGTGGATTTCGTTTTTGGAGGGGAAGGGGGGGAGCTTTGTGCATTAATTTAAATTCGAAAATTTTGTATTTCCTTCCCCCTCCTTCCCCGGTGTTTGGCAGGTCTCGATCTCAATCACCCCCTTTTACAGCCCGGGCAGCTAATCCTGTGCTATTTCGAGCGGGTCTCCCTCCCTTTGTGATTTTGGCCACATCGCGGTGTGAGGAGGGTGAGGGGGAGAATCTCTTAGAGGGGGAAAAAGGGAGGGGGAAACCCACGAACCCAAACCTTGACTTGCTCTCAGCGTGAGGAGGAAGGAAGCAGAAGCAGCAGCAATAGCGGCAAGCAGCAGTAGCAGCTCCGAACGGTCTGGAGGTGTTGTTTTCGGCTCTGGGCAGCGCTTGGGTGTCTTATGCTGGCACTCGGTCTCGCCCGTGTTTAAGAAAGCTGGTTTTGCCTGGGGGGCTGCCCCCCCCAGTGCCCACTTCGGGGGGCCTGCCTAGCCTAGGAGAGGGTGCAGATAGAACTCGAACTCGCTCGCCCGGCCGTCCCTTCTGAGGCTCGCTGCTCTGCACCAACCCCCGGGACAGCAGGAATATGCTCTTGAAGGAGTACCGGATATGCATGCCTCTGACCGTGGACGAGGTAAGTGCAGCTGCTTGGGGAGAAGGGGGGTGGGGGTACGCCAGGGTCCCGATTTCATCTACACACACCCCTTTTTCCTCCTGTCCTAAAACCCTGCAGTTCCCTCAATCTTTCATATATAGTGTTATTCCACATTGTCCTCCGTGATCGCTCTGGGGAAGGCCGTGACCATTGCAAAAAATGAAAGATAGAAAGAGAAAATAAGAGCCATTAAGGAAATCCTATTTAAATAGCACCCCAGAAAAAGGGGGGCAAGTTTGGAGTGGAAGAGAAAGGAATTCTGCTGTTTTCACTTGTCAACGTAAGGGTGTGTCGGGAGGGAAGGTCTGAGGCGCTTCCTTGCTCAAAAAAGGTCTTACGTAGGTGATGACTTGGGTGGAGGGGAAGGGGGGCTGGAATATACTCGGACTTAATAGTGAATTGAAAAGGCTTCTTACACCCTGGGGCTCCGGAATGTAAATGATCACCTCCTTGATCTTTAAAAACCAAAATCGAAAATGAAAAACACGCTCTCCTCCGCCCCTTCCAAATCCATCCCAAAACAAAAACAAGATACTACCACTACTCAAGTTCACAGCTCCAAGCTCCTAGAAATCTGAACTCTAAGGGCGCAGAAGACAGCCTGCTGTCTTCATTCCCTCTTTAAAATGTGAGCAGTCTCACACCCTCCAGGTGCTCCCGGACGTGCCCCAGTGGGGGAGCCCTCTCTCTTCTCTCTCTCCGTGCCCGGTGCATTCCTTACACTCATTCAGCAAAGAAGCAGGAAAACCTTTGGAAGAAGATTTCTTACCTTCACTCTCCCACCCCCTTCTACACACATCCTATTTGCTTCACCTTCCTTTCCAAAAAGCCTTGGAAAAATTGGGAAATACAGACTCCCGAGTATAGCCTCCAGTCTCTAAGCCTGGGAATAGTATGCAAGGGAAACTTTCCTTCCCTTATTGCTTCTGACTTAGGGATTTTGATTCTGTAGGAATTCCAGGTAGTTTAGGGGGTCCTGCTGGGCCACAGGATGGCGCCCCCAGTACACAGCTTTTCTTCCCGGCTGCAGTATCTTTTTGCACCTTCCCCTCCTAGGTCCTGCTGCAGTCTTGTGGTAGTAGAGGTGCTGGCTGACATTGTTCTTCCAAGTTCTTTCAACTCCTCCTACAAAAAACAATCAAAAAACAACCAAGCCTCTCAATTCAGAAAATGCTGGGCGGGTGCACTGAGCTTCTGGATCATACATAAAGACCCGTGTCTGTCTTTCTTTCCTTAAGATGTTGGCTGGCGTCTGGGGACAGGAATCTCAGTCTTGCTTGAACAAGACTACTTTTACAAGTTGTTAAGAGCTTTAGAGCTTTAGAAAGTTTGGGAGAAGAGTAAGTTTAAATTAGCGATCTGAATGGATTGTCTAATGTGAATGAATTTCCATGCATTCATTCATTCGATTCAACAAATATCGATTGTGTATCCACTAGTACAAATCACCTTGTAGGACCCTGGATGAGAAAGAGAGGCTGGTGTGATTACCACTAAAGAATCTAGGCTCTCTGTCTCAGTCACAATCAGTCATGTCACTTCACTAGTCCCTATAATCTTTCTGGGCCTCAGTTTCCTCACATAGAGGAAGTGGAATTTAGGATAATGTCCAAGGTATCTTTCAGGTCTGATATTTCTTATCTAGATGTCCACAAATAACTACAGTATATATCATCATGCTATAGTTATACTCAGAGAGTGGGTTGATTTTGACTGGGGTCCTCAAGGAAGTTTTATGGTAAGAGGTCATTTCAAAAATAGCTGAGGATTTTGATGGGCAGAGAGGGAAGTTCAGAGAAAGGTAATTCATAAGAAAAGCCTTGAAAGCTGGAAGGTACAAAGCTTATTTAAGGAATAGTGAGTAGGTCATTGATTAGTAAATCGCTTGTTTAAATTAGTGAATGGAGCCTGGAGTTTGGATAAGGGAAAAAAGGATGGATTTTTTTTTTCCTTCTCTCTACTATCCCACTATGACAAATTGAGTTGATTGAAATTATATCATTTATGGAAAGCTAGTTAATTATCTGATTTGTGGTGAACCTGTGTAATCAAGGGAAAGAGTCTGATATCTTTAATACTGTAAGGAATAATATGAAGAGTGCAGAAAATTACTATAATTATATGTGTCAACCAAAAAACAATTATATATGACCTGGACAGGGTTAAAAATTTTTTTTAGATGATAACTTGGCATGTTCAAAGATGACTCTTGAGTGCTTAGTAAAATTTCTTATGCCTTTTGCTATCCTGAAGTAAATGCCCAGGGCTGTTTTGGAAATTTAAGCAGTTATTTTGTATAGGTGGAGGCCTTTTATATACTCATTAGGTAGCTGAAAGGAACCCCTCCTTTAATGATGTATAATTAATTTGGTCTAAATAAAATATGATTCATTATTTGTAAGAGGTCAGATTTTAAAGTAGCTTTCTTCTTTATCTTTCAAAGTTTTATGGTAATTTAAAATTCCAGATGTTCCAAGCTGCAAGGGGCTCTTTCATTTTACTTAGGAGATGGGGTACTTAGAGAAGAATGAAACTTATGGAAGGTCAAGTGACTACTCTGTTTTAGAAGGTAGATTAGAACTAGTCCAGCTGATTTTTGACAATTAGTGCCAGTTATTTGTCCATTCTCTCCCTAATATAGAGATAGTAATTAGGTAGGTACCTTACTGGTATCAAGAAGACTTGAGTTCAGATCCACCCTCAGATATTGAACTAGCTTAATGATTCTGGGCAAGTCATTTAATCTACCTGCCTCACTTACGTCATTTATAAAATGGGGATAATAATAGCACTTATCCCTTAGGTTTGTTTTTAAGATTAGATATTAAATTGTAAAGTTCTTTTCAAATCTTAAAGTGCTATATAAATGCTAGCTATATTTAGAAACCTGGTATGTGCTTTCCTAAAAGAAGGATATTTACACAGGTGTGTTGTTGACCCCTTTTGGAATGCAAACTGATTTCTATTTCAGTTCTTGATTTAACTTGTTCTAAATGTATTTGCCCTAAAATGTGATGTTGAAATTAAAACTCCTATTTAACCAACAGTTAGGAATGATGCCCATATTTTCAGAACCAAACTTTTTTTTCTTTTTTCTTTTTCTTTTTCTTTCTTTTTTTTTTTTTTTTGTGAACTATTGGTATTGAATGTAATAGAAAAAAGATGCTGTTTTGTAAATTTCAGAGGTCCTAACCTCTGCCAGATCAGTGAACCTTTGGATTATTAACAGAATTAATTTTGATGCTTACTTTTTCTACAGGTTTTTTTTTCCACAGTAAGTGCTTGAAGTTTCCAGGAAAGAAGCCTAGATAGCTAGAGAAAAAAAAGCAGAGGGAATTCAGATTGTATTTTTATTTCTATTTTTTTTAATATAAAGAGAACGTAAGGAAATGTTGATAAATTATAAGAGATCATATCCTAATTAATTAATTTGAATTAGAAGCCACCTTAATGAAATTCTTTCCTACTTATTAAATCATATTTGCATCTTCACCTCTGAAATAAGAATGTAGATACTTATGCTCTTTGCATTGGATTGTCTTAAGTGAGCTGGTTCTTATGAGAAAGGGAGAATTCTCAATGACTTGATTTAATGATTGAGATTATAACATTTTAGAGGTAAGAGAGACTTTGGAAATCATCTAGATTTAATTTCTAGATGAGAAAATTGAGCCAAAGAATATGTGACTTTCTCAAAATCATTCAGTTAATTAGGGAGAATGGTTAATGGAATCCAAGTCTTGTTGCTCAGTTTTTATTTGATATCTGATTGGTGACATCTACCTTCCTGAAAGAATGATTTTTTAATACTCCCAGATAAACAAATCATTTTTCCTTTTTTCCCTCTTTTAAAATTTTGGTAAATTTTAATTTCTGTACTCAAAAGTTTTTAAAGAAATGATGCACTAATAGAAAAGATGGATGCCTCAATTTACATAGGCTATCTTGGGCCTTTAGAGGGACTTGGCTTGCTGACAGTTATGACAACAGATTTGAAATCAGGGGTGGTACTATTATTTATATGGGGTCAGATCACTCAAATGTCATAATATAATAATATATTTACATAATGCTTTCAGGTTTGCAAAGCACATTATAAATATTGCCTCATCTGATCTTCCTAACAGTCCTGGAAAGGAGGTGCTATTATCCCCATTTTACAGATATGGAAACTGTCAAGTGACATGCCCAGGATCAAACAGCTATTTAAGTCTTTGAGGTCAAATTTGAACTTAGTTTTCTTTATTGCAGCTTCACTTCTTGATCTCCTTGGGCCACCTAACTGAAGAAAACAAGTGTTAATGCAATGCTCTCTAGCTATTAACTTTCCAAGCTTCAATTTTCTCACTCATAGGTTGGGTGAATAGTATAGTGAATTTGCTATCTCAGGTTCTTATGGTAACCCTGTGGGTCTACAGTTCTAAAACTGAGAGTTTTAAAGTATAGTTCATGAGTCTCCACTGGCATGTTTCTAGTAGACACAATTAGCTCTTAGCAAAGGCGTTTACTGAAAAAAACATAGTAAATAACAGTAGCTACAAAACATTCTGCCCCAGGAAGCATTAAATCTATGCTTTAATAAAATTTGAGCTTAAGTTGGTAAATGAAGAAAAGAGTTTAATTTAGTGTTGGTATTACATACCTCAGTTTTACTTGTAAATTGTAATACCATTGAATATAAAGATTGTTATTGTTTAGTCATGACCCCATTTGGAGTTTTCTTGGCAGAGATAATGGAGTGGTTTCCCATTTCCTTCTCCAGCTCATTGTACAAATCAGGAAATTGCGCCAAACAGGGTTAAGTGATTTGCCTAGGGTCACACAGCTCACTCAGTATATGAGGCTAGATTTAAACCCAGGAAGATGAGTGCTCAATTCACTGTGCTATCTAGCTACCTAAAGGATAGAAGCTTAATTTAATTTGACAAACATTTGCTAAACATCTACTATTTGCTAGGAAAATATTTTATTGGACAGTTCCTGCCTTTGGAAAGCTTACATTTTAATTAAGGGCTCATAACCTCTAAAATAACAATATCTATAGGAATTCTTTCTTGATCCCCTTTAATTCTAATGCTTTTCTTCTATTATTTCCAATTTTTCCCTTACATAGCTTTTCTATATGTAGTTGTTTGCATGCCATTTGTCCCATTAGATTGTAAGTACCTTGTGAACAGGATCGGTCTTTTTATCTTTCTTTGTATCCTCCGGGCTTATCCTGGTGTTTGTCCTTCACTTTGGAAGAGGACCATGAGATCAGTGAGGTGATGTTGTGACATGCAGATGAATTGGATTTAAGTGGGGGAGGACTGTGCAAAAACACAGCCTCAATTTCTCCAGTCATTGGCAAGACATAGGTTAGGACAACTGGAGAGGGCCCTAAATGCAGTGGGATACCGTGGTCTTTTTGACCAAATGTTGTCTTTTCCAGGTCTGTTTGACTGGGGCAATCACAGGGCCAGGAGAAGTAAGAGGAAAGATGTGACAACTGGGAATTGTGACTGGGTCTTTAATACTGGCAAAATGCTCCTTTTCCTCAGAATTCTTTTTTTTTTTTTATTTTAACGACAGTCAGGGTTAAGTAACATGTCCAGGGTTACATAATTAGTTAAATGTGAAGTGTTCATTGCATCCTAGTCTTTAAGTCTTTCACAGCTGTCCTATTTTTCAGTGTGGTAGTCATATAAGTTCTGCTCACTTCACTTTTCATCATTACATACAAATCTTCCCAGGATTATTTGAGTCAATCTTTTTTTATGTCAATAATATTCCATTGTATTCGTATTCCTCAATTGATATGCACTTTCTTAATTTTCAGTAATTTTTTACAACAGAAAAGACTTCTATAAATATATTTGTTCACAAGGCCCTATTAAGACTGTCTTTGACTTCTTTGAAGAACCTACCACTAATGGTCTTTTGGTACTACTTTTAGATAAGGTTCTAAATTACTTTCCAGAACTATTGTACCAAATCATGAGTCAACCAACAGTACATTATTGTACTTGTTTTCTCAGCCTCTCAAATAATTATCATTTTTCTTTTTTGTCATCTTTGGCAATTTGATGGGTATGAAATGGTTAGCACCCTCAGAGGTATTTTAATTTGCAGTTTTCTTCTTATTACTTACTTGGAATTTTTAAATATTCTAGCTAGTTGATTTTTCTTCTTCTGAGTATTTCCCAATCATAACCTTTGACAATTTGTCTGATAGGCAATGGCTGTAGAGCTTATTTGTATCAGTGCCCTATATCAGTCAGTCAATCAATTTAATTGATAAATATTTATTAAGCATCTGCTATGTGTCAGGCATTATACTAAGTGCTGGAAATACAAAAAGAGGCAAAAGATATTCCTTGCCCTTAAGGAAGTATATGTCTTGCATATCAGAGTTTTATTAGGGAAATTTGCTGTAAAGATTTTTCATTCCCATTGTAATTCCCACCTCAGATTATTATAATCATAGAATGTCCAGAATGTGATCACAAGATATAAAGTAAGTATTAAGGAATTTTCTTATAATTACACAACAAGATCGTAATTAACTAGAGAGTTTTTTAGGGTCTTGGCCATTGGATGAAGAAAAGTGATACCACACAGGAAACATCATGTAATTGATTGAAACAACTAATCATATCCCTGGGGTCTTTTAAAATTCTGCCCTTTAAAGCCAAAGTGAAAGAAGCAATTTGTTCAGAGGAAGAGTTTTACTTTGGAAGTTGGAGATATTTTTGAGAGACCCAGGCACCTGATCCAGGGATGGGAAAAGAGGATTTCCTTTCCTTCCTTCTTCTTCCTCCCTCCTCCCCACCTCCTTTGGCTGTGTCAGCAGAACTACTGCATTAGTAGGAGATAGGACATCCAGAAAAGAAAAGAGACTATGTAGCTGAGGACAGAAAGGATATAGAGAGACAGTTACTTAAGGGTGGACAAAGTTTCAGGCAGCATTATCTATCATAGTAGAGAGCTTGGGAAGAACTCTACCAAGAGCGAATGGGCTACCAAAACCTGATTTTGTGAGTTTACCCTCACCACATGTGTAGTCCGATTATTCAGTAGCTTTGAGCCCCATACTAGAGCTTGGACCTGCTCTTTTTTTTTTTTTTTTAAATAGCTTTTTATTGACAAAACATATGCATGGGTAATTTTTCATCACTGACCCTCGCAAAAACTTCTGTTCCAACTTTTCCCCTCCTTCCCTCCACCCCTTCCCCTAGATGGCAGGTAGTCCCATACATGCTGAAGCTGCTTCTGATTTCCTTAGTGTAGCTCCTAGGTGTCTATAGGTTTCTCCCTGTCTTTTCTGTGCAGTCATGGACTAGCTAGTGGAATTTACTGATATTTTAGTTTAGTCTTTTGAATATTATTGCTATTGTTCTATCTGGTGACTTTTTAAATCTTGAGGATCTAGACATTGCAGTAGAGTTCTTGACTTGGAATCAGAAAGACCTGAGGTCAAATGCTGCCCGAGATATCTGCTGTCTAAATCAGGGCAAATCACTTTAACATCTGCCTGCCTTAGTTTCCTTACTTGTAAAATGGGAATAATAATCGTAGCACCTAATTCACAGGGTTCTTGTGAGAATCAAATGAGATAATATGTATAAAAGCAGTATGCAAACTTTACTTGTTTTGCAGTTCATCTGTTATGTCTGACTCTTCACAAGCCCTTTTGGGGTTTTCTTGGCAAAGATACAAGAATGGTTTGCCATTTCCTTCTTCAGCTCATTTTAGGAGGAAGTGAGGCAAACTGGGTTAATGGCTTTCTCCATTATCACACAGATGCTGGATCTGAACGAAAGTTTTCCTGACTCCAGACCTGTCACATTATCTACTGCACCCACCCCTCCAACACCGTTCCCATAGTGCTATATAAACGCTGTTGTTATGGTTGGGGTTTATGGGAGAACTGGTCTCCGGAGTGAACTTTTGCTTTGCCTTGATAACCAAAAATTTTCAATAGTTTTTATGTTCATTGGAGCCAATTCCATTTTGCCAATTCTGTAAACAACAGACTAAATCTCTAACATGGTTAGCTTCTCTCAAATATATGATTTTGGTTATGAAGAATCATAAGAATTACAAGATATTCAAGTTGAAAGGAAATTTAGAAATATATTATAAATATCTCATTTTGGAGATAAATAAACTGAAGCCCAGGGCTTTGGCTTTTATTGGTCATACAGAGAGCTCTAGGCAAAACTGTTGATTAATCACTGAAAATATGCCCACTCTTACTAGAAAAAATAACTAGAAATGCATGATTTATTGACAGAGAGTTATTAGGGCCATTTTTTGTATGTAAAGGCCAATACAATTTACTCTCATGATTTGTTTGTGAATGTCTGTCATGTTACTCTGTGTGTCCTTAAAAAAAGACAAATTATTCTTAATAAAATAGTAATTAAAACTAAATACATTTAGTTATTGGTTTTTTTTTTTCCCCTCATAGAACCATAAGCTCTTATGGCTCTGAGGAATCAGTTTATCAACTATTTCTGAATTATGGTTGTATGACTTAAATGCAAAGAAAAAGGAAAATATACATTTCAAAATCAATTTCTTCTCATGGTTGGGGGAAATTCTGTTCTTTTTAAGAAGCTTTGAATAATCTGTCATATTAACAGCCCTAAGTTTGGTAATGCTTGTCCAGATAGTATGTATGTGTTTCTGGTGGGGGATCTTCGTATATTTTTATAGCTAAAAAAGTGTGCTTTTAAGTCCTAAAGACTTTTCCATTGGGAAGTGAATGAATACCATTTTCTTCTTTCAATTCCTGAGTGAAATCACAGATACCTTTGTCTGATTTATATGGACTTATCCTTGTTTTCAGTTTATGTAGGAATTTTTATGTGTGCTCCAGCTGATTTGAAAATTGACTCGAAAGTTGGCTGAGGTTTAGGTAAAGTCAACCAAAGGCCTAGACTATCAATATACAAGTGATGAACATCACACATTGAAATCTGGATTTTCCAACTTGACAACTTTAGCTGAAAAAAACAAAATAAAACACACAAAGCCCCCTTACAATCAGAGCCTACCAACAGGTTTCTCTACATAGATGTTGAAGATTAGAAACAACACAGCAGTCTCAGTGAGTAATTTTTGTGAGTGACCTGGAAAGATGAAGCCTTATGTATGTTGCAAATATGAAAACTGGAAAAATGTCAGTTGATTGGGAAGAATGACTTTTAGTTTCATTTATTACATTCTTTTACACAATATAAATCATCTTCCGGGTTCCATCCTAGAACCTCTTCTTTCTGTAAACTGTTACACTTAGTAACTTCAATCTTTTCTAATTGTTTCAATTATCACCTGTCTCTGATCTATATTTCTCCTACTTACATCTCCCTAGAGCTCTAGTCTTATATTTTCCCCTGCTTGCTATATCTATTTGAGTGTTAAACCAGTATGCCAAATCAACTTTTCTAAAACTAAAACTGAACTCATTTTCATGTCTTATCTCCTCTACTCTATTAAAAAACAAACAAACAACCCAATTCACTTAATAAGTTCAAAATTCTAAAATGCCAGAAGTGTCAGTAGGAAGGGGCCTAAACTTGGCCTGTTTTCTAATCTGTGAAATTAAAATAATTATATTCATAGTGACTATTTAATAGGGCAATTGAAGCACAAATGTGATAATGTTGTTCATTTCAGTCATATTCAATTCTTTGTAACTTAATTTGGAGTTTCTTGGCAAAGATAATGGATTGGTTTGCATTTCCCTTTTCAGTTTGTTTTATAGATGAGAAACTGAGACAAACAGGATTGAGTGACTTGGTTAGGGTCAAGCAGCCAGTAAGAATTTGAGGCTGAACTTGAACTCAGGAAATGAATTTTCCTGACTCCAGGCCTAGCACTCCATCCACTTAGCTGCCCCCATAAATGTCAGATAAAGTTGTTGTTTTCATCTAGATCGTAGCTGATCTCTACATGGTCTTTGTGTCTATGATCTCCCTATTTCCCATCTGTCTTTCATATTGCTAATGCAATGTTATACTCATGTTTTGCTACTCAAAAGCCTTGGTGCCTCTTTTTTATTTCCTAAATAAAGCAGAAACTTCTGATTCTAGGATCATCATATCTTATTTTTCAGCTCTATTACATATTATATACTCTTCCTCAAAAACTCTTCATTATAGCTAATGGAATTCCATACCTTCCTCAATTTTTGTCTTTCTATTTTTTAACTTCATCTTGCTCATACATTTCCTATGTCTCTCGTTCTCTGACCCTTTCCCATTTTCTCTGTTGATATTCTTCCTTTCCCTCGAGAATGAATCAAATAGCAAGGAATTGGAAATTGAGTGGATGCCCAATCAGTTGGGGAATGACTGAATAAGATATGGAATATGAATGTAATGGAATATTATTCTATAAGAAATGATGAGCAGGCTGATTTCAGAAAAGCCTGCAAAGCCTTACATGAATTGATGCTGAGTGAAGTGAGCAGAACAGGAGAATATTGTACACAATAACAACAAGATTATGTGATGATCAACTATGATAGACTTAGCACTCATCAGCAATCAGTGATCCAAGATAATTCAAATAGACTTATTATAGAAAATGCCATTTCTATCCAGAGAGAGAACTATGGAGACTGAATGTGGAACAAAGCATACTATTTTCACCTTTTTTGTTGTTTGCTTTTATTTTCTCATGGTTTTTCCTTTTTTCCCCCTAATTTTTTTTTCACGATATGACTAATGTGAAAATAGTTAAAATGATCATACATTAAAAAATAAAGTTTATGACAGCCAAGATTAAAAAGAAGTAAATCCAAATTTCATTTTAAGTCTTCCCCAATTCACTTCAAGTAAAAGTGATACCTTTCTCTTCAAATTTCTCATATTACTTTTCCTAGACACTTTCCTTTCATTTATCTTGCTCTTCTTGTGTCATACTTGTTTATCACCTATACATTAGATTTTAATCTCCTTGAGAAGAGAGCTTACTTCTATCTTTGTATCCCCAATACCTATTACAGTGCCTCATTATTGGTAAACACACCATAAATGTCTATAAAACTTTACTGATTGCTTGCTAAAAGACTTCTACTTATAAGTACTTTCAGTACTTCTCTGCTATTATTGTGTAGGGAAAAGGAGAGCTTTTTGTGAATTTGTGGATTCAAAAGTAGAAAGGAAGAGACTTCAAACCATAGCAATACTTTTGAGGAGCTGAACTTGGGGTTATATTTCCAGGCAAGGATTCTGCCTCTACCGGCAGATATCTTACCCCCAGAATGGCTAAATTTTTCCCCCTTCATTTAATTATACTGTCTGGAATTCTGCCAATTAGATTCATTTTGCTCACAGCCATCCTGTATGATGCATGGCATCTGTCATCTCATTAATGGGAGAATTCCTTTTTACTGGTATATATTATCATTACTCTCAGGTTTCTCAGTTGGATTTCTTGTCTGAGGTTTTACATAAAAATTACATAAAAGATTCCCACAATGTGGTGAAATCCTGCCTTGAAGAGTGATTTAAAAAAAAAAATCAAACCAACAAAACTTTGTGTATGTGTGTGTAAAAATTTTGTGCGCATTAGTATAATGCTTAAAGGGTTGTCCAATTCAGCTGAATTGTAGAGGGAAAGTATATGCTGATTTCTCCTGAAGGGGATGGTGAAAGGACTTGAAAGTTTTTAGGAAAAATCAGTGGTTCCTAAAAGAACAAAAGAAGGGAAGATTTGGCCTTTGCCATGAGATGATACAGTGGGTAGAGCACCAGGTCTGGAGTCAGGCAGGGAGACTTGAAATCAAATCCAGACTTAGATACTTCATAGTTGTATGATCCTGGATAAGTCATTTAACTCTGAAATGAGCTGAAGAAGGAAATGGCAAACTACTTCAGTATCTTTGCCAAGAAAACCCTAAATAGGATCACAAAGATTAAGACACAACTGAAAAATGACTGAGCAACAGCAAAAGAGGTTAAGAGATTAGAAGAAAATTCTTAGATGTATCAAACCCTATGCAACTATATTTGATTGCTTCTGGAACTTGTATGATCTAGTCCATTCTGAGCCATTAAAAAAAACCACACACCTTGTACAAGTAGTTTTTGCTGATTACTGTTTTATAATGTAAGAGAGTTGGTTCTTTTAAACCCAAGATTTAATTATAGGAAAAAAGGCTGATAGTAAAGTATTTAAATTAATTCTAATAATTCAGTCATGCTAATTGATTCCTCTTTTGTAAGATGGAAACAAGATACTTGGTTGCATTAAAAATGGTACAAGTGTCTTGGGTTGTTGCGTATCCTTCTTTTTTGTAAAGAACCATGACATTAGGGTGATGATGCTGTGACATGCAAGGGAATTGGATTTAAATGAAAGAGGGCTGGGCAAGGTCACCTGCCTTACTTTCAGAGACATCTGCGTAGAGTGGCCAAATATAGATTAGGACCACTGAAGATAGCCCTGAATGCAGGGGGAGACATGGTGTTTTTAAGCCAAGGTCTCTAATAGGTTAGTTTGATTGAGACAACATCCAATCAGTAATTAAGATTAGGTAAGAAAAGAGTCAGAGAATGGCCTCTTTTGCCTAATCAATACATACAATCTGAAATCTTATGGGTTTGTGGCCCAAATAGGAACAATTGCTATTTATATTCAGTAT
Organism: Antechinus flavipes; assembly: GCF_016432865.1. Lineage (NCBI taxonomy): Eukaryota > Metazoa > Chordata > Mammalia > Dasyuromorphia > Dasyuridae > Antechinus > Antechinus flavipes. The sequence goes on from NC_067401.1 coordinate 161,062,915, forward strand.
TAGGCAATCTGGGCCCAAACTATGACCAAACAGGGCTTGGTCTGGGACCTATGACTTGTCATTTTATGAGAGCCAGAGTAATTTTAGTTTAAGGCATGTTCCTTAAGAAAGAAATCTAGCCAGAAACCCCCCACATATCTAGAAGGGTTTCTGTGTTCCAAATTTGCATTTGTTTTGGAATGCAACCTGCATTCTTGCAGGTAAGGGTGAGATACTGGGTGAGGGAAAGAAGAGAAAAGAAGAGAAGAAAAGAAAAGCAAAGAACTGTGTGTGCCCAAGTGAACAATTCCAATTGGGTCCTCTACGGGGTAGCTCCAACTACTTCTCACGGAGGTTGTTGCCTGTCCTTCCTTCTTGAAGAGGACCATGACATTAAGAAGGTAATTACACGACATGCAAGTAAATTGGATTTTAAGAGTGGGAGAGCTGTGCAAAGTCACCAGCCTTACTTTCTCTTCTGAAGCAGTAGGAGGAACAATGATAAGTAATGTCTCTCCCCTTCCTCCACCACCACCCCAGTGACATTTAAAAATCAGTTCAGGAAATAGGTATATTAATGCACTATTAGAGGAGTTGAGAAATAATCTAGCCATTCTGTGAAGCAATTTAGAACTCTTTCTAAAAAGTTGTTAAACAATGCATACTTTGTGACCTAGTGATAATGCTAATCAAAAGGAAACTACCCATAGCTACAAAAATATTTATAACAGTTCTTTTTTGAAATGACAAAGACCTGGAGGAAAAATAATGGCATTTAAGACATAATGAGTTTAAGATGCCTCAAGGATGTAAAGTTTGCAATAAGCAGTTGGTGTAATTGGCAACATCCAAAGAAATATATGTCTTGGGTCTCATTTTGCATCCTAAGTCTATAATTTAGTTCTCTGTTGGAAGAGCAGTAGCAAGATTCATCATTGATCTTCTGGAATTGTGGTTGGTTATTTTGTTGTTCAGAATTCTTAGTTCTTAAGTCTTTCAAAGCTGTAGATTTGTTTAAAGGGAGTAAGGAAAGAACTAGTTTGACAAAGAGGTTGAAGATTTGAGAAAAGAGTGGGGAGAATGATTGAAGATGCAGTCTGCTGGAAATCGAGAAATCACAAGATTTGTAGAGGTAAAGCAAGGCAGGAAACATTTAGTAAGCACTTACTATGTGGAAGATGCTGGAGACACAAATCCAAAAGAAAGCCAGCCCTTGTTCTCAAGGAGTTTTTTGATAGAGGAGGTTAATAAATACATAAGAGCATAAGGGAAAGAGTGGTGAAATAAAGAGGAGGATATAATATTGATGAAGTCCAATAAGAGATGGTAGCACCTTGAAAAGAATGAAAGTTGCCCTTTGGCCTCTCTAAAATGGAGGCTATGAGAGGAACTCATCAATGGAAGAATGGGATAGAGGGTCTGCCTGGCCTTGGCACTAATGTAGAGAGATTAAGCTTGGCAAATAGAAGGGCTATCTCCATTTCAGAGATTTTATTCAAAATGACCAAGATTTTGAGAATAGGTGGAAGCAAGAACTTTGCATGATTGAGTTATCTTTGTTATAAAGATGCTTTTATTGACCTACAAATACTGAATTCAAAGCTTATTAAAATTTTCATATCAGGTACTAATTGTGAGTCATTTTGCTTTTTTTCTCTACAGTCTTGACTAAAGTCTATTCTTAAATTCTGTCTCCCTTCTTCCCTCCCCTTTTTGATCTAGGCAGGAAGCAAACTTTATCTCGAAATTGGTGACTAATACATGAACATGGTAAAATTCATAAAATGACTCCTCTTCCCTTTCACCTTTCTTTTTTTTCTTTCAAATTGGAGTGAATCATGACCTTCTGGCATTTTTAGTATTGCTGAGCAAAGGAACAGCCATAATCTCTTAATTCCTCTTGTTCTTTTGATTCTCTTTAGGAGATTGTTTTATCTAATTCTCTCTCTCTTCCCCACCCAGAATTCAAAGCCAGAATCATTCAGATTAATAAGGCTGACCAAACAATTATTTGATGACAATCTTTGTCTAAGTGGCCTGTGGGCAGCTAACCTTCTAAGAATTCCTTATTTACTATGCAGGTCTGGTCATAATGTTCAGTGGATTAGGGCCAGATTCTTAACATCTGAGAAATCATTAATAGTCTGGGAAATCATTGTAGGTAAATGTTTGTGTGGCTTTATACAGATTCAGCAGTCTTAACATTTGTGTGGGGAGGAAGGCACTTTGACTGGTGAAAAGAAAACCAAGTCATGCCTTTTTGGTTGTCCTTCACCTTTGTGTGTGGGGGACACTTAGTTCCAGGACTTCACTTGTAGCTTTTTACTCATTCTACCTTTGGGAGACATGATTGAGGCAGCTAAGTGGCAGTTTACTAGAGTGCTGGGGCTGGAGTCCTGAAGATTTGACTTCACATTTGATCTCAGACATTTAACTAGTGTCTGCATCTGTCTGCATCGGTTTTATTGTTCAGTTGTTTTTTAGTCCTGTCTGACTCTTTGTGACCCCTTATGGAGTTTTGTTTTGTTTTGTTTTTTTGGCAGAGATACAGTAGTGATTTGCCATTTCTTCAGCTCATTTTACAGATGAAGGAACTGAGACAAATTGAGTTAAGAGATTTGCTAGTAAATATCTGAGGCCAGATTTGAACTCAGGAAGGTAATTCTTCCTGACTCCAGGCCTGGCACTCTATCCATTCTGCCACTTGGCTGCCTCAAGTTTTCTTAACGATAAAATGGTGATAATAACTTCATGTACCCTCCAAAGTGGTTGTAAGGATCAAATGAGAAAATATTTTTAAATTCCTTAGCTCTGTGCCTAGCTGGTAGTGGGTGCTTGATTAATGCTTATTTCCTTCTTTCTTTCATCTTAAATCTGCCCCGGCAAAAAAGGAGGGTGCCTGAGGCAACTTCCTTCATAAACGCTAACTCTGCTAGTTTACAAATCTTTTCCCATCCGGATTGCTGACTAACTCATTTGCATCTAGATGTCAGTAAGGATTCTTTTATTCTTCCTTGCTTTTGGGAAGTTATAAACATATGAATCAATATAATCATTTTGTTCATCTTGATTCTCCTTTTGGGAAGTTTAGGGTCATCAACTCTTTGGTTAAGCTTGGTGATGTCTATGGACCCTTTCTCAAAATAATGTTTTTATGTGCATAAAATAAAATAATACAATTACAAAGGAATTATAGCATAATAAAATGTAGTTATACTTTTTTTTTTAATGGTCATAGACCTTATGTGTCAATGAGTAGAAAATTTATCTCCCTTTGTTGATTAAACCAGACTCTGGTCTCAACTTCATGGGGCATCTTAAACTTATCATTATGCTGCTAATTCAAGTCTTGATTGACACCACTTCCCTCCATCTCCTGTTCTAACTGGTTTCAACTCATCGTTTTCACAAAATGTTTTGAAATGTATCAAATAAAATAAAGTACAATTACAACGGAACCATGGTATATTAAAATGTAGTTATACATTTTTAAAAAATGGTCATAGACCTTAAGTATCATTGAATAGAGATTTTCTCTCCCTTTCTTGATTAAATAAAGGGACCAGACTCTGTCTAGTCTCAATTTCACAGGGCATCTTGTTCATCATCACCTTAAAACTTATCATCATGCTGTTAATTTAAGCCTTGATTGACACTATTTCCCTCCACCTCCTGTGCTAACTCTATGGAACAAGATTTCCCTGTATAGCACTCCTGAGCTATTTCTCCCACTCCACCCCCTTGCCTTCTTTTTTGTCCCTTCTTTAGATGGTAAGCTTCTTTAGGGCAGGGGATTGTTTTTCTTTTTTAAATTGTATCCTCAGCATTTAGCACAGTGTCTGACCCAAAGGAGGCATTTAATAACTTTTTTTTTTGGCTTGGATATGTTAATTGGGTTGTGTGTGGGTGTGTATATATGTGCATGTATATATATTATATGTGCATATACCTATATGTGTATGTATCTATGTCACTGTAAATTTCCTGTTCGAGTGTCTTTATGTTTTACCATTTGTGGGTTTTCTCTTAGCTGCATTTGCCCCAAGAACACCCAGGAGTGTAATGCAGTGAATGACTACAGTTTCTGAGATAAAATTGCCTTAAAACAAGAATGCAGAAAGCAAGGCATTTAAGGGACCAAAAATTCAGGATACAAGGTTCAGTTAGAGTGTAAAAATCAGAGAAAAATGAGGGAAGGAAAAAGTAAAGAGTTACTAGTTTTGCTCTCAGCAACTGGGAGGACAACAGTAAATGTTTAACAACCTGATCTCTGGACTCACAAGACACACTTTAAAGTTTAATCTGCCTTATTAACACTTTCTTAAATCTACAAAATGATCAACAAAATAATAAATCTAGTCTTAGTTTGTAGTTTCTCGGGATGAAAGCTAACTATGGGCTGTGGAGCTCCAGCTGGTTCCAACATGCTCCCTACCCCCAATGCACCCCCCCCCCCTCAGTCTGTTTATGTCACTTCTGAATGGAATCCTTATAGTTTCCTCCTAGCATCTCAGCTTCCTCTCTCCTGCAAGCTCCCTCTAGATAAGGGCAGTTGCCCTGACCTGATGTGGCTTTTAACCCCTACTCTTTGTATCTTGTTTCTCTCACCTGGGTTGTTCTCCTCTTCTCCCTTTCTTAGGAAATAGGAGGGACTAAGTTTTCTAGGGGCTCAAGATAAATATTGTGAAATTCCTGTCTGCCCACATCCGGTTGCATTCGTATATAAGAAAATGTGACTCAGACTGTGAGATATTTTACATAGTCTAATTTCTGAGTTAATTCCCTTTTTAGTTTTGCTGATTGTTTTGACTTAACAGAGGAAACAGACTCTTCTAGTATTAACCAGAAAATATAATAGTTTTTTTTTTTATGTTGTTGTTAATGTTGATAACACTAGTCCATGGATTCTTGACTTTTTTGGGGTCATGGATTGCTTTGGCAGAAAGGTAAAGTGTAAGAATCCCCTTCTCTGAATAATAGTTAAATGCATAGAATTACATAGGAAATTGAAGGTTAGTGTGAAAACAAAGTTACAGTTTTTTTCCCCATTCAAGTTCTTGGACTATTCCCACTGCCATCTATCAATGTTCTCTCAAGGCTCCTGAGTTAAGAGCACCTAGCATAGTCTATCTCCTTTCCTAAAAATATTTCTAATCTTGTGTATATAGACATAGTAGTTTCTTAAGATATAATTGTTATTTTAAAAGTGTCATGCTCAAACTTTCCTAAAGGGGATTTTAAAAGAGATACCTAGAAAGTTGAAACTGGTATTAGGCATTATTGTTTTTCTGAAATTGCACCATCTTTCTGCCTTGCAAATAAAGAGTGAGTCAGTTGCTCTGGTGCACTTGGGCTTCCTTATCTGATCTAGTCACATTGTGTCAGAAGACCTTGGCTGAACTTAACCTTTCAGTAAGCATACCATCATATACTTTCTTAAAGCAGTCAGGCTCACTGATGTGTCACAGCAGCACTCATATTCTAGGAAGATACTGAAGAAAACAATTCTGTTTATAAACCCTTTGTTTTGGGACATCCATTTCTCTTAGTCATTCTAACTGCATTCACAATATCTAGAATTTTAGAGCTGGAAAGACCTTCATCAAGGTTTATCAAGATTTTTTTTCCTAGCAAGGTTTATCTCATTTTCCCAGAGGGAAATTACTTTCCAAGGTCACTATAAATAAATATTCTGGAATAGGAGCTCCTGGGTTCCAGGCCCAGGCCACCTCCCTTAATACTGCCTATTAGCTCAAGGGAAGAACAGAGAAAGCAACAAGTTGGGTTTTCTTGAATGAGAAAGTCATTTTCCTCTTTGAAAGTTGCTTCTGTGATTAATGTATCAAAAGAGAAGGGGGAAGCTCCATGGCACAGAGGATAGAGTACCATTCCTAGAATTAGGAGGACCCAAGTTCAAATTCTCAGCCTCAGACACTAGCTGTGTGACTCTGGGCAAATCACCTAAGCCTGATTGCTTCTCCTTCCCCCACAAAAAGAGAGAGGGTATCTCCTTTCTATTTTGAGATTGTCCTGTTAAGAATACTAAAGGACACTGACTTTTAAAGACTGGGAACATGTTTGTGGAATGTTTTGAATTCAATTCAACACCTGCATCTTTGTAAATACTGACTATTTTTAACCAGGACCTTGTTTTAATCACATTCAGATGACATCTTAAAACTTTAAGCTCTTCCTGCACTTAGGGAAATTTATCCTTTTTAGTATAGAGATATGTGGTCAGATGGTAAAGTAATGGAGCTATTTTAATAAACATACCAAAAAACCTCATCTCTTCAAAGTAGTGTTGTCCTAGTGTTGTCCTTCAAAATCATCATCTTGGGAGGCTGGTATTGCTCAAAATATTTTTGGAATTGCCTCCAGAGACACTTTACAAGCTACTTCATTGCTTGTCACCTTCTCATTGTGGCCGCTACCTCTATAGGTAGAGATCCAATCTATCCATGAATTCTCATCCGGTCTGATTTTTGTCCTGTGTCTTTCCATACATCTTCCAGAACCAATCCATGGCATTGGGCTGGAGTGCTTCCTTTGAACCTTAATGCTTTGTGGGGTGAAGAGCTATTATACTTTGCTCTTGCTGTGTAACCAGCCCATCTCTTTTTCCCCACTATATATGTTTTGGATGAAAAGGATTTTTTTATGTCACTTCTTGTATGCAAATTGTTGATAATAGGTAACAGCTCCTTAAATACTTGATATGTGCTTCTTTTGCCTTTGGATCACCAGCCATTTTGACTATCTTCTGTGATTTTTTCATTGAAACTCATATAATATCATTGGGAGAATATTAGTTTTAAGAAATGGGTTTTGGTAGCAGGGAATAGCTTGAGAACATTGCAATAAAGTCTAACCTACTTCTTTTTTCTTTTCCTGTTTAGTTTTAGGCCCAGGTCCTTGTCCATTCAGTGCCTACTCTAACATTTCTCTCTTAAGAGGATTGCCCACCCTCCTGACTATCATAATTTGGTCAATAGGCATTCTTTATCCATTTAGTTTTTTATGTGTAGATTATTACACCAATCTCTTTTGAGTGGCTCTGAGGATTTCATGGAAGAAATCATACAGTATTCTGAGACTAGATTTAATCAGTAACTATTGATCCATATAGCTATATTCTCCTTTCTGTTGAGAATGGTCTAGTGAAGGTAACCTTGAGTAAGGAAGAGACAGATTTCTGCATCTGATTCTCTATAATAGGCTACATCTTCACACAGTAAGAAACTCGAATATATATTAACCATTAATGAAATAAGAATAAAACAGTATAGCCTAATTCTGCCCCTCTCCTTCCCCCCCCAAACCAACAAAACCACAAAACTATTATCTTTACAATGTAACAATGATGTTAAGAACACTAGACTAAGTGATTGGGAATCTGGAGGAAAAACTGTAGTGCATTATCTTTCTAGCCTAAGATTACAAATTTGGCCTATAGGCAATTTACCAGGGCCAGGAATGTGGAACAGGAATTGAACTAAAATCACAGACTCATTGCCCAGATATAGTTTTTAGAACTAGAGGGCAAAATAAAAAGACAAATAATCTACCAGTCACTTTCTAAAAGAAACCACCAAATGAGATCTCCCAGGAATAACATAGTAAAAATTTAGAGTTTCCAGGTAAATAAAAAATAATGTGAACATCCAGAAAGAAAAAGTTCAATAATAGGGATTCATAGTCAGTATCACACAAGATTTAATGTCTGTTACTTTTAAGAAGTAGAAAACATGGAAGATAAAATCTCAAAAGACAAAATATAATAATAGCCTTATAACTCAGAGTAAGTTACCCAGAAAACCTGAATAATTCCACAGGGGGAAAAAGTTGAATCTTTAATGAAATAAAGAACTTAGAAACATTTCTGATGAAAAGATTAGAAGTGAACAGAAACTTTGAAATATAAATGGAGGAGTAAAGTGAAATAGAAAAAGGTAAGTATTAAAGAGTAATCAGATTTTATAAGTGTTTGTATTCTAATGGGGTGTTAGGAGATGCTACCCCTAAGAACTGCAGTGTTCTTGTATGTTGTTTAGTCATGTTCTACTCTTTATGTGCCCATTTGGGATTTTCGAGGTAAAGATACTAGAGTGGTTTACTTTGGCAAACGATAAATGATTTACCCAGAGCTATACAGCTAGTCAATGTCTGAGGCCAAGTTTGAACTCCTAAAGATTGATTAGTTTTACTGATTCTAGGCTCTGTATTCTACCTACTTTGCCACTTGGCTGCCCAGTGTCCCAAAGGAAGTCAAATAATATGAAGAGCTGGGTATATTTTGATGGTCTTAAAAGAAAAAAGGAAATTGGGGATAGGATACATTAGGGAACAAAAGGGGAGGGTTGGGGCAGAATTTTTTATCTCATAAAATTGAGAGATTCTAGTAGGTCTATAAAAATAAGGAATGTGTAGGCAAGAGTGGATGTCACTGAACCTCACTTTGAACTGATTCTGAGTGGACAGAACATTGTCAAAACAAATTTGAAAAACGCAGGAATTCTGATCAAACAATTATAAATCATATTTATAGAAGATCAGTGATTTAGAATGTTGCCTGCTTCCCAAGAGAGAGATGATGGAATACATACATACACAAAGTGAAACATACCTTTTTGGACTTGTACAGTCTTAGAATTTATTTTTGCTTGACTATGTATATTTGTTGCAATGTTTTCTTTTTCTTTTCTAGAGGAGGGAGGTATAATTACTTATTAATTGAAAAAAATTAAAATTCGTCTTGTGTTGATTGTGCAAGAAAAGTTGTGAAAGAAAAAAGATGGAGGGAAGGAGGGAATGAGAGAAAGAAAGAGAAAGAATTTTAGCATCATATAGTAGTATAGTGATATGATATATAGTGCAAAGAACCTTAGTCAGAATAAGTAGATTGAGATTTTGACTTGCCACTTTACCAGCTTCATGACTTTGAGCAAATCAATTAACCTTTCTAATCCTTAGGTTCCTTATCTTTAAAAGGTGGGAGCTAAACTAGATAACACTTTCTTATCCCTAAATCCTATAATTCTAGCAGATGCTTGCTAAAGGTGTTCATGAGTCCAGCTCAGAATCCAAATGGAAGAGGAATTTACTATAGATAGTTAAGCCCTCCAGATGCTCCTATTTGCATATGACATTTTACTTACAAGCTGCATAGACATATACAAATCAGTCTTGTTACTATATAATCATGCTTTGTTTTGACCAAAAATACATCTCCCAGTTTGATCCCTACTTTATTCACTAGCTTTGGTTCTAAATGATTTATGGGCTGTTTAAAAAAAAAAAAGAATCATAATCACCCTCAGTGGATGAACATTTGTCACCAGTAAATACATTTTTTAAAGAAAATGTAGCTAATTGCTGCCAAAGGAATTAAGAGAGGAATTCCTCAACTGTTTAGGGTTGTGGCAGCATTGTTAATCTAAGCAAAGGCATTGTGGTATAGTGTAGACAGAGTTGAATTTGGAGGGAGAGACTCTTAGGATGAGAGCTTAAATTAACCTTCCTGGGCCTCATTTTCCTTATTGGTAAAACGAAGTTTAAATGAGACTTCTTAATCTTTTTTGTCTGTGTCCTGGCAGTCTAATGAACCCTATGGACCCCTTTTCATAATAGTGTTTTTTAATGCATGAAATAAAATGTATATGATTACAAAAATTTTCTGAAGGTTGTCAAAAAGAAAGATGTAAATTTTTTCTTATTCAAGTTTCTTGAATGTCCCCTTTCTTCTTCACCAGATCTCCTCCCCCCAAATTTCTGGATTAGATAATCTCGGAGATACTTCTCTGCTCTAAATTTGTGATCCTTTTAAGGGCATAGAACTCACTTGAAAATGTCATCTGCTTTTAGTATCTTCTACTTACTCAGAAAGAAAAATGAACCAATATGTTACAGAAATATTTTCTACAAAAAGAATTTCCTGTTAAGGTAGAAACCAGCAAATTCAGAATCCCTTCTCACCTTTAACTCCCAATTCCTCCATAGGCTAATCAGAGATAAATCAGCATTATGTTTTTGTTGTTCAGTCTTGTTGGACTTTTCTTTTCCTCACTGACAAAGATACTAGAGTGCTTTGCCATTTCCTTCTCTAACTCATTTTACAGGAAACTATGTATGGCAAACAGAACCTCTGAGTCACACAGCTAGTATCAGAGCTTACATTTGAACTCAGGTCTTCCTGAATCCAGGCCTATCCTGTACTCTATCCATTGCACCATCTAACTGCCCTGCAAAAACCCAACATTATAAAGCATTTATTAATCTGTTCTCCTCTGAAAAATTGCTAAAATTTAATAATAAAAATACTTTGTAGTTTACAAAGTATATTTGCTTGCATTATTTCATTTGACCCTCAAAACAACCCTGTTAAAGTAAGCAGGACAGTTATTCTAACATTTTTATTGTAAAGGAATTGGACTTCAGAGATTTTATCAAGGTCACACAGAGAAAAGACTCAGATCTATGATTTCTAGCTGCTAAGCTCAGTATTCCCTTACCTTTCATCTCATTGCCTTTTTTTGGGATATGGGTGAGAACTGTGGAAGGCATGAGAAATATTTATCTCTGGATTGATTTGGAATGAATTTTGTCCTGAAATAAAATTCTTGAAATTTATTTAGGGTCAAAAGAATGTAGTTCACATTAACTATATATTAATTAATAACATGATTATCTCTGTATCTTTTTCAAAAATTAAAGTTTTTATTGTGTCTAATGTGTTTTTTGATCCCATAGTTTTCCCCAGAGAGCCCTCCTATATAATAAATAGTACTTTTTAAAGACAAGAAAAAAAAAAGAGGGGAAAACAAATCAATACAACTGATCAATAAACAGAAAAAGACTGAAAGTATGTGCAATATGCTGCAAACCTGTGGACTTCCCATCTCCATGTAGGGATGGATGGGTAGTGTCTTCTCAGTGCATATATCTTCTAAAAATTGTTCCCAGAAAAAGCTTTCCGTCCATCCACCTTAATAGTTGCAAAATATCTATAGCTCAACTCCATAACATAACAGAGCCTGCCATTTTTGCAAGCCATTTCCTGGTACTATTATAGGGAAGGGAGGGGGAGTTTAGAAAAATGGAAGCATCATTGTTTCCATTTCCATTCTAGTCTGAGAACTATTTTCCACTGTTGACAAGTGTCTAATCTTTTTTCGGAATGGGCAGAGGAAGGGAAACCCTACTCCTGCCTTTGGTACGAAAACTGCTTAAGCCTTTTCTATACCTTTTGACTTTGAAGAGGTCAAAAAGAAAGAGCAGCTGTTGGGAGACAAAATCACATGTGACTGTTCAGAATAGGACACTGGGAAGGTTCCAGGGCTAGAATTTGTGTCCTAGACCCCTTTTGTGGAATCGTTTAGGATGTGGGACATTTGTAAAATGGGCTATTACCAGTTGTTGTCTGTAGTTCATTAATGAGTTAATTCTCATTTTTCCACTGAAAGTAGTGAATGAATGTTTATGAATATTTTCCAGACCAGCCCTATCTAAAACTTGTTTAGCTTCTAATGTATCTGAAATATTATGCATCTTGGATGAAAAATTATAGAAAACAACATTATTGCCATGCTATAATAATCAAAACAGAAAATAATAAGAGATCAAATAAATCAAATATGAAGTCATTAATTTTTCTTCATACTAGCTAGTCATTACTCAAGGGAAAAACAGTATAATTAGAAGAGGTAGAGGATGCAGTTCAAGACTTTAGTGGAGATTCCAAAAAGGTGTTTTGGGAATATTGAAAGCCTTTGGTGGTTGATTGAGTTAGTTTTTTCTTAGAAGGAATTTCTCTTCAAAACTCGAATTTCCTTGTAAGTGTATGTATGTGTATTTGTGCATATGGAAACATTGTGATATTTATATAACTATGTATATCTGTCCATGTGCATGTGTGTGTTTATTTGTGCATGTATATCTGTGGTCTTTTTCTCAGCTCATAAATGGTACTAAAGAATGAAGGAAGTCATTTCTTAACAATAAACAATAAGAGTTGGAAAAGAAGAAAAAGGAAAGGTGAGAATATATCTGTAGGTGGCAAAAAAAAAGATTGCCTGAGTTGTAATTTTTAACTGGGACCGGGAGAACAAAAAAAAAGTATGGTGGGAAAAAGATTTGGGTCTGATACTTTCCAGGATGTACAATTAATTGTACCATCAGTGAAAATAGCTATTGCTGAGGAAGTAAGGATGGTGGGGATAGAAAGGCTTTGGAATAGATATAGAGAGGGTGAGCCACCATGCACCCATTAATTTGTATTCTCTACCCCTCAAGAAGCAATTTATCTTGTCTTTGAAATCCTAGTGACTAGAGTAGTGGCTTGTTATACACCGTATGAGTTTGATAAAGTCTTTGGATTGGAATGGATGCAGGAACCTGCTAGTCAAGATATTCTTAGGGCTGAAGTTTGTTATTCAGGAAGTATCTGTATTTTAAGTGATTCTCAAAGGGTAGGTGATTTTCAAGTAATGTTAGTGACTTTTTGACATATTCAAATATAAAGTTCTTTTTGTTACATCTTGCAATAATTTAGCATTTAAAACAAACAAACAAACAACCACAATAAAAAAAACATAAACCATCAGTTAAGTCCCAGTACCTATTAAAATTGTTGTGGGTTTTGTTTCTTGTGAGCTTTGTACTTTTGTGCTATTTTTCCATTGTAGCTGTCATGACGATAAAGCAGAGGGTAAAAGTGGTTTTGTAGATTTTGAAAATGGCCAAGAAAATCGACCACACCTTTAGGTCATTGTGGATAGGTTTTTAAGCAACAAAATGTGGTTATATAATTTTTTCCATTTATGTGCAAAGCCTTCAGTTGATAGATGCTTTCAAAGTTGTTTATGTAGAATATGAAGAAAATTGTGCTCAAATTGAAAAGTCCTGAATTTGGGTATAAATTGATTGTTTAATTAACTTTTAAAAACAGTATAATTTAAGATAGGGATCTATGATTTCATTCTCCTGGATGATGAAGCTCTCTCTATATCAGTTTCTCTGAAACTATTGGCCAGTATGTATTAGATATGGGACTTCAACTCAGGTCTTTATGGCTTTTCGGTAAACTTTGTATCTATATTCTTCCTCTCATATGTCCAAGAATGTGAGAAATAATTCATTTGGACCCCTACTTTATTCCAATCAGTATTAATCAATGTGTTATGATTCCATAGGAGTAGTGATTATAAGTTCTCTATATATTAGGTCCTAGACATGTGAGCTATAGATTATAAATTCACTTATTCATAGGCTACTAATTAGAGAGCTTCTAATTAAGCTCTCTACCCTTGTTTTCTATTGTAATGATGACCAATCCTAGCATGGCAGAGGCTACTCAATGACAAGAAAAGGCCCCCAACTTATTTTTGTTCCTCCATACCATACTTTCTTGTCTAGCATGAGCAGGTGACCATCTTATTGTCACTTAGTGGAAATGCCCTGTGCTTTGCCCAACCCAGGACCCCCATTGTTGATATTCCATTTTTAGTCGATGTATCATTTTTGGCCGGTGACATAATATTTATCAATTAATGGGATTTTTTACTTTATATAGCTTCTTTAGAATGGTCAAGTATCAAATCTGGTACCAAATTTTATAAAAATAAGACCCTGAAAGAAGGGGGCATCTCATATTGTGAGGAATATCTGAAGTATACTTCATTAGAGGGGACTATGTACTATTTAATAAGGTGCCATTAGCTCAGAGTTCTGTTTCAGTCTCTTTTATTGTAAATTTAACAATTTTAATCTCCACAGTTAGTGACATTCTAGCTAAGACTTTATAACTAAATAAGCCATTATATGGCTGATAATTTAAAAAAAAAAGTTTTTTTTTTATTTTCAAAACATATGCATGAATAATTTTCAACATTTACCCTTGCAAAATCTTGTTTTCCAAATTTCTTCCCTCCCTTCTCCCCACCCTCTCCCCAGATGGCAAATAATTCAATGTATGTTAAACATGTGTAATTCTTCTATACATGTTTCCACAATTATCATGCTGCACAAGAAATATCAGATTAAAAAGGAAAAAAATGAGGAAGGAAAATGCAAACAAACAACAACAAAAAAATGAAAATACTATGTTGTGATCCATACTCAGTTCCCAGAGCTCTCTCTGTGGCTGCAGATGGCTCTCTTCATTATAAGATCATTGGAACTGGCCTGAATTATCTGATTGTTGAGAAGAGCTATGTCCATCAGAATAGATTATTGTATAGTCTTCTTGTCACTATGTACAATGATTTCCTGGTTCTGCTCACTTAGCATCAGTTCATGTAAGATTCTCCAGGCCTTTCTAAAATCATCATGCTGATCCTTTCTTATAGAATAATAATATTCCATAACATTCATATACCATAACTTATCCAACTGTTCTCCAATTGATGGGTATCCACTCAATTTCCAATTCCTTGGTTGATAATATTTAAAGTAGAATCATTTCTTTAAATATTTTGAAGAAAAGTTCTTCTGAATGAGAAGTAAATTAAAAATTAACATATAAGGTATAATGGGACTTTAGTCCATGCTTTTCTGGCAAGTTTTTGTTTTGATAATGTCTGTCAAAAGCTATATGATGGGATGATTTTAAAAAGTTATATATTTTTTTCAATTACATGCAAGAGCAATTTTATTATTTTTTTTTATTTTCCTCTCTCCTCTTTCCCCTCCTTGAGAAGGCAAGCAATGACAGATTATACATGTGCAGTCATACAAAGTCTATTTCTGTATTAGCCATATTGCAAAAGGAAACATAGCCCCCCCAAAAAAACAAATCCTCCAAAATAGAGTAAAAAAAGTATGTTTCTATCTGCAGTTAGACTCCATCTGTTGTTTCTCTTCAGATGGAAAGCTTTTTTCATTATAAATTCTTCAGAATAGTCTTGGATCATTGTATTTCTGAGAATAGCTAAGTCATTCACAGTTGATCATTGTACAGTATTGCTGTTACTGTGTACCATGTTCTCCTGCTTCTGCTCACTTTATTCAGCATCAGTTCATTTAAGTCTTCCCAGGTTTTTCTGACACCCTCTTATTCATCATTTCTTGTAGCAAAATGGTATTCCATCACAATCATAATCTACAATTTGTTCAGCCATTCCCCAATTGATGAATATTCTCTCAATTTCCAATTCTTTGTGTGGGATAATTCTTAACAAGAGAAGAGGCAGCATAGTTTTTAGTTCTTGGCAACCAAATTCTGAGCTTCAATGCTGACTTATCATTGATCATCAAATTTTTTGAGGTGGCTGGCATGGAAGGGAGTAACTATAGAATAAAAAATTCTTGAAGATAGGGCCTATTTCACTTTTTTCTTTGTATCCCCCAAATCTAGGCTAATCTCTGGCACAAATTCAATATGTTGTTTCCCATATTAGAATGTATCCTTCTTAAGTACAGGTTTTTGGTTTGTTTTTTTCCCCCCCTTTTCTTTGTAGCCTTACTACTTACTTAACATTACATCTGGCACATAGTAAAAGTTTAATAAATACTGATTGACTGATCCTCGGTAGGGATAAAAGGCGTTTGTTTGGTTTGCCATGCCCTTCTTCTTTTACTATAGTCAAAAATCGATTGATGCTTATTAGGTGCAAATCAACAGGGTTACAAAGATGGAAAAATTGTGTTGTACTTCCCTGCAAGAGCCTTTCAGTCTGGGAGTGGGGTAGGGGAAGAAATATGTATACAAATAATAGTAGTACAAGACAGAATTTAGTAAGGACAAAAGTGGGATCTAGACAAAGAGTTTTAAGAAATTCAATGAATCATAGAGAAAAATTTCTAGATGGATGTTGACAGCATGGATCAGGGAAGGCTCCATGAAGGAGGTGTGGTACCTGAATTGGAACTTAAGAAAGAAGAAAATTTCTCTTTTTTCAAGGCAAACATGTAGATAGAATTTAATTCATCACCTCTCATCAGGACTGTTGCAATAACTTCCTGATTGATATCTCTATCTTTAATGTACCACCTCCAGTCCCTCATTCATTCAATTGTCAAAGTGATTTTCTGAAAGTGCAGTTTTGCTCATTTCATTTTTCTGCTCAATAAACAACAGTGTTTCCTGTTGCTTTCAGGGTCAAATACAATATTACTTCCTTTCCCATACTCTACGATCCAGCCAAACTAGTCTTCTTGCTGTTCCGCACATATTGACATACCACTTTCCATTTATGTCATTACTTTGGTTTGTTCCCCCTTTCTTCCCCCCCCCCCCCCCTCCATATCTGGAATGCACAGCATCCCTATCTCATCCTCTTAAAAGTTCCTGTTTCTTTAAAAATTGAGCTCAAATATCACTACGGTCTTTCCTGATCCTCTCAGCTGCTTGAGCCATTACCCATCAATTTAACCTTGTATCTAATTATTTTAATATATAGTTATGTGTGTTAGAGACAGCTTGAATGGACTCTCTAGAGCCCACTGTTAAATTTGTTTTGCTAATTGTCCATACTTAAGAAAATGATAGAGAAAATGTTAATAATGCAGATTAAACTTAAAACCAGGCTGTGCTTACATTTCCCCCCCCTAGAGAGCCAGTTGTTAAACATTTACCAGAACATTTCTGGCTACATATGTAAATATTGTCTCCTCCAAAAGACTGTAAGCTTATCCAATAGAATGTCCTCAAGGGCAGGAACATTTTATCTTTGATTCCCATTACCTAACATCTTGTCTGTCACTTAGTGGGCCCTCAATTATATATACATACATATATACATATACACAAAGATATATACATATATGTGTGTATAGAAACACACACACACACACACACACACACACACACACACACACACACACATTCCTGGAAGGGCAGGAGAAACAAGGAAAGATTAGGGAACAACTCAACCAGCGATTTGGCTGGTGCTTTGAATGCATAGTGGGAAGCAAAGATAGATTGGGTACATTGGAAACTAATTGCTGAGGCCTTTGACTGCCAGACTAATTAATGTGTGTTTTATACAGTATATTACTAACAGTGGAAAACAGTGGAACAGTGGATAACTAACATTGTTTTTGAGCAGGGAAACAATCTTGTTGGTTTTAACTCTTCAGGTCAGAAGGGACTTTGCAGGTGATCTAGCCAAGCCATAAGTTTCCTTTCTACATCATTATTGACACAAAGTCAATTGAAACTTAAATTGAAAACTTTCAGTGTAGAATCTAGTGTATCCCGAGGCAGGAAGTGGATTTTACTTTTGAATGTTCTGATCACTAGGAAATCTTATCTTATATTGAGCTTAATGGATTTGGAGCAGGGAAGAACCTTAGAAATTATTTAATTCACTTTCACTTTAAAGATGAAGAAATTGTGGTCAAGAAAACCAGCTCTGACTGCAAAGCCAATTCTTTCTACCATCTTCCTTCTTCTGCTTTCTGGGACCAAGGAAACCAGGTCTAATCCTTCCTTTTCTTGAGGACTGCTATATCCTGCCATCACCCCTCCTCCCCACTGCCTATCGTATCACCTCTTCTCTGTGCTAAACTTTCCAGGTTCTTTCATCTACAGTCTCTAGTCTTTCTGCTATGCTAGTTACTTTCTTCTAGTTGTCAAGTGTCCCTTCTTAAAAAGGGACTTGCTGTTTCCGACTTAACTACTTAACCTCTCTCATCTATCTCTTCTCTCTACTCATATAGCTCCCACTATAGTTCAGGTCCTCATCACCTCTCTCCTGGATTCATGCCACAGGAATAATTTAATTTAATTGGTCTTACTGCCTTAATTTTCTTAACACCCTCAAATTTTCTTAACACACTAGTCCTTACACAGTTGCCAAAGTAAGTTTTTAAAGCACAGATCTGACCAGTGTCTCTCACATCCATTAAACTCCAGTGGCTTCCTAATGTTTTTGTGATTTAAAAAAAAAAAAAGACTCCTCTGTTAAAGTTTCCAAGCCTCACTAACCTGGCCATAGCCTATCTTTCCAGACACTATGGCCATTAACCCCCTCCCCCACACTTCCTGATTTAACCAAACTGGCTCTTTCTCTCTGTTCCTTCTACACAATCTTCTATGTCCTGTCTGCTTTTTAAAGTGACTGTCACTTAGGCCTGGAATGCTTCCCCTTCTTCCTTGTATATCATCTTCTTTTAAGATGGAGTTCAAGCATATTTAACATTTTTGGATTACCTGCCATCTAGGGAAGAGGGTGAGGGGAAGGAGAAGAAAATTTGGAACACAAGGTTTTGCAAGGGTCAGTGTTGAAAAATTACCTATGCATATGTTTTGTAAATAAAAAGCTTTACCAAAAAAATGAAAAAAAATTCACATACACACAAAATAAGATGAAGTTAAAGGTTCATCTTTTATCTACATCCCTTTCTTCAAGCCCTCAAATTATAGCATCCTTCTGCCAAATCATCTCGTATTTAGCTATTTTGTGTACCTTTGTATTATTTATATTTATGCTGTATTACGTGACCATAAACTCATCGTGAGTTGGGATCATTTCATTCTTTGTACTTGCTTTTTCCAGTGTCAAGCTCTGACATGGAGTAAGTGCTTAATAACTCTTGCTGATTGATTTTTAAAATGTAGCATGAAGAACTAAAGACAGTAGTACACCAAATACCTTACCCAGGGCTGACCCAGAGTTTGATGGAACTGCTCTAGACACTCTTAATGAGTTCTGAGATAGCTGCATTAGGGATGCCAAATTCTACTGTGACTTATATTGAGTTTTCAGTTCACAGAAACTTTATATTTGAAAAGTATGGGTATTAGATTATTTTGGCAATTGTGTCATTCTAAGACTGAATCAGAGAGGGGATAAAATTAGATATGGTGGGAGGCCCAGAAAAAGTAAGGAGGGCTTGAGCAGGAATGACCATAAAAAGAGGTATAATGCATATATCCTAGCAATTAATTGAATATGGTGATTGAATGGACTAAATCAAAGGTCAAAGGATCTTAACTAGAAGGAACCTTAGAGACTACTTAGCATAATTCTTATTTTAAAAATGAGAACACTGGGGCCCATAGAGACCAAATAACTTTTCAAAAGACTACACAGTATTAGAGGCAAAATTTGTATTCAGTTGCTCAGAATCCAGAACCAGTAGTCTTTTTTACTATACCATGTTATTCTCTCAAGAATATATAAGGTTTCAAGTTCAGTGTTGTTAATGGAAAAATAGTAGTGCCCATCATTAGAAATAAGGAAAAGAGGAATATTTTAGGAGAGAAAGTGATGAATTTGAACCTTCATTATAACACAATTCATCTTATTACAAAATGGCCTCTTTGTGCCATGGAGACTGTAGTTTTCTTGCACTAAAAATAAATATATTTTAGGGGCAGTATATTTTAGTGAATAGAGTACCAGCCCTGGAGTCAGAAGGACTTGAGTTCAAATTTGACTTCAGACACTTTTATTAGTTGTGTGACTATGAGCTAGTAACTTAACTCCAATTGCTACACATACATATACACATATTTTAAAAAAGCATTCCTTGTCTTAAAGTATGAAGACAACCTATATTCTCTTGAAATAGCTTATTTTTAGGCATTTCCTTTCCACAAGAGCTGATACAAGATGATTCTGAAAAATCCAATCCTGTCCAATATCAGTAACAATTGTAGGGTTTGATACTCAACAATCCTCCTAAACCAGTCATCTGGTACATAAAATTGCCAGGATCTTTCTCTAAGCAAGAATTTGGATTTGAGCCCATGTTTCAATGTTAGTGCCTTGCTGCCACATTGGGCTGCCCCCTATTTCCTGTTTAATTTGAGTAGTAAGGTTCCTTGACCTCTTTATTTCCACTGTATCTTTGATGTGTCAACTGATGACTTATTGAGATCATCTTATAAAACAGATTCAAAAAAGTGAAATTTGAGCTATGGTATCTTAGTTCTTAAAAGCTGTTAAGAACTTTAGGGGGCTTTCATAAATGAACCAGATACACAGCTGTTGGCCTTCAGTACTGTCTGATTCTTCATGACCCCATTTAGGATTTTCTTGGCAAAGATGTAAAAAGAGTTTCCAATTTCTTACTCCAGCTCATTTTATATATAAGAAAATTGGGGCAGTGTTAAGTGACTTGCCCAGGGTCACACAGCTAATAAGTGTCTGGGGCCAAATTTAAACTCAGGAAGATGAATCTTTTTGACTCCAGGCTTAGTGCACTATCCACTTTGTCTCTAGGTGTACCCAGTTACATGGTGCTTAGAGAAATAGTCCTTTTAACTTGTCTCCATCTCAAGTGATGCTGAGTCCAAGTTCAAACCCCAGGAGCAAGAGCATGAGGAAAACAGTAGCAATTAGGGAAGGACAGCTAGGTTACTAGGGCATTGGATGGGCAGATTTTCTGTCCAGAGTAAAGGAATAGAGTTAGGAATGAGGGAGAGGGTGGCCAGTCACATTTCTTTGGAAAGGCTGCTTTTAAACACTGCATGTCCATTTCTGTCAAGCCCTCACTCATCTATTTGATGAGATGCCTCCAATTGTTTTCAAGCAATACACTGAATTAGCCAAAGGCCATGAGTTTTTGTAGTCATATACAATATTAAGTTTAACAGAGTAGTTCTACCATTGCCCTGCTTGTCTCTGACTCCTAAACTTTCTTCTCCTCCCTTTGGTGTTATTTATTTTTATTGTTTCTACAAATCTCTTTTTTCCTTCTTATTTGGTATCACTATCACTACTACTTTCCCTTCCCAAGTCTTCCCCTCTCCAAAAATTTCTGTCTGACCAGCTAATTGTTTTTTCCTGTCTGATGTCACAGGTACTATTAGCTATCAATTTGAGAAACACTGCTGAAACAAATAGGGACAACCAGCATAAGCTGTGAAAGGACACAGTGGTATTTAGTTATTTTTTGTGATCCCATTTGGGGTTTTCTTGGCAAAGATACTGACATGATTTGTCATTTCCTTCTCCTGCTCACGTTACTGATGAAGAAATGAAGCAAATAGGATTAAGTGACTTTCCAGAGTCACTCAGCTAGTTAAGGGTCTGAGGCTAGATTTGAGCTCATAAAGATGAGACTTCTTATCTTCAAGTCTGGCAGTCTATCTACTGTACTACCTAGCTATCCCAGGATGGAGTTGCCATTTTCTTTAAATTTTCTTTTTTACTATTATAAATGTGATAAACACAAATATTTCCTTACACAAAGAAGAACAAAAAGAGAAGATCATATATGAAAGTATAATATCTGTTACAGTAGGTTGTTTTTATAATGGCATATACAGTATTAAATTAGACTGAGTAGTACCAACATTGCCATGCTTGTCTCTGTCTCTTTCTGAACTTTATTCTCTCCTTCAATTTTTTTTTTTTTTTTTTTAACGATTTCTTTGAATCTCTTTTTTTTCTTATTTGGTATCACTGTCACTAGTCCTTTCCCTTGTCAATTCTTCTCTCTCTCCAAAAATTAAAAAGCACCCTTTTAACTATAAATGTAGACAAGCAAAACATATCCATATATTGACTATGTCTGAAAATGTATGTCTCATTCTGCCCCATAAATTCATCGACTCTTTGCCAAGTGTGGGGAAGTATGCTTCATCATCCATCTTCTAGAGTCATGATTAGACACATGATTAATCATAATTTTTAAGGCTTTCAATGGTTGTTTTCCTCTTTAAAGTATTATAGTCACTGTATATAAATTGGTTTCTTGGTTTACTCTGCAATACTTTATACAATTCCTCCCTGGAACTGACCCTTTTTTGTCATTTCTTAAAGGAACAGAATTGTAACTTAAGAACTGAGAAGCCATGAAGTCCATGACCATTTTAGAAATAAGGAAAATTAGACCAAGAGTTGCTTGGGTTCACCTAATTAGTGTTTGAGACAGAATTTGCACTCATATCTTCTCAAATTCAAACCCAGTGCTTTATTCACTTAGCTATCACATAGTATAATTATATGCCTCTATATTTATGTGCCATAATTTGTTTAGCCATTTCCAAGTTGATTGATGCTTACTTTGTTTCCAATTCTTTGTTACAACTACAACAAAAAATGCTACCATATAGGTCATTTCTCTCTTTCTTTCATTCCTTTGGGGGTATAGTCCTAGTGATAGTATCAGTATTCAAATGGTATGTACAGTTTAGGATTTTGTTGAATACACTTCTGTGGTAGGAGAAATGTTTGCCATTGTTCTCTGCCTTTCCTTAAAAAGATATTAAGACATTTTTGTGAATGGATTGGTTCAAGGTATGAAAATCTTCTTCTGTTGACCTAGAGGTCTCCTTCCTAAGCTTTCTGACTGGTAGAATAGAAGCATAAACAACTGCGAGAAGCTATGCCCTGATGAACAAAAGCCATGTCCTCAATGAATCTTTCCCTACCCTGGACAAGTAAACCTTATTTTATTAAGCACTAGATATTCCTTAAATGTTTAATTTCATTCCAATCTAGAACCTGAGCTATCAGATGGGCCTGAGCCTGGCCTGGCCCACTACAACTACCAAATGGCTTCTCTAAATGATTAGATTAATTCAAAATTCCATAAAAAATGCATTAAATGCATCTCCTCTCAAAGCCCTTCCAAAAGTTTGGTTTTTTTATTTGTTTGTTTATTTTTGTCTCCTTTGAAGGGTGCTGTGCTTAAGCAACAAAATGAAGTATACCATATAAACATCAAAGTGGTGAAATAAAGTCTGGAAGATCTGAGTTCTAATCGTTGTGATCTCTTTTGACAAAGCTATGGGACTTAGGCAAATTTTTTGCTTAGTCAAGTTTCCTCGACTGTAAATTGGAGGCACCTACTTTACAGGGCTATTGTGAAGCTCAAATGAGCTATTATTTGTAAAGTACTTAGTATACTTCCTGGCACATATTAGTTTAATAAATGTTCATCAAATCTAAATGTCCAGAGCAGGGGCAGTCTGGTATCAGTGAGCCTTTGGTGTCTTCAAGAACTCAAGGCTTTTTTTTTTGGATCATTATAAGAGAAAGAGATAATTATTTTTCCTTCTCCTACATCCTTGAAAAGAAAATATTTCTCTTATATTTCTGCTAATTTTTTTGGTCCAGCTATCAGAAGTATTCTTATTTCTAATATGTCATATTTGATAGGATAATAGATCTGGAAGGAACCTTTTGGAGGCAATGTGATATCGTGGAAAGCATCAGAAGATTTGATTTCAATTTCCAGTTTTGATGCTTACCACCTGTGTGATCTTGGACAAACTGCACAATCTCCTTATCTAAAAAATGAAAAAGATTGACTATAAGGCTCTTCTTAGTTTTGGAACTATGGTCCATTGTCTTGTTTACCCCTTTGATTTTGTAGAGGAGGAAACAGACTGAGTGATATTCCCAGGATCACACGGTCAGTAAAAGACCCACAATATGAAGCCCCATCCTCCGACTACCAATCTCATGTATTTTTCATTGTGTTGTTCTTCATAATTGTTTTAAGATTCTGGTACTGGGGTCAAGTGGATAGTCTCTTAGACTTGAAGTCTGGGGATATCTGTATTTGAGAGTTACAATGATGATTTGAGGTAATTGTATCAACCGATTCAGAAAAAAACAATTCTTCCAAGCATCCCACAATTTCAAACTGCTTATCCCTGGCTCAGGTCTGTACTTATTTTGTCTTTACCTTGCTTTAAGGATGTTTGGAATATAAATCAGTAAGATTCTCTTTAATTTTTAGCTCTAGAGCCTGAGCTGGAAAAAAGTTTCAACAATTTCTTCCAGTCTGTTTTCTTTGGTTAATTCTCTTTCTCTATATATAATATGCTAGCCACTTCCTCCCCTTCACACCTATTATCAGTAATGAAACACCTACAAATCAGAAATTGCTTAGTCTACCACACTCTTTATTTTATACCACCTTTCAATCCTAATTGATTAAGTATTTAAAAACTTTAAAATTAGGTAAGCCTGGATTTTAGCATTTGATCTTCTAAGCTGGAGAGGGACAGGCAAATCAGCACCTGCATGGAAAATTCTTGTGCATGGAAAATTCTCCAATGATTCCATCCTCTTGGACATTTCTGCCAGCCCCTCATCTCCCACTCTTGTTTCTGTGACGAGGCTGCTCTTTCAGCTATAGGGGGTAAAAACAGCAATAACTGATCCTGTTAGCTATTCAAGTCTCAGCTATTTCACATCTGCTCCAGTCTTTCTCTGTTCTGTTATGGAAGGACTCTCCATTTTTTTCCCCCAAGCAAGTTGCTTGCTTAGAATAGCACTTGTTTTCTTCTTATCGCTCCCCATGAGATTTCCACTACCTTCCTCTTTCTGAATAAGGGCAGAAGGGAATGGCTTTCCTGGGTTTCATGTGGGAAAATGTCGTTTTCTTCTGTGACATACAAAATGCATGAAGAATAAATGGGAACTAAATAGACAGTACTTAAGTATAAAATAATTAGGAGCAGGGAAGGTGTATACATTGGTGGGATCAATTAAATCAAATCAAAATCAGGCAGAGTGGAATATTTGAATTGTTTCTTGAAGATAGAAAGGGATTCAGTGAAGTGGAGGTAGAGAGAGAATAGATTTTACGTATGGGGGACAGCTACTATAAAGTCATGGAACAGATGCCATACATGAGGAAAAGAGAAAAGGCTTGAGTTGCAAAGTATGTAAAAAAGATAATATATAATAAGTGTGAAATAATAAGTTGGGACTTTAAAAAGTCCTTTAAAAAGAGGAAAACTTTAAAAGTCTTTTTATTCCAGAGAAAATAGGGAGCTACTGGAGTTTATTGAGTAGGATAGTAACATGGTTAGATCATGACCTTAACCAAAATCACTTTAGTTTTAGTTGTATGAATGATGAATCAGAGAGAGAGATGAGAGAATTGAGGTAGGGAAATTGATTAGGAGGTCACTGCAAATATTTGTCTTCATGATTCTAAGTACAATTTTCTATTTGTACATGTCAACTGCCAATATTAAATATCATTTGAATAGGCCCAGGCCCTGGGCAAGGCAAGGAAGAACACTTTTGTACACCCTAAATTCCTAGTACATCCCTTTTTCAAGTTCCAAGGAGATATAGATTCTGGACTGAGGAGAGGAGACTATGACACAAGGAATTTCTTATTTTCAAGTAAAGAAAGAAGGTGTTTGCAGCGCTGGAGCAAGCTCCCTAATAGTGTAGCAGTATCTCTTTAATAGAGAAGCCATGGGGCTGGAGGGGAAAGAGGAGGAGAGAGTGAGAGTATGTGGTAAGATTGGGGCACAGCTGCTTCTCAGTGCCGCTGGTATAGCTATTGCTGCAAGAGTGGCAGTTGTCATGACAGCAAGCTTTAACAAGAGAGAATACTGAAATGAAGGAGAGATTGTATAGTTGGTCCCTCATGGCTTTACAGCAACCATGGTAAAGCTTCCACCTCTCAATAGCCTATTTCCTTTTCCTCATGTCTTTGCAAAAAAAAAAAAAAAAAAAAAAAAGGATTTTTCACTTTCCCTGTTGGCCATGTGTTTTCAGAAGGAACCCTTTTCTTTAATATCTCTTAGTGAATGTGTGACCTTAGAGAGATTAAAAGAAGTTAGTGGAATGGTACACTATGGTTCACAGAGACAAGGACATTTTCTTTCTAAAGTTTTGTGGAGCCCTCTACTCTATGGCTGGGGGCTCCGGTCGAATAAAATAGATTTTATTAATAAATATTATAACTTTGCAAAAGCATGGGAAAGGTTAAGTGAATCCTGGCCATCTCCAGGAACTAAATAAAGACCATGAGTCAGCAGTCTTAGGGGTGAGGTTTGCTGAATGGAGATCTGAGTGGCTTCTCCCTGAGGCAGTTGCCTTAGTGACTTCAGTCAAACATCCTTCCTATTGTTCTATTTCCTGGGACTGGTTGGCCCTTATCCACCCTTACTGAGGTAGAGTGAAGATGACTAAGGCAACCCAGGGGATGAATGCCTAAAGAGAAGAGTTTGGCAAAGAATGGTTTTGGACCAATTGGGGTCCTCATACTTTTTAAATAGGGGGCCAGTTCACTGTCCCTCAGACTGTTGGAGGGCCGGACTATAGTAAAAACAAAACTTTGTTTTGTGGGCCTTTAAATAAAGAAACGTCACAGCCCTGCGTGAGGGGGATAATCGTCCTCAGCTGCTGCATCTGGCCCACCGGCCGTAGTTTGAGGACTCCTGGTAGGGGTTCCCTGAGAGAGCTGAGAGGCGCTAGCTAGCCCACTTTCCTGCTTCAGCCATGGGCCCTTCACCACCAACCACTGTTGTGCTAGTAAAACTTTTTCTAAAGGCCATTATACCATTCCTACAAAGATTAAATGACCTCATGAGAAATTCCAAGGCATTTGTCCCACAGACTGAGCACAATGGCTAGGAGTCAAGCCAAATGCTTATGGTTTAGTTAGTTTCCATAACTGCACGAACTCCAAGTACTGGATCTTAATTTTATTCTCAAACTTCTTGATGTTTATGTGTTTCTACATTTATATGTCTTGCTTGGAACCGGAATAATAATAAGAACAGTAACAACAACAACAATAATAGGCATGTTTACCGTAAAGATTTCTGTTGGAACTAGATACATTTAAATAAAAGCTCGACAGATGGTTATGTTTTATGAGGTTGTTTGCAACACGTTTTTGAAGCAGGTTTATTACAAATAAATCACACAATTGTTACCTCATTAAAACACTTTACTTCTAATACTTCTTCCTCTCCTCCCTTTTTCATTCCTTCTCTGGCTGTGCTTTGTTTTCAAGCAAATGCCAGTTTCCTGTAGTACTCCAGAATTAGGGGAGGGATAGGCCAATGTTCTTTATTAAGAGAGGCACTTCCTTTCCTTATTTTCTGTAATGGGAGCCTGCTTCCTAAAAATAACACTTCTTTTTATAACTTGATTCTTTTTTTAGCTATTGTCCTCCTTATTTATATGGCTGACCTTCTCTTTCTTACTTTACAATGTTGGTCGATTATATGTTTTTCCAATGAATAATTACTGTCAGGTCTAATCTGCAGTGAATGTGGTGACAGCGATTATTTTCATTTAATTCCTTGTGAGTTTTTAAAAAAGTATTGATTTATACAAGCATATTCATACATACATGCATTTTCATACATGTGCACACTACACATGCAAAACATGTTATATGTATTTGTCAGATATATGATGTGTGTAACACGTGCGATGTATGTAGCAGGTGTGTGATATAGTCTTGTATGTGATCAGATATGCATGTATATGAAATATGTATTACACTATATTATGCTGAATACATTTGATTGATATATTATTATATAATTTTTATATATGTTTTGATATATGTATATGTTTTAACACAGGATACTTTCCAGAAAGCAACTTCAGATTTCCATCCTCTTATAAAGTATATTCCCTGACAACTATAAATTCTTTTTTTTTTTTTTTGCTGACATCTAGTTATTTTAATGAGAATTTCTCTAATTATTGGTGATTTAAAATGGCATTTTAAAAATATGGTAATTAATACATGGCTTTTCTTCTTTTGAGAACTACTTTTGTATATCATTTGACCATTTTTCTATAGGGGAATGACATATATTTGAACAAGTTTCCTTCTTAATTTGTACATCAAATGTTTGTGAGAGAAACTTGTTATAAAGACTTTCTCCCAGTTAATGAATTCCTAGGTAGTTTTAATAGCAACAATTTTATTTCTTTATAAAGTTTTCAATTTTACTTAATCCAAATTGTCCATTTTATCTATTGATTTCCTTATTCTCTGCATGGTGAAGACTTCCATCTATAATTATGAAAGGTTTCCTTTTCTCTGTTTCCAATTTGTTTATGCTATGACCTTTTAGGAGCTTATTGTAATATACGGCATAAAATATTGGTCCAAACTTTCTTATGTCTTTTTAGGATTCTAAGTTTTTGTTAAATAGCATGGCCTTGTCCCAATAGTTGAGGTCTTTAGATTTATTTTGCTACTATTTTCTTTTTTGCTTCTATACATTGTGTACCTGGGTTATTTTCTTAATTTTTAAACCAGTATCAATTTTTTAAAATGATTATTGCTTTGTAGTATATTCCTCAACCCCAGTCAGTTTAACTAACAAAAATGATCTAAACCTTGTCGCCTTTATTGGGTGAAAATGAATCCTTGATTGAGTTCAGAATTAATCAATCAAAAGAAGAAACTAGTAAATAATTTTTAGATACCTATATTAAGTTAATTTTTAAAATAGGCATTAATTAAACATCTATTATATACTAGACACTACGAGAAGTTCTGAAGATACGAAAATAGACAAAGGACAATTTTGTCCTTCAAGGAACTTAAAATTTAATGGGGGAGTGAACTTGCAAATAAATATATGCAAAGCAAGCTATAATCAGGATGAATAGGAAATGATTAAAAAAGGAAAGACCCTGGAATTAAGAGGATTTGGAAAATGATATCCTGTAGAAGGTAGAATTTTAGTTGGGATTTAAAGAATGCCTGATAGGTCAGTAGTCAGAGGGAGGAAGGAGACAGCCAGAGAAAATGTCTGGATCAAGAGATGAATTTCTTATTTGTGAAATAGCCAGGAGGCCTAGATTATTGGATGGAAGAGTGTACTTGTCACGGAGTAAACTATAAGAAAACTGGAAAGGTAGTAGGGGGCTAGGTTATGAAAGGGGTTGAATAGTAATCAAAGCATTTTGTAGTTGTCCTGGAGGCAATAAGAAGACACTAGTTTATTGATTAGGCTAGTTGACATGATTGGACCTGTGTTTTAGGAAAATCACTTTAGTGTCTGAATGAAAGATGTGGGAACACACTTGAAGCAGACAAATCTGTCAGCAGGTTATTGCCAATAATCAAAGCATGTGATGAGGGGCAGCTAGATGTTTTGGACATATTGCATTTAAGATATCTACTGGATATACAGTTTTAGCAAGGCAGTTGAAGATGAGAAACTGGAGGTCAGCAGAGAGATTGGGTCTGGAAAAGTAGATTTGAGATGGTAATTAAATCCATGGGAGCTGATAAGACAGAGAAGGGGACACAGGACAGAATTTCCGTGAAACCTCTGTAGTTAGAGGAGTTTCTAGCAAAGGAGAGAAAGGAGTGATCAGATATTTAGGAGGAAAATAGGAAAGTAGTGTCCTGAAAACCTAAAGAGAAGATACTATCAAGGAAGAGAGAGCGAGAGAGAGAGCCACAGTGTCGGAGTCTGCAGAAGATCAAGGAGAATGGGGATTGAGAAAGGGCCACTGGTTGGGAATTAAGAGATAATTAAGTAAACTTTGGTGAAATGAAGGTCAAGAATAAAAAGGTCAGAACTGGAATTGTAAGAGTTTAAAGAAA
This sequence comes from Antechinus flavipes, assembly GCF_016432865.1. Taxonomy (NCBI): domain Eukaryota; kingdom Metazoa; phylum Chordata; class Mammalia; order Dasyuromorphia; family Dasyuridae; genus Antechinus; species Antechinus flavipes. The sequence continues at coordinate 161,092,135 of NC_067401.1, forward strand.
GGCGAGACCAAGTGGAGGCATCTATTGTAGATGGAGGATGTATTTTTGAGGAGTTTAGCTGCTAAGGGCAGAAGAGATATAGGACCAAGTTAGCACGGATGTAAAAGTTAAATAAGAATTTTTTTGGGGGGGAATTAGGGGAGACATGGGAATATTCATAGGCGGTAGGAAATGAGATAGAGAAGGAGAGATTGAAAATAAGTAATAGAGTAGGTATAGAAAGGGTAATCTATTGGAAGAGACAGGATAGAACAAATAGAGGGGTTAGCCTTGATAAGGAGTAAGGCCGCTTCATCAGGTATTCCAAGTATTTCTGTTGAATATTGTTGGTGATATTTAAAAAAGTTGATGATTTATATGAATTTATTTTTTATCCTTTTGCTTTGTTGAAATTGTTGTTTAAATTATTTTTTCTTTAAATCTCTAGGGTTTTCTAGGCAGATTATCATATCATCTATAAAATCTAATGATTTTGTTTCTTTTTTGCTTATGCATATTCCCTCAATTTATTTTCCTTGTCTTATTGCTATTAGCATGATGTCAAATAATAGTGATGATAATTGCTTTATACCTAGTCTTATTGAAAAGGCAGCATGTAGTTATCTATTGGATGTAACTTTGGCTCTTGTTTTTTAGATGATTGCCATATCAAAGAAATGTCTAGTTTGCTTTTTATTGTCTTTAACAGAAAAATTGTCAAAATTTTGTCAAAATTAACAGTGCATGAAAACATATCTTCAGACTATTATATGACCTTGGTCATTGGATGAAGGTAGCTAACATTACATAGAAAATATCTTATGACTGACTGAGAGAATTTGTCATAGCTTTCATATATATATATATATTTTAAAAAAGGTAAATCATTCAGCAATTGAAGATTCTGAGCTTTGAAATGTTTTGTGGAGGCAGATCCCTTTACTTATACTAAAGGGCAGCAAGATGAATAGTATTTTATTTTTGTAATTACATCTAAAGATAGTTTTCAGCTTTCATTTTTGTGAGATTTTGAGTTCTACATTTTTTTTCTTCTCCTCTCCCATACCACTCCTCTCCCCAAGACAGAAAGCAATTTGATATAGGTTATAAATGAAAGCTCATTTTAAACACATTTCCATATTAGTCATAATGTGAAAGAAAAATCAGAACAAAAGGGAAAAACCATGAGAAAAAAAGCAAACAAACAAAAAGAAAAATGTGAAAATAGTATCTTTGCTCTCCATAATTCTCTCTCTGATTGTGGATGGCATTTTCCATCACAAATCTATTACAATTGTCTTGGATCACCATATTGCTGAGAAGAGCTAAGTCTATCAAAGTTGATCATCATATGATCTTGCTATGTATACGATGTTTTCTTGGTTCTGCTCACTTCATTCAGCATCAATTCATGAAAGTCTTTCCAGGCTTTTTTTGAAATTAGCCTGCTTATTATTTCTTATAGAAATAAAAATATTCCATTACAGTCATATACCATGATTTATTCAGCCATTTCCCAATTGATGGGCATTCACTCGATTTCTAATTCCTTATCTCCATAAAAAGAGCTCCTACAAACATTTTGGGCAGCAAGATTAGCAGCACATTTTCTTCTCTCTATCATACCATTAAAATTTTTGGACTAGTCTGAGCTAATGGATCCAGCCAGGAGCAGATAAACCCTGGGGATAGATAAGAATGTGGGAAGATGATAATATTAAGGAGGAGATAGCTTCGGGAAACATAATTCATCTTGCTTGAAAAAATGCTGGTTAAGGACTTGAGGAGACTAGCCCAGAAACACTTGTAGTCATAGAAGCATCCTTAGAACATTACAAGGAGAGAAAATTCTTCCAGACCATATAGTGCTAGTAATGGCATTCAATTTCCCTTTGCTATACATGTATCCTGGACATGTATCATATTACTAATGTATTCTAAGTTTAAGCCTACTTTGTATACTAAGTATATTTGTGAGGGTATACCCTGGACTTTTAGGGGGACTATTTGCACCACCTGTCCTTATTTAGTCCATGCTTTTGCTAAAATGGGAAACACACTGGCAGGAAATCATGAACTATAGTAGTAGGATTATCCCTGCCTAGAGTTACTCCTATAATTTGAGAGTTATTAGTCAACCCCCTGGAGATCCAACTAATGAATGTTAATGCAAGTTAGGGAAATATCTCAGAGTGAGTGTCATATGAATCATAGGGCAAATGGACCAGGAGTTGGATCTAGAATTGAATAGGTTGAGACAAGATGCAGTTCCCTTCAGGAAATTATAAAACTTTTTTGATTGCAATCAATTTCTCCCAGAAACAAAGACCTAGCTTTTTGCCACCAGGATTCTATTGGTGTTGTATGGCTAAACCAGCTACAGCCTCTGAAGAAGTAAAAAGGAGTATTACTTAGAAGGCAGGGTAGTGGAGAGAGGCATGTAGAGGTATGAGCAGAACTAGAATAAAGGGAATGGCCTTGATATTCAAAATAATTGTACTACAGCAGTTAGAATGTGTGAATTGGAGTCAGTAAGATTTGGATTCATATCCTGTCTCTAACATGTACTGGCTATGTAATCATGTTTAAATAGCTTAAAATCCCTAAGCCCCAATTTCCATATCTATAAAAAGGGAATAATATTAACTGAGATACCAACCTCATAGGATTATTTCAAAGATTATATGAGATACTTAGGCATTTCAGGACTGGGAGTACTACTTGATGTTATAGAGATTTTACATACATACATACATACATATATATATGTAAAGCTCTTTGGAAACTTTAAGGCACTCTCTGGATATCATTGCCAACTTAAAAATTTTAGCAATTGAAATTCTTCTTGGAAGAAAAGTGAATAATTTTCTTCCAGGAAACACAGCCGTGATATTACATGAGCTTGTAGCTGTTTCTGCCCTATATCTGAAGGGAAATTTTGATTGCCTTTAAAATGGATAGTATCTATGTTTGTTATCTCTTGGAAGAAGACATTTTCATTGCTATTAAACGGATATTCAGAAATTAAGACAGACTTTGTATGAAAGTTTGCCATAATCTGACGATATAATTTAAATCCACACTTGGAAAAAATACATCACTATCAATGAAAACAAAGTACTTTGGAAGCATAGTTCTTTCTAGGGTATTCATTAATTGTGTTTTAATCTCTTCTATTTCCTAAGTGCAAACACTTATAAAGAAAAATGAAGCAGTAAAATTTCAAAATCTATTTTTGGAGCATTGAGAGTAAACTACATTTAATGTTTTATTTGCTAATTGTAAATATCAGATTTCTTAAGGAAAGCTCATATTAGGTACACTAGAGACTTTATTGAGGGCATTATATGAGAAAACCAATTAAATGTTTTTTTTTTTTTCCCTAATGTAATATTGAATGGTAGTGTATAATTTTGATTTGAATTTACTTGAGAATGATAATCGTATCTTCTGGAATATCCCCCACTGCTTAATAATGTAAGTACTCTGGGTATTGTAGGTGTTTAAATGATGTTGACTAGGAATTTATAGTCTGATTTAAAATCAGATTTAATTATTTGTTGTGGTTTGAATAGATGGGAAAAGGACAGAGTAGTATTTATTGTTCTTTTTAAAAATACTTTTAGGAGAACAGGAAGTACTTTGAATAAATAATATTACTCATGAACTAACTTTGCCTTTCCAGGTTTTTATTGCTTTATTGATAAGCATTGTTTTAATCAAGTATTGAGTCCAACAGGTTATTATGGATTATGTCTACACGATAATGACCCTTTAAAACAGTTCTTGTTTAACTGGAGTCCATGAACTTAAAAAAAGTTGTGGTAACTATTTCGATTAAATTGATTTCTTGTGTTTTCTAAATGGAGGTGGGCAAGATACTTTCTATCTCTATTTTTTTTTGCAGATAGTTTATATAGTATTGGAGTTAATTGCTTTTATAAATCCACCTATGCTCTGAGTTTTTTCCTTTAGGAATTCATTTATGGCTTTGGGAATTCATTACTGTTTCTGAGATTGGGGCATTTAAATTTTGTCTTGTTAATTCGAATGTTTTACATTTTTGTAAAAATTAATCTGCTTTATTTAGATTTTTCTGAGTTTTGAGACATATAGTTGACTAGTTTTGTACATAAAATTGACTAAAATAGTTTCTAATAATTTCCTTGATTTCTCTATCTTTTGTCATTTTCATTCACTTTTGATTGTGGAAATTCTGTTTAAGAAAACAGAATTTTTAAAATCAACATAGCTAATGTTATTAATCAGAGAAATGCAAATTAAGACAACTCTGAGATACCACTATACACCTGTCAGATTGGCTAGAATTTCAGGAAAAGATAATGCTGAATGTTGAAGGGGATGTGGGAAAACTGGGACACTGATACATTGTTGGTGGAATTGTGAATACATCCAGCCCTTCTGGAGAGCAATTTGGAACTATGCTAAAAAAGTTATCAAACTTTGATTCCGCAGTGTTTCTACTGGGCTTATATCCCAAAGAAATTTTAAAGGAGGGAAAGGGACACACATGTGCAAAAATATTTGTGGCAGCCCTCTTTGTAGAGGCCAGAGACTGGAAACCGAGTGAATGCCCATCAATTGGAGAATGGCTAAATAAGTTATGGTATATGAATGTTATCAAATATTATTGTTCTGTAAGAAATGACCAGCAGGAGGATTTCAGAAAGTCCTGAAGAGACTTACATGAACTGATGAAATGAGCAGGACCAAGAGATCATTATATACTTCAACAACAAGATTATACAATGATCCATTCTGATGGCCATGGCTCTCTTCAACAATGAGATGAACCAAATCAGTTCCATTTGTTCAATAATGAAGAGAACCAGCTACACCCAGCTAAAGAACTCTGGGAAATGAGTATGAATTACTACATAGCATTCCCAATCCCTCTGTTTTTGTCCACTTGCATTTTTGATTTTTCACAGGTTAATTGTACATTATTTCAAAGTCCGATTCTTCTTTTGCAGCAAAATAATTGTATGTATATGTGTGTGTGTGTGTGTGTGTGTGTGTATATACACACACACACATATTGTGTTTAACATATTTAACATGTATTGGTCTACCTGCCATCTTGGGGAGGGGGTGAGGGGGGGAAGAAGGGGAAAAATTGGAACAAAAGGTTTTGCAATTCTCAATGCTGAAAAATCCCCTATGACTATATCTTGTAAATAAATAGCTATTTAAAAAATAGCTAATGTTCTGTTTTTTTTTTTTTTTTTTTAATTAGTGCCTAGTTTTATTTATCAACTCAATGGCTTTTTTCTTTTTCAGTGGTTTTTATCTTGTCTTCATCTTTGGGAATTCTTGTGGGAAGGGGGGACTAAGGGAATGGAGGTCTCTACATATGAACATATATTAATTTTAAATCAGCAAAACAGATTTGCTTGACAACTTTTTTTTTTAAATTTCAAAATATGGAGAGTAGACTTTTCTTACTCTTTATTTATAGATTTAAATTAGAAAGAGGACCTTGAGATTCTGAGATGCCAGTTTGCCTGTGTACTAAGATAATTTCATATGATTAGAGGCAGCTTTTGGCTTCCTTGTGACTTACAAACTCGGAAAATGATAGAAGTTTACACTGTTTTTACTCTTAGCTACATCACATGCAAAGGGAGCAGATTCTTGTAGAAAACTGTCCCCTTGGTAAATATAAAATTAACCACTTTCTTTTCTTGTTGGCTGTTTTGTATTGGTTTGGCCTCCAGTTAGACCACTATTAGGTTTGTTTGTTTTTCTAATCTCTCAACTGTATAGTAAACTCCTCATCTATGTCTATCATAGTGGTAGAATTAAGTTGTCAGAAAATAGTTTTTTTAAAGAATTTCAGAAAACTAGATTTGGAAAAGTCCTTGGAGATCATCTAATAAGATCCATTATATTAGATAGAGAGAAACTGAGACCAGGAGAGTAGCAAATTGCCGAGGCTAGTTATTGAAGTAAATCCTTTGAGAACAGGGTCTTTTTTTCTATTTTTTTTTCACTATATTCCAAATATTTAGCTCTGCTTTGTGCATAATTTTTTAAAGTTGTTTTGAGCTCCTGTTGGAGTATTAAGATATTTGGGAATTTCCTGGGTAACTACTTTATAACTGATCATCTTAGAGATTTACAGAAACAATGAGAGTTTTAGTGATTTACCTATGGTTTCTTAGCAAAAGCATGCGTCAGAGGCACATACATCATAAATAAAATCATAGCACTGAAAGGGACCTTAGACATCATTGAATCCAACCTCCTCATTTTCCAGATGAAGAAACTGAGGCACAAAAAGTATCTCATAAGTGTCCTAGGAAGGATTTGAACTTAGGTCTTCCTTATTCAATGTTTTACTGTCTGACTACTATCTATGCTGTCTCTCACTTAGTAAAAACTTAATAAATATTTGTTGAATTGAATTTGTGTCAGTGTTGAGACAATGACCTAGGTCTCTTAAACACTTCCTAATTTAGTGTTTTCTCACCATATCCTGTGCTTGTTTTCCTGTAGTGTTTGTTTTCAGTGACCAAAAAAAAAAAAAAAAAAAAGACTTCTAAGTAAGTTAATAATTTTGTTGTTTCCAAGCTGTGGGATTTACTGGAGTTATTAATAAAGACTTAGACTTTGGACAGAATACCAAGAATAAAGAATAGAAATACTTAAAATAAATATTCTAGGCCTTGTGATTAATTATATGGTAATTTTGTTGAAACTGAACTGGTTTCCATTGCTTTGCATTTCATAGATTTGTTCTTTACCACAATAATATCTCAGTCATAAAAGTACAGAATGTCCAAAAGTGTATTGCTCAGTATCCCATAAACTATTTTGTCCTTCTTTATATGCTTAACATAAATCACCCAGGAAACCTTTCTTGGTATAAATGTTTCTTGATTAATATAAATCTTTATGTATATGTACATATATATTTTTAAAAAGTTTTATTTTTGCCTTTTGTATTTATATCATAGTTATTTATTCTTAAGCACTCTCCCCTTGGAACCTTTCCTCTTTAAAAAAAAAAAAAAAGAACGAATGAAAGAAAAAGAAATATTCAGGCAAAGCCAATTGACACATCTACCTACCTCTTGGAAGGCATCCACTGCATTCCATATCCATAGTTCCTTCTCCCCCACCTCTCTTCCCTACCTTAGTAAGATCAGGAGAATGGTTTTCATGATTGGTTTCCAAGGAAACATATTTCTCATTATAGTTTATGAGTTTTTACTGCTTTGCTTACGTTATTATAGTCATTATATATTTTTCCCTTGGTTCTGTTTTTTTGATGCTATAATATTTCATGTGAGTCTTCCCACATTTCTCTAAATTTTTCATATTTGTCCTTATTTATGCATGCAGTATACCACAATTTATTGACTCTTACCTAATCAATGGGCATTTGTTTTATTGTTTTTGCTACCACAAAGAGTGATGTTATGAGTATTTAACTATACATATTTTTCTACAAATATTTTGTTTATTTTTTTTCTTGATGCGGCAGTCAGGGTTAAGTGACTTGGCCAAGGTCATAGAGCTAGGAAATGTCAAAGCTAATATGTTTCAAGTATCACATTTGAATTCAGGTCCTCTAGACTCTAGGATCAGTGCTCTATCCACTGTTGTCATCTGGCTACCCCTTCTCAAACTCCAACTCTTGATTCCCTCCTACTATGGGCTTTCTTTCCTCTTTCTCATGTACAATTCAAACAGTTCTGGAAAAAGTCATGCACCTGTACTGATTCAATCATTTACTTGTTTGCTATTTAATATCAACTGGACACATACTGTTATACAGCAAACATAACAGAGTCTCTAAAATTAATAGTTTTTGACTGGGAGGGGTAAAAGGAAAACATTTTTTAAAATATGTTTTGATAACTATTTCAATATCATTTAAAAATAATTTTTACATGTTTTAATTAATGCCATTAAGAACATTATTCTCAGAAGTGATCTTCAGGGCTTTATCAGACTTCCAAAAAGATTCATTTCACGAAAAAGGGTTAAGAACTTCTGCTCTATATCTTTCTCTATAGAGATTGTTCCAAATTTTCTTTTAACTCCCTGTATCTCTTTCTCTCTCATAGCCCATCTCTATGCCCTCTAAGCTGAGAACCTAGCTTCAAGACTTTACTGAGAAAATAGAAGTTCCTCCTCCTCCTCCTTCTCCTTCTCCTCCTTCTCCTTCTCCTCCTCCTCCTTCTCCTTCTCCTCCTCCTGTTCATCCTCCTCTTTCTTCTTCTTCTCCTTAATCTCATTCCATCTTATCTCTAATCATTTTGTTTCTTTCTTATCTTTAATGTATGTTAATTTGCTGACTCTCCCCTGCTAGCTACTAACATGCCCAGATATCCCCATCCTTGTTAAACCCTCATTTAACCTTGCTGTCCCCTTAAGCTACCATCCTGCATTTATTTGTATCCCTTTCACTGACAAATTTTGAGGGGGGGAGGGGAGAGAAACAGCTCAGTTGAAAGTACTCTCATCATATCCAGTGATCTCTTGTTATGCCACAGTTTTCTTTAACTGTCCTGACTCAGTTTCCCTGTTTCAGTTACCTTAACTGTTCTGTCTCTGACCCAGTAAAACTAAGGATTATTCGCTCTCGGGTTGTAAATTAGCAAGATAAAAGAGTAGCTCTCCTGACTCTTTTATGGATTTACAATATTCCTTTAGAATATTCCAAGATCAACCCATGATATCTTTACTACTTTGTCTCTGGAATTTTTAGGTTTTATGGCTTCCCCTCCCTGATAAAAAAACTTTCCCTCCCTTTCTCTTCTTTGTCTCCAAAAAGGTATTTAAGAAGTTGTTGTTCTTCCATTCATTGCTGGAGAATGGCGGCTGGCAACTGTATGCTGGACCCTGGATTCTTTGGGTCCTCCAGCCCTGGGACCAATATGGATTCCTTGGTCCCAGTATACTTATCTCTGTCTGACTGGATAATCTGAGACGAGAGTCCTGTCCAGTCAATCTTACTCTCCCATTAATAAAATATTAAAACTCTCTAATCTCTCTCCTGCCTCAGTTTCACCGGCATTACACTCTTAATTGTTAGATCTAACAATATTTTCTCAGTTCTTATTTTTCTTAACTTTCCTATGGTGTTTCTACTGAACTCTTTTTTTCTTATTCTCCTTTGCTGGATCATCATTATTCATTACTCTCTCCCAATCATGGAAAGAGTTGTCCTGCATTGGAAAATGGAATTTTGACCATTTCTCTCCCTTCTCCTCTTTCAGGGTACCATGCTTGCACAGAATGAGGTGCCCTACATTTTGGAAAACTGCACTCTATCATGCTTTTTTTCTTTAATTGTTTTACTTCAATCAATTATTGTAACAGACTAATATGATGATGTTCTCAGGAACTTTTGATGTACCTAGGACTGTTGGGCTATAAGCTAAATATCCCCAGGCAATGCTTTTTGAATTCTTGTCATTGCTTTTTATAGTTTTCCTCTCTCTTTCCTTCTTTTCACTTCTGGCTCCTGTCAAGTTTGCCTGGCAGTGGCAGCCCCTCTTTCTGCTTCTAATTTGCTATTTTCAGTCAGCTATGGGCTTCAAAATCAGATTTCCAAGCTTGTTAAAATTATATCTAAAGTAAATACGTTCTGAGAGAGGACCTGGGGGACTCTCTTTCATGATTAAATTCCATGAATTTTAATGAAGAGATTTGTGATATACATTCTGACTGATCTGGTCTTGTTATTTTCCTTCTTGGTTGACTGTGCTACTTTTCTTTAGTTGAGCTCCAAAAAGAACTAAACTAGGATAGATGATATGCACCAGGAAGGAGAAAGCCATCTTAATGCTTACTCATGACTTTGTTTTGTCATGAATTGATATTAGAAATCTTAATAAGATACCATTTCAGTTGAATTGTATTACAAGTCTACAAGAAACCTATTCCCATTGCATGCATAAATTTCATTTGAGGTATATAGTATGTATATACTATGTATATATGTATATATAGTAAAGCTCTTATCTCCAATTAAATTTATTGATTACAGTCTTCATAAAACACTGATCATAAAACTTTGGAGGTGTCTTGTTGGGAAAAGAAATGGTTATTTTTCAGTGCACCTGAGAAAATTGTTAAGTTTTTAAACTTTGGCTGTCCCCTTGTCTCCAAAAACTCTAAGTTATATTTTAAGGATTAAAGTAGTCCCTTGGAATATGAGTGAATAAAGTATAGTTTTCAAAGGAAATTTATTCGTAAAGGACATACTACTTTGGCTTTTTTCTTTATAGGTATATTACAATTTATCATTAATAAGATTTATTTTCACACTCAGACATTTGGCTCTACTGGGCAGCCTCTACCTCAGGGAAAAAGGTGTAGCTTCTTGAGTATGATACAAAAGAAATTCTATTCTTCTTTATAATTGGCATATTTCTCTCTCTCTCTCTCTCTCTCACACACACACACATAGAAGTCCTTTCTGACTTCTGGCCTGGCAGTCTATCTACTGCACCACCTAAATGCCCCACTTATTAAATACCTATTTCATTTCAAGAACTTTGCCAGGTGTTGGATAATGGGGTAGAAAGGCAGAAAAGAAATAGCACCTCTTGTCTGTGAGCTTACATTCTGTGGTAGAGGATGATATGTCTGTTGGACCTCAGTTTAGGTAATCAAAAAAAAAGCATCAAACATCTCTGTGGAATCTATTAAACAATGGATATGATAAAGCTTTATTTTTTTATGTCCCACAATCCCTTCATGGGGTACAAACATCTTTGAGTGGTATCTGAGAAGTCAACTGAGAAGTCAAATCTGAGAAGAATTGACTTTGCAAACAAGCTAACTAAATCTCTGGTGGAGTAAGTTTAGTAACTGCTCAGTTGAGAAGTGGAAGAATTTATATGTTGGAATCACTAATAATTGGAGCCAGAAGACCCCTGAAAGGGACTCTGTCTTGGGTGTAGGAAACTTTTGGACCTTTTCTTCAGCCCTCCTTCCACATTGACTATGAACTTAGAGACTGGGCCAGTAAAAGTCAATGCCTAGTAGAGAAACAATTAGGTAGAGATTGATATGGGCAGACCTGAGAATCCCCTAAAGGGAAGGAAACTTCAAGAAGCATGACCCGTTTGTCACATTTGTTCCTTACATGTGTTGTAATGCTGGAGAAACTGAGGCAGGAGAGAGATTAGAGAGTTTTAATATTTTTATTAATGGGAGAGTAAGATTGACTGGACAGGACTCTCGTTCTCAGATTATCCAGTCAGACAGAGATAAGTATACTGGGACCAAGGAATCCATATTGGTCCCAGGGCTGGAGGATCCAAAGAATCCAGCGTCCAGCATACAGCTGCCAGATGCCATTCTCCAGCAATGAATGGAGGAACCCCAACTTCTTAAATACCTTTTTGGAGACAAAGAAGAGAAAGGGAGGGAAAGTTTTTATCAGGGAGGGGAAGCCATAAAACCCTAAAAAATCCGGAGACAAAGAAGTAAAAGATATCGTGGGTTATCTTGGAATATTCTAAAGGAATATTGTAAATCCTTGAGGACACAAAACAGTCAGGAATCTACTCTCTTATCTTGCTAATTTATAAGAGATTGAGACAGAACAGTTAAGGAACCTGAGACAGGGAAACTGAGTCAGGACAGTTAAAGAGAACTGTGGCATAACATTCCACACTCTTTCTCCTAAATATTCAAATCTTTGGATCTTAGCACCTTCCTCTAGGTATCCAGGAGGTCTTTGACCCACCATATGTAAAGCAAACGAGCAAAAATAAAACTAGAAAAAATGTAAGGACTCATATGGCAAGAGCAAGTCTCTCCCTGATAACCCCAGAGTTAACAGCTGTATAAAGGCTCCCTTGTTGCAAGCATGTCAGGTCCTCTACAGTTCTGGAGCACCACCTCAGCCAGAGAATCCAATTTGAGATGGACAGTTAGGTCTGTGGTCATTTGTGCACTTAACTCAGTCTCTGCTTACAAAGCAGTAGGGTCCAAGGCCCATTCAGAGAGGCAGCCCTCTCCATGGGGGAAGGATGACGCTTGGAGTAGCTCCACCCATCCCCACCCAGAGAAACAGGGCTGCTATTAGAATACAGATTTCTGAGCAGATTATGCACAGTTAGACCATCAAGGCAGGCAAACTCCAAACTTCAAGGTCCTTTGAAATGCTGAAATACTTAATGAACTGGGGTTACAGGAATGGAAAAATAGATCAGAGAGACTGCCAGTGTCAGGACAGGTGTCTGATTTCTAAAACTTTTCTAAAAAATAATCCCCAAAACTGAGTCTGCCAGGGCAATTTTAACAAAATAAGGGATTCTAAAACTAAAGCATCCACATTCAATCTGAACTAGTGAGATAGGGGGTGGGGCAGAGATGCCTAAGGCAAAATAGGAGCTAGGGGTTCCCATTCTTTTTGGTATTTTGAAAAAATATACCAGTTTCCCCAATGTTCTATCTCTACCTCCCCTTTTTTTTTTTCTCACGGAAAGGAATTATCAAATGACCATTCCCCATATAAATTCCAAGAGCAAATCAAAATCCCTATACATAACAGACTAGTACAGTAGCATTTCCTAAAAAGGCCTAAAAGCCCTCAAACATAATAATTACACAGTTTTAACAAATCTCATCCCAAATCTTAAAACACACAGTAATAGATGATCCAGGTAAGGTTTAACAGTCAGTCATCAACCTTTCCCAAAGTCCCTCATATCAGTCCAAAGTACACTCGATGCAGGGTCCAGTCCATGGTCTCATTTAAAACTGCTGCTTCAGACTATGAAGTGATAGGAGGTTCTCATTCCTTGCAGAGTGGGTGTGTGCCGTGGTGACAATCAAAGCTGATCAAAGCTGATCCAGGTTCCAGAAGCAAGTCAATATCTGTAATTTGACCAAAATCTAAAACAAAAACACAAATCTCACACCTAAAGATTAGATCAGTCTCAGATAGACTCAGTTCACCAAACTGTTGCAAAACATGAGGAGGCCAAAATAAATTGGCCAGCAGTTTCCTATGTGACGAGACGAGTTTGCTTTACAGGCCAAGCAAATGGCTGCAGTCTTACAGACCCCTGTTAATTGTCCATTTATCATGTAGAAACCTTAAAGGAACAAAATACAAATATCCAGTAAAAGACAGATGACCAGGCGAAATACTTAGTTGCCCAAGCATTTAGGACACAATCATTACATATAACCAGACTGAAAATAGCAAGGCTTGACATAATTGAATTGCATTAACAGTTCTATTGACCATTGCTCTGATCAGAGAGATCAGTTACAGAAGGAAAAATGCAAGAACATAACTATAACATAACATAAGCAGTTGAGTTTTAACTGCTTATCGATTTTCCCAGTAACTGTCAGAGGGTGGAGCTTTTAAAACTCCCAAATAGCATTAACTAATTAACTCTAAGCCCAAAAAATTTTACCCCCAATAACAGATGTCATTAATCAAATTTCTGATAAATCTTAAACAAAGATTTATCATAACTTTACAGTTATAACAGAAAGAAATTTTGTCTCAGTAAGTTCACAACTTAGAACAATTATCATATCTAGGTAGATGTTACATGAGTGAACATTATACATACAAATTATTTTGCTTTTAAAATACCCAATACATAGAAAAATATCCCAAATTGCATATTGTCCATAACAATAACATTTTCAAAAGGACAAAGAAAAAACTATTATGTTCAGAGGCCCTTTAAATAACCTCAGGATGACCTAATACAATCAATTTAAACTTTTAAAGACCCAATTCCACATAAAAGAATTCAAGAAGGTTTTTAACATAGCAATTAAACTTTTAGAAATATTCATACCAAAGTATGGATCACATTTATGACCATATCTCTTAACCAAGAAAACCTTTATCTATCAAAAAAAAACAAACATTCAATCATTTAACCTAAAAGTACGCATGTCCTTAAAAATCACAGTTTGCTGCACTGCCGCAATCAGATAAGAAAAAAGCGGCAGGAACATACTTAGAGAGGAGAGGGGAGGAGAGGATTCCACGTGGCCACCCTTCCTCCACTCCTGACCCCCTAGGGAAAAAAAAAATTCCCTCAGGTTCCCCACTCAATTTCCTACATGGGGATCCTTTTCAAGATTTAGCCCATCAGTTTCCCAACATCAGGCTTCTTCCCAAATCCACCCATTTCCAACTTTCTCTTTCTCCCTGACTACACACTTGAACAATCTCCTTAAAGAACTTTCCTTCCCAGATGCTCCTTTGGTAAAGTAGCAGAAGGCAGTGGGGATGGGTGGCTCCCTCCCCCACCTCTTCACCTACTCCCAAAAGTCTTTCACCTTCCTAAAATCATGCAAATCTCTAATTTCCCCTACAAATCAGTCCTTCCCAAATCACCTGTATTCCTCTTTCCTTTTCCCTTCAAAAACCTGTAAGATTCACACTATAGTGAATAGCCCAAACCTCCACAAAACCCACACATGTCCAGCAGAGCTGGATTTAAGGTATAATTTATATTAACAAATAATTCAATATATTTCAGAAGGTAACAAACTGAATCAAACTAATGCAGCTGTCTTTAAAAGTTTTTTTTCTTTTTTCTACCACATTTCTTCTAACAGCTATTAGCATCTTATTTCCAGAGCTTTTTATTGCCCAGGCCAGGCTAAGCTTGAATTTTATTGCTCTTTACTCTAGTAGGCTTTGTTTCAAGGGCAAAAAAACCTTTTCTGTCAGTTTAAAATAGCTAAATTCCATGTACTTACAAAATTAGTACAACAGGTTAAAAGTTTTAAAATCACAAGCAAATTTTCAAACAACCAATTTCCAAATTTCTTAATCATTGTTCTTAAAACTTAACAAAGCTCTTAAATCAGCAGACTAGGGGCTGTTTCCAAGACCTCCACCCCCAGAGAGGTCCATTCCAGAATCCAAAGGGGTTTCTGTGAACTTCCAAACCCATTTCATGCTTTTCTCTGCCTTCACAGAGAATGCCTAGATATTCCATTCAAACTTCTTTCCTTTAAATTGTTAGCACACTGCTCTTCTATATATATATATTTTAACTTTCTGAACTTTCAAATCCCTTTCAATCTGTTTGTTTATTCATTTCCTTTTTTTATTTCTTTCTTTCTCTCCCTTTTCTCCCTTTTTCTCACAGGCTGCTGCAGTCAGCCAGAGACAGAGAGAGAGATAGATTTTTCGAACTTCTTGATATTCTCTAAGCCTGCAACACAGAGGCTGAATTCTTATCTCTTACAAGCTTACTAACTTTTAACATAGACACACAGAGACACATGTGGAGCTCCAATTTACTAAGCACAGTTGCAATGTTGTTCTTAAATTTTTTCAACCAACAAAACAGACAAATCACACAGAACATAGAACACATATCACACAGACTACACAGTTACAACATTAAACAAACATATAACACATATCCAGAGGATATTTTCCAGCGTCCCAGAAAATACCCGTCTCAGAATTTTTAAACCCGTCGGTATTTATTCTGAGACTACAGGTTGCTAGCAACAGACCAGAACAGAACCAGAATAACCAGAACCAGAAACAGATGGTACCCCAAAAGGTACCCAGACAGACTTACTCTCCCGAATGCCGAATCGAATGCCGAATCGATTTCGTTGTCCACTGTAGGCCGGACTGAGGATGAGGAACCGCTTCCTTTTCCTAGGAGTCTCTGGGGGTAGCCAGAGTGCTGGTCTTTTCTCTCTCTTTTTTTTTTTTTTTAATTTTTATTTAATAATTACTTTATATTGACAGAATCCATGCTAGGGTAATTTTTTTTTTTTTTTTTTTTTTACAACATTATCCCTTGCACTCGTTTCTGTTCCGATTTTTTTCCCCTCCCTCCCTCCACCCCCTCCCCTAAATGGCAAGCAGTCCTTTATTTGTTGGATATGTTGCCGTATATCCTAGATACAATATATGTTTACAGAACCGAACAGTTCTCTTGTTGCATAGGGAGAATTGGATTCAGAAGGTATAAATAACCCGGGAAGAAAAACAAAAATGCAGATAGTTCACATTCGTTTCCCAGTGTTCTTTCTTTGGGTGTAGCTGCTTTTGTCCGTCCTTTATCAATTGAAACTCAGTTAGGTCTCTTTGTCAAAGAAATCCACTTCCATCAAAATATGTCCTCATACAATATCGTTGTCGAAGTGTATAATGATCTCCTGGTTCTGCTCATTTCACTTAGCATCAGTTCATGTAAGTCTCGCCAGTCCTCTCTGTATTCATCCTGCTGGTCATTTCTTTTTTTTTTTTTTTTTTTTTTTAATTTTTTATTTAATAATTACTTTATATTGACACTTGTTTCTGTTCCGATTTTTTTTTCCCCTCCCTCCCTCCACCCCTCCCCTAGATGGCAAGCAGTCCTTTATATGTTGGATATGTTGCAGTATATCCTAGATACAATATATGTTTACAGAACCGAACAGTTCTCTTGTTGCTTAGGGAGAATTGGATTCAGAAGGTATAAATAACCCGGGAAGAAAAACAAAAATGCAGATAGTTTACATTCGTTTCCCAGTGTTCTTTCTTTGGGTGTAGCTGCTTTTGTCCGTCATTTATCAATTGAAACTCAGGTCTCTTTGTCAAAGAAATCCACTTCCATCAAAATATGTCCTCATACAACATCGTTGTCGAAGTGTATAATGATCTCCTGGTTCTGCTCATTTCACTTAGCATCAGTTCATGTAAGTCTCGCCAGTCTTCTCTGTATTCATCCTGTTGGTCATTTCTTACAGAACAATAATATTCCATAACATTCATATACCACAATTTACCCAGCCATTCTCCAATTGATGGGCATCCATTCATTTTCCAGTTTCTAGCCACTACAAACAGGGCTGCTACAAACATTTTGGCACATACAGGTTCCTTTCCCTTCTTTAGTATTTCTTTGGGATATAAGCCCAATAGAAACACTGCTGGATCAAAGGGTATGCACAATTTGATAATTTTTTGGGCATAATTCCAGATTGTTCTCCAGAATGGTTGGATTCGTTCACAACTCCACCAACAATGCATTAGTGTCCCAGTTTTCCCGCATCCCCTCCAACATTCGTCATTATTTTTTCCTGTCATCTTAGCCAATCTGACAGGTGTGTAGTGGTATCTCAGAGTTGTCTTAATTTGCATTTCTCTGATCAATAATGATTTGGAACACTTTCATATGAGTGGTAATAGTTTCAATCTCATCCTCTGAAAATTGTCTGTTCATATCCTTTGACCATTTATCAATTGGAGAATGGCTTGATTTCTTATAAATTTGAGTCAGTTCTCTATATATTTTGGAAATGAGGCCTTTATCAGAACCTTTAACTGTGAAAATGTTTTCCCAGTTTGTTGCTTCCCTTCTAATCTTGTTTGCATTAGTTTTATTTGTACAGAGGCTTTTTAATTTGATGTAATCGAAATTTTCTATTCTGTGATCAGTAATGGTCTCTAGTTCATCTTTGGTCACAAATTTCTTTCTCCTCCACAAGTCTGAGAGATAAACTATTCTATGTTCCTCTAATTTATTTATAATCTCGTTCTTTATGCCTAGGTCATGGACCCATTTTGATCTTATCTTGGTATATGGTGTTAAGTGTGGGTCCATGCCTAATTTCTGCCATACTAATTTCCAATTATCCCAGCAGTTTTTATCAAATAATGAATTCTTTTCCCAGAAGTTAGGGGCTTTGGGTTTGTCGAACACTAGATTGCTATAGTTGACTATTCTGTCTTGTGAACCTAACCTTTTCCACTGATCCACTAATCTATTTCTTAGCCAATACCAAATGGTTTTGGTGACTGCTGCGTGCTGGTCTTTTCTCAAGGAGCAGACCCAGGTCCTGAGCCCCCCTCAGGCCTAAGTGGAGACCGAGAGGTCTCTAATCTCTAATCCAGTTCTCAGTTTCTATTATCTCGGTGGGACTTCCAAATTGTAATGCCGGAGAAACTGAGGCAGGAGAGAGATTAGAGAGTTTTAATATTTTTATTAATGGGAGAGTAAGATTGACTGGACAGGACTCTCGTTCTCAGATTATCCAGTCAGACAGAGATAAGTATACTGGGACCAAGGAATCCATATTGGTCCCAGGGCTGGAGGATCCAAAGAATCCAGCGTCCAGCATACAGCTGCCAGATGCCATTCTCCAGCAATGAATGGAGGAACCCCAACTTCTTAAATACCTTTTTGGAGACAAAGAAGAGAAAGGGAGGGAAAGTTTTTATCAGGGAGGGGAAGCCATAAAACCCTAAAAAATCCGGAGACAAAGGAGTAAAAGATATCGTGGGTTATCTTGGAATATTCTAAAGGAATATTGTAAATCCTTGAGGACACAAAACAGTCAGGAATCTACTCTCTTATCTTGCTAATTTATAAGAGATTGAGACAGAACAGTTAAGGAAACTGAGACAGGGAAACTGAGTCAGGATAGTTAAAGAGAACTATCGCATAACAGTGTAAGATACTGTAAATTAGAGTACATCCTTCTCCAAGACAATGTTGTAATTGTGGGAGGGTATACTCCAAGTATTTAGAGGGGATGTTTTTATACCATTTGTTCTTGATACCTTGCTCCTTTGGCATCATATGCCTGCCTTAGTAAATGCTTTTGCTAAAAAGCTAATCCTACTGGCCAATAGTGGGATATGTAGGAAGGTATTTTATATTGTTCAGGAAACCATATTTATCAATGTTATTTAAATCTAACTTTATATGGCTAGAAATTATCTAAATCAAAACTTTTACAGTAAAGGTCAGACTGACCTCCAAGACATTGGGAATGTTTGGATCCCACCCAAGTCTGGGGTTTTGCTCTTAGTTAGCTCTTTGGTTCCCCAATTTTATATTTACTTCGCCATTGATCTTAGCTTGAATGCTTATGTTTACTGAAGCACATCTCTTTAGACTTTGGGAACTTCTCTCTTTACAAAATAGCTTAATTGGTATGCCTGTGCAATTCTATGTGACATAAATTTCCTAGAGACTTTGACTGGAGGCCTTCTTCCTAGCTTTCTTCCTCTACCAAATGACCAAATAAATTTCTTTCTAAAACTATTGCAGATTTTGGGCTTCATTCTCATGACTAACAGAAGTACTTCAGTGGGGGGGATCTATAATATTAGAAGTATACTTCTAGAATCTTGATTGTAGTGATTGCTCCCCTTTGGGGACCCCAGTTCTCAAGTACAAGCATAAGTTTGAGGTGGCTCTAGAGCAGATGCTGTTATGGCACTTTACAGAATAGTAAATATAATATTGTTTAGAGAGAGAAATTGTTCTTGTAGAAGTTATTTCTAGAACTGTCTGAAAGGAAATTTCAACCATTTTTTCCACAGTTTGGATTAAAAAAGACAAAGACAGTTAGGCTGTATACATGGCTTTATTCCTTCTAAATAAGTGGATATGTAGACATGGTAGCACAGTTAGAACTGAGTCAAGGTGGGCACAGGCAGTAGGCTACTAAAGACAAAATCACAGAAGGGTGGTAGTGGGGTGATTGCATAGTGGTCTTTATCAGGTCATCTCTGGGCTGGGTTGTTTTTCAGAACTAGGGAGTTGATATGAATCAGTCTGAGCTGGTTATCTGACATAGGGAAAGTTTTCTGTTCAGTATATCAGTACTGAAAGGAATTTCAGATGTGCCCTGCAAGGAATATTAAATTTTATCTGATTCTCAGGTTAGTCTCACCCCTTCTGGATACAGAGGGAGCTTGAGCTAATCAAGGGGATTAGCAAAATCATTAACCATTCTGTGAGGCTGAGATGAAGAGAATATACTTTCCAGGTTTGGGTTTGCCTGTTTGTTCAGACTTCTGAGTGTACAGGAGGTAGTTAGGTGATTATGTGGATAGAATTTTGGACTTGAGGTCAGGAAGATCTGATTTCAAATATGACCTCACATTCTAGGCAAAATCACTTGAACTTATCTACCTCAATTTCTTTATCTGTAAAATGGGAATAATAATAATACCTGGATTCCATTGTTGTTATGTGCATCAAATGAGATGATATTACATAAAATACAAATGCTACATAAGTGTTAGCCAGCTATTTTTGTTGTTATAAAATTAGAAAGGTAGGTGGTCAGGTTATGAAGGACTTTAAAGGTCAATAAACCCTGTAGGGTTAGACTTAAGTAACGTACTGATGGATTGAGAAAAAAGTGTACTACTAATTTAAGCACCTTGAATTTCTGCCTTGTGCCCTTATACTCAAAACCCAATACCACTGAGTATACTCTCAACTCTTGGATATGTAATTTAACTATCCAGTTCATGAAATAGCACTGCACTTAGTTCTGTCACAGTGGTCATTTCTGAATGATGTTTGGAAAAAATCTTATTTGATATTACTATGGCTGATAGCTTCTAAATTAGAGGTTGTCAACTTTTTTTGATCATAGACCCAATGGTATGTTGGTAAATGTTTAACAATCAGTCCTGTAGGAAAACAGTATATACACAATATACTTTTAAATTTAAGCTGCATTCTTAACATTCTCCTTATAAGTGGACAATCAAGAAAATAATACATCAAACCCTAGTTTGTAGCTATTAGATGATTTCTGAGGTGTAAATTTACTGAAAATTTAATAAACTTGTCTCTCTGGTTTGAGTAAGCTTCAGGCCATTCTTTCATGTATTTCTTTTGATAGTGGTAGTGAATGAAGTCTATGAATACTTTCAGAATTATATATATATATATTTGGCTTGTTTGTTTGTTTTGCTGAGGCAATTGGGGTTAAGTGACTTGCCCAGAGTCACACAGCCAGGAAGTGTTGTGTCTGAGGTCAAATTTGAACTCAAGTCCTCCTGACTTCAGGGCTGGTACTCTATCCATTGCACCAGCTAGCTAACCCCAGAATTATGTTTTAAAATGTATCATTAAAATACATAGGATTACAAAGGAATTCAACTACATTGAACTCTATTGAGATATAGTTATCAAAATATTTAAAAAAGCCTAAATTCGTAGACCCCAGGTTAAGAATTTACTTGATTTAAATTCATTTTGTTGTCACAAAAATATCCAGACCTCATAATTTGCACAAGTTGCAATAACTTTTCTCCTGTCAGCTGCGTTTCAGAGAAATACATTTCTGCAAAAATAATCTAATTTTTATAGGTACAAATGCTCTTACAAATTTTCCTTTTCTTTTTAATAGTTTAAACTTCTTCAGTGTGTCCTACAAATACCCATTCTTCATTTGACTGAGTATGCTCAGAGGAGAAATCCTGAGTGAGATACATTAGTCAAAAGTTGGAAACAGCATATTCTATGTCTTGGATGGAAGCATTCCAGAATTGCCAATATTTATAGGCTATAGTTAGTCAGCTCCTTCCCCTCCCATTCCCTTCTTTTTCTCACCTGTTCATTTATTTCCTGTTTATTAGCACCCGACACCATCAAAGATAGGTAGGGAAAAGAGGAAAAATGATCACAATCTTAAAAAAATTTTTTTTGAATAGTGCTAGCAGAAAATGGAGATTATTGACTGAAATGAGATTTTCCTGTGGACTGCATTTTCTGTGCTTCCCAGTGTTCTCTAACTATGGCTAATTATGAGCTGGTTCCTGAGAATAGACAGTGCCATCAGGAAGAATATGAAAGGTCAATTGATCAACACTATATAGTAGTGAAGCTCTAATCCATTTCTCAAGGATTCAGGAATAATCAAACCAGGTAGGAGGCTTTTATTCATTTTAACAGGGTTAGCTCTTATTCTGTCTTAACTTCACAGGATATCTATGTCCTGGCCTGCACTTTGAATGTTCACACATCAATTCAGTGACTCAGTAACTGGCTTCCTGTTTAGTCACAGCTTCTGGCCACAATTTTCCTTATTGCTCCCTCTGTCATATGTCTTAACTATAATCCTAGGGGTAGCTAGAGATTTGTAGAGATGCTTGGGTGCAGACCTTTTGTTAAGAGCTGCTCAGTCATTCAGTGCCTATGTGTGGGCTTTATAATTCCTTGATTATTTCCTTTTGATAACCTTTCATTTGTAACTTTCATGTTAGGATTAGATCCTATTTGTAATTGTTCAGTATAGAAAGGACCCATACTCTTAATTCAATTCAAAGTACATTTTGCTGAGCATATAAGTGCCAAGTACCACGCGGGGCTCTGCAGAGGCTATAAAGATGGATCTTTGTTCTCAAAAAACTCTTTTTGAGATTTCATTAAGATGAAATACACAAATAATAAATAATACAATAATAATAAATAATAAAAGAGTGAAAATACAAAATAAAGTTACATATTGCCCTTGATAATTCACAAGAAAGAGGAATCACTCCTGATTTAGGAGACTAAGGGAAGTTATGCAAAGGATGTAGCACTTGAGCTGCGTCTGGAAGAATATAGAGTATCAACAAGAAGAAATATGGATAGAAGGGAAGAGATTCCAAGAATGGAAAATAACATGAGTGAAGAGGAGAATACATTACTGGTCAAAACATGGTTCTGGAATGGTGGATAGACTGGTTTGGAGGGGGTATAGAGTATATAGAAAGGAGAACAATGTGAGAAAAGGCAGGAGAACCAGATTGTGAAGGCCATTGAATATCAGGCCAAAGAATGTGGATGCATTATTGGGCAGGTAATAGGGAATTATTTAAAATTTTTGAGCTGGAACCAGAGAGACCTGTGTATCAGCCAATGTGGTAAGGAGAATGGTGGCACCTTTAATTGAAACAGGAAAGATTAGAAGATTAGCAGATTTTAGGAGGGGGAGGATGAGTTCAGTTTTGAACATTGTTGAGTTTCAGGTATGACAAGACAGGAGTTAAAAAGGAAGGAAGTGATTGCACTGGATTTGGGATTTTGTAAAGTTTCTAAGTTTCTATATGATCCTGAGTCTTTCCTTGGAACTCTTGAAAAGGTTCTTGAAACTGTTTTCAAGAGCAGAAAAATACTAATTTTGAAAGGCTCTTGAAAAAAAAATACTAATAAGTCTGCCTGCAATACTATATGGTAAAAAGACATGGGAAAAGTTTCTGAGGAATTGAAAATTAAGATCAAACAGAAGGCAATTCAGAGGTTCCTGTTCTGCACAAGTGGACTACAACTTATAATTAGTAAGGAACTTCAAATAACAAGAACTATCATCAAAGAAATATGTGATAGGAAGAGAGGATGGTATGGTCATGTGGTTAAAGGTTGAGTATTCTTCTACTGGTATTCTTATGGGATATTAAGCTGAGGAAGTGCTCCAACTTGAATTTGGTCCCAAGCCCTCTTCTCTTTCTTTTATTGCATGAGGTGATCTTCTGGTCTCTATGCAGATAATTCTTAAATATGTTTATTTAATTTTAATCTTTGTTGTATACTTTTCCTGGACATCTTGAATTTGATGTCCTGTAGATAGCCTAAAGTCAACTCTTTTCTTCTGAATGTCTATTGTCAAGTGCTACTACCATCTTCCCAGTTACTTAGGCTCACAGTCTCCATGTCATCCTTGACTCCTCAGTCCCTCAAAATTCAGTCACTGTAATCAGTTAATCAAGAAACATTTATTAAGTAACTACTAAATTGTCATGCACTGTGATTAGTACTGGGGGTACAAAGAGAGCAAAAGATATTCTCCATCTTCAAGGAGCTTATAATTTAATTAGGGAACTAACATGCAGACAAACATATATAAAGCAAGATATTAGGAATATCTTGGAATAAATAGAAAATATTTAACAGAGGGAAGGTGCTAACATTATTAGAGCTTGGGAAAGACTTCCTGTAAAAGATATTTTAGTTAGGACTCGGTTGCTAAATCCTCTTGATCTACCTTCTGTGACACTGCCATCACCCTGTTGCAGGCCCTTATCATGTCATCATGGCTCGAGTACTAAAATAGCCTTCTGATTGATCACTCTGCCTTAAGTCTCTCCTTTTTCCAGTCCATTCTCCACTCAACTCTCAAAGTGATCTTATAAGTGATGGTCAGGTGTGACCATGTCACCCTTCTTTATTTAATATACTCACTGGCTTCCTGAGACCTCCAGAATCAAGTATAATATTCTTTGGCTTTTAAAACCCTTCATAATCTGGCCCTTGCCTGCTTTTCTACTCTTTCCACTCTTTACCTTTCTTTTATATCTTCTATTTACGAATGACTCTCCCCTCTGCATTTCCTTTGGCTGTCCCTCATGCCTGGAACCCTATCTCTCCTTCCCTCTGTCTTCTGCCTTCCTTGACTTCCTTCAAGTCTCAGCTGTAATCCCACCTGTTGAAAGAAATCTTGACTTACATGAACTGATGCTAAGTGAAGTGAGTAGAATCAAGAGAACATTGTACATGGCAACAAGAAGATTGTTTGATGTTCAACTGTGATGGACGTGGCTCTTTTCAACAAGGGGTGATTCCAGGCAATTCCACTTGGCATGGAAAGAGCCATCTGCATCCAGAGAGAGAAAAAGATGGGGAACTGAATATTGATCACAACAATATATTTTTACCTTTGTTGTTGTTATTATTGTTTGTTTGCTTGTTTTTTCTTTCTCCTTTTTTCCTTTTTGATTTGATTTTTCTTGTGCAGCATGATAATTGTGGAAATATGTTTAGAAGAAATGCACATGTTTAACCTATGCTGGATTATTTGCTCTCTTGGGGAGAGGAAAAGGTAGGAAAGGAGAGAGAAAAATTTGGAACACAAGAATTTGCAATCACTTGTGACTGATTTGTGCAACACAAAATTGAATGTTGAAAACGATCTGCATGTATTTTAAAAAGTTATTATTAGAAAATTTTTCAAAAAAAGCAGTCTTTGCCAATAACCTCTCAATTGCTAGTATTTTTCCTTGGAGATTGTTTCTAATTTATCCTGTTTTGTATGTATAGAGTTGTGAGTTCCTTGATAGCAGGAACTATTTTCTATGCACACCTGGCATTTAGTACAATACCCAGCACATAGTAATTAATATTGGTTGAATTTTCTTGACTTGCGTGTATTCCCTGTGTCTAACTTATGAAAGGACATGGACTAGAATTCTATAGAATGGACAAATTTAAATAGACTGTGATCTATTATGCTACAAATTGATCTATTTGAATATTTGAGTAAGATTTGAGTAACCTGAGGTTAAGGATAGGAAAAAGGAACAAGGAGAGAGGATGAGAATGATGACACAAAAAGAAATGATGATTAATAAAATAAATTCAAGGGGAAGATAAGAGGAAGTGAGTTCAAAGATGGGCAAGAGAGAACACTAAGGGAATTCATGTTAGAGAGCCTCAGTGTCCCCAGCAAAGCAGGAAAGATCATTTTTCATTTAATTCAGCAAGATTTAAGTGCCTACTATAAGCCAGGCGCTAGGGATACATGACAAAAATAAATCAAATCTAAGTCACCTTAGCATGGCCCAGTGCACAGAGAGCCAGCTGTGGAGTTAGGTCATTACAGTGCTCTTGTTTCCTAGACCTCAGAGACTTGGTAATAATATCATTCCATTTTTCTCCCTTAACTTTTCCCTAGGTTTTCCACCATTCTTCTGACTTTGTCCTTTGTGAGGGAGAAAGAAAGCTTTCATTGTTCAAGCAATTATTTATTAAGTACATACTACTATGAATAGGGGAATATAATGAAAAGAAAGAAAGGAAGGAAGAAAGAAAGAACAAAAGAAAGAAAGAGAAACTAAGTCTGCATTCATGGAGCTTTTATTTTTGGAGGGAGTAGGGAGAGAAGGCATATACATAAAACTTGATACAAATACATATATATGTATACACACCCATATATATGACAGTAATTTTGAGGGGAGCTGTTCGTAGTTGTAGTAGATCAGGACAAACTTTATATAGGAGATAATTCGAGCCAGATCTTGAAACTAGGTATTCTAAAAGATTAAGGTAAAGATTATAGGTGTGGGGGATGGCCTGTACCAAAACACATTTAGGCAATGTAGTTTATGAGGGACACCATTTGGCTGGATTGAAGAGTACATAAAGGCAGAAGTACATATAATAAATTTGGATAGGTAGATTGGATCCAAATAGTGAAAGGTTCTGAATGCCGAAAGAATTAGAACTGGTTCTAGAGGCAACAGGGAGTCCTCAGATCTCTTGAATAGGGGAGTGACGACAGCTCTGTGAATTATATCTTGGAGAAATGAGAACTTGAGGCAGGATGACAAGTTAGGCAATTATCCTGGTGGTCCAGGAAAGAGAGAATAAGATCTTGAACAAAGGTGGTGCCCATGACTGTGGAAAGTTATGGGTGGAATAGATTTTGGGATGCAATTGGCAAGTCTTGTCAATTTGGACATATGGAAGAATGAAGAATCAAGGACAACTTTGAAAAAGTGAAGCTGGGTAACTGATAGAAATATGGACGACTGCAGAGAAATAAAAGGATTATGAAAATAAAGTGAATTTGAGGGACAAAATGGTATTTTATTTTGGTTGTATTGAGTTTGCAGTGCAAAAAGGATATCCAATTAGAAATGTCCTGTAGGTAACTAGCAATGTAGGACCAAAGCCCAGTATAAAGATGAGATCTGAATGTATAAATTTGAGAATCATGTATTTAAAAATGATAATTGAACCCATGGGAGCTAGAGAGAAAGAGAGAGACAGAGACAAAGAGACACAGAGACACACACACAGAGAAAGAGAATGAAGAACAGAAGAAATCTCAGGTAAAAAGGCTAAATTTAAGAGTGGTCATTTATTACTGGTGGCAAGCATTCTGCACCTAGAATTGTCTGTCAAAACAAATGTTCATTTATTTTTCACAGATTGCCATTTAGCACTGGTATTGTCATTGTTCATTAGAGATAGGTAAGTAGTTTAAGGTAATGAGGTCTTTTCCATCTAGGTCACTGTTCTTAGGAAGTCAATCTCCTCATATATTTGTGGCCCTTAACTTTGGCTTTTATGTGAAGTGAAAATTGCACCAGTACAGTAATTATTTGTCATATTAGAAATTCTCTCCCCTCTGCTACTTTAGCCTCTAATACAATATGGCAACCCTGAAGTTTAGCTATGTTATGTTTAGGGAGACAAGTAGACAGATGGTCATGATTGTCAGTAACTTGAAAGACCATTAAATTAAGAGTCAGAACATCTGGATTCTAGTCCCAGTCTCACTGTATATTGTGGAATCTTAGATAAGTCATTAAGTCATTTTAGTTAAGTCAACAGCGCCTGGCTTTTTGTGAGCCTACTCAAATTACTATAGATTCTATAAAGAACTCAAATTACTATACATTATTGCAGCTTTAACCCTATAATTTTTCTTTACTTATCATTATCTTTATGGGTACATGATCCATTTCATTCACATAATAATTACATGCAACTGGATTTGTGCATTGGGGAAATTCCTGCAGATCAGGAGAGCATCCTATGGAATGGAAGGTCCCCTTTAGCTAGAGAGTATTGTACCTGAATCACTTTTAGATTTAGGAAGGGACATAGAAATAATTAGATTCAACTTTCTCATTTTCTAGTCGAAGAAAATGACATCTAAAAAAAATGAAAGAACTTTGTCCAAGGTCATATATATATATATATATAATTGGTAGAATCTTCTGATTCGTGGTTCATTCAGTCAAGCAACAATCCTTTTATTAAGTACCTTTTATGTTTGAGGCTCTTAATGAGCTCTTTCTACTATACTAAGTCTTGTATGGTTACTTACTTATCATGATCTTAACTACTTTAACTGTGTGCTGTTTGTTTTCAACCAATACAATTTGGATGATAGGGGTTGAGGGGTAAGGAATGAAGTTCTGGTTCCCTCCTCTTTGCCCGAGTCCTCTGAATTTGGTATCCTGCTTTTAAATGAAATGCATAAGTTCTTTGACAGAGGGAGGAAGTGCTGATTATTTCACTTTCCTTCCTCTCTAGCCTTTAAGCTTATGAATATGGAAGAAGGAATACTATACAGATATGGAAGAAGGAATACTCTGCAGTGGACACTCTTTATATCTAATGCTAAGTTAGAAAAAAATAATTATTTGTAGCAAAATGTGTGCATGTTTGGAGAGGTGGGTGTGGAGAGAGTGAGCCTATTTTGTGTATTAGGAACAAATTAATGTTTTGTATATAATCTTCTAAGTTACAAGAAGGCTAATGATTTAGTTGTTTCAGACTGTAATTATATTAAATGAGATAGATTTTCCATCCTCTAATTATGTATACATACAGACATATACTCTTGATGCCTAGCATTTATGTGTTCAGAGGCCCTAACACTCAAGAATTAATCCAGCTTTGCAACCACCTTTCCTCCTACAGCAAGTAACAGTTTTCATCAAATGAGTAAAAACATGTTAATTTGTTTTGACTCTCCACTTAACCTCTGGGAAGAAAGAATAAGAAAAAATTTTGGTAGCCAGATGCATTTTTGGCATTTATTCATAAGATTGCCTAAATGCTCTCATAGTATGTATTTGTAGCAGTTTGATTTTGAGCCAGATTTTCCTATACCTGCCCCCTGGCTGTACCTAAGGTATGCTTAACGGGGGCTCCATTTACTCTTTCTGTTCACTGAAGTATGAGTTATTTTTTTCTGTTTCCATTTGTTTAAAAAGTAAAGTGTCCTCATAGTTTGAAGAATTAAAATAACTTCCAGAGAGGTTTCATTTACAGCCAGAAAAATTTTCTGATCTTGTAATAAACAGGCTTAAATTGTAATGTTATATGAGATTGCTGTTATTTCTCACTAAGGAACTCTTCTGGTTCTTCCCTTTCCCCTCCATGCTATCCCATTTACTAGTATTCTTCAACCTCCAGAAATAATTTTGTCTTTATCCTGCATATAATTCATATTTATTTATCTGTGCTTTCCTTATCTTCTCAAAGAGTAGAATTTAAATTCCTGGAAGATAGAACTTTTTTTTTTTTCTATTCTTAAAACCTTGGGCATTTCCTGGCACATAATTGATGCTTAATAAATGCTTGTTGAATTAATGAAAAATATGACAAGGAATATTTATATAAAGGTAAAAACATTTATATAGAGAATATATATGTATATGTATGTACATGCTTTCTCTCTCTCTTTTTTTGTCTCTCTGTCTCTGTCTCTCTCTCACTTTTATATACACACACAGAGCCTAAATGATGATCTACATGTGTGTCCAAAAATCAGCCCATGTTAAGTTCATAGTCTTGTCAGCATATTGATTGTAAAATAATGAATTTTTTGGCGAGAGAAATCCCAGAAAACTTATCTATTAAGTTGTAGAAAGATTGTGATTGATGTTGATGTATCTTTGATGTAAACTTACAGATCTAAGAGACAATATGAGCCTGTATTATGGCCATGCACTTTTCTTTATTCTTTGGTAGCATAATTGTTCATCTGAGTGAAACATAAGATCTTTTGAGTGACTAGCATAATAGTTACTCATAAAGGCATTTTAGGCTGATAGCATTCCCAGAATGTTCAGCCAGTCAGAATAGATGTCATCTATATTTCAATGGATTTCTAAATGGGTAAAACAACATTTTCCCTTTGATTAATTTATTTGTTTTTTTGGTCCTGAAGGACTTCTATGATACTGAATTCTAAGGACTATGGAAGTTTAAAAAAAAAGAAAGGATGTGAAACAGAAAAATGTTTAGGATAGAGCTAGCAAAATAGAAGCCTTGGATTAGCATTTATTTGTGCAGTAAGCATATCCTTTAGGAGTACAGATAAAAAGATACACGTAATCATATGCACATCCAAATAAAATGTTAATTATAGAAACTCTTCTGAGTTAGTCACTGTCTTATCTGGGCATGACCTAGTAGGATCCTCTTTCCAGTCCCAACTTTTATTGAAGCTAAAATGAAGAAGCTGGGGCTTCTTATACAACTTGCTGAGATTTCCATTGAGAGAACTGACATGTGAACCAGCTTGATGAAATTCCCTCTCCAGACAACCAAAGAAACATCGGTAACCTGTGTCATTTAAGGGAATTTAATGAAGCCAAATTATAAGAGGCTGAAGGGAGAGTTGACAATCAGGAAGTAAAGGTCTGGGTTGTAGACAATTGCATTGTCCAAGAAATTTTGTAGTAAAGAGTAAGAAAAGTTGAAGGAATACTAGATGAGATAGAGAAGAGCATCCATATGTGAGATTTCAACACCCAGTTTATTGCCTTCATGAAGCTGTGACTGTGGCTAAAATTCTTTGTTCAAAATTAATGAAGAATAGAGAATAAAAACAAGAACAAGAAAAATTATTATATCCTATGTTTATGGAAACGTGAAAATGAGGCTTAGGGAGATGATCTAAGATTTTAAAATCTCACTTGTTTAAAACCGTTTGCTATCTAACTTGTAATGGATAATGCATGTTTGGAGCGTTGGAAGTATGGTGGCAAAAGGAGCTCTAGGAAGGAACTCTCTAGATACTTTTATATTCCTGTTTCTAAACAGTATATGATGACCAATCATTTAGTAAGCAGTTATTAAGCATACTATAATGTTCCGGTTACTGGGATAGGTTTATAAATACAAAGAAGAAAAAAAACCTTCTGTCAAGGAGACTACATTTAAAAATTTTTTTTATTTTCCCCCAATTACATGTTAAAACAATTAAAACCACATTTTTTTTTTAAGTTTTGAATTTCAAATCCTATCTCTCCCTCCTTATTCCCTCCACTCCTCCTCTCCCCGATACTATAAGCAATCTATAGTTTATTCATGTACAATCATGTAAAACATTTCCACATTTACATTTTATTCAAGAAGACAAGAAGATGGCATTCTAATATCAAGGGAGTAGATAAGTACATACAGAATAAATACAAGACATTTAATTCCAGGGCATCTAGATGGCACAGTGAATAGAATGTCATATTCATCTTGAGTACAATCTGGGCTCAGACACTTAATCCAACCATAATAATAATAGCTAACATTTCTATAGCACTATAGGGATAATGAGGTCATTGCATAGAGTGCTGGATCTGGAGACAGGAATTCTTGAGTTTAAATCTGCCCTCAGATACTTGCCAGCAGTGTGAACTTAACTGTTTAGCCTCAATTTCCTAATCTGTAAAATGAGGTAGAGAAGGAAATAGAAAGTAACTTCAGTATCTTTGCCAAGAAACCCTCATATGGGGCTATGAAGAGTCGTTTACAACTGAAATGACTTAATAACAGCAATAATTTAACTAAAAGTGATTTGGAAGGAAAGACAATTGTAGTTGAGGGAGGAAAATGCCTCATATTTTACAGGGATTATTAACTTTTTTTTTTTTTTTTTTTTTTTTTTTTGCATCATGGACTCCTTTGACAGTCTAGTAAAGTCTATGGACTCCTTCTAAGAATAATTTTTTAAATGCATAAAATATATTGGATCCTAACAGGGACAGTTATTTTGAAATAAAAGTGTAATATATTTTTTCCTCATTTAAGTTCATGGAGCCCTTTGAAATCTACCCATGTACTACATGAGAGTTTGTTGACTTCTAGATTAACCACTGATATAGACTGAAGCTTGAGCTTCATCTTAAAGGAATAGAGGGAATTCCATGAGTTAGAAGTAAGAAGGGAATGCATTCCAAGAATGGGAGATCTGCAAAGACACAGAGATGAGAATATGAAGAGAAAAAAGGCCAATTAGTCTTTCTCTGATGGAGAGAAAGTGACATACAATGAGTGATGTACAATGTACACTAATATATAATGAGTTTGGAAAGGTAGTTTGAGGCCATATTGTAAAGAACTTTAAAAAATCAATAGAAGAGTTTGTATTTATCCTAAAGTTTGTTGAGTATGTTTTTAATGTGCTTAAATCCACTTATAGAAAATTATTTCAGTGCTGTGTAAGATGTATTGCAGTAGAGAGAGATGAGGCAGGGATACCAGTTAAGAGATTATTACAATAATTAGGACAGGAAGAGTTGAGGATCTCTAAGGTGGTCAATTGGTGAATTGAGAGAAGGGATTGAATACAAGAAATGTGCAAGTAGAAGCAAAATTTGACAATTGTTTGAATGTATTGGGTGAAGTGAAGAGTTGAGAATAATGCTAAGATTATGAACCTGGAGCACTGAAAAAATGGTGCTGCCTTTGGAAGAAACAAATTTAGAAGAAAAAGTAGGTTTTGGGGAAAGGATTATTAGTTCTGTTTTGGATGTGTTGAGTGATATGTGTCCAAAATATCCTTTTTGAAATGTCCAATGGGCAATTGGTAATGTAAGACTAAAGGAAGAGACTGCTGAAGGTGGAAATCTGTGAGTCATTGGAATAGAGATGATAATTAAAACCCAAGAGATCTGATGAGATCAGCAAGAAAGAGAAAGAATGTAGACACAGAAGAGAAAGGGACCTAGGGCAGAGCATTAGGGGACCACTCACAATAAGAGAATGTGATATGGATGATGGAACAGCATAGACAACAGAGGGCCATTTAGACAGGTTGCAGGAAAACCAGGAAACTACTCTGTGTCATGAAAACATTGAAACATCAAAGAAAAGAGGATGATCAATTGCACAAAATGCAGATAGTTTAGAAGGATGAGTGTGCAGAAGAAAGCCAATAGATTTGACAATTAAAAAAATCATTGGCAACTCTAGAGAGATCAGTTTGATTTAATAGATGCTATCAGAAATCAGAGTGCAAAGGTTGAGAAGTATATGAAAGAGAATACAAACAGTAAATATGTATACCTTTTTCTGAAAAAAGGAGGAAAATAATAGGATGATATGACTTGAGAGAATAATATAGACTTTATGCATGAAGAGACTTACGTGTATTTTTGGGTAGTAAGGAATCCTTGTTGTTGTTTGTCCTTCTTTCTGGAAAAGGACCATGATATCAGGGAGATGATGCTGTGACATGCAGGTAAGTCGGATTTCAATGAGGGAGGACTGTGTGAAGTTGTCTGCTTCACTTTACTCTCCAGAGCCATCTGGGTCCAGGGATGAGATATAGATCAGGACAACTGGAGATGGTCCTGCATGCAGAGGGAAAGACCTTGACCTTTTAAAGCTAAGATCTTTTTTTTTTTTTTTTAGAGAACAATTTAATAATTTATTTAATAGAGAGATTTACTAGGACCAAATGGAGCCATGGTTTGGTCCCAGAACTGAATGAGACTATCATCTCCAAGAATCCAGCGGTGAATGTCAGATACAAGATTCTTTTATAGGGTAACAAGAACAATGACATAATGGGAGAGGTTCCTGGATGGGGATGACCTAATGGGGGGAGGCACCTAGGATGACATAATGGGAGGTACTGGAGAGGCTCCTGATATTCTAATGATGTCTAAAATTAAAGCTAAGATCTTTTGATAGGTTCCTGTTTGATTCAGGCAGCACAAATTCATGAATCAAAGCTAGAGAAGAAATGAGCCCCCCCAAAATGGCTTCTTTAATCTAGTCAGAAAAAAAAAACCCAAACTCTAATCTGGGAGGGGAAGACCCTCAGAGTTTCTAGTCAAAACAGAAAAAATTGCTAGAAAGAAGTTGCATGTTCAAAACTAGGGCAGGAGTGTTTGAAATGGCAGACTGCTGAAATAGATATAGGAGATGGGATTAAATGGTCATGTAGTGAGTGATCCTTGGCTTTGCCGAGGAGAAGGACCATCACATTGTCAAAGGCCGAGGGAAAATGGAATGATGGGAAATGATGACAAAGGTTTTTGAAACGAAGAGGAAAGGAGAAAAATAAACCTTTATTTTCTCAGTAAAGTAAGAGGAGAAGTCCTTAGCTGAGGGAGAAAGAAAAAGAATTTTTGAAGGCTGAAGTTTTGAAGGCCAAGTTTAGAAATAATTTTCTATGGGCAGTGAGATAGGGAATAAATTAGGAAGGAATAAAAGGATTAATGCCTTGCTACAGTTAGTGCTCAGTTGAAATTGGATAATATGAATTTATGATATTCTTACTCAGCATGATTGTGACTTAATTTCTGTTCAACAGCATATAAGCAGGATTGGAAGAGGCAGGTGGTGGTAATAATTCAGAGCTGAGCTTTGGCAAGTTATTTGTTGCAATAGGACAAGAGATAAAGGGACTTGAGAGTAAATGACAGTGTAGAGTTAAATTAGTTGGGAAATTGGAAAAGAAATAAAGTGAAGTCAGAGTAGGGGTAAGTACCAAAGAGAGAAGTACCAAAGAGAGAAGGAATTGGATATCTTGAAAAAGGCAAAGAATTAGGTTTAGGTGAGGTAAGTCATCAGAAGATATGGAATGAGAGAACATTAATAACCAGATAAAGGGAAGTCAAGAGTTTTTGATTAAGGAAGTAGAACACTTGTAGATAATGGTGAGATCCAGTGTGACATCCTTAGAGATAGCTAAGATTGAGGGAAGGATGAGGGATTTAAGGAGGAATTTAAAGGAACTCTGGGGGAACATTGGTATAGATTCAGAAGTCCTTTAGTATAAGGGCAGATTAGGAGGAAAGAAAGATGGTGAGCCAGGTGCTGTTCTCCTCGAGAAAGGAAGGAGAATACAATGTCATAGTGATCTTATGGATAAACCCTAATAGAGGTCAACTTGATCTTTTAAAAAATTGTCTTTAGAAAAACTATGTAAACTTAATAAACAAGGCCATTTTAGATCAAAGAAGGAACATAGTTAGGGGATATTGACACAGGTCAAAATTGAGTGGGAAATAGTTATTTTGCAGCTGAATCTGTAATGGCTAGTGTGTGTTTCACGATACTTAAAGTTGTAAACATGGAGAAATTGTGGTAATCTGGATCAAGTCCTCTAATAATAGAGGGGGCTCATATGTAGTCCACAAATACTCATTAAAACAGGATTATAAATTAAAATCAGCTGTTTGGGGTAAGGGAGGGACATACAAAATCACTTGATCTGTGGGGCACAGAAGAAGAGACTAGTAAAGCAATTCCCAGCCCCATTTGTCATCAGGGTCTAAAATTTAATGTAGGAAACAAACATTTAAGTCCTAATATATGTGAAGTATTGTAATAGAATGCATGAAAGACAAAGCTAAAATTCTGATATCCAGAGCTATGAGTTTACAGTTTTTCTTGTTGCTTCCAGGCAAGAGGAAAGCTGCCATCTTAGAATATCTGAGTCATTGCAGAAAAGAGAGGTCTGCATTTTATTAGAAATTGTTATTAATGTGTTTCACATTTGATCAATTGGTCACATGTCACCCTGTTCCTTTCCAAGTCTTGCTCCAGAATGGAGATTAAATCAATACTACCATTGATGTTGGAAAGGGCATGAAAATTGAGTGCTCTCTGGTTTTATTCATAATCCTTGTGACTCCCCAGACAAAATTTTCCTTTCCTCGCTACCCTTTCTTTATATGTAAGTTCTCCTAGTTTCTCCCCATTCTAGTCTATTTTCCACTTCTCTGGAAGTTTTCTTCTCTAAAGCACAATTTCTGACCATGTCTTCCCTACCTCTTTTCCATTCAATAAATGCTAGCAACTCCCCATTACCTGCAGGTTGAAATATAAAATTCTCTCACTGCTTGGCTTTTAAGTCTCTTGATAACTTGGTCTTGTCTTACCTTCCTAGTCTCTTATACTTTATTCCCTAGCCTCTTTGCCATTCCTTGAACAGGACACTCCATTTCTTGATTGTACATTTTTATTGTCTATGCCTTATGCCTGGAAATGTCTCTCCTGGTCTCTATCTCTTGACTTCCTTCAGGTCCCAACTAAAATTTTTCCTTTTGAAAAATCCTAAATTCTTCCTGTCCTATCCTCTGCCCCAAAAGATTGGTGAGGTACATATTTGTTTAGAGTGAAGAACTCTTGTCTAATTTACTATCTCTCTCAGACCTCTAAGCCTTCTTAAGTACCTCCTAATAGTTGGGGGGGGAAAGGAAGAAATGGAATCTCAGAAGGTAAGAATTGGGTGTTCCTAATCTACAAATGAATGATTAAGAGTTTATGGGAGTAAAAAATAGAAAAGCAACACAGTGGCAGTTCTGCAGGGGTTCAAATTCAAATTTGGTTGCAAGTGTAATGGAAAGACTCCATGGTCTATAGGATGCAGTGGCAAAACAGATGGTGATATATGTTATTTTTGCTGATAAAGATATAGCCATTTTCTGATGTGAAACCACTTGACATTGTCAGTGAACTCTTGTAGTTGTGGTTGCTGAGAAGATGTCAGCTGCAACATTGGATGCAGCAGTTATCAGATTGTGTATCCACAACGGTCAATTCCCTGGTGGTCTGATGGGTCCTGCTGCCTCCAGGGCTGTTGGGCGTTGAATCCTGGGCTGTCTCTACTGAGGTCTTATGGGTAATGGTAATTTGATTTGCATGACACACACTACATCTTATTTCCTATTCAAGGTGCCTCTATGGCTTTAGCTAGGCATTTGTCTGCTCTGTGGATTGGCAGTTGGTAGTGATGGGTTGTCCCTTCTTTACAGGGCTTCTCTCTCTGGACTTAGACAAAGTTTAAAGGGAAAAAAATTTAAAAATTGAAATTATAAGAATAATAATAAAAGAGGTTTAAAGAGTATAGCTATACCTCTATGGCATGAACTCATCATAAATTACTATGTATCATATTATGGATGCTCAAGTCCCATCTAAGCCAGATTCATAATACTAGGAATTCTCTGTGTTCCCTTTGCTTTGGGAGGACCTACTTTTCTCTTTCTTTTCATATTAACTTGATCCATTAACTTGATGTGAACCCCAGTTTAAGAACTCCTGTAGTAACACTATTATTTGCTGAGTAGTCAGGATTTAGAGAGTATGTTTATATAAATACATATAAACATATTAAGGGGTTTTTTTTTGTATATTCAAAATCATTCCTGAAAAGGGATCCCTAGATTTCCAAAAGGTTTAAGAAAGAAAGGAAGAAAACAAGTAATTTATTAAATACTTACTATGTGCCAGGCACTGCAGTAAATTTTATAAAATATGTCATTTTGTCTTCATATAAGCATTGGGAGTTACGTGCTATAAATGAGAAAACTTGAGGTAGACAGATTAAGTAACTTGCTAGGGGTCACATAGCTACAGTGTCTAGGGGAAGGATCCTTTAGATCATGATACCAAAAAAAAAACAAAAAACAAAAAAACAAACCCAAAATCAGAATCCCTGAGCTGTTCTTCCCAAAGAACCAGATCAGATGGGTGTCATTCTTACTTTACTGTTGTGTAAATAAAGGTACAGAGATGGTAGAATGGCTTGCGTAGGGTTACCCAAAGACTATTCTTCTTTTTGAACTTGGGCTAATTCTGTCAGGGACATCATCATTCTTCTAGTTCCCCTAGTTTGCAACCTCTAGGTCATTCTTGACTTCTCTTTTTTTCTCTGGACTTGTCTATGAATCAGCTGCCTTCTCCTTCTGACCCTGCTGATCCCCTTCTCCCTTTGGTGAGTTCTTCCCAGAACCTTCATTTTAAGGAAGGAGACAGATATCCTTCATTCTCTGGACTTCATCATACCAGCTTGTGAGTACCTATCCCCTAATCCCCTACTTTTTAGCTCCTTTTTAATGTATTATCTTTCCCTTGTTAGAATGTAGGGTCCTTGAGATCAGAGACTGCCTTTGTTTTTATCTATATTTGTACCTTATTTTTTTTCCCAAAATTTTATTTTAATAGCTTTTTATCTTTCCAAATACGTGCAAACTTAATTTTCAACATTCACCTTTGAAAAACCTTGTGTTTCAAAATTTTCTCCCTTCCTCACTCCCACCATAGACAGCAAGCAATCCTAATATAGGTGAAATGTGCAATTCTTCTGAACATATTTCCATATTTATCATGTTGTGCAAGAAAAATCAGATCAAAAGGTGAATAAAAAAACAACCTGAATTTATGTCATCTCAACGGTTTTTGGCACATTGTACGCCCTTAATATAATTGCCTAAAGTCAGATGTATCACTAAAATCTCAAACAGCATCCCAAACTCTGAAACCCTTTAAGTTGCCCACTGAGAAATACTATTGAAGACATCTGTTTGGGTTTTTTTTTCCCTAGCCTTTAGACATTATTCATAATCTCATTGAATGTGGCATTGGTTCTCCTTTCCATCTGCTTCCTAAACTCTGTCTGTGTGCCAGTCTTCACTCCAAACAGTAAGAGCTCCCAGGGCTGATTCTCACCAACTCTCTACCCACTCCCCATTTCAAGAGCCTTAACTAAAACCCTGGCTGTCAAAGCGTGTTAGCATAGCCCTATGGTCTGCCTCTGGGTACTTCCTGTTAGCAGTGGTGGTCCTATGTCCTGTTCTTGCTAGATTGAGATTTTATTAAATTAGGAGACCATAAAAGTTATTTTGTTTGGCACCTTAGGCTCTGGGCATATTAAAAAAAATTGTTTTTCTTAAAAAATTTCTGGTCTAGAGAATCTACATGTTGTGGAGGGGCTAGGTATTACTTGGAAATGGAAGATGCTCAAAGCATTTTTTTGTTCAATTGAATTTGGATTAAATTGTAAAGAGGGGTAATTGGGCATCTGTGAAGCACTTAGGCTTTTACATAGGCTTCTCTCTAGCTGTGCTTTGATTTCACCTAGGAGCTCTCATAACAATAACTTAGCAACTAGATGGCCCATCCATCTAGAGTCAAAGAAAAAAAAAAACCCTCTGTTAGATTTATGTAACTCTTCTTTGGGGAAAAAAAAAGATCCTCTGTTCTTTTCAACAATCATATACTGTATTGAAGCTAGTCTGAGCCTCTTTAAATTTGTGTTTTGGGTAGCCCTTGAAAAGGAGATATGGAAGCCCTTGTTTTGCTGGAAAAAGCTTTAGTAGAAGAAAAAAGAGAGATGTGGCATTTTGCTACACATTGCCATTGACAGTAAATTCTCTGGTTAAGAATTGGGAGGCATATAGTACCCCAAAAGGACATCTGAAATACAAAAAGTTTGAATTTTTTTCCTTCCTTATACACTTTTGTCTCATATTCCCTTCAAGTCCCTTCTTTTCCTTCCTTACCTTTCCTCCTCCACCAAACAGAAAAGCAAAGATTTATCTCATTTTCTACATCTCTGTGAAATACCTTATATTTAAAGTTTATTTAAATATTTTTGTCGCTTTTTTTTTTTTTTTGGTAGATTTGTCTGAAAGAACTTTGACTTTGGAAAGACTTTGAGAACTAATTTATGCAGAGACCATTCATTTGTTGCTACTTACATGTAAACCTTGCAAGTTATTTTATCATTCCACTACATTCAGAAGTTCTGAAAGGATGATAGGCTGAATTTGCAGCTTTCTTCAGTTTCATTTTTAATTTGATATTTCTCAATCTCCTCTGCCCTCCCATTTCCTGACCTATTCTTTGCTCCTTAAAACAGAAGTGTTTTTCTGGCCAGCTTCCTAATGCAACACTAGCAACTGCAGGTATAGCCAAAATCTGATTACTTCAGGGCCCATCAGGCAATCATTATTTAACTATTCACCAAGGACACATGAAGAAATAGAGTTGTTTTTTTTTTTTTTAAACAAGTCTATGATTTTCCTAAGGAACTTCAGTATTTGGAAGACTCTTCAGAATTGAACTCTCAAGGGGAATAAAATAGGTCCTCATCATCAATCTCTTCACTAACACCTATTAAGAGTTAAGCTTTGGCTCTGCTATATTTTCTGAGCCTCTTCTTCCTAAGGAGGGGTATTAAGAGCTGTTGTTTGTTCATACTAGTAGTACTTTGTAAAATTTTCTGACACATTTGCTGAGATTGTAACTCTTGTCTAGGATACTTAAAGAATATGCTTTCCTAGGACCTAGTGTCTTTCTCAGGTGTTATTGAATTAGATAGCCGAGTGTTACTTTTCACTAGGTGAGTGTTACTTTCACTGCTTCCTTCTCTCCCCCCGTCTAGCTCTGCCCTCCCCCCAACCCCCCCAAAAATAATGATGCCTTTTCTCACATTATTTTAACAATTGTGTGGATACCAATAGAACACACAAATTACCCATGAGTGGTCTTTCCTCCTCATCACATGATCAAGCCCTCTTTTTTCCCTTGGTCATTACTTTCTATGATGATATCCTATAACACTTCTAATAATACTAAAAGCTAATTTAAAAAACCCAAACAAACAACTATTTTTAATCAATAAGAAAGTGTTAACATAATTTTTTGATCAAGCCAGGAGATTTGAAAAGAAGTGAGGCAATATAGTCATAGCTTATTATGGCATGAGCTTTGGTGACTTTTTTGTGTATGTGTGAAAATTAGCTTTTGAGAATCATAAGCTAAGGGCATTTTCATTTTATTTTTTAATTTTAAAGTATATTGTTTATACTGCTACATTGCATCAATCCATGATCTCTTTGCAAAGAGGAAAGAGACAAATGGGAATCTCCTGCAGATGAGGTACAAGGTACAGAAGCGCTAAATCCCCCAAATATATCAGGGTTCCAGAACTCTCCCCATGTAGGCTATCAAATGTTGGGGGTATGAACCCCCCAAATGTATTGGGATTATAGGCCAGTGTAATAAGGTATCTCAAAAAATTTTGTAGGCTTAGAACATCTCCAAATCAAGAAGCAGAGATTTTATTAAGCTGTTAACTAAGGTCCTAAAAAGGAGTTAGCCATTGACAAGAGTCAGGGTAAGTAGGGCCATTAAAAAAATAAAGAAAGAGGTTATTAATAAGTAGTCTAAGTTCCAAAAGAGAAGTTATTGAAGAAGTGGGGTACAAATAAGTTCTTTTATGGGAAAAAATAATCTCAGGGGTTGACAATCTATAGCTTTGTTTTCTGGTGGAATAAGATAAGGTAGGGTCATGATAATTTTATCATTGCAAGTAATTTGCAGGGAATTTTACAAGGACATATTGCAAAAAAGGCCCACTGAAGAACAACAAAGGGCCCACTCAAGGACAAGATAATTCTGTTAATGCTCCTCCCTGTGTACCTGGGGAGTAGCTTTGGGAATTCAACCAAGGCCCACT
Source organism: Antechinus flavipes (assembly GCF_016432865.1). Lineage (NCBI taxonomy): Eukaryota > Metazoa > Chordata > Mammalia > Dasyuromorphia > Dasyuridae > Antechinus > Antechinus flavipes. Next base: position 161,132,899 of record NC_067401.1, read on the forward strand.
GAAGAAAAGATCCACTTAAAATTTTACTTAAATTCAACAAAAATCTTCTCTTGTCAATTTCCCCTCCCTATGGGCTCCCTAGTTACTGACTTCACCCCATTAGTTCTATTGAAGAACACAAACCAGAGATTGAATTTTGTGGTAACTATTTTCTTGTCATATTTATTTATATTTTATTGATAGGTGCATATTATCTGTGTTAATAAAGAGAAAATTATTGATGAAGTGTGTTGGAAAACTACCATTCCATTCTCCATCTCTGTGCTTTTGTACTGGAATATCCTATGCCTGGAATACATTACTTCAATGACATATCTGAGAATCTTAAGTTTCCTGCAAGACTCAGCTTAAAAACTACCTTCATGAAGCCTTTTTTTTTAGTCTACTGCTCTTAGTGCTATTGCTCCCATGGTTAGTGCTTTTGTTCTCACATTATCTTCTATCTGTTTCTACAAGCCTATTTAAATCCAATTCATCCTCAAAATTACCACATTTAAGCAGTAGCATGATTTTATTTTATTTTATTTTTTAGGCGATTGAGATTAAGTAATTTATCCACTGTCACATAGCTAGTAAATGTCTTACTTGAACTCAGGTACTTCTTACTTCAGGGATAGTGTTCTATCCACTGTGTCCCCTAGCTGCCCACATGATTTTGTTAGTAACCTCGTTTAAAAGACATATTCATTGCTATGTTCAATAGAGGGAAAAAATAAGAGGTGCAAGTTTATGTTTGCAAGTCATATGGCTATTAAGTAACTGAAGTCAGGTTTGAACTCAGGAAAATGAGTGTTCCTATCCAGGCCCAGTGTTGTAGCCACTATGTCACCTAAATGCACCATAGGAATTTACCCTATGAAAACTGAGAATTGATTCTCTGTTGTTTCCTGGGAAACAACTCTTCATGGCAAGCAATGTTTTGTTTCCCCAGAGCCTAGCATGGTGCCTGTATGTACTAAGTGCTCAACGAATACTTATTGATTGACTGATTGGATGTGGACATAATTACAATCATCCTCTTTGGTTTACATCATATGTTCTGAATTACGTATGTGTGTTTAAAAATCCTAAGGAAGGAGAAAGTATGTGCTTTAAGATTTGCGTCACTTACGTGGGAAGTTTGCTGTAATGTGGGCACTTTCATTTGATGGTGTTTGTTCATATTTCAGTGGTTTGCCTCCTTGTGTTTCTGTAACATTGTTTATCCCTCTTAGATGAGTCATTCAGAGTCCCATAGCAACAGATGTCAAAGAACTCAAGACAAACTTTACCTGAGTGATATTTTTTATAAAGTCACAGTTTTGTTGAGCAGATATTTGTTATCTCAGCTGGCTGAATATGTCAGAGGAAGCAGGGTCCTCCATTGCTTCCCTTTCCTCATTGTCCAGGTCAGGAGCCAAGAAATGTACTGCAATGCAGCATGCCTCAGATAGGGAGCCTGACATCATTTTGGAAACTCCCATCATCTTGCTTTTCTTTCTATGTGGCTTTGGGCCATGTATGGCTGTGACAACTGGTGGAGAAAGAGGAATCTATTGAGAATGAGGTAAATTGATGATGAAATGAATACAGCTCTGCAATTAATGGCTAGTAAATAATTTATGGGAAGCTGGGTGGCCCAGTGGATAGAATTCTGCTGGGTCTGACTTCAAATTTAGTCCTTTAGCTTAATTGTGTCACCTTGGACAAGTTACTTAACTCTGTCTCAGTTTCCTCATCTGTAAAATGAGCTGTAGAAGGAAATGACAAGCCATTGCACTATCTTTGCCAAGTAAACCCCAAATGGGGTCACGAAAAGTCTGACGTGCCTGAACAGCAACAAATTTTGTTTTTTATTAGAATTCTAATGCTGTGGATCCTAGAGATCACCTGAGGCTAAAGGGGGGCTCAAGGTCTGATAGTATAGTTACATGGTTTCATATATAACCATATATGGGAATTTAAAAAGAATATAATTTTTATGTGAAAACTAAGGCATGCACCATCATCTTGGGGGAGGGAAGGGGGAAAATTGGAACACAAGATTTTTCAAGGGTCAGTGTTGAAAAATTATCTTTGCAAATGTTTTGAAAATCAAAAACTTCAATAAAAAAAGAAAATTAAGGCATGAAAATAGTTGATATATTTGGATTTTTTTAAAGCTTGCACCAATTTGTGATTTACCTTTTTCCAAGTTTACAAAACAAGTGTTTCTGATGAAATTATTCTTGCAAATTGGGCCCATTCTAATGTAATACAGAGTAGTTTATATTTAGTTGTCTTATGATCTAATGCTCTAGTAAAAACTCTGAATTAGTATATGTTTTGTTTGTTTTATAGCCAGCATTAGGCAGTATCTTAGGGCAGGGAGCAGGCGTGGGGGGGCGGGGAGAGGAAGAGGAAGGAAGGAGACAGATCCTGAAAGAAATGAGGATAAAGACCAGTAAGAATTTTGATAAAATCTGAAAATGTCTCAAATTTCCTCTTGATCATTGACATTAGAAGCATAATTATTATTACATTGTGATGTCAATCAATAGTCAGTGAAAAAAAGCATTTATTAAGTGCCTACTATGTGACAGGAATATTGAGAAAACAAATAAGAACAGAAAGATAATCTGTGTTGTCAAAAAACTTCTGAACTAATTGGGGAAAACAATGAGTAAAAGGAAGCTGGAAAAGAGAAGCGAGACAAAAGTACCAGGAAGGGCATAGTAGGAAAAGTCTAAATTGGATGTTTGGAGAGCAATAAGACATAGTTCCTTTTAAATGGCAGTTTCAGGAGAGGGCTTCCAATCACAAGAGTGATGCTGGTATTTCCAATAGACTGCAATGAGTTTCCAAAATGAAGAGGTTTCTGGACATGGTATAAAAAGTCTACAGCCTGCAGGTCAATGATAAAGTGATATATGTGAAGAACTAATGGAAAATAATGATTAGGCACATTTTCATGAGTTCTGTTAAGATGGTTAGGTTTTTATATTAAATCTTATCTGCCAAGCTGGGAGCTTTATGCCTGAACAATACCAATAGCCACTTCTGCTGGATTTTTCTATTGGCAGGAGACCTGATTTTTGGCCAGTCCATCAAAATCTGTGAGAGTGAAAGTGTGATAGGATTACACAATAGTATGATTAATCTAAATAATGTTTGTTTAGTTTTTATAAGGAAAAGATGAATCCTGATGTCAATATTCAGGGTCCAGGATCTGAAATATGGCTTCTAAGTCTTTGTAAATATATTGAATTAGTCAGAAAGATAGATGCTTATTGCAGAAGATTCCCCCAAAATGTTACTTTATCATGAAAATGTAAGTACCTCAATTGAATTTATAAGCAATATAAAAGACTTCTTTGATATGGTCTCTTGAATTTATTAAATAAAATATCAAAAGTTACAAATGATTAAACTGAAACTTTAGCTTGCAAGAAAGTTATTAAGCAGTAAATTCTATCACAGGAACCTTTTATTTTCTTCACTGAGTTGTACCAAGAAAATTCTCCTCTTATATAATTTATGGCCATGGCACTGGGGACTTTCTCAGAATCTTGGCAGTATTAGGTCCTATCATTGTGTGTGTGTCATGTATAAAAGAAATGTTCAATAATAAGCCCTGATGATAAGTGTTTTTAATCTATGTCACATAATTGCATTCTCCTAACTTCCTGGTCCCCCTTACATTTGAAGGCAAAAAACCCATTCTTACACAAGTGCTGGAATGCCCAGCCCAGTTTTCAAGTCAGGTGACAAATTGTATCTCCCTTTACATTCAATTCAACAAACATTTATTATATCCTGCGATAGGCTCTGGTGATATAAAGATGAAAATTATGTGGTTCCTGCTTTCAGAGAGCTACCTACATATTACTCTCTTTCATGTACACTATGTTCCAAATAAATTGGCCTCCTTGTTTTTCTCTGAATCTGGCATCTCATTTCTCATCTCACTGCCTCTGCAAAGGGCTATCCCTCAGACTGGAATTTTTTTTACCTCTCACTTCCATCTCTTAATACCAAACTTCATTTGAAACTCAGGTTATGTCTTGTCTTGTAGGAAAGACTTTCTTGATTCCCCTTTTTTAAGTGTCTTATTTCTCTCAGTTGTATTCCTCCCAATAGGGAAGAGAGGATTTTTGAACCGGGAATTATTTTATTTTATCTTTGTATCTACAGTACCCAAGTCTGCAATCTCAGCTCCTCACTCTCACTTGTTTCACATATATAATCTGTTGTCAAATTTTGTCATTTCTAATAGATCCATCATCATAGATCCACTTCTCCCTGTACAAACAACTCATACCCTAATTCAGGCCATAATTCATCACTTTGCTCCTGCACTATTACAACAGCATCCTAGTTGGTCTCCCTTTGTGAAGATTCTCCTTATTTCAAACCATCAATTTCCTAGCTGCCAAATGGATTTTCCTAATGCAGAGGTTTAATTACCTTACTTATTACTTATTAAAACTCCAGGACCTTCCTTCCTTCCTTCCTTCCTTCCTTCCTTCCTTCCTTCCTTCCTTCCTTCCTTCCTTCCTTCCTTCTTTCCTTCCTTCCTTCCTTTCTTCCTTCCTTCCTTCCTTCCTTCCTTCCTTCCTTCCTTCCTTCCTTCCTTCCTTCCTTCCTTCCTTCCTTCCTTCCTTTCTTCTTTCTTCCTTCCTTTCTTCCTTTCTTCTTTCCTTCCTTCCTTCCTTCCTTTCTTCTTTCTTTCCTTTCTCCCTCCCTCCATCCCTCCTTCCCTCTTTCCCTCCTTTCCTTCCTTCCTTCCTTCCTTCCTTTGTTTCCTTTTTTTTTCCTGAGTATGGGAAGGGCCCATTGGAAAAGAGGGGAAGGATAGAGTAGTAAGTGATATAAGGTCTGGGTTGTTTGTTTTTTGGCAAAGATACTGAAGTAACTTGCCATTTCCTTTTCTAACTAGCTCATTTTACAGATGAGAAAACCAAGGCAAACAGCTGATGGTTTCACAGCTTGGAGTATCTGAGTTAGGATTTGAACTTGGGTTTTCCTGACTCCAGGCCCAATGCTCTAATTTACTTCACCACTTACTTGCCCCAATTCCAGGGGCTTTCAATGGCTTCTAGGAACTCTGATCAATACAATGACCATCCACAATCTGAGGATCATCACAAAACATACTATCCATCTCCAGAGAGAGAGGTGATGAATTGAGAATGCAGAGTGAGCTAAATGTGTGAGTATGTATGTGTGTATGTATGAATGCAGTGATTCAGGCTATATTTTAGTAAGTTCTGGCTAACATTAATCTCATCATCATTCATGTATTTTATCCATTTCTAACCATGTTTTGCCCATAAATTTTTTTTTAGTCACTTAGTAGATATAGAGAAAGTTCAGAGTTTTATGTTCTCAAAACTTGGTATCTGCCTATGTTATGTGTATGTGTTCAAATATACATACATACATATATACATAGATATACACACAGATATAATTTGTAATATATATGCACACATATGTATGTATATATTATTATTATTAATTTTTTTTGAACATGGCTGAGGGGGCCATTAGTTTTGCTTAACTGTACATGTTTATAATGGGGTTTTGGTTTTTTCGCTTTCCAAATGAAGGAGTTAGTAGAAGGAAGAAGAACATTTAAAGCTGAATTAAAAAAAAACAAAACAAAACTCTTTTGACATTTAAATTTTTTTCACAGCCTGGCTCATTTTTTTCTACCTTTCCAGTCTTCTTACATATTGTTACTTTCCAAATACTCTATGGCACAATTGTGTTAACCAACTTGTTGTGTCTCCCAGTCACTTCTGCCTAAAATGAACTCCTTTCTTGTTTTTATTTCTTGGAATTCCACTTTTTCTTCACAACTCAGCCCCAGTGAGATCTTTTTATGGAGTTTTTTTTTTCTGATTCCCTCAGCTTCTTATGCCCTTTCACCCTCTTAGTCTTATATTCATATTGTATATATTCTGTACCTATAACTATGTGAGTTATAGGGGTGTGTGTGTGTGTGTGTGTGTGTGTGTGTGTGTGTGTGTGTGTTAGCTCCATGAAGGCCAGAACTGCTTCATTTTTGGTCTTTTGTCATTTTTGTCTTTGTATTTCCAGAGCTTAGCATGGAACCTGAAATATTAGGTATTTAATACATGCATATGGATTAGTTGGATATAGAAAATGTTTAATAAATATTTCTTGGATTGTATTAGATAAAATCTAAGAGATGATACGAAAGAATATTATACAAGATGGAGAATGTGATGGGGGTAAAAGAGAGATCACAACAAAGTGTTGTGAGGAAATTTGAGGAAAGGGGGAGTTTTTCAAGTTAGAAGAGGCATAATGGGGATTAGTGAAAATTTTGTAAGGAAGGAGCTGCCCAAGTTAAATCTTAGAAGAAAAAGGAAGGGGTTTTTTGGTTGTTGTTTTTTAAATAGCATACTGACATGGGGATTGAGATGGATTGAAAGACATTCTTGGCAGAATAAGTAAACCTGTACTAAGGCAATAACTTCAATAACTGAAGCTCAAGATCCATTTTTGCCTGGGGCTCAGAGTATTTGAAAGGGAGTGTTGTTCAGTCATGTTGTCCTCTTGGTGACCCAGTTGAGGTTTTTTTGGTTCAGATAGTGCAGTGGTTTGCCATTTCCCTTTTCAGTTCTTTGAAGAATTAAGACAAACAGGGTTAAGTGACTTGCCTAAGGTTACATAGCTGTTACATGTCCGAGGTCAGATTTGAACTCAAGAAGAATCTTCCTGATTCCAGACTTGCCATTCTCCATTTCCACTGTATCACCTAGCTGTCCCTTAAAAGGGAGTGGTATGAAATAAGTCTGGAAAGTTAGATTTTAGCCAAATTACGAAACTCAAGAGATTTTTATTCTCTAGTCTAAAGAAGCTATATATAGAATTCAGAGAAGGTGAGTGACACAGTGAGAAGATTATTTTGGCAATTGTTCTTAGGATGAATTAGAGAGGGGACAGTTTGGAAGCAGGAGGACCAGTTAGGAGTTTCATAATAAGTATAGTAATAGTAAGAGATGTTTGGACCTGAACTAGGATAATGTCAGTAAGACTGGAGGAGAAGGTACATTTAGAGAGAAGTAATTGAAATAAAATCAATAAGATTTGCAAGTTAATTGTTTAGATGTTGGAAAATATATATAGTGTGTGTCTAAACTTCCATGTCACATTGAACACTTTATAAAAATTCTGAGGATTGCATTGGTGATTCCACTGTCCATGGAAGTCTTCCCAGGTTTTTCTGAGAGTATCCTCTCATGATTTCTTATAGTATATTAGTATTTCATCATAATCACATCATAATTTGTTCAACTGTTTCCCAATTGATGAACATTTCCTCAGTTTCCAATTCTTTGCCATCAGAAAGAGCTGCCATAAATATGTCTGATGGAAGTGGATCTCTTCGATAAAGAGATCTAATTCAGTTTCAATTGATCAAGGATGGACAGAAGCAGCTACACCCAAAGAAAGAACACTGGAAAATGAATATAAACTGATTGCATTTTTGTTTTTCTTCCCGGGTTATTTATACCTTCTGAATCCAATTCTCCCTGTGCACAAGAGAACTGTTCGGTTCTGCACACATATATTATATCTAGGATATACTGTAACCTATTTAACATGTATAAGACTGCTTATGATAAAAGATACATACCTAGTAGTGGCAATATTGGTTAATTGTCCTTCATTTTTGAAGAGGACTAAAATGATAACACTTGTTAGAATTGAGTTACAGTATCCAATTGTGGCTGATCAGATCAATTCAAGCTTGGAATGCTCTGCCACAGATCAGATACAAATAGTCCCTATGAACATTTGGGGTAGATTCTCTAACTTTGCACATTTCACATTTCTTCTGAGCTGATTCAATTCTGCTTTGCTCATAGAGCACAGCACCTTCTCTGACAAGGGCACACCATGCTGGGCAGTCTTGTACCAGTATCTCCCATGTCTATAATCAATTTTAAAGTTCATAAGGGAGACCTTGAGATTGTCCTCATATTACTTTTTCTGACCACCTTGTGAGCATTTGTCATGTGTGAATTCTTTATAAAATATTCTTTTTGGCAAGCATACATTTGGCATTCGAACAGTGTAGTCAGTCTAGCAGAGTTGTGCTCTCTCTGCAGTAGAGTTGGAATGCTTGGCAGTTTAGTTAAAGAAAGGACCTCAATATTTGGTGTCTTATCCAAACTAAAGTGGAGGGAGTTTTGGTGCATGATTTTTTGTTTGCAGATGATTGTGCATTCAATGTAGTCTCTGAAGCTGAGATGCAACAAAATATGGATCAATTCTTTGCTGCTTGTGCTAATTTTGGCCTGACAATTAACACCAAGAAAACACAGGTATTCTATTAGCCAGCACCCCACCATTCACCATATGTGGAACCATCAGTTACAGCAAATGGTGAAGTTTTGAATGCTTTGGATAAGTTCACTTACCTTGGCAGTATGCTTTCCAGGAATACATACATACATATCTATCTATATATATAAATATACTTGATAATGGGATTGACACATGCTTTGCCAAAGCTAGCTCCATGTTTAGAAGGCTCTGAAGAAAAGTGTGGGAGAAGTGGGGTATTAAACTGACTACCAAACTGAAGGTCTATACAGTTGTTGTGCTGATCTCATTGTCGTATGCTTGTGAAACTTGGACAGTATACCAGTACCATGCTGCAAAATTGAATCACCTTTATTTGAATTTTCTTAGGAAGATTCTGAAGATCACCTGGCAGAACAAATGGTATTGCTAGGTCAAAGGGTAAATATGTATGGTTTTATAATCCTTTGGGCATAGTTCCATATTGCTCTGCTGCATGGTTAAGTCAGTTCACAACTCCACCAGCAATGCATTAATGTCTCATTTTCCCCACATCCTCTACAACATTTATTAATTCTCCTTTTCTGTCCTATTAGTCAATATGAGGTAGTACCTGAGAGTTATTTCAATTTGCAGTTCTCCAATCAATAATGAGTTAGAGCATTTTTTTCATATGGCTATAGATAGCTTTGATTACTTCATCTGAAAACTTCGTTTCTTTTGATTATCAACTGAGGAATGGCTCAGTATTCTATATGTTTGAGGAATGAGGCCTTTATCAGAGAAACTTGCTTCAAAAATATTTTTCACAGTTACTATTGATAAATGTATTTCCCTCCATACAATTTCCCCTCTCTCTCTTCCTCCCACCATTTATTCTATTTTCTGTCTCCCTTTACCCTGCCTCTCCCCAAAAGCATTTAGATTCTGACTACCCCCTCCCTCAATCTGCTCTTCCTTCTAAGTGCCTTTCTACTTCCCCTACCTTCTCTTATCCCCTTCCCCTTCTACTTTCCTGTAGATTAGGTTAGATTTCTATACCCAACTGAGTGTGTATGTTGTTCCCTCTTTGAGCGAATTCTGATGAAAGTAAGGTTCATTCACTTCCTCTCATCTCCCCTTTCTTTCCTTCCACTCTAAAATCTTTTTCTTGCCTCTCTTATGTGAAATAATTTACCCCATTCTACCTCTCCCTTTTTCCCTTTTTCCCAGTACATTCCTCTCTCACCCCTTATTCTTTTAATGTCATCTCTTCATAATCAACTTATCCCCATGCTCACTATCTAATAATGAAAAGTTTCTTATGAATTGATTTACAAGTGTCTTCCCATTTAGGAATGCCAACAGTTTAGCCTTATTAAGTCCCTTATGATTTCTCTTTCCTGTTTAATTTTTTTATGTTTCTCTTTTGCCTTATATTTGAAAGTCATATTTTTTATTCAGCTCTTGTCTTTTCATGAAGAATGCTTGCAAGTACTCTATTTTATTGAATTTCCATATTTTTTCCCTGAAGGATTATACTCATTTTTGCAGGGTAGATGATTCATAGTTGCAATTCTAACTCTTTTGTCCTCTAGAATATCACATTCCAAGCCCCTTGATCCTTTAATGTAATAACTGCTAAATCTTATGTTATCCTGATTATAAATCCATGATATTTGAATTGTTTTTTTTCTGATTGCTTTCAGTATTCTGTCCTTGATCTGGGAGCTCTGGAATTTGGCTATAATATTCCTGGAAGTTTTCATTTTGGGAGGTGATTAGTGGATTCTTTCAATTTCTATATGGTCTTCTGGTTCTAGAACGTCAGGGCAGTTTTCCTTGATAATTTTTTGAATTAGGTTCTTTTTTTGGATCATAACTTTTGGATAATTCAATAATTTTTAAATTATCTTTCTTGCATCTATCTTCCAGGTCAGTTTTTTTTTCCCAGAGAGGTATTCACATTTTCTTCTACTTTTTCATTCTTTTGGTTTTGTTTTATTGTTTCTTGATTTTTCATAAAGTCATTAATTTTCACTTGCTCAATTCTAATTTTTAAGGAATTATTTTTTTTCAATGAGCTTTTGTAACTTCTTTTCCATTTGACCAATTCTTCCTTTTAAGACATTTTTCTCCTCATTTGATTTTTGTTATTTCCTTTACCATTTGGCCTACTCTGTTTTTTAAGGTGCTGTTGTCTTTGATTTTTTTGTGTATCTCCTTTACCAAGTTATTGACTCATTTTCTAAGATTTTCTTGTACCCTTCTCATTTCTCTTCTCAACTTTTCTTCTTCCTCTCTTACTTAATTATCAAAATCCTTTTTTGAGTTTTTTCATGGTCTGATATTAAATCATATTTTCTAGGAAACTTTGGATGTAGGAGCTTTTGACTCTGATATATATTCTTCTGGGTGTATGCTTTGATCTTCTTTGTACTATGGTGACAGTGGGACTGGACTATGCTCAGTTCTCACCTAGGTGCTCTAGACCTTTCCTACTGACCTTTTAAGTTGTTTTTCACTGGAAATTTATTTTACCCCTTCTTTTTGTGGCTTTTGCTCTTCCAGGAATTGTTTCATGACATTATTTAAAGGTGTTCAGAGAGGTTTGGGGAAGAGCTCAAGTGAGTCATTGCCTTTACTCTGCCATTTTGGTTCTTTTCTAGTTTTTTCTTAAATCACGTAGACTTGAAGTAATTATTTTCCATTGAAAGCTCATATGACGATAAGGTCAGTATGAGAGGTCTGTGAAATGCCCTCAGAGATTCTGCTCTGCTATGAAAAGCTGCAGGTGATGATGGGGAACTGCAAACCCACAAAAGAATTAAGCTTTTGGGGCAACTTCACACCTCTTAGGCTACAGCCAACCAGATGTCTTTGATGACTGGGGAGAAGCCTCCTGCCTCCCTGGTTCCTTCCATTTGCAGCTCTTCCACAAGGAAACAGTTGTAGAATGTTTTCATGAATGTATGAGAATCATATTTGTAGAAACTCCCAGCCTGTGCATCTAGTTTGGGTTTGCAAAAGCCTGTCACATAATGTCCTTGAGATCCTAGTTGTATAAGGCTGGGCCTGTGAGGAAAGAGACTATCCCAGTTCCTTACTCTGGTCCCGATCTGAGTCAGTAACTGGAAGGAAGAATCAAGAGGAGATGACAAGATTATGTTGTGTATCTGGGAAACTTCTAGCAGCCCCAAACATATTACTAATTAAGAGAAAGGTAAGCGTAATGCAAACTTGTAAGTGAAAAAGAAAGACCACCATACTTCCTGAAAAGGCCTCCAAAAGTGAAGAATTATTTTCTGATTCTACTCCAGTATTTGTCAGAACACAGGCTGTTGACATGTACTAATATGTGACATTGCTTCCCTGACTTCAATAAAAGTATTGTTTTCCCTTTATCTTTTTATTTTTGCTCAGATGTAGAGAGGAAGACTTTTCCATTCTCTTCAGCACCCTGAGAAAATGCTTGCCTGCTCTTCACCAATTCACCTTATGAAGGGATTTCAGTTTATCTGTTTTTATAGAAGGTTCCTGGTCCTAGTAAAATGCTTTCCTGCAACCAAACTCCAGACACTTCAAAAGCACTATGAGCTTCCTATGTTATTAGTCTAAGGGTGAAATTATAGAGGTTTATAAGGAATGATCTAGCAACTGGTTACAAAAAGTAGCTCTGAAAAGTGGATTCGGTCTGACCAATGGTATCAGATGGAGGTAAGGATGGGATTCCTGCAATGGGACTTTCCTTCACTGGCAAGTCCAACATAAATGTACTATGAAGGAGAGGGGGAAACTGGGGGATCGTGAAATTTCAAATAATCTTTATGTTTTTTAATGTAGAATAATTGCAAATTAGGCTTTTCTGCCAACAGGACTATATATGGCTGACTCAGCCTTGCCTTAGATATTCCAATTTTCTCGCTTCCTTCCAAACTTGTAAGTCATTTTACTGCTCCTGAAGGGATATTATTTGATTTCAAAGATATGCCCCAGAGGGTCTGTTTGAACCTGACTCTTGCTCAGATGTCAGAGTGTGAAAGAAGGGGAGTCTAAAATGAGGGCCTCCAACCCACAATTCCTGGAGAAGTCTCCTTTTGAATCTGGGATTTCTGATGATTTTAGCAGAAGAAGAAGGTGGAAGGGCATTGCAGAGTGGGCCTCAGAGTAAGAATGGTCAAGGGAAAAACCTTAAGCTTATTAGCAACTGAGCATCTCTAGGGGATGCCAGGTTGTCACTATTATAAGCTGGTTTCAGTAGGCTCTCTGGACAATGACGGCAAAGTTACTAAAGTGAGATGAATGGACACTGGCAGTCAGCCACAAGTAAATATTGTGTGCCAAATTCTGAAGGATGCGCCAAAGGAAACCTCATCATTGGGGAAGCTTGATCTCTTGAACAGAAAAGTAAAATAAGCTTTCCCTTCTCTTCTCAGCCTCCATTGAGAAGGCAAGAAATACATCAATTATTCATGTGAAATCATGCAAATATATTTCCATATGAGCTATATTGCAAAAAAGTAAGAAAAATAAAGAGAAAATTATAGTTCAGTTTGCATCAAGAATTCATTATTTGTCTCTCTGCAGGTATATATCATTTTTCATCATGAGTTCTAAGCATGACTCAGCCATAAACTTCTTCTTCTTTTTTTGGTCACTAAGCAGATTTAGAGAAAGTTGGAGGTTTTCTGTTCTCAAGACCATATATAATCACTGCAAGTCTGTATTGCTTTTTTGGAGGATGGGGGTGGGGGCATCTGCATGAACTCATTAAAAAAAAGGTGCATTTGGCTCACCTATTGTAGAGCACCTGACTTGCATTTTTGTCTTCTCTACAGACTTTAAAAAAGAGAAAGCTTTACTGTGACCTGTCAAATGTCAGTCTTAGTGATGAGTCAGCCCATCAGAATTTCACTGCCTTTCTAGGTCAAGACCACATGTTCCTTTGGAAATGTTAGATCAAGAGTACAGTAGTGACACTATTGTGAATGACACTACTTTAGATTTAGGTGACTGGCAAAAGAGGAGAACTGTTTCCAGGGCATAAGTGACCTTCCACCAGAGGAGGAAAGTTTCAAGTTTTGTGTGTGTGTGTGTGTGTGTGTGTGTGTGTACACACACATTCTAAATATAGGTTCAGTACAATACAGCTGATTGCGCAAAAGAAACTAGAGTAGTATCCAAGGGAATATGCTGTACTTTTATTTTTAAAAGTACTTTTCCCCAAGGTGTCCCTAATAAAGCATATCCTGAGCACCTTAGATGAAAGTTTTAGATTACTAAAAAAGAATGAAAGAACAGTTGCTGGCTGAATTTTCTTTTTAAGGGTTTTCTTTACTTCTGGAGTATAAAGCACAGAAATGAAGGGAAGATGAAAGACAAAGCTGTTTTTTAAAAGTCAGGATCTGTCAGGGGAAAAGAAATGGGTGAGAGATTTCTCAACAGCAGCAACAAAGAATGGCACTACTTCTCTGGAAATTGGAAAGTGTGTCATTGCTGAAGAAGTTATTTGAGAACTAATGGTAAAGTTATTTGAGAACTAATATTAAGAATGACCATTTGGGTCATTCCAAGGAATGTTTACTGTCTGTGTTCTTCATGGATGGACTGTACACTTTCATATGTATTTACTCCAGAAAAACTGGTGTTTAACATGATTTAACAAGCCCTGCTCTATCAGGTGATTTCATATTGGGAAACAGAAGGTATCATGTTTAAATTCATCCTTAATGTTTTTCACTCACTGACTTTTATCTGTTTGAGTTAAGTGAGGGTAAAGTACAAAAACCCCCATTTTAGAAGTGGGAAAACCAAGAATTGAGAACCTAACTGATTAGCTTGAGATTATGCTTCTAACTTTCAGGTTCATTTTGTTCTATTTTTGTATGCCTCTCATCAGTTTGAATGGGGAAAATAGTTTTATCTCTGGTTCTGAGAGCATCAATTTGGCAGCTTAGGCAGTGACTGGTTATCAAGAGCCTGGCCAAGGGGTCCATTGGGGGGAAAAAATTATTCTGTGCTGTTATGGTGTCTTCTGTGGGGAAGTTGATTTTAATACATTTATTGTGACTGTAGCTCCTGCTAACTACTCCAAACTAAACCTTAACATTTCCTTAGTTCCTTTCTCCTAATATAGTTTATTTTAAAATTTTTACTTATTTTTAATTTATAGAATAAAACAAGCATTTCCTTAGCATAGTATAATTTTTTTTTAAAAAAGATGATTGCATGTGAAACTGCAACTTTCTGTACCGTTTAAATATATAATGAAGTTAGCATGTACTTTTTTCATTCTTCTCTCTCTCCCCTCCCCCCATGGCTACCATTAGACATAAGTGTACACGTATATATATTTGTATATGTATATATATACACACACATATATATGTACATACAAATACATATATCTATATACCCTGTGTGTATGTGTTACCATTCTATACATACTTCTATTTATCAGTTCTTTCTCTGGATGCAGATAGTATCATCTTTTATATGTCCTTTGGATATTATTTATAATAGTCAAAATAACTTAGTCATTCAAAGTTGTTCTTGAAACAACATTGCTGTTACTATATACAACACTCTCTTTATTCTACTTGTTTTGCTCTTCATTATTTCATGCAAGTCTATTCATATTTTTCTTTTTCTTTCTTTTTGTTAAGGTAGTTGGGATTAAGTGATTTACCCACAGTCACACAGTTAGGAAGTATTAAGTATCTGAAGCTAGATTTGAACTCAGGTCCTCCTGACTTCAGGGCTGATGCTTTATCCACTGCACTACCTAGCTGCCCTTCATCCATATTTTTCTAAGATTATTGAGCTCATCATTCTTTATATCACAGTAGTATTCCATCACAATTATTTCCCACAATTTCCATTTCTTTGCTACTACAATATAATTTAAAACTTTCCATGTTGGAAAGTAATCTACAACCTATGAATAGTACTCAAATTCTGTAAGTCTGGATAAAAGGGGAAAAAAATTAAATGAAAAAGGCAGCGTACTAGAAGAAAAAATATTGTTTTAAGAGTCAGGAGACTTAAATTCTTCATATCAATTACTTATGAGCTTTTCAAGACACAACCTCTGTGGGTCTCTATTTTCTTATCAGGAAAATTAAGGGAATTAATTAGATGGTCATGAAATAACAGATTTAGAAAAGGAAAGGACCTTAGAAGCCATCCAATATTCTATTTTACTGAGGTCTAGAAATATCGCTAAAAGACTTGTCCAATGTCATACAAATTACAATAGGAAATCTCATATCTAAATCCAGGTTTTCTGATTTTAAACTTAAACTTAACCTACCATAGTAATTTAGTTGTTTATACTACTCAGTATACTACTCAGCTGCCATATTTTCCAATGTATTTTTTTTGTTGTGTGCTTTATTTCAACAATAAAATTATAAACCCTTGAAGGGCAGTGCTATGTTTTATGCATCTCTTTATTTCCAGTGCTTAGAATAGGTCTCTACACTTACATGTTTAGTAAATTTTGCTATAGTTAATGAATGTAATGGGAGGGAATGGGGTTATATTGTTTTTTTGTTTTTGTTTTTGGGTAGGAGAGAAAAATTTCTGCAGGATTGAGGGCAGAGAAGAGGCTGAGGAAGATAGCCTCTGTCTCATCTCTGATTTATTCCTAGGTGTAGGAGCACAGGAAATGGCCTGGAGGTAGTTGATTGAATCTGGGACCCAGACTGGGAGAGAGGCTGAGTTTGGGATAAAGTGCTATTCATCATTCTAAGAAGAGTTTAGACTAAGAGGCTAAATTTTTCAGGGGAATCAAAACAGTTGGAGCCTGAGTAGGGCTAGAATTAGGGTCAGGACGTTTTTCTTTCCTTTCCCCCCTTTATTTCTTCCTCCTTTCCCATTTCTCTTGGGTTTGGGAGTGTGGGGATGGATATCTGCTATCAAAAGCTTTGGAATGGAAGATGCAGAATAAAGAATAAGAAGAGACTAACTCAAGAACAGCAGCTGAATGCCTACAGCCCAAATTACAGCTGTGTTCGTGGCTCTAGGAGAGGAGCCTAGGATACTTCTTAAGAGTCTCTAGAACACAGGAAAATCTGGATGATGTTAACAGATCTCCAAGGGGCCAGTGGATAGAGTACTGGGTTTAGAGTCAGGAAGACTTGTGGCCTCAGACACTTACTAGCTGTGTGACTCTGGGGCAGTTAATTTAATTCTGTTTGCCTCAGTTCCTCATCTTAAAATGAATTGGAGAAGAAAACAGTAAACTATTCCAGTGTCATTGCCAAGAAAAACCCAAAAGAGGTCATTGAGAGTTGGACATGATTGATAATTACTAAACAACAATAACAGATCTAGCAGATGTAGGAGTTGGCCCAAATTAGGATTACACAGTTCATTTTAGACAACACACTCTGGGTTATCTGGGCATAGTCCCTGCATTCTGAAGTTGAAGATCCCAGACCTGGAGCACACTCCAAATTCCCCACTTTCATTCTGTAGAATGATCTAGGATGTTCAGGGTTTATGAGCCCTTTGGGTTTATTTTTGTGCTGTGAATTTTAATAAACAATTTGTTCACTTTGGTTAGGAAGAATCAGAAAAGAAAAAAAATCAATTCTTAAATGTAGTTTATCTTTATGAAATTTCTGTACACAGTAGCAGGGATGGGTTTAGGATAGGAGGATAATAAAGAGGCCTGCAGAAGCTATGCTTTTCATATTTTGAGTGACATTTCAGAAAATGCCTGTTTTAATTATGGGTCATAGACAGATATCTGTCTTATTTTTTTCTTTTGGTAATATATGTATTCCTGAAAAGTGATATAAGCTGATTCTTTTGTAAATCAATTTATCTTAAATACATCAGGAGATTTGGATTTTTTTTATTATTAGATATGAATTACTTTGTGAATTTGCATGTCATCCTTGTGCAAGAGCCATGCTAATCTCTGTAATGTTCCAATTTTGGTATATTTGTTGCTGAAGCAAGCACAAAATTTGGATTTTTAAAAAGGTTCTTCTGGGCAGTGTGGTGAAATGGCAAAAATACTAGATTTAGCAGCAGATTACCTCTTTTTGAACTCTGAATAGAAGTTCATTTATATGGTAGGCATTCATTAAGCGTGGGCTATATGCAAGGTACTGATGTTAAGATACAAGATTATTTATTATTTTAAAGTTTTTCAATAGGATTTTATTTTTCCAAATATGGGAAAGTTAATTTTCAATTCATTTTTGTGAGCTTTTGTGTTCCAAATTTTTCTCCTGCCTTCCTTCACCTTCTCCTTCCTCAAGAGAGCAAGTAATCTTATATAGGTTAAATATGTGCAATTCTAAAATATTACAAGATAGAAAAGTCCCTAACCTCAAGGAGTTATGTTCTATTAGGGATAGGACCTAATGGAAATAATATAGACAAAGTGAATTTGGAGAGTACCAGAGAATTGAGATCAGGATATGCCTAAGAAATGAGGTGCCCTTGAGCTGAGCCTTGAAGCCACAAAGACTTTTCAGAGATGGAAGTATGGAAAGAGTGCATTCTAAGCATGGGATATAGGAATATGGACAGGAGATGGAATGTTGTGAATGAGGAATAAGAAGATCAGTTTGGCTGGCACAATAGAGTTCAGGAAAGGAAATAATATGTAATGATTCTGGAAAGGTCAGGTGAAGCTAAGTTGTGAACAGCTTTAAAAGCCAAAGATGGAAGTTAGTATTTGATCCTAGAGATCCATCAGAATTTATTGAACAAAGGAGTGCTGTGCCTGAAGAATCTCACTTTGGATATGAACAGACAATTCTCAGACGAAGAAATTGAAACTATTTATAGACATATGAAAATATGCTCCAAATCATTATTAATCAGAGAAAGGCAAATTAAGACAACTCTGAGATACCACTACACACCTGTCAGATTGGCTAGAGTGACAGGGAAAGATAATGTGGAATGTTGGAGGGGATGTGGGAAAACAGGGACACTGATACATTGTTGGTGGAATTGTGAACACATCCAGCCATTCTGGAGAGCAATTTGGAACTATGCTCAAAAAGTTATCAAACTGCATACCCTTTGATCCAGCAGTGTTTCTACTGGGCTTATACCCCAAAGAGATACTAAAGAAAGGAAAGGGACCTGTATGTGCCAAAATGTTTGTGGCAGCCCTGTTTGTAGTGGCTAGAAGCTGAAAAATGAATGGATGCCCATCAATTGGAGAATGGTTGAGTAAATTGTGGTATATGAACGTTATGGAATACTATTGTTCTGTAAGGAATGACCAGTAGGATGAATACAGAGAGGACTGGCGAGACTTACATGAACTGATGCTAAGTGAAATGAGCAGAACCAGGAGATCATTATATACCTCAACAATGATACTGTTTGAGGATGTATTCTGATGGAAATGGATCTCTTTGTTAAAGAGAGCTAATTCAGTTTCAATTGATCAAAGATGGGCAGAAGCAGCTACACCCAAAGAAAGAACACTGGGAGATGAATATAAGCTGCTTGCACTTTTGTTTTTCTTCCCCGGTTATTTTTACCTTCTGAATTCAATTCTCTCTGTGCAACAAGAAAACTGTTCGGTTCTGCACACGTACATTGTATCCAGGATATACTGTAACCTATTCAACATGTAAAGGACTGCTTGCCATCTGGGGGAGGGGGTGGAGGAAGGGAGGGGAAAAATCGGAACAGAAGTGAATGCAAGGGATAATGTTGTAAAAAAAATTACCCTGGCATGAGCTCTATCAATAAAAAATTATTAAAAAAATAAAAATAATAATAATAAAAAGATCACTTTGATCACTATTGATCAGAGAAATTCAAATTAAGACAACTCTGAGATACCACTATATACCTGTCAGATTGGCTAGAATGACAGGGAAAGATAATGTGGAATGTTGGAAAGGATGGGGGAAAACTGGGACACTGATACACTACTAGTGGAATTGTGAACAGATCCAACCATTCTGGAGAGCAATTTGGAACTATGCTCAAAAAGTTATCAAACTGTGCATATCCTTTGACCCAGCAGTATTTCTACTAGGATTATATCCCAAAGAGATCTTAAAGGGGCGAAAGGGACCCACATGAGCAAAAATGTTTGTGGCAGCCCTCTTTCTAGTGACCAGAAACTGGAAATTGAGTGGATGCCCATCAATTGGAGAATGGCTGAATAAATTATGGTATATGAATATTATGGAATATTATTGTTCTGTAAGAAACAATCAGCAGCATGATTTCAGAGAGATCTGGAGAAACTTACATGAACTGATGCTAAGGGAAATGAGCAGAACCAGGAGATCATTATACATAGCAACAACAATATTATGTGATGATCAATTCTGATGGTCGCGGCTCTCTTCAACAATGAGATGATTCAAACCAGTTCCAATTGTTCAGTAATGAAGATAGCCATCTACACCCAGAAAAAGGACTATGGGAATTGTATGGATCACAACAGAGCATTTTCACCCTTTCTGTTATTGTTTGCTTGCATTTTTGTTTCCCTTCTCAGGCATTTTTTCTTTCTAGACCCTATTTTTCTTGTGCAGCAAGATAATTTTATAGATATGTATACATATATTGGGTTTAGCATATATTTTAACATATTTAACATATATCAGACTATCTGCCATCAAGAGGAGGCGATGGGATGAAGGAGGGGAAAATTTGGAACAGAAGGTTTTGCAAGGGTCAATGTTGAAAAAATTACCCATGCATATGTTTTGTAAATAAAAAGCTATAATTAAAAGAAAAGAATATCACTTTGAGAGACTTGTAAAGAATGATTTGGAGAGGGGGGAGATTTGAAGCAGAGAAACCAAATATGATGCAGCTATAGTAGTCCAGGTAAAATGTAATGATGATCTGAACTTGGGTGGTGGCTCTCAAGGAGAGAAGTAGAACTGACAAGACTTGGCAACTATTTGGTTAGGTGAGATAAGAAAGTAGGAATTATCAAGGATGGTTCTGAAGGTGTAAACTTGGGTGATTGGATGGATAATGGTGCCTTTGACAAAAACAATAAAATTTGGAAAAGAAGTGGGTTTGGGGAGCTTCAGTTCTGTTTTGAACATGTTGAATTTCAGCTGCCTGTGGGGAAAATCCAGTAGACAGCTGGTAATGGAGAACTGAGTTGAACATCTTAAACTCATGGGAGCAGAGGTAATCTCCAAATGAGATAGTAAAACAAAATGAACCTAGGATACTACTGAGAGGGTCCACCCATAGTCAATGCATAGAAAGTTCAGCAAGGGCAATTAAGAAAGACTATTTAGGCAATGTCACAAAAGTTCTCATATGGGAAGTATTGATGATGTTATAGAGAGGTCAGAGGCTAAGGATTGAGGCAAGTTCCCTTGGGTTTAGTAAAAAGAGATCATCATTAAAATAATTCACTTTTTAAAAACTTTAGCATATTCTAAGTACATAACTGATAGCTCTGTGAAGTAGTTAGCATAAGTCCTGCTTATTTTAATTTTACTGAAGAGTAAATTGTGGCCCAGAGGGAGTCAATGACTTGTCTACAGTCATTCAATGAAAGAAATATTGAAACCAAGACAGGAACTCATATTCTTTCCCCTATACAACTTGACACTCAGGTATTTAATAGATGTTTCCTGATTTAATTGAAGTCATTTTCTCCTAAGAGGGAGGTATTGAAGTGGGATAGGTCATACTCATGCTGTTTATCTTCACATAGTTGTAAGGAGTAAAGTGCTATTTGAATGTCAGCTTCTGTTGTTATTTGGGATTTGATAATTAGATCCAATACAAATGAGGATTGCTGAATAAAAGGATACTGTTATTCTCCCCTCCCCAAGATAGCAAGTAATCTGAAATGAAATTGATTTGTTTTGTAATAAAAAATTTTTATGAGAGCATAATTGTCCTAGTCAGAAAATCACCTGAGTAAACTATTAAGCCTGTGCTTTAGCATCTTCCAGAGATGAGACAGGTATTCCTGTATGAGTTCTTTTTCTTTTCACAGGACTGGCTTTGTTTTCTCTTTTCATCTTTTTGAATTTCTTCATTGAGATTTGGTCTTAATGTTTGCAGTCAAACAGTCTGCAAAATGTTTATATTGTAATAAATGGTGCCTGAGTTAATTATCACTACTCTTGTTTGCAACAGGATCTTCAGACCCTCTGCTGTCCTCTAATACCATTAGAACCTTTCTTTCTAGTTAGGCTTATTTTTCTTTCTGATTTAGAAGCTGTGCTTGCCATCTCAGATGACGCTATTGATTCACTTTCAACACTTCTGATGTACTCATGCCAAACTACTCATATTGTGTTGCCTAGTGTCTCTGGTGACCAAGGTCACATCTTGGCAAGATGGTCAGCTGGATTTAGAGTTAATTCCAGAATTTGTGGCCTTCATTGAGTTTTACCCCCAATAAAGTAGAAGGAGTGAATTTAAAAGCTTTTCTTCTTTCTCTTTCTTCCTTCTTTCCTTTTTTTCTTTTTTCTTTATTTTCCTTCCTTCCTTCCTTCCTTCCTTCCTTCCTTCCTTCCTTCCATCCTTCCTCCCTTCCTTTTTTCCTTCCTTCCATCCTTCCTCCCTCCCTCCCTCCTTTTCTCCTTTCTTCCATCCTTCCTCCCTCCCTCCCTCCTTTTCTTTCTTTCTCTCTTTCTCTCTTTTTCTTCCTTCCTTCCTTCCTTCCTTCCTTCCTTCCTTCCTTCCTTCCTTCCTTCCTTCCTTCCTTCCTTCCTTCCTTCCTTCCTTCCTTCCTTCCTTTCTTTCTCTTTGTTTCTTACCATATTCCTGTTAGATTTAGCACAGTCCAGTGCAATTCAGAATTTTCAAGCTCACAAGATCCACTAGCCTAAGCCTCCTGGGTAGCTAGAATTTTCAATGACTGTTTAATTGTGGTCTTCTAATCAGTGATGAGAAAACTTTATACCTGTACTGCAGACGTACTTAGATGTGATTCAGCCCTTTGTATTTACATATATTAATCAATATATATTGAAGAAAAGAAAGAATGTTATTTTGGGCAATTGCTGACATTTCTAGTTGACAGAATCTTAATTAAGCATTTTTATTGAATTTCAGTGATTCATGTTGCTATTTTATTTTATTATTATTAATAATTATAATTGCTTCAGTATTATACTTTTTCAGAAAGCACTTGGCATAGATTGATCAGCACAAGAACCTTGTGAACACAAATATTATTATTTCCATCTTACAGATTAAGAAATTGAAGCCCAGAAAAACAGAATGATTTGCTAAGTACCAATAAATGTCAGAATTGAAGCTAGATTCTGCTTTTCTCATTGGAAGTCCAATACTCTTTTCATGTTACTTCCTTAACTATTAAAGTTTGAATACAGCCCATACCAAAACAAAATCTTAAGAATTAGACATTTCTTTTCTTCTGATAGTCTGTCATACCTTAACATATATCGAGAGAATTATAGACTGATGCTGTTGCATCCCGTATCAAATATTTATTAATTATTAATTATGCTACTAATATAACAGAAACCTCACATTTTTTGAAGGTAGAATTACATTACCATCAATTCCTATTGAATGATTTACTTTAATACTACTACCTTCCATTTACTATTATTGCTAATTTATTCTTCCTATATCTTGTTTGTAGCTAATTATTTGTATATTGATTCTCTCATTAGATTATATGTGCCTTGAGAGCAGGGACTTTTTTTTGTCTCTTTTTCTTTATGACCTCAGTGTTTAGCATAGTACCCCATAGATAGTTAATCATTAACAAGTGAATTTGATTTAAACTAATTTTGGTGTTCATTGATTTTTCAGTTTTGTTTGATTTTGTGACCCCATTTGGGGTTTTCTTGAAGTGACTTGCCATTTTCTTCTCCGACTCATTGTACAGATGAAGAAACTGAGGCAATCATGATTAAATGACTTGTCCAGGGTTAGACAGCTAGTGTCTTTTAACTTGATCTTCTGAATCTCAGAAGATAGCCCATTAATATAATATAGAGATTTTTTTGCTTTTAGGCTACAACTCTGAATTTGTAAAGTTATTAGCTACGTGATAATAATTTTCCCAATGTTGTCTGAACTTTTTCTAGAAAAAAATCAGAAAAGTGTATATTCTTTTCTACAGGCAAATCTTATTTGAAACAAAACAAAAACCAACAATCTTCATTCCATTTTATAGACTTTCTTCCAGAGTTTCTTTGAAAAGTTGTAAGAATAAGACAAAAGTTGCTTTTGAGGATGATTAGGAATTAAACATTAGAGATTAAATAAATAATCATTGAGTAAATTAAGGGGATTATAAAAATATTGTGCAGAAGTATAGCATCATTCTGGTTTCATAGACTGAATGAGCTGGAAAATCTATCATGTGGAAGATCCAAGAATAGGTTTGTTCTGACTGACATTGAGGGCAGAATTAGAAGGCAGGATGAAAGTTGCAGATATCCATTCTTTATTTTGATATAAGTAAAACTTCCTGCCAAGTGGAGCAATCCCAAAGTGGGACAGGCTTTTTGAAATGCTGTTGAGTGCTCTATGGCTAGAAGTTCAAGTGAAGAGTCAATGATAAGTTTAAGTTGGAGTATATAATTCCTGAGATCCCTTTCATCTTTTTTTTTTAAATTATTAACGATTTTTATTTTCAAAACATATGGATAGATAATTTTTCAACATTGACCCTTATATAGCCTTGTGTTCCAAAATTTTCCCATCTTCTCTCATCCCTCCCCTAGATGATAAGCAATCCAATATATGTTAGATATGTTAAAAATATGTTAAATCCAATATATAAAAACATATTTATACAATTATCTTGCTGCATAAGAAAAATTAGATCAAAAAGGAAAGAAAATGAGTAAGAACAAAATGCAAGTGAACAACAAAAAGAGTGAGAATATTATTTGTGGAGATCCCTTTCATCTTTTTTTTTTTTTTTTGATCCCTTTCATCTTTAAGATTCTGTGAATCCATGAAAATTTAGAACACGATTCTTCTTTCTGTATCTCCAGTTGAAGTTTTTCTTATTCTTAAAAAAAAAAAAAGATGTTATTATATAAGTGTGTGTGTGTGTGTGTGTGTGTGGTTCACAGCAGCATATGGCAACTGAGATTTGAAAGCAAAATGTTTCTTGAAGGTGTGGAAAACATTCTTGGAATAATGCCAAGTGTAATTCTTGCCCTGTGAGGACAGAAAGCTTCATTGTAAAATTTGGATTGGCAGAGAGCAAAATTTAAAAATAATGTCCTTTATTTGAAAATCAACAATAACAAATGCCCTCAACTTATGATAACCTAGTCAATTAACACTTCAGAAATAGAAAGGGTGAAGGAATTAACTTAAAAAACCAAACAAAACAACTTAATCCCTTTTATTTCTTATATCCTCTAATTTCATTCTTGGCTTACTATTATCAATTATAGGTCATTAGTAAACAGATAAATCCCCAAAGCTAATTGTTAGTAAACTCACATTGTGTCAAGATTGACTTTCCTGACTTGAAGTTTTTGTTTTTGGATATGGACAATTAAGGAATTGTTTTTGCTTAACTATGCTAACTTGTTACATGGAAAAAAATGATTTATATTAGTTTATGCTCAAGGAAGAAGACTCTCAAATCACTATGAATACAGGAAATTCCCCATGACATTTCTCTCCTATTTTAATCTATTGAGTAGTAAATTTACCTTTGTAGTGAGATGAACTCACTAAAACTAATTAGACTGATCTCTAGATTTTAGGTTCTTAAACTTGGTTTGCAACTCCTTAAGGGGTCTCATAACTAAATGTGGGAATTGTGAAATTATGATTTGTCAGTAAATGTTTATTTTGTATACCTATTATGTGTGTGCGTGTGTGTAAAAATTTCTTGTCATTGGTTCTCATCAACAATAAGGTGATTCAGAGTAGTTCCAATGGTCTTGTGATGAAGAAAACTATCTGCACCCAGAGAGAGGACAGTGGAAACTGATATGGACCACAACATAGTATTTTCACTCTTTTTGTTGTTGCTTGCATTTTGTTTTCTTTCTCATTTTTTCCTTTTTGATTTGATTTTTTTTTTTTTTGTGCAGCAAGATATTTGTGGAAATATGTATAGAGAAATTGTACATGTTTTAACATATATTGGATTTTTGTTGACTCAAGGAGGGGGTGGGAGGAAGGAAGGGAAAAATTAGAATACAGGATTTTGTAGGAATGAAGTTTGTAGGATAAATATAAATATTTATGTTTTGAAATTTTAAAAAAACTTTAATTTTTTTATTAAGGCTTTTTATTTTTCAAAACAGCAGACAATTCTTCAACATTAACCCTGGCAAACTCTGTGTTCCAATTTTCCCCCTTCCTCCACACTCTCCCCTAGATGGCAAGTAGTCCAATATATGATAAACATGGTAGAAATAGATGTTAAATCCAATATATGTATACATATTTATATAATTATCCTGCTGCACAAGAAAAAAAAAGAAGTAAAATAAAATGCAAGCAAACAACAACAAAAAGAGTGAAAATGCTGTGAACCACATTCAGTTCCCTCAGTCCTTCCCTGGGTGTAGATGGCTGTCTTCACTGAACAATTGGAAATGGCATCAAACATCTCATTGTTGGAAAGAGTCACATCCATCAGACTTGATCATTGTATAATCTTGTTTTTGCTGTATATAATGATCTCCTGATTCTGCTAATTTCACTTAGCATCAGTTCATGTAGATTTTTCCAGATCTCTCTAAAATCATCCTGTTGGTCGTTTCTTACAAAACAATAATATTCCATAACATTCATATGCCATACTTTATTTAGCTATTCTCCAAATGATGGGCATCCACTCAGTTTCTGGTTTCTTGCCACTACAAAAAGGGCAAACATAACAAACAAACATAAAAAAGCTTTAATTAAGAAAAATAGAGTTAAAAAATTTTTCTTGTCCTGTAAAAATTTCTTGGGCAAAAAAGGACAGTGAGTTTAAATTTAAAAAGCTGTGCTCTACATCACCAGCATCAGTTAATATTGATGTTGACTTTAAAAGTCCTGCATTGAATTAGTGACACCAGTAGGAATTAAAAACAGCTTATATAAGTATCAGGTTAATCCATTCCTGCACCTGTACCACAATGGTTAGCCTCTTGCCCTGATTTTATTCAATATTTACTATAGAATATCTTTTCCCCCCAATTCCATGCTCTAAATTTTTAGGAATTGCCAAATCAATTCCATTTTCCCTCCATTTTCTGCCATAGTTAACAGAATATTCTACACAAATGATGTCAATATGAAGAATATGGAACTATATTTAGAATCATTGACATGTTTAACCTATGTTGTATTGTTTGCTCTCTTGGAGAGGGAGAAAAGGAGACAGAGGGAGAAAAATTTGGAACACAAAGTTTTGCAAAGGTGAATGTTGAAAACTATTTTTGCATGTATTTTGAAGAATAAAATACTATTAAAAAAACAAATGATGCCAAGCAGTATAGTTTATGATTGAATAAGAAAGTGCTAATCTACTTTTATCACTTTAGCATCAATGTAGAAAATTCAGAGAAAGGAAAAATCTTGTAATAAATAATTAGGTAAATAACACTTTATACAATAGCCACTTCCAAAAATATAAATCTGTTTCTTAAGTCTGTCATCTCTTTTTCAGGAGGTTGGTAATATATATCATAAATCCTCTGGATACTTAGTTGGTCATTGCATTGGTCCGAGTTCTCAAGTTTTTCAAAGCTGATTTTCTTTAATTGTTATTTTCTTTGTATAATTTTTTCTCATTTCATTCCGCCTCAATTCTTGCTAACTAAGGTCCTTTGAAATTTCTCTGTTTCTTATGATTCAGAAATATTCCACTGAATTCATAACAATTTGGTTAGTCATTCCTCCACTTATAGACATCCATTGGATTCTGGTTTTCCTTCCTTCTTTGCTTGTTTCCTTCTTTCAAATTTATTCCATCATTTTGTAAGTAGGGATAGTTATACCTTCACAGCCTTTTCCACAGGGTTATTGTGAAGATCAAACCTAATAATAGCTTGGGCACTGGAAACATAATTTATTATGCAGAACAGCATAAGTCTTGTCTAAAGCAGACAAACAGGGCAATAATTACCTTCTTATTCCAGAATCTAACAACAAGATATGTAGAGAGATAAAGAAGTCAGGTTTAAGCTCAGTTTAAGTCTATAAAGGGGTAGTTGAAAAATTCATAAAAAAGAAAGAGCTTTTTAGAAATAATGATTGCTAACCTTTTTAGTGCTTTAAGGTTTGCAAAGGACTGCATAATTTGATCTTTATAACAACCCTGGGAAGGTAGATGCTGTTGTTATTTACATTTTAGAGATGAGGAAATCTGAAAGGTTAAATGGTGTTACGAAGATCACCCAACTGTTTGAAGATGGATCTGAATATAAGTTTTCCTCAGTTTAACATATTGTTACCTCCCATGGAAAGCTATTTTACTTCCAAAGGGAAGACTTAAAAAATATATTTCAGCAATAAATAAAACAAAAAAATATTCTTCTACTCTTTAGGGCCTCTGAATGGCACAATGAGGTCTCAAATTCTCTAATTTGCCCCTTGGCTTAGCCTTTATTTCCAACCCCCCCCCCCTTACAAAAAACAAAGAAATAACAAAACCTTAGCTGCTGAGAAAGTTGGTTTTTTTTTTTTTTTTTTAATGAAATGGGAGGCTGTGAGATAACATGGAAAGTGCAGAATTTGGAATTAGAGGGCCATGTTTGAACTTTGGCCTGGTCAATTTCTACCTATGTGATTTGGACAAATCAATACTCCAAATACACTTTTGATCTCTATAGGATGAGGAGGTTGGACTAGAACAGGACCTTTAAGGTTTCTTTCAACTCCAAAATCTGTGTGTAAGCTTTTGATTTCTGGAGTAAAGTGGAATTTTAAAAGCAGTTATATTTCAGATGAGTGGAGAATATTGAATTTGGGTCCTAAGAATCTGGATTTGAATCCAACTTAGCTGCTTGTACTAGTTGTGTTATTTGAGAAAGGTAATTTTTTTCCCTTAGGCCTTCTTTTCTTTCCAAGATCCAAAGTCTTTTCCAGACCTAACTCTTAACAGTCTAACAGACATCAAATGATTTGGCATACAATGGCATACAAGTAGCAAGTAGTACAATGAGGATTTGAAACCACTTTCTCTGAGCACTTTCTTATCTTACTAAATTTTTCAGGTTGTGTTATGAAGCTGGTATTATGTTTTCAATAGATCTTTCTCAGGCCCATGTGCAGCCCTGCCTGTAAATTGAGACCCCCTACTTTCCCCATCAAAGTCATAGTTCTGAACCTTTCCTTAGATTTCATTCTCTTCTGTATCTGGAGCTGAGAACTGTGGAAAGGAGTGTCTTCAGATTCAGATTTGTTCTAAGAGCCACCCTAGGGGATAAAAAAAAAAAAGAATCCCAGACCTCTCCATTAAGAAATTTAATTACTATTTGAAACTGAAGTACAGACCTGCCACAGCTGGTACAACTGTGTTTCATTCAATGACTCCAGTAATAAGAATAAACATAAATTTACAGCTGAAAGGGGACCTCTGAAGTCATCTACTGCAGCCTCTTATTTTTTATTTTTTTATTTTCAAAATAGATGCAAAGATATTTTTCAATATTCACTCTTGCAAAACCTTGTGTTCCAAATTTTTCTCCCTTTCTTTCTAGATAGCAGGTAATCCAATATATGTTAAATATGTGTAATCTTCTATACATGTTTCCACATTTATCATGCTGCACAAAAAAATGCAGATCAAAAAAGAAAACAATGAAAAAGGAAAAAAAAAAACAAAACAAGCAAACAAAACCAAAAAGGTGAAAATCTTATGCTGTGATCTACATTCAGTTCCCATAGTTCTCTTCTAGATGCAGATGTCTCTCTTCATCACATGTCTTTTGGAATTGACCTGAATCACCTCATTGTAGAAAAGAGCCTAGGCCATTACAGTTGATAATCACACAATCTTCTTGTTGCTGCATAAATGTTCTCTTGCTTCTACTCACATCACTTAGCATCAGTTCATGTAAATCTCTCCACAGCCTTATTTTAAAGATGAGAAAACTGAGGCCCACAGATGTTAAATGATTTTGCTAAGATAATACAAGTAGTGAGAGATAGAACAAGAATTTGAAAGCACTTCTTCTGAAGCATTTTCTTATCTTACTAGTGACCTTAATAGGTAATACTTCTCAGTTTTCCCCTTATCTTCTTCTTCCCTCTCTCTTCACTTTTTCTTCTCCTTTCTTTTTTCTTTCCTTTCTTCTCTTAATGCCCCCCCCCTTCCACCCCAAACTGAGTTTTGGTGAATGTGTGAGGGCTGAATGAATATATATTTAATGAATAAATGAATGAATAAATGAAAAAGTGTTTATTCAATGTTTACTATGTGTTAAGCAATTAAGATACAAATGTAAAAGTGAAGATTTTCTATCCCCAAAGGGGTTGGTAGTTTATTAGAGGAGATAGCATTTATAGGTTGGTAAGGGAAAATACTTTAGTTTGGAAAATTATAGAGATAGTGGAGCTTATTGGCATATTGACCTAATCTTACCAGGAGCATGATATATTTGATTTATGATTTTCAGAATAGGATTATAACATGGCAACTGATGCGATGTCCAGGAATCCAGTGAATTATGGCTAGAGCTAGTAGTTAGTGGACAATTGAGACAGTTGCTAATTAGTATAGTGAGGTCAACAGCATAATATTAATTTTTAAAAGTTGTTGCAGTTAGGTTTTTTCCCTAGAGTAAAACTTCTTAAACAATAGTTTGGGACCCCATATGTAGTCCCATAACTGAGTCAGGGGGAGTCACAAAATTATGATTAATATTATCAGTAAATATTTGATTTGTATATCTATCTTATATACCTGCAGTCACATGAAGATTTTTCCAGCAAAAAGGAGTTGTGAGTGGGAAAAGTTTAATAATGCCTTGTTCTAAAGATTACTTTGAAAATAGCTTCCTCCTTTCTTAATTTTCCATTCTCTCAATATATTAGAATTCCTATTAAATACGATCAATCTCTTTGGTAGATAAGAGTTTCCTGAAACGTAAATCCAGTTTGCCTGAACCTAAGTTCAGTCTTTCCCTCCTGCCTCTCCCCTTCTTATAAATGGATAACAAAATACTAAGTAACTTAGAGTTTTTTAAGTTTTATATAGAATTTAATTCATTAAAAAGCATTTTGCCAACTTCATTATAGCATAAAATTAGCAAAAATAAGAAGCCAGACTGATGTCTGTATATTGTTATGTGATACAGTGTAAAAAGCATTGATTTTAGAGTCAGAGGAAGGATGTTTAAATTTTACCTTCTCTGTTTATATCTGGGGCATTTCACTTGATCACCAAGAGTTTCAGTTTCTTCATTTGTAAAATGGGAGAGAGGAGTTTTAATTACATAGCTTCTGAGATACTTTGCAGCTCTAGAAAATATTACTCTGTAATATTTCTCAAACCAGAAAAAAAATTTCTTATGAAAGTTACAAACTTACATGCTATGTTTAATTCATCAGCAGTGTTCACAATTCACAAACTCAAGCCATCTGGCTGCTTTCTCCAAGATCTGGGTGATTTCTTTAGAGATTCTAAAAAAGCAGGTCAGTCATTGAAGTGCAGCATTCTAGAATTGAATTACGCATGTTATTTGTTTAATTCTCTTTAGATGCTGGCTGGAACTCTAAGAGTTCCAGAAGGCATGAACTTATTAGAATTTGTGTTTACCTGTGTTTTCAGGAAGGAACTGTAGAAGAACATAAAAGTCTCATTTTAATAATAATAATAATAATACCTAACATTAATATAGAACTTTAAGGCTTGCACAGCACTTTGTATATAGCAATTTATTTGATCCTGATATCAACTCTATAAGATGGGTTTTATTATTATCTTCATTTTACAAATGAAGAAACTGAGGCACAAAATACTTAAAAGCAGGCTAACACTGCTAGTAAGAATCTGACTCAGATTTGTACTCAGATCTTCCTGATTCTAAGTCCCCATGTTCTTTCCAATTTTTCTATCTACCTGTTCAATTTTAACTGTTAATACTCATGAAAGGATCCTGCCTCTATTTCCCTGTCACCATTAAAACTCTGGTCTATCCCAACAGATGGAGTCAAGATTGGATTATGAGATGGTCCTCCCCTTTCATGGCCTTACAAGTAAAGAGGATAATGAAAAAATAGAATAGAATAAGGGAAAATTCTGAAAATGTTTATCTGCAGAGAGATCAGCAATAATACTTAAGTTTTTTTTAAAAAATGTTTAATTTGTGTTATTTTTTGTATCTAATTCTTTCCCCTCTCCTACTCTAAAATCCATCCTTATAGCAAAAGAAAAAAAGGAACAGTTTTTTAAAAAAGCATTTTGGCAAAGTGGAACAATTATGAACTGGGTATAATGACATGCAAAGAAGGGAAGGAATTGTATCTTCTTATCCTTTCTCTGGGCCTAAGTATGGTCTTTATGATTACACAGTATTCAGATCTTTTTTTTTTTTTCTTTCCATTTTCCTCATTGTAGTGATTACATATATAATTTTTTCTTGTTTCTGCCTACTTCACTCAGTATTAGTTCATAATCTTCCCATGCTTCTCTGAATTCTTCCCAATGTTTCTTATACATTAACTAACATTTTGTTGCCTCCATTTGAACAAGTATCCAACCCTGGAAATCCCCTATTGTATGTTTCCTTCCCTCTAATTCCCTGGTACCAAAACTTTTTTCTAGGAAAATGCAGATGTAACTCTCTAGTTACAATGTTAGAGCTAGTTAAATTGTTGAGACCATCTAGCCTAACCTTCTCATTTTATAGATAATTCCAAAGTTTCAAGTATGGGAGAATGGTGATATTATTAATAGAAACAGCAGTTGGGAGAGAGAATATATTAGTATGTAAAACCAAATCTTACTGCCACATTGAAGTTCTTCAGCTTACTTTCATTGCATAGCATTAAAGCCCCCAACTAAAACTTTGTTATAAAAATGGAATTTATTAGCAAACCAAACATCCTACTTTGAACTGTTAAAAATCAGGCTTCTTTGACTTCTAATTTTAGAAGGAATCAAGCTGACCTTCAATTTGCAGTTGCTAACTGAAGTCCTGTTACCTGGGTTACTAGATTTACAATATGTCAGTATGCAAATAACATCTGCCCACAAGGAAAGAGAAGGACCTTGTCTGGAGGATGTCAATTAGTCTGGGAAAAATTCTTCATTTGGTATTAGAGTTGGAGAGGTAGCCAAAGGTGGAGAAGAGATGAGAAAAGAAACCTGGAGAAAAGGTTTTGATGTCTGACTTTTATAGCTTTCTTCGGTTAGTTCTTTAAGGTAGGTCTGGAAGCAGTATGATTGAGACTAGTGTTGGAGTCAGGAAGACTTGGATCTGAGTCCAGTCCCTGACATACATTCCTATGTAAGCATAGGCTGAGCATGGAACCTCTCAATTCTGTAATTTATCAATGTAATATAATGTAATCTATCAATCAGCAAGCACTTATTACGAGCTTACTATCTAGTATGTCCTGTGTTAAACCCTGAGGATGTAATGAAATAATAAATGCAACCCCAAGTCTCTTGGAGATTACATTACAAAGGGGGTGTGTGTGACATATGCAGAGTAACCTTTATGGACAAATCAGCAACTGGGGGTCAAGAGTTGGAAATAGCATTTGAGATTATAATCTGAATATAAATTATAAATGAGTTGCCAGTCAAAGGAGTTCTCACACTGGAAGGTCTCCAATGAAGACACAAACAAATTAAAAAAGAAGATATGTAAACCCAGTGATAAGATGGAAATTTTCATCCTTTGAAATCAGTCTCCAAAGTTAACACTCTCTTATTTAGTAACCAAAAGTGGGCTTGTGTGATTTAGAATGATTCTTTTTTCTTCTTGTAAAATTACCAAAAGGAGAGCAAAAACTACTTAGCTATTTGCTAGATAAGTTAGAAGAATTTAAGGAAGGCTTTAAAAATTGGATTCTTCCTTTGCCTGTTAGCATTTGTGATCCAAGTACCAATTGATAAGAAGTTTGGGGCTTTTTTCCAGCACAACATGGAGTAGATATCAGGAATTAGGCCTCCAAAATAGTGGAGAGGATTTTCTATTTCATTCTGTTGCCCATCTGGTACATGGCATAATCTGTAGGAATTTTCTTCTGCACTGGGTGTGTGTACATCACTATGCCTACACATGCTTTCAGGCTAAGGCTTAGAGTTAAATTTGGAAAAATTCAAATCCAGAGGCAGCAAACTTCTGAAATCCTTTTTCGTTAATTGGTGTCTGTCACATCAGCTATCAGCTGTAGAAATATCTTTCACTCTTCTTTTGTGTTCTTTTTAGGAGTCTAATTTTATTTTTTATTTCAAAATAAGGGTCTCCTAGCAAATTGATAAAAATGCTCTTGGGCTTATTAAACTGATTGTTGAAATGCTTGAATGTTGAAATTTTATAGCATCTGGTAGGTGATTTCTATGACTCTTTCTTGTTATATGTAGAAGAATCTACGTACTTAGGAGTCTGTAGTGGCAAATTTGTCTCTGGGGAATTTAAATGAAGGTATGATGTTTCCATAGAATATTTACATGCATGTATGTATTTGTGTGAAAAAAATTAAAGTCCTTTTAAAGATCTTTGTTTATTGGAAATTTATTCTTCTTCAATAGAAACTGAATTAACTTGCCTATTGTAGAATTCTGAAAAGGGGAAAAAACCTCAACTATTATCACTTTCCAGTGTGAGAAGGCCAGAGATGGAGAAATATGATGGTGAAGAAACTTGAGATGGGTAGCATGATAAAGTCCAGAGTTAGAAGTAGAGTCTAAATAGGAGTAAAGACTTGACTGACCTGAGTATTTTCTTTAATGCTGACTTATTTACTTATGTTGTGTTAAGATAACATAATATCCCTAACCATTCCTCAATGGACTGGTACCCACTTTGTTTATAGTTGTTTACTATAACAAAAAAGGCCATAATAAACTGAATCTACACCATACCCATAATCCTCTATCTCTGCATAGAAGGGAAGGAGAAAGGAGATGGATCAGCATAATTATATTATAGCATCCAGGTTAGGATTTTTTGTATTCTATCCATTTACATAAGTATCATTGTGTATATTTCTCTAAATTCTTCATTTTTTATTATATTAATATTCTATTTATGTTAATATGCAACAATTGCCTTGAATAGATAGCTATTTTATTTCCAGTTTTTTTTATGTGGTTTTTGTTGTTTTTGTTGTTGTTGTTACTGGAAGAATTGCTTCTATCAGTATTTTGGTGTATTCATGACCTTTATTCTTGTCTTTGATCTCCTTGGGGAACATGCTTAAAAATGGGATCTCTGTGTTAAAGAGGATTGGCATTTTAATCCCCTACTCTTTTTAAAACATAATTCCAAATTACTTTCTGAAATGACTGGATCCCTTTAAGCTAGTGAAGTTTCCAATTTGAGGTTTGCATTGCAAGGCATTTTCCCTTTCCACCTTATCCATTCTTTTGAAAAATTTAGACATATGCTATATTTAATATTATTTAACTATCTTTGTGTACATTAAGTATTAGAGCACTATGTGCATTTTTATTAAGGTACTTAGAAAATCTAGTTTTGGATGGGGAGAAAGGAAGAATAAGAAGAAAGAATTCATAGATTTTTTATATTTTATAATTTATATCATTTTTCACGTCTTTACTTTTTTGGTACTTCTGCTCTGAGGTCTTACCTTTATCAGAAGCCTAGTTTTCTCTGTAATGGATATTATTTATTCTTTATTTTTGAAAAGGACCAATGATATCACAAGAGTGATGTCTTGACTTGTTCATGATTTAGATTTAAGTGAGATGGAGTTGCACAAAGTCATCATCATTATTTAATACCTGAGGAGAAGGAGATTTTAGCAAGCAGTTGAACTTCAAGACAAGCACTTTTCATCAAAAATGTTTTTCTTTCCTTTCTACCTACCATTCCAACACATAGAATAACAGTATCAATAGAATAGAAAAATAGTAGCAGAACTTTCTTCTAAGATATACCTTTGGTTTGGCCCTGTTAGACTGAGCAGAGTGGATCGAAATGTAGCATTGGTTGATCATCCCTTGGAGGATATCAAATTTACTGTGTCTACCCGATTTCATATATAATCCAAGAGAATAGAAATTTGTATTGATCATTTAATCTTCCCTTTCTGTTATTTACTTTACTTTACAAGGAAGAGGTAGTCTCAATTTACTGTTTTACTATTTCTTTAAAGTTTGGTGATAATAATAGGCTAGTGCTTTTAGCTGTGTAAAGCACTTTTATAAATGTTATTTCTTTTTATCTTAACAACCTTGAGAGAAAGAGACTATTAATTATCCCCATTTTTAAAATAAGGTAACTGAGGCAGAGTGATTTGTCCAAAGTCTCATTGCTAATAAGTGTCTGCTGGGGGATTAGAATTGAGGGCTTCCTAAGTCCTGCTCTCTCTCCACTGTGCTTCCTAGCTACCATTTCATCATTATGAATATTTTCTCTGCTAACCTAGAAAACAAATTAGCAAATGGTCTCTCTGAGTTTATTATTGCTGAAAATGTCTTACAGACCAGCCTATCTGATTTTAGCTGTTAGTCAAAACAGAGATGTCTTTTTAAATTTCTCTCCCCATTCTTTAGAACAGTGTCTGGTACATAATAAGTGCTTAATAAATGCTTATTGTATTGTATTATTAAGATTGTTATTGTATTGTATTATTAGGATAAATATGGTGGTAGAAGCAACTTAGAGATCTTCTTCTCCATTCCAACTCTTTCTAGTTCAAAACCCATGCTTCTTACATTGGCCTCTCAGAAAATAGCTATCAAATCTGACACTTCACTTATAATTGCTAATGATAGCAAATATTTTAGTATAGCTCTTTAAGATTTGTAAACATTTCCCACATATTATTCTTTTCCCCCTCCACTTTCTTGTGGAGGAGGTGCTTATATTATTATCATTCTTTTATAGATGAGGAAACTGAGGGAAATAGAAGTTAAGTGACTTTCCAGGATCTTGACAAGGTTAGGGAAATCTCAGAATCAGAATCTGAACTGAGGTTCTCCTGACTTTAGATCCAGCACTGTGCCAGCTGGCTGCCTAGAGTGCGTGCCACTTATTAAGAACTTGCTGTGTGGGAGGCACTGTGCCTAAAGCCTTTTAAAGCTTGTTGGCTTGGCTTCCAAGAACCTAAATCACCTCTGTATTATCAAGAGCCATCAGAGCAGGATGATCATTCCCCCGTTCAGATTTTTAGGATGCTTCATTTCTCCCTCTGGTTTTGGGACTGTTAAGCAAGAATCTCTCCAGATTCTTTCAGTATGATAAACTTGTGGCTTGAGTACAGTTATTTTGTTGTATTGAAACTGTTTGTAGTGGTTACTTATTTGAAGCACTTTGAGAATCCTCTAACTTATTCTATAACATTTGATATATCTTGGAGAAATCTGTTTGGTTCCAAGAGATATATATTTGTGTTGGGGGTGGGGTGGAGCAGTAGAGGGTGAGTGGGAAGAGGTTTTAAAAAAGAGAAAGAATAATTCACTTACTAAATGACAAAATAAATTTCTCTTGTTTTTGTATTTGAAAGAAATACCTCCCTTATTAGTTAACATAGTCCCTAGGACAGCATTAACTTGCATTGTCAGCACTTTTTAAAAGAAAGTTTGATGACCTTGAAGCATTCCCTGAGATCTTGTGGTTCCAGAGTTGAGGTATCTTGAATAATTTTTCTATATATGAACTACAGATATATGTATATATACACATACATGTATATATATATTTCTCTATATATGAACTCACATAATATAATTCTGCATGAAGTAGCCAGTTGCTTTGTATCTGGTAAGCTCTTTCTCTCCCATTCTCCCCAAATCCAGAAGACATTTATACAATATTTGCACCTTCCCTCCCCCCTCCCCACCATGCCGTTTTTCGTTTTCTTAGAACAAAGTATGATCTCATAAAGAAGGACCCTCCTAATTCTAAAAAAATCATTACATCTGGGCAGCAAAGATGTTCTCTGTCCCTCTCCCTTTCCCTCCCCTTTAACCCTGTTCTCCCCACTGCTGTTCATTCTCCTTTCCTTGGGAAGATAGCTGGCTATAAAGCCAAGGTTAGTGAAAACAGGACATCTTTCTGTGCTGAGTGTCCTTGGAAGGAGTCAGGCCACAGGGCATTTCCTGGAATAACTCACTTTCCAGAGGGTTGGGTTTTCTTGGTCTTGTGATAGACTACATGTTTACATTCTGTAGTAAACACAGGGGCCTTTGATTGCTTTCTAAAGGTCATACCAGTCACTCTTTGTCTATGGATTAAGGTTGGTTTCACATTTCTAGTAGCTTGGTGATTCCGATGACTATGTAAAGCTTTCTATGGCTTGTAAAACTTTTTCCTTTCTTCCCCTCCCCTTCTTTATTCTTTCCTTTTCCCCTTCTCTTCTTTTCCTTTCTTCCCTTCTTCCTTTGTCCTCTCCTTTTCCCTCTTCCCTTCCCCTTCTTCTTCTCTTTCCCTTTCCTTCCCTTTCTCTTCCTATTTTGCCCAAATTAGAAGTGCCATTACTTCTAATTACTCTTAAGAGCTTAGACCTCTTTTCTTCCTGGTTCCTCTCCAACTTAAGCAATATGATGGCCTCTTCTCTTTCCTCTCATGGCTTATCATGTTGATGACAAACTTAGCATGGACACTCACTTTTGAGTATACTGTAGCTTAGCATTCCAGAGCTTAGAATTTCAGGTTCCACAGCCTTAACTTCTTCCCCAGAAACAGATGACAGGTGTTCATTGCTGCCTTTTCAGGCCAGTAGTTTGGATCCTCATTTAAAAGTTGTCCTTGTTTCTACTTCCACTCATATTCTTCTTAAATCAGAGATAGGTCAGGATGGACAGGATAATTACAGCCTAAACTATCTCAAATACCTGCTTGTCTAGAACAAGAGAAGTCACATATTCTGCCATTGGGGCAAATCTGATCACAGTTTCAGTTGATGCTCATATAACTATAATGAGTAGTATATATTTTACCATTATAGCTTTCCAATTTGTGAGAAGTCTTTAGGAATATATATCCATTCCAAAGACAAGCAAGTTTTAGAAGACACTCAGAGTCATGATAAACTATGATAGACTTGGTTTTTCTCAGTAATACAATGATCCAAGATAATTCCGATAGATTTATGATAGAAAATACTATTCACATCTGATTAAAGAATTGATGGAATCTGAATGCATTTCACAGCCTGCCATTTTCACTTTCTTCATTTTTTTTTCATGAGTTTTTCCTTTTGATCTGTTTCTTTTTTCACTAATATAGAAACATTTTTAACATGATTACATGTAGATAACCTATATCAAATTTATTCTAGTCTTGGGTGGAGGGAAAAAAATTCGGAACTCAAAATCTTACAAAAAATGAATATTGAAAATGATCTTTACATGTAAATTGGAAAAAAATAAAATCTTTAGATTTTTTAAAAAGAAGAGGCATAAAAATGTATCAGATTTGCTTTTATTCTTCCTTTATTCTTTCATTTAATACTCATACTCAGGTGCTTAGTTTAGTGAATTTGTCTTGCCATATTAAGTATACTTAGAAAAACTTGTATCCTCCTTTGGTTACTAAGGGATTGCCACTCAGTGCCAGAGTAAAATTTAGTCCAAAGCTTCTTTTCCTAATAGAAGTGAAGTCTTCTCTCTGTTTATCTCTCCTTTGAACTTACCGGATGTCAGACCTTCTGTATGCCAGACTTTTGTATTTGTTTTCAATCAAAGAAGGATCTTTGAATTAAATATTAATAACTCATCTGCATCTGAAATCATTCTACCTTTCTCATCCATTCCCACACCATAGCACATAGCTAGTGCGTCATCCAGGGACCTCAAAAGGCTGCATATAAACATCGAAGGGAAAAGATAAAAATGTAATGATGCATTCACTGATATACCAAAATATGAGCTGCAGGTTTGTATTTTCTTCGTGGGATCGGATATTGGTTTTGGTAGTTTATTGATTTGGCTGGGAGAGATCTGATAGAACACGGAAGAGCTTTGTACTTCTCTTTTAATCATGGTCCAAATGGAGAAATCCCTGACTGCCCATTGAATTACAAAGCTGTGTGGACCTTGAGAGGTCATTTGGTCTATCTGCTTACCTTAATAAAACTCTGATAGATGAAAATTTGAACTAGTATCAATTTCCAAAACAGTATTTCCAGAGAAAAATTAGTATGCTGCCATCACTTCTGGCTTAAATTTATTATTAAAAAGAACCCTAGACTGGTGAGTTTTTATAAGTCAATCAACAAGCATTTATGAAGTACCTTCTATATGCCAGGAACTGTACTAATCTCTGTGATATGTGGCAGTTGTATTTATCAAGGTCTTCTTATCTGCACACTATTAAAGCTGAAGTGATCAGGGAATAATTTATAGTTTATTAATCTCCCTTTCTGAGCCTTTACTCAAATACAACCTATCAGTTGAAGTGATTAATAATTTGAATATGCAACTAGAAGGTTGATAGTTAAAGTAGTAATAATAGGGGAAAAAATCAAGTCACCTGCTTTCCTACTATCCTTCCTGCCTTTCCTCCTTTTCTCCCTTCCCTCTCTCTGCATAGGGTATCATACCCTTCCCTACAGATGCTCTTGAAAGCTTTTTTTTTCCTTTTGGTTCTCTGAACCCTCTCAAGATTAAAGCCAGGCTTTACTGGCTAGATTTATTTCTTAAGGACCATCCTTTAAACTAAAACTATTTTGATTCTCATTGATTAGCCATGAAGAAGTGCCAGGCCAATTCATATTTGGTCATTGTTTGGGTCCTGATGGACTCAGATTGAATGTAAATCATCTTTTCTGCTTTATTTATTTATTTGGAATTTTTTTTTTTTGACTAGATTAAAGAGGAGATTCTTTGCCTCAATAACTATCCAGCATTCATTACTGAATGGATAAGGTCTTCCATTGCATCTAAGATCATCTCCAGTGATCTTGATCTATATCTGGGCCACTGGACCCACATGGCTCTGCAGGGGAAACTGAGGCACAGCCTTCCCTCCCTTAAATCCAACTCACTTGCCTGTCATGGCCTCACCTCCCTGATGTCATGGTCCTCTTAGAGAATGAAGGACAAACAATTATAAAAGTAGGGAAAAGCCAAGTCACCTGGTAGCACATTGTATCAAAATTATGGTCCTTGAAGTTGTGTCTTCTTTAATAGAAGCAGTAGCAACAATAACAGTGAGATAGCTGAACTCTATCACAAAAGGAGAAAATGAGATGATAATAACTGACAATATATAGCATTTGCTTTAAATGTTGCAAAACATTTTGTCTTTTATGAAGTCGATATTCTGGGTACTCTAGTTATCATTCTCATTAATTGTTCATTAAATATTAAGAACTCATCTGTAGTGGAAATCATTTTATCTTCCTCTTCATTCTGACACTGTAATACATCTTGTGTGTCATCTGGGGACCTCAAAGGATTGCACATAAACTTTGAAGGGAGAAGATAAAAATATAATACATGCGCTCATATACTCAAATACAAGCTATAGATTTTATCTGTGAGGAAGTTAAAGTTAGAGAGGTTGAGTGAGTTGCTCAGTCACACAGCTGGTGACTGCAGATGATGGTGTGCCAGATCTGGTCAGGGAGACTTCTCTCCCCAAGTTCAAATCAGACACTTACTAGCTGAGTGATCCTGGGCAAGTCACTTCACCCTGTCTGCTTTAATTTCCTCGTCTGCAAAATGAGCTGGAGAAGGAAATTGTAAAGTACTCCAGTATCTTTGCTAAGAAAACCCTAAATGGGGCCAACAAGAGTCAGACACTACTGAAAAAAGAAAAACAGGGCTTGTGAATTTCAGAGGAATAATTTGAATCTAAGTCTTCTTTCCCTCAAATCCAGACTGTCCACTGAGCTGAGTTACCTTCCTGCATGAGGCTGGCTTTCTGCTTTTATTAAAAGAGCTTTTAAATCTGTCTCCCTTGCTATTAGAAAGCTACTCTTACCAGTGACTAATTCCTTCCATTTCCTGTGGTCTATGATTTTGCCCTTTAGGCAACTAAATTTTTTTTTTTTTGAGGCAGTTGGGTTTAAGTGACTTGGCTTAAGTAAGTGTCTGAGACCAAACTTGAACTCAAGATTCCTCTTGATTCCAGATGTGGTGCTCTAGCCATTGTGCCATTGTATCCTCCTTTCATCCATCCCCAGTCTCCCTAGGTGACTTTAAATTGAAGTTTTTTATTTCATCATTTGATTTCATTATTTCCTCTTAATGTCAGGGCCTAGCTGATTCATCATAAGCTCATAACTCACTACACTTATCAATCAATCAACAAGCATTTATTAAGCACTATATTTAAGCCATTATATTAGGCATTGTGAATGCAAAGAAAAATTGAAACAGCTCTCAAGAACTTATTATTTTGTGGAAGAAAGTGTACACAGATAAGTATATGTAAACTATCTACAGAGAAAATATGCGGCAGTTTTAGAAATGTGGGCTCTAGGACCTGGAGAATGTCTTCACATAAAAGGTTGTAAGTTGAATCCCAAAGGAAAAAAAAAAATTGAGAGATGGAGATGAATGCAGTGCATTCCAGGGGGGAATAGTAAATGGAAAGACACAGAAAAGATGAATTACTCTGTTGGAGCAACAATAAGAAGACCTCTTTGACAGGGCTATACTGTGTTTGGAGGAGGAGTAATGTGTAATGAGGCTGAAAAGAGAGTTTGGGAATGGTTTGTGAAGGAATTTTAACTGCCACACTGGGGAGCTTATATTTGAACCTAGAGGCATTAGGGAATCTCAAGAGTTTATGGAATAATGAAGGGACATGATCAGCCCTGTGCTGTTGGAAAATAACTTTGGCAACTATGTGGGAAGTAAATTTCATGGATTGCAATAGGAAGATACTTGAGACTGAGAGACTAATTAGATAGCTGTTACAGCAGGAGAAAGGAGAGCATGAAATAGGGGAGTAGATGAATGAGTACAGAAAAGGCAATCTATGAAAGGATGGTGTAGAGGTAGAAATTACAAGATTTGACAATGGATTGGATAGGATGAAGGAAGGAGTGAAGAGGAGCAAGAGGTCAAGAATAAAGCTGGGCTTGTGAACCTGAGTGATGGGAAAAGTGGTGGTGTTCTTGACATATATAAGGGAATTCAGAAGAGGGGCAGGTTTAGGCCAAAAGATAAGTCCCATTTTGGATATAGTAAGTTTCAGATTTGTATGGGGTGGTGAGATTGACAGGTCTAATAAGTAGTGATATGGGGCTGGAGCTCAGAGACTAGGGTGTAGAAATACAGATCTGGGAGTCATCTTCATATAGATAACAAATGTATGAATGTAGATGAAGTTATTAAGTGAGAAAAGAAGGCTTTGAGTTATACCCACAGTTAGGGTGCATGAGTGGATAGAATGCCTGCTAGGCCAGTAGTCTGGAAGACTCATTGTCCAGAGTTATAATCTGGCCTCAGATTACTTACTAGTAAATGACCTGGGCAAGTCACTTAACTCTGTTTAACTCATTTTCTTATTTTTACAATGAATTAGAAAATGATTCTAGTATCTTTGCCAAGAAAACCCCAAATGGTGTCAGACATGACTGAAAAATGATTGAAAATCAATAAAAGGGTGTATGATATGGATGGTAAGCCAGCAAAGACCGAGATTTGGTCAGACAAGCAGGAGGAGAGCCCAGAGACAATCCAGAGAAAAGAGAATATTCGAGAAAATAGAAAAGTCAACAATGTCACAGAGATTAAGGTTAATGTTAAGAGGTTAAGAAGGGTGAGGATTTCAAAAAGACCATCATATTTGGTAAACAGTCTATCAAAAAAATTTATTAAGTACCTACTATGTGCTAGGCACTGTGCTAGGTACTGAGGATACAGAACAAGGCAAAAGATAGCCCCTCTCCTCAGGAAGTTTACAATCTAGTATCAGAGGCAACAGGAAAACAACTATATGAATGTGTGTGTGTGTGTATAAATACATATAATATTTATAATATATACATATAAAATACATATAATATTTATAAATAAATAAGAGGGATTAGAGAATGCTTCCTGTAGAAAGTAATTAGTAGACTGTGAGTTACATTGAAAAGAGCAGTTCTCTTCTTTGGATCTACCACAGATTCTGTCCTTTTTATTATCCGTACCTCCCTATGTCCCAGGCTTTTAATATCAACACCTAATATGTTTAGCTACACCTTAAGTTTCTTCAGGGCTTTCAGTTAACTGACACAAAGGATTTCATGTAGATCCCACACAATGCAGGCCATCTTCCCTCTATTATTCACTCAGCGTCTGACACCAAGTGAGACCATTCTGTACTTTGTTCCTACTTGATTCAGCACATTGAAAAAGATTCCCTAAATGAAGATTCATTTCGTTTTTAAACTGTAACACCAACATATAGAAAGTCACTGGG
Organism: Antechinus flavipes; assembly: GCF_016432865.1. Taxonomy (NCBI): domain Eukaryota; kingdom Metazoa; phylum Chordata; class Mammalia; order Dasyuromorphia; family Dasyuridae; genus Antechinus; species Antechinus flavipes. Next base: position 161,176,620 of record NC_067401.1, read on the forward strand.
GAATTTGGATTCAGGAGGAAAGTAAGCATTGCTCCTTTTGGAAATGATATGATACCAAATCACTCTAAAGTATTTTGGGAAAATATCGGGTGGATATCATATAATGACCTCTAACAAAATTTCCTACCAAAGAAAAAGGCACTCTTAGGGCAGATGATAATCAATCAATCAACAAGCATTGATTAAGTGCCTACTATATATCAGGCACTGCAATAGGAACAAACTGAAGCATTTTCTGCTCTCAAGGACTTTGAATTATAACATAATATATATCAAAACATATATGACATATAATATAATACAATAACATTAATACATAATATAATATAACATAATAAATCCATAGTATAGAACATAATATCATAACATAGCATAAATATAATAATAAAATGTAATGTGACAATATAGCATAAATACATCTACACCGAATTAGTATAGATAGAATAAATGGGCACTAACACTTGGAGGGGGAATCAGGAAGACTTCCCATAAAAGGTGAGCTGAGTCTTGACAAAAGATAGAGATTTTTTAAGGCAGAGATGAGAAGGAAGTATATTTCATATATGAGGGAATAACCAGTGCAAATAGTAAGGACACTGTTAGTCTCTGGGAATATAGCAGATGCTTAATTTTTACAGATTTCCAAAAACTCTAGGATTTAGAAAGACAGAGAAATAGATTAAATGAATGTTGTCATGGTGCTATTATTGGATGTGACTGCTAGACACACCAGGAGGAAAATCCTGGTTGAATAACACCTTGTCTGTCTCATCGCCTCCATGGGAGATCAAACCATTTCCCCCTTTTCCAGATGATGAGATTCTCTAATCTTACCTAAACCCTCTGTGCTATATTGGACCAACTCTAGGGCTGACTGGAAAACCTAGGGCAATCTGAGAGCCTAGAACCAAACTCCTGAAAATCCATGGGATATAATAAATGTCCTTGGACTCCATTCATTTTAGGTGAATCAGCTCAAAGCTGATAATTAGATATGGGGAGAAAGGGTGAGCCCTGAGCATTTTCATGAGGATAATATCTACCTTATTCTGATAATATAAATCCAACTACCTTCTTTTTCCTAGCTTCCTAAGAAGTTGTTAAATTCTGGGTTCAGAGAATTTCTTTTTTTCCTTGGATACAACTGTTGTTTCAGCTATTGGGAGTGGAGTGTATATACTGCTACCCTAGCCTTGCTCATAGGTTAGGACCATCCAGGTCCTGCAGCTTGGTATCCCTAGTAGATTAGGATGGGGCAGATGGAAAGAGGTCGAGATTTGGGGCAAAGTGCAGTATGTAAACAGGGCAGGTCAGGGCCAAAAAATAACAAGAATATGGAGGTCAGGATAAAAGGATCATCCTCAGTCTAGATATATTGGTTTAGGGGCATTTTTAGACTCATTAGACTGAATGATTATGTAGTAGTTCTTTCAGGCTCTGGTGTTTGGACTAGCACCAACCTGTTGCTTTTCTCCCCAACTTTAGCTCTTGACAGTTCCTTACCACTGTTTATGCTTCCTGTGCTGGTAAGAGCTAAATTTTTGTTGCAGTAGGCACTAGTATGATAATTGAATAATAATAGTATAATAGCAGCTGACATTTGTATGGCACTTTACAGTTTTCAGATTATTTTATATGTTTTTATTTCATTTTAGCTTATTTGAGAAAGTATTCTTTGCATTAGGCAGTCTTGAGTATTGCCATTCCAAATTTATAGAGTCTCAGTGAAATGTTCCCAATGAACCGAGGACCTCACTGAGTGTCTTCTCTTTCCAAGATCTTTTCCACAACAAAATTTTATTTTAAAGAAGTGCTATGGAAGATTGAATTTGGTGTCAAGAATCCCTGAATTCAAATACTTTGACTCTTAGTCAATTTTGTGACACTGGGCAAGTCACTTAACTTTTCTTAGCCTCAATTTCTTTGTCTGTAAAATAGAATAACAATAGCACCTAGTTCACATTGTTGTAAGGATTAAATGTAATAACTTGCAAAACTGAAAGCATGTGTATGGCTATTATATATTGTATATATTATATATGCATGTATTATATTAACTATTATAATCATTCTCATTATTATTTTTATATTTATATATGGAGGCATTTAGCTTTGTTGTGTTTTAGGGTTCATGAAGGATTTTATGGTAATAATTAATAATGGTTAATACTAGCACTTTTGAATGCACACATCTTAGGGTTTGTTTTCTAGGGATCACAAATTATATCTCTAGTTCAATTCAACAAATATTTATGAAGTATTTATTATCCATATCAACCAGTCCATCAGCAAGCATTTATTAAGTGCTTACTATATATCAGATACTGAGCCAAGTGTTAGGGATACAAAGAAAAACAAATATAGGGTCTCTACTCTCAAAGAGGATATATTCTAATGGAAGGGACAACATGCAAATATGAACATGGAAGAATACAAAGATGGATGATTAATAACAACAACTAGAATTTATATAGCACTTTAGGGTTTGGAAAATATTTTGTAAATATCTCATTCTATTCTTACAACATTGGAATAGATGCATTTATTATTCCCATTTTACAGATTAAACCCAGGTCTTTCTGACTCAAGTCCAATGCTCTGTGCATTATACCAAAGCTTTTTAAACTGTGGGTCATGAGCCTATAGGGGGTCACGTAACTGAATATAGAGGTTGCAAAAATCTGGCAATAGTAAAAATTATAACTATTCTGCTAAGATTTAATTCTTTTTTTTTTAATAATAACCTTTTATTTTCAAAACACATGCAAAGATAGTTTTCAACATTCACCCTTGCAAAACCTTGTGTTCCAAATTTTTCTCCCTCCCTTTCCCTGCCCTCCTTCCCTAGTAAGTAATCCAATGTGTTAAACGTGTAATTCTTTTATACGTATTTCCATAATTATCATACTATACAAGAAAAATCAGATCAAAAAGGAAGAAAAATGAGAAAGCAAACAAAAAGCAAGCTAACAATAGTAAAAAAAGTGAAAATACTATGTTGTGATCCACATTCAGCTCCCATAGTCCTCTCTCTAGAGGCAAGTGGTTCTCTATATCACAAGTCTTTTGGAATTGGCCTCAGTCATTTCATTGTTGAAAAGAGCCACATCCATCAGAATTGATCACAAGATTTAATTCATTATGTAAAAATAAACAAGCATGTCTATCTCATTAACATGCAAATTTGATTTCATCTTTAATAAATGGTAAAATTATATTTGTACCAAAGAATTATTTTAAAATAAATTTCTTTATCATTTGTTATCAGTAAATGTTTGATTTTTATCTTTTTAAATACCTCTTTTGTATACCTGTATACCTGGGGTCACCTAAAAATTTCTGAGGCGAAAAGGTATTATGAATGGAAAAAGTTAAAGAAGCTCTGCATTACATTATCAAGTTGTTATTGTTTGTCCTTTATTCTCTAAGAGGACCATGACATCAGGGAGGTAATGCCATGACATGCAAGTGAGTTGGATTTGAGGGAGGGAGAGAGGACAGTCCAAGGTCACCTGCCTCACTTTCCCCTTCAGAGCCATCTAGGTCCAGTGGCCAGATACAGAACAGGAGTACTGCAGATGGCTCTGGATGAAACAGGAAATCTTGGCCTTTTCAAACCAAGGTTTTCAACAGGTTTTAGTTTGAGTGAGGCTGCACCCATTCGGTGATTAAGACTGGATAGCAATTGAAGCAAAGAATCTCTTCTTTCACCTAGTTGAAAAAAAATTCTAAATAAATAAATGCATGTTGAATGACTATGTTTGAGGCTAGGTAGCAACTGAGGCAAAGAATGGTGTCTTTTACCTAGTCAAAAAAAATGAATAAATAAACCAGAGTTTCTGACCAAAAAACCAAAATAGAAAATAGTTGCTATTTACATTCACTTTGAGTCAATCAGGAGCCAAACATTGACCAGTTGGGACTTGACTTGGAACTTATTTGTTGGGCAGTTAATGAGAGTCATAGTGATTTGTGTTTAAGGCATGGTCCCTAGAAACCTTAAAAAAAATCTAGTCCCTAAACACCAGGATATCATGGCAGAGTTCAGTGATCAATATATGTACACACACAAATTCACACATTGTATTCAATATGTATGATGTATGTGTGTGTGTATATGTATAAAATTTTAAAGAATATCTGCTGATAAGGGCATATATCAACTGACTAAGTACTAATGGTACAGAAAAACAAAACTCTGCTTTCAGAAAGCTTCCATGCTATCTAGGGAAAACAATGGGTACATTGGTAAATCAAGAAGAACTCATGAAGGGAGAAAGTTGAATGTCTTTAATGTCAAGTTAAGGAATTTTATAATTTATCCTGTAGTTGATAAGGGACCACTGAAGGCTTTGAATAGGAATGACATAGATGACTTAACTTATTCCTAAAGAAAAAGTTTTTCTCTTTGACATTCATGAAGAGTATAAGTTGGAGAACAGAGACCAATTAGGAAACATACAGTGGTCCAGGCAAGAGTAATGGTCTGAATAACAGATAAGTTGAATAGATATGAAAAACATAGGGTGGATGGAAAGATGTCAATACTTTGGACAGACACAGGGAAATTTGGAAAAGGAGTAAGTTTTGGGGAATAGATGAGTTCCATTGGGATTGATTGAATTTGAGATACCTACGGGCTATGCAGTCTGAAATGTCCAGTAGGCAGTTAACTGTATGGGAGGGATATGTGGATTATGAATAATTCATAGCAGATAGTGAATTTAAAAATTCTTCAGGGAATTTAGCGGGAAGTAGTGATAGAAGATAATGGCTTGAGGAGCAGGATCAGATGAATGATTTTTAAAAGATTTTTTTTTGTTTGTTTTTGCAGTGTTTGACACAGTAGCAGAATGTGTTTTTGAGCTTTGGGGGAAAGAGTCAGTTGACTGATAGATTAAGGATGAGATAATGGGAATAATTGGAGGAGATGGGAAGGGATGTGACTGAGGAAAGAGTGAGAGAGGTTAATACTGAAAAGAAAATGGCTGCCTCTTCCTTATTAGAGAAGATTGATGAAAAATGTAGAAAAGTTTTGATGCATTAACTTAGGGAGAAGAAGGAGTTCTAGGTTAGTATATTTTAAATTCTTATTAATATCTTTTTGTACATCACCTTCATTTCTGATTATATCTCTAATCCTATCCTATCCAAAAAAGGCATACATTCCATTTGAAACTGATTTCAAAAAAAGAAAGAAAAAATAAAACAACAAAATTCAACAAATCTAACCAATATATAAAATGAGTCTGAAGTATATGCAATATGCCATATTCATAGTCCCCAGTTCTACAAAGAAGGAAGCAAAATGCATTTTTGATTTCTCCTTCAGGGAGAGTATAAGGGTTGGTCATTATAATTATATGACATTTAATTTTAGGGTTTTTTTGGTTTTGTTCTTTCTGTTTACATTGTTGTGGTTATTGCAAATATTGCTTACTTCATTCTCTTTCATTCTAAATCTTTTTGTGTTTTAGTGCTTCTCTGAATTCTTCCTGTTGATTGTTTTCTTTCCTGCATAATAATATTCCGTTACCTTATACTAAGATCTTTTTTTTTTTTAAACTTAGTTCTCAAATAATGGGCATCTACTTTGTTTCTGTTTCTTTACCACTTCAAAAAGTGCTGCTATGCGTATTTTAATGTATCATCAGATGTTTCTTTCTGTCTTTAACCTCTTAGCAGTATTCATCTTTGTTAGATACTCATATTTTAGTCACTTTTGTTTTTTCTAATATAATTCCAATTCTATTAATTTCACAATCTAGTTGCTCTTTAATTCTGGGTAAGTGACTTAATCTTTATCAGCTTCAGTTTCCACATCTGTAAAATGGGGATAAAAATAGAACCTACTTCATAAGGTTCTTGTGAAAATAAAGTAATATATATTTAAAAGAAATGCACATATTTAACCCATATCAAATTGCTTGCTATTTTGGGGAAGAGGAAAATAAGAGAGGGAGGGAGAAAAATTTGGAACACAAAGTGTTACAAAAACAAATGTTGAAAAACTATCTTTGTATGTATTGGGAAAATAAAATAATATTTTTAAAGCACTTAGCACAGTGCTTGGCAAATAGTGCTAAGATTACAATGCTTGGATCCTATATCCAAGAGTTGGGAAACCTGGCTTTGAATCAAATTGTTTCCTATCCATCCTTTCCCTGTTTCCAGAAGAAACTGAGGTCCAAAGATATGAAATGTTTTGCCTAAGCTCCTCACAAGTGTTAAAAAGTGGTGCACTTAAAAAAAGTTACTAATTGTCTGAGGCCATATTTGCATTTAGGTTCTTACACTCCAAATCCCACTCTATTGAACATTAAAGTTACTGTGAGTAAAAATCACTCATAAATAGAACTAAATGTGTCTGAAATCTGAAACATACTGCCCATAAATTACCTCTCCATCCTGTCATCCTTAGGGCAGAGATGGTAGCTGGTATGTATCTGGCATTCTGTATTCACTTACCACAATAAGAATTACCAGCTTGGGGGTAGTTTGTAATAACATTAATAACAACTCAGTTAGTGTGTTTGAGGTTAAAGGATGAAGCAGTTATTAAGCAAATTGATGGTGTCTGATCATAGTGTTTCCAGAAATATAGAGCAGGCATTAAAGCCATGATTAAGTGACTTGTCTTAAGTGAGTGTATTATGTAACCCTGCTATCACCCAGATTTCTCAGTTCCGAAGGAAGAACAGTGCAGTGAGAATCTAGGAAGATCTACCTCTCAACATCATGTATTTGACTACATGGATGATTATTTTGGGTGATTACTCTGATAATAGCTCATACTAAGCTTCAGCCTACAGTATAGAGCTGTCTGTAATCATGATTGCCAGTAATTATGATTACCTAAACTCTGGGAATTATAATAATAGATTTGTCAGTGTTGGAACTTAATTGCTCTACAGCTCCAACCTACAGCAGTTCCCCAACTGACATCAAAGCTAAAAGATTAGGTAATAAAAGGTTATCTTTTGAAAAAATCAAAGCTTAAGCCACTGACTTTGCCTGTGCTTTGTTATTGTTGTTGTTATATTCAAAGTCTAAACTTTTAAGAGCAATAGATCTAATAAGGAAAATAGCTTCTGTAGTTTTGCTTTGATTTATACTGGGTTTGATTAAATTCCACATCTGTTTGTTGGTACTGTGTGTCACACACATGGTTCTCTGCTACTGGAGGTATAAAACGACAGTAGTTCTGGCACTTAAGGGTATGGTAAAGAGGGGATAAAATGCCAATTTTAAAGGAATCATGATGAAAAATGCTATCTATTACCAGAGAGAACTGATGAACTGAGCACCCACTGAAATATAATTTTTGCACTTTATTTTTCTTGCTTTTTTTGTTGGAAAAATGATTAATGGAAATATTTTATATGATTTCACAGGTATAATGGGAGTCATATTGCTTGTTTTCTAAATGAGTGGAGGAGGAGAATTTTGACCTCAAAATTTAAAATAAAAAAGAATGTTTGAAATAATTAGAAAAATAAAATGGTTGTGCCAGTAGAATCACCAAGTTGGGGTTGCAAGGGAATTCAGAAGGCATGAAATCTCTTCTATAAAATGCAGCTGTGATGCTCTCTACATAGTGTTCATCCAGATCCTTCTTGAAGCCCTCTGGGATCCCCTCTGGGATAGAACTTTAAGCAGCTTCTCAGGCAGCTCATTCTATTTTGTCCAACTAGCTAGTGTTTCCTAATATAAATCTAAAATCTACCTGTACGTATTACACCCATTACTTCTTGTTCTGTCCTCAGGGGCCAAGCAGAACAAGCCTAAAGTATTAGTCAGTAATGACAACCCTTCAATCATATTCACACTTATAATATGCTTATATTCACGAAGTCAGTCAATAAATAGCTATTTCTTTCTTTCTACTAGACAATATGCTTATCTGGGGATACAAAAAAAGGCAGAGGACACTCCCTCTGCTCTCCAGGAGCTCACAGTCTAATGGAAGAGAGAGGGTAAACAACCATTTACAAATAAGATATATACAAGATAAATTAGAGATAATTAATAGAGGGGAGGCATTTGAATTAATGGAGAGGGGAAAGGACTTCCTGTAGAAGGAAGAATTTTAGTTGAGACTTAAAGGAAGCTCTGGACAAAGACAAAAGAGGAGAGCATTCCAACATGGTAGCAAGCCAATGAAAATGTCTAGAATCTGGAGATTGAATGACGTGTTCAGAGAAGCCAGTGTTACTGCCAGATTACCAAAGATATGTTAGGTGGTGAGTGTAAGATGTAAGAAGGTTAAAGGTGGGTTGGGTGATTGTGATCACAGGTTCTGAGCACCAAATAGAAAATTTTGTATTTGATCTTGTAGATAATTGTAAGCTACTGGGATTTATTGGAATTTGAGGAGGTACATGTACAGAACTGTACTAAATTTTTAAAATTTGTGTATCTTTTATTTTTACATTACCTTCATTTCCAAGTGTATGTCTCTCCTCAACTCTTTTCAAAGAGCCATCCCTTGTACAAAGAATACAAAATAAAGGAAAAAAAAGAAGTTCTTGGAAGTTAGCCAAATCTAATAGTATATGAAATATTTTATGTGCATAGTTTGACACCTCTGCAAAGAAGAGAGGGTGATATATTTTCTCTCTGTAGTACAATGGATGTAAAGTTTGGCCAGGAAAACCTGACACTTAGCTTTATCATTAATCAAACAATAAACATATATTAAGTGTCTACTATATGCCAGGCATTGTGCTAAGCACCAAAGATACAAAAAAAAAGAGGCTTCTAGGAGCTGACAATTTAATGGAAGAGACAATAAGCAAAGAACTCTATGTAAAGCACACTGTATAGAGAATAAATAGGAAATGATTAATAAAGGGAAACACTAGGATTAAGAAGGGTTAGGGGGAACTTCCTGTAGAAGGTAGGATTTTAGTTCATTTTAAAGAAAGCCAGAGAGATCAGTGGTTGGAAAAAAAGAAGGTGAGCATTCCAGGGCAAGACTATTGCCCTCGGTTTGCCTCATTTTCCTTAAATGTAACCCAAAGATAATAATAATACCCACCTCATGAGATGAAATGAAATAATATATGTAAATGTATTTAGAACAGAGTTTGGGACATGTAGATGCTATATGATGCTGATTACCTTGCTACTCCCCCCCACCTTTTTTTTTTTTTTTTTTTTTTTTTAGAAAATACTTAATCAGCATTTACTTATATATTTTTCTTTCCATTTATATTATTATAATTGTTACATATATATTGTTTTTCATAGTAAAACTCCTAATGCTGCTTTATTTTCCCAGTAGTCATTTAATATACCTGATTTTGTTATTATTATTATTATTTTTTGTTGAGGCAATTGGGGTTAAAAAGTGACTTAACTAGGGTCACACAGCTAGGAAGGTACACCTGATTTTAAAATAGCTATAATGCAAGGCAGGATGTGATAAATTCCATAAGAAAAGTTCAAGATGCTATGAGAATCTAGAGGAGAGAAAGGTCATGTCTTGTGAATTAGTGAAGTATTCATGAAAGTGGGTGTGTTTGACCTGAAACACTGGTACAAAATCATTAAGGACAAAAATTCAATAAGGACAAAATCCAAATATTGATGAAGGTTTTTAGTAAAGAAAACATTGAGATAAGAGGACATGAAGATATAATTTGTGGAGTACGTATTGGGGAATATTGTAAGATAAAATGAAAATATGATATAATCTTAATGCTCTTTGCATTTGGAAATGAAGGTAAAAATGAAAGGAAGAGGTATTCATCTTTTACTCTGGCTCTCACCCTTGGAATATGGACATTAGTGGCCCATAATCTCCCACTGAGCTGTCCTTAGCACCTTCATTTCCATCCTGAATAAGGAAAAAATGATGAACATGATCCCATATAACCCAGGCTCTTCTCAGGTAGGCAATGACCACTCACTTACTTTAGGCTAAGGGCAGAGCAAACCCGGGTTGTTCTTTTACCCTGATTTGGGGCATTTATACAAAATGTGAAAAAAAAATTATACCAATAAGATGGCTTAGGCCTCTGTCTTTCTGTATATAAAATGCCAATCACTGTCTCTTTCTAACTACCTCTGTGATCCTAAATAATAAAATACATAAATTAAAATAAGTTATGATTGATTATTTATCAGTAATCAGGCTGGAGTAAGCCAGCTTTAAGGTACTAATCAAAACAGTTATCTTTAAAGAGCCACAAAATTCCAAATTAATCATCTATCCTATCAGACCGAAAGTTTGTTGGGGGTGAGGTAAAGGGATAAAAACTCCATCTTCCATAGGAGTTCTCAGTCAGGAAAAGTTTCCAGCTGGTCATATATATCCTTATTATAGTCACAATTGTCTTAGCTGTTTTAGGGGCAAGGCACCAGAAATGCTGCCATGATGGAGCCTGGTCTCAATACCAGTTATGATGGGCCCAGCCATCCCTCTTCATTCTCTCTGAATCTCTAATGCTGATCTTTGTTTTTCATTCCCTTGAAATGCATGCACGACATTCTGTTTCCACTCCTGTATTTCTGTGTTTATCTTGTTCAAGGGTTCCATAGTAAATGAGATAGAGAAAAAAATACGGACTCTTTGAAACTACATTTCTCAGAAATTCTTGAAACCTTTTTTCTCTGTAGAAGAAACATCTATAAGAGATTGAAGTTATATAGGGAGGGTCTTGAATTTCAGGCTGAAGAGTTTCAGTTTCACTATGGGGAGCCATGAAATGTTTGTACAGTTTTGTGATGATCAAAGCTGCAGTCTATGAAGATTAGTTTGGCAGCAGTCTGACTGATAGAATGGAGTTGGGAAAGCCTGGAATTGGCAAAAACCAACTAGGAAGCTATTTTGGTAATGCAGGCCAGAGCTAATGAAGGTCTTAATTTAAGGTGGTGACAGTAGATAGAACAAGGCAGAGTAGGATGGAGGAGAAATTATATGACTAGAATTGATAAAACTTAGCAACTGATTAAAGGACAAAAAAAGGTAATATTTATTAAGTACCTGCTATATGCCATACAATGTACTAAATGCTTTAAAATATTATCTATTTTGATTTTTATCATAACTCTGTGAACTTGATGGCAAGAGTTGCTATTATTATCTCCATTGTGCAATTAAGAAAACTGAGACAGGTTGCCCAAGGTCATACATTTAGTAAGCTTCAGACTGGATTTGGAATCATGTCTTCCTGAATTCTGACATAGTGCTTTATCCATTGTACCTCATAGCTGCCTCTGGAGTACAGGAGTGGGAAAAATCAAGTGAATAAAAATTTTGAGCCTGAGTGATAGGAAGTTGGGAAGAAAATTTAGTTAGTTCAAGTTTTGAAGAGATAGAATTAGAGTGTCAATAGATATCCAAAATGTCCAATAGCAGCTAGGACTCTTCAGAATCTTTGGAATAAAATCATTAATTTTATTGTCCCATCATCTTATTGATGATGCTCAGTCATATTATGTGGGGCATTTATACAGTCAATTTATTATGATTAGAGAACTGGACTAGGAGTGTGGAAGTTGTAAGTTCAAATTTTTCTCACTCATTGGCTCTGTGACTCTGGATAAATCATTTAACTTCCGTCAGTGTCAGTATCCTCATCTGTAAAATGGAGAAAACAATAGCACTTACCTCTCAAGATTTTTGAAAAGATCAAATAAGATATTACAGGGTTTTGTTTTGGTTTTTTTTGGTAAGCCTTTTTTTCTTTTTGGGCAAACTGTAAAGTGCTAGCTATTTTGCTATCTCGGGGAAGGAGATTCGAGGTCTTGCAAAGGTGGATGTTAAGGATTATTTTTATATGTATGTGGAGAATACTATTTGAACATAATATTTGGAATACTATTGGGAAAAAATAAAGTTCTGGCTATTATCATTACATAACAAGTTTGAGGCACTGTGTTAGGTACTGGGGATAAAGTCTAGTGGATACAATGAAGGATAAGACATAGACCATGAGAGTTTTTGCCTTCAATAAGTTGGCTGGAGCCAGAGAGTTACTGGGGTTATGAATTTCTATAGTTGCTTTAGGTTGAATTGTATATTAGAGTGATGGACAGATGGAGGGTAGATTATAAGAAACTGAATAAAAAGTTATAAAGAAAAAAAATGAAGAAACCTCTTTAAGGAGGTTGTCCTATATAGGCTTGCTGCTCCTGGATTAGAAAATAGCCACTGATCATTAACCAACCCTATTGACCACAACTTTGACCTTCTACCTCTGGTAGCTAAATGATCAATCCTTAGAATGGATCCTCCTAAAGGGGGATAAGAGCAAGGATGACAGCCATAAAGGCTCTGCTGCCTCTCTCATTTGATAAGGATGAATTTCCCTTCATTTTCAGAGTCTCTGACTCCATCCTTGTGTGTGGGGGATGTGAATTAGTCAGCCTGTCAATTTCAGATTGCCATTATTAAATTAAGACTGATAGGTCTTTTGTTCCTTGGTCAGAGTAGATTGCATGCTTCCTGAAAACATCCAGAATTAACAATAATGTCAGAAAATCTACCATTTGGAATAGTAGTCAAGGAAAAGGCTGGATTTAAAAGCCTAGTCAAGAACAAGACATGGAAAAATGTGTGTTGGTGGGGCTGCTGGGTTTCTGAACATAATCCATTTTCCACAGTTCTTATAAGCATATAGGAAACCAACAATCATGAGGGTCATTGACCTTGAAGGGGTGATTTGTGATTTGAGTTTCAGGGAAGGGGAGACAGAGACTTTCTAATCTGCTAGTCATTCCTTGGCCTTGGGAGTCTGAGATAGGGAGGAGAATTCAGTTTGTCTTAAAAACTGGGGTAAAGGAAGGCAAAACAAAGGAATTAAATGTGACTGTTCATTTAGCAATGACATAGAGACTTATTCTAAAATGGGATCACTTCTGTCAAAAAAGGGGAAAATCAAGACAGGAGGCCACTACCACCTCCAATCCTTTTCACTGCCACTGCTGTACCCAAAGATAAAGTCATAGGGGTCTTCCTTGAGTTCTGCTATGAATTAGATTTGCTTCTTTAGAATGCTACCTCAGGTGAATGGTGCCAGGTCCTTTAAGCCTTTCTGCTTGTTTGTGCTTCTTTTTCCTTATTATAACCCTGACTAACATCAATGTACAAAGAATAGAAAAAAAAAAGATTAGTAATCTTTGAATCTTTATTATACCCAATTCATTTTACATATATATGTATATATATATCTTCATACATAAACACATATATAAAACATACAATAATAATAATAAAAGCAAGTATTTACATAGCACTTTAAATTTTGCAAAGCACGTAACAAATATTATTTCTTTTTGTCATCACACCAACACTGGGAGGTAGACAGTGACTTGTCCAGGCACATATCTAGAGGCAGCTAGGTGATTCACTCTGTTCCCAAAATTGAATTCTACTAATAGGAATAAAAAATTGTCAGAGATTACATAATCTTTGACAAGATAGTGAAGATCATAAGGGCATTGATTACAATTTTCTCGCTGTTGCCCATTGAAGATGAGGGAGAGAAAAATTGATTTGAAAAGTAATCAGTTAGTTAAGAAGGCATTGACTGAGAATGGGATTTTGAATTTGAATTTAGAATTCTGCCACAACTTAAAATATAGACATGAGGATTTCAGGGAAAGGCATATAATGTACTTAACAAATGTTGCTAAGAATATATTGAATACTTGGCCTGAAGTCAGAAAGACCTGAATTCAAATGTGACCTCAGATTCTTGTTGGCTATATGACTCTCGACACACCACTTAACCTCTGAAGTTCTTAATCTACTGGAGAAGGAAATGGCAAACCACTCCAGTGAATTTGCCAAGAAAACCCAACAGAGGGTCAAGAAGAGTCAAACAGGACTCGACTGAACAACAACACATTTAGGAAGTGTCTGAGGTCAAAACTGAATTTAAGATTTCCTTACTTAACCATATAGCTGCTATATTACTGCAAAGTAGTTCTGATTGTATTTTTCTTCATCTGAATTTTCTCCTAAAATTCTCAGGATGTTTTCTGCATGTAAAAATGCTTCATTGAAGTTTCTTTTTCCCTCCCTCCCTCCTTCCCTCCCTTCTTCCCTTCTTCCCTTTCTCTCTTCCTTCCTTTCTCCCTTCCTCCCTCCATTTCTTCTTCCCTCCACCCTCCCTCCCTTCCTCCTTTCTTTCCCTTCCTTCCCTCCTTCCATTATTTCTTTCTTCCATTAATATCATTAGTCCTACTCTTGGGCCTTTCCTTTTAATCTTCTTAAACACAGGCATTTTAAAAAGGTTTTTTTTTTATGCTTCTTATTTTTACATTAAAGTTATTTCTGAAACTACCCCTCTCTCCTTTGTGTGACCAGTTGGCCAAGAAGGCATTGTCTAAGAATGGGATTTAGGATTTGAATTTAGCATTCTGTACCATGGCTTAAATATAGGCATGATGAATTCAGGGAAGATGTAATATACTTAACAAATGTTGCTAAGAATGTATTTGCTGAAAATCTTGTAGAACTTTAAACTGGGGAGGGGGGGGAAACAACATGATATAGGAAGACAATTACTTTTGTGTACCTACTAAAAGAGATACTATAGTGAGAAAAGGTATGGTGAAGTAAGAAGAATAACAATTAAAATTCTCAGAAGTTCACAGGAAGCAAAGTCCAGGAAAGGAGTTAACAGAAACATCCTTGGCTAAAATGTATATATATTGAAACTCCCAAAAGGTTGTAGAATCAAAAAATTTGACAGTTACAAAGGACTTTAATAGCTTTCTAAGGATTTTACATATTTAACATATCACATTTCTTGCTGTCTTGGAGAAGGGAGACATAAGGGAGGGAGGGAGAAAAATTTGGAACACAAGTCTTACAAAAACAAATGTTGAAAACTAATTTTACATGTATTTGCAAAAATAAAATGCTATTGAGAAAAATAGCTTTCTAGTTCAATCTGTACATGAAAGAAATATCTACTATAATATACCCAACAAATGGACATGCAGTGTATAAAATGTTCTAATGCCATATAATTGAGATTTGGAGGGATAAAATCATAAGAAAGGATGTAGGTTCTAAGCTCACAACATACACATTTTGCACTGCATATGCAAAAATGCTATCAGACACATCTCATCCCGGATTTGAGATGAGGTTGCATAAAATTTTATTGGTGAAAAGGTGCTCCAAAAAGAAAAAGTTTAAAAAATCCTACTATAGAACACTTGAACAGAAAGAAGAAATGGATGATGAAATGGACAAATAGCTTTTCAAACTGACACATAAGCATATATTGTAGTGTTAAGAGATTGCAGTTATCCAAACATACACTGGAGTATAAAAAAGAGGACAACAAACAGCAAAACATTTTTACCAATAAAAACTTCATCTTTCAAATCATGGAGGAACCAAAAAGAAAAATTCTATTCTGGACCTGATTTTTATGAAATTGAGGAACTACTTATTGGGATGGAAATGATGGGAATCCTGAAGTGAAAGAGATATTGTCTTCATCCTAGAATTATTGTTCTTGAGTTGTTTCAATCAATCATATGTGACTCTTTGTGACCTCATTTGGGGTTTTTGGTAAAGAAAGATAATGGAATAGTTTGCCATTTCCTTCTCCAAGAATAGGGGAAAGTCAGTGTAATCTAACAGGCATCTTAGATTTTGGTAAAGCATATTTCAAGGGATTCAGAAAAAAGGCATGTAGGATCATATGACTAAAATTTTACTGGGAAAGTCATTCCAATAGGAATGGGATCTGCTTAAAAATGAAATTCCGAAGACAGAAAAGAAATAATTCTAGTGAGGATGAAAAATGGATACACAGGGAACTAACCCAACTAACTTATATTTTAAAAAGAAATATGCAGAAATATAGGAACAAGATTAGGTCCTGTCAAAATACTGTCATAGATACTATGAACTGTGGCTGGCAAGAGAAGCTTAAGGAAAACCAAAAAGTACTATATTGGGGCAAAAAGGGAGGATGAAAAAAAGCAATTTTATATTGGGGGTGTATTGAATGGTAGCTCAGTAACTGAAAGCAGAGGAAGTAATTGCTTAATGCTTCTGTTTGATCCCACAGGGAAGAACCAGGAGTAGAAGCTGTAAAAAAGGGCAAATTTTGAGGGGGAACTCTTGTATCACAATATAGCTATCTAAAAATGGAAATAGATTACCTTGAGAGGTGATAGGTTCCCTCTCCTTGAGAGTTTTTAAGCAGAACCCAGATGACAACTTAAATTTTTAGGGTGAATTGTGTGTGTGTGTGTGTGTGTGTGTGTGTGTGTGTTTGTGTGTATGTGTGTGTTTCCCTTGGATTAGGTGGCCACTGAGGCAGGACCCTTCCAACTCTTCAATTCTGTAATTTTGTGGAAGTTATGGAAAAACACTCCCTTAATAATTTGATATGACATTGTCCTTAACATTTTGCCCCTGAGGAGAGAAGAAATGTGTATTTCTTCAATCTGTTTTCTAGAATTATTATTGCTTTTTAGTTACTCAGCATTCAGCTGTCTTTTTTAGCAATCATTTCTTTTATATTGTTATAGTTACTGCATGTAGTGTCCTTGTCAGTTCATATAAAACTTTCTCTTCTTCTAAATTCCTCAATTTTACTATTTCTTGCTACTCCATAATATTCCATGACATTCATGTATCCATTTCCTAATCCATGAATACCCACTTTGCTTCCATTTCTTGGCTGCTACAAAAAGAACACTCTTGTGAATACATAATATATCTTTCTGGGGTGATTTGGCTTGATTTGTTCATCTGATGGCAAAAATAGTTGGTCTTTTAGGTCAAGGCAACAGCCCTAGACACTTCATTGATTTTGTCTGTCTACCTATCTATTTTCATATATTTATCTATTGGAACCTAGACTTTACCAGTTCACTGCTGGGATGATATTTGGATTGTATTTCAGCATTATCTATTTGAGTTGTTCACAGATCTACAATTCATTGAGCAGCTGAATAACTTCTACTTGTTTTTCAGCATTTGTTTGTTTATAGAGTGAATTGTTTAGGGTGTCATCTAGATAGCTTTCTAATCTGTGTCTCTCTAGGAAGACTTGGTCTTTTAAAAAAAAGAAAAAAGAATGTCTAACATATGTATTTTTAATATGAAATAACTTGCAAAAACATAAAAATATATAATAGATACATTTACATATAATACACACACATACACACACACACCAACAAGTAACTTATTTTAAGATTTACAAATCTAATCCTATTCTCATTTTACAGATGAGGAACCTAAGGACTTGAAGTCTGATGTTCTTTCTAATATGTAACTATTAAAAAAAACACTTTATTTTAATTTTCCTTCTCTTTTTCCTTGTATCCTATTTTTGCCTTCAACCTCCCTCCTTTCACTCCCCCCCACACCCCTATGCTATTTCTAGTTACCATGACAACAGGGGACAATAACTACTAACATCCTTAGTTTTCTGCTTTCTTGTTTGGCCTTGCATTTTTTTTTTAACATCTGTTCTAGTCTGTGTTGATGGCAATTCCTCAAGAGTATATATGTGAACAAGACTTTTTCAGCATGAATATTCCAGTTATCCTTGTTGTTGCCCAAGTAGTTTTAGAACTATTTATGATTTTTATTCACTTTTCTATTTAGTCTTTTATTCATTTTTGTTCATATCCACTCATTTACATTTTTCTTTTTCTTTTCTGTCCAGTGACAGGGGATGTGTCTCTCCTGACTTGATTCCTTTTGTGATTGACTAAGAGTCACCTTGAGTCTGAGCTTTATCTTCTTGGATCTAAACATTTCTTGACTTCCCTTTGGTCTGGAAAGAATTTAGCAGAGTCTTTATTTTATATTACCCTCATATGTAATGTTCTCTGGTTCTGGTTATGTTCCAGCCATTTGGAGATGTTCCATTTCCTACTTCTGGCCTTGCCATAGGCTTTCCCCATAACTAGGGTTCTTTCCCTCTACTGTTCAGAATCCCTGCCGCCTGCCTTCCTGAATCTCTCAGGGATAATACCACCATCTATCTTAAGGTCTTTATTGGTTCTGTTCTCTCCCTGTCAAAAAAATTATTTCTTATATATTTTATCAGGCAGGTAGGTGGCATAGTGTATGGAGGGACAGTCCTGAAACATGTTTCTGAGTTCTAATATGGCCTCAGATACTTCTAGCTGTGTGACCCTGGACAATATACTTAACCTTATTTGCTTAAGTTTGTCATCTGTAAAATAAGCTGGAGAAGGAAATGGCAAACTACTCCAGCATCTTTGCCAAAAGAACTACAGATGGGATCACAGAGATTTGAACATCATTGAAATGAATGAACAACAACAAATAAATTTTATTTTTGCTTATCTATATTCTAAGTTTTCCATTAAAAAGTCTATTTCCTCTTATATTTAGGGTCCATTATCTGTTGGGAAAGACTGTCCTTGATTTATTATGCAGTGTGTCTTGCCAATAGATAGATACCTATGAGACATGCAGCTCAAAATGTCTGATAAGCAGATCAAATCCTTTTTTTTGGACATTGCTAATATGGGAATTTGGTTGACTGTCCACGTTTATAACAGTGGTTTTGTTTTTCTTGCTTTTTCAATCCTTGCTTGAGGATGGGGAGGAAAGGCAGGAAGGAGAAAAGGCTGGTATTTGTTTGAAAATAAAGCAAAATTTATGCCCTTTGACCCAGTGATATTTCTATTGGGCTTATATCCGAAAGAGATCTTAAAGAAGGGAAAGGGACCCACATGTGAAAACATGTTTGTGGCTGCCTTTTTTGTAGTAGCAAGAAACTGGAAACTGAATGGATGCCCATCAGTTGAAGAATGGGTGAATAAATTATGGTATATGAATATTATGGAACATTATTGTTGTACAAGAAATGACTAACAGGTTGATTTCAGGGAGGCCTGGAGAGACTTAGATGAACTGATGATAAGTAAAATGAGCAGGACCAGGAAATCATTAAACACGACAGCAACAAGGCTATATGATGATCAATTCTGATGGATGTGGTTCTCTTCAACAGTGAGAGGATTCAAACCAGTTCCAATTGTTCAGTGATGAAGAAAACCATATACACCCAGAGAGAACCCTGTGGGAACTGAGTGTAGACCACAACATACATTTTCACGCTTTCTGTTGATGTTGCCTGCATTTTGTTTTCCTTCTCAGGTTTTTTTTTCTTTCTAGAACTGATTTTTCTTTTTTTCTTATTATAGATTTTTATTGAAAAAACATGTGCGTGGGTAATTTTTCAACATTGACCTTTGCAAAAACTTCTGTTCCAACTTTTCTCCTCCTTCCCTCCACCCCCCTCTTCCCCTAAATGGCAGGTAGTCTCATACATGTTAAATATGTTAAAGTTATGTGTTAAATACAGTATATGTATACATATTTATATAGTTATTTTACTGCACAAGAAAAATCAGATTTAGAAAGAAAGTAATAAAATAAAATAAAAACAAAAAACTGATAAATTGGAACTGATTTGGATCCTCTCATTGTTGAAGATAGCCACTTCCTTTAGAATTGTTCATCATGTATTTATTGTTGTTGAAGTGTATAATGATCTCCTGGTTCTGCTCATTTCACTTAGCATCAGTTCATGTAAATCTCTTCAAGCCTCTCTGTATTCATCCTGCTGGTCATTTCTTATAGAACAAAAGTATTCCATAACATAAATATACCATAATTTACTCAGCCATTCTCCAATTGATGGGCATCCATTCAATTAGAACTAATTTTTCTTGTAAAGCAAGATAACTGTATAAATATGTATACATATATTGGATTTAACACATATTTTAAAATATTCAACTACCTGCCTATCTAGGGAAGGGGTTGGAAAGAAGGAGAGAAAAATTTGGAACAGAAAGTTTTGCAAGGGTCAATGTTGAAAAATTACCCATGCATATGTTTTGTAAATAAAAAGCTTTAATTAAATAAAAAGGAAATAAAGCAAAATTTAATTTAAAAACTCCCCCAAATGTCCATTAAATGGTTGGTGATGTAAGACTGGAGTTTGGGAAAGATTATAGGGCTGGATAGATTTGGAATTCATTTGCATAGAGATAATAACTGAGAAAATGTTAGATCATAGACTTTGGGATTGAACAGTGCACTAGAAATCATTTAGTCTGATTGATTTGTGTTATATGCCAGAAAAAAAGAGCCCTGAAGAAAATGATATGTCTAAGGTTACCTATGTGCCTCTAAAGGACACTTGTCACTGTGACAAGGGGGATTACAAGCTACACCATGCTTACAACTGCCTCATCCTAAAACAGAATTCTTCTGCCTCCAATCCTCAGCTTCATGGGCTGTAAACAGAGATGAGTTGAATGGCTAGCTTTCTAGAAACATTTTAGTTCCTCGTTTCAGGATTGTTGGTGGAATCAAATGAGACATAGGGAAAACATTTTGCCAGTCTTAAAGTGCTATTTAAGAGTTACCTATCATTATCCTAACTGTGTGACTCTGGACAATTTATTTAGCCTTTCTGTCTAAGCCCAGTTCCCTAAGTAAGGATAATAATAGCTCCTCCTTCTTAGAGTAAAAAGTATTTGTTAAAAGCACTTAGTACAGTGCCCAGCACAGAGTAGGTACTTCATAAATGCTTGCTTTCTGTCTAGATATTGATAAAAGGCAATGGAATTAACATCTTTCTTCCTTTTTTCTTTGCAGTACAAGATAGGACAACTGTACATGATCAGCAAACATAGCCATGAGCAGAGTGACCGCGGAGAAGGAGTGGAGGTTGTCCAGAATGAACCTTTTGAAGATCCTAACCATGGCAATGGGCAGTTCACAGAAAAGCGGGTGTATCTCAACAGGTGAGTTCCAGGAATTGTTTTCACTCTTTGAGAAACTTCCTGATTAAATATGAATATCTTTGAAGGAGCATCTCATACATTACTTGCTCTGGACAAACTGAACTAGAGATACTAATTCCTGGTATAAACTATTTTCTGGAAAAAAGTGATAAACATCTTTTGCTTGGTGTACAAGCCAATTACTTGCTAGATTTAACTCTCAGCAGATTGTAAAAACTCCTAAATTTTGATTTTACTTTGCTAGTATTAGGATTACTTTTTATTGTTTCATGTTTGACAAGGAATTGAATTATCCATACCTTGATGACATCTTCCTGTTTTTCCGGTGTTGGTTCCAGATACTATTTGGACACCAGCCATGTTTCTTGATTTTCTACCCTCATCTCTCTACCCCAACCCCCAGTGAAAATGACAGTAAGATTAAATCCTGTCTTAAATGTCACAGAACTTCTTTTTCATTCCTTCAGTCAAATAATAGCATTAGTATGAAAGAAAATAGTTGAGCCTCTAATTTTTTTTCTAAAACTTAATTTTTCTTATTCTAAACTTGACAAACATCATCAACCATGAACATTTGCATATGCAAAGAATAGAAAAAAAAGGAATAGTATATGAAACAACAGATCCTAATCACAAGCCCTTTAAAAGAACTATATAATAAATTCAATAAATTAATTCCAAAACTGTTCAGCTTATTTGTACTTTCTTCTATTCTTTCCAATGCATTTTTAAAAAACCTTTCTTTTTCTGTTATTGCCATCACCAGTTTCCCCTTAAAAAAAAATAAAAAGCCTTCCTTTTTTATAACCATAGTCAAACTATGTTATAGAATATTGTTGTTCTATAAGAAATGACCAACAGGATGATTTCAGAGATTTATATGAACTGATGCTAAGTGAATGAGCAGAACCAGAAGATCATTATATGAGGCAACAACAAATCCATACAATAGCAATATCTAAAAACATCTTCGGCATGTCTGGAATATAAAATCTGTCTGAAGAACATGTTTGAATATCACGAGTCTCCAGGAATTGTGATTGGTCATTGCATTGATCAGAATTTTTAACATCTTTCCTTTTTTTTTTCTTTTCAACATTGTGATTATACGAATTGTTCTGCTGGTTCTGCTTACTTCATTTTGCATCAGTTCATACAAGTCTTTTCAGATTTTTCTGAAATTGAACCATTTATTTCTTACAGTGCAATAAAATTCCATTATATTTATACTTCAATATTTTATTCAGCTATTCTCTACTTGATGAATACCTCCTTTAAAATTATTTGCTATTTTGTTATAGCAAAAAAAAATGTTCCTTTTAATAAAGTTAACTCCTTTCCTGCTCCTTTGATTGGCTTATAATATGTTTCTATGAATCTTGGTGATGTATCCATTTGTTACTTATTGTGGCATATGGTATGATATGTGGACATAAATTCCCTTTCTACCAAATTGCTTCCCAATTTTGCAAGCATTTTTTGTTAACTAGAAAATTCTAATTATTCTTATATATTCTAATTCTTGTCAGTGGGTTTATTGAACACTAAGCTATTATATTTTCTAACTTCTGGGTTTTCTGTCTCTAATTTCTTGTATTAATAAATTTTTCCATTTTAAAAAATCAATATTAAATAGTTTTGATCATTGTTGATTTTTAATGAAGCTTGAGAATGGATACTTTTAAACTCTCTTGCTTCCTAGTTTTTTCCTTCATCATTTCCTTTAATATCAATCATTTGTACTTCCAGATAAATTTGTTGTGTTTTTTTGTGTCTAGTTTTATGAGGTGACCCTTTTGTAGTTAGACTGATACGGCACTCAATCTGCATATTAAGTTACATAATATTATAATTTTTATTATATTGGATGTAGGAATCAGGTCTCAAAGTATATTACACAGCAATAATGATCAATACTATTTAGTATTGGTTAAAAAATAGAGAAGTGTATTACTAGAAAGATTAGGCACATAAAATACAGAAGAATGAACACAGAGAAAGAAATTGAAAGACACCAACTTCTGGATTAAGAAATCACTATTTGATAAAAAAAAGTGTAGGAAAATTGGAAAGCAGTCTGGCAGAATTAAGCATAGACCAACACTTCACACCATATACCAAGATAATGTATCCATTTGGCAAATTAGAGGATCAAGGAGGAAATGATCTTACATATTTATGGATGGGAAAAGAGTTCAGAAAGGATAGAGAAAATCACAGAAGATAAAATGGCCAGTTTTGATAATGTAAAATTTTTAAAGTTTTGAACAAACAGAATCAATGAAGTTAAAATTAGAAATCAAAAGAGGTAACAAGGAAAAAAATCTTCATAGCAAGTTTCTGCAATAAATGTCTAATGTCCTAGATTTATGTGGAACAAATTCAAACATAAATTGACAAAGTAAATAGTTTGTTTTCAAAAGAAGAAATCCAAGAATCTATAGCCACATGAAAAATGGTTTCAAATCATTAATAATTTGAGAAAGGTAATTAAAGCAACTCTGAAGTTCGTTTTTTTTTAAATCTTTAGTTCTGCTTCATGACTATAAAATAGTCAAAAGTGAAGGAGAGAAAAGGAATAGAAAATGACAGTTATTAGAGGAATTGATGGGAAACAGTCACACTAATGCAATATTAGGGGAGCTGTGAATTGGTCCAGCCATTTTGGAAAACAATTTAGAACTATATCCAGAAAGTCAGTGAGATTTTTCAGTACTCTCAGTGATCTTGATTTATTGTCATCACATAATTAATGGCCTATAGAGCCCTGATTACACATGTTTCTTAGATGGCAAAATGACACATTCTCCCTTTCATAATCCAGACCTGCCTCAGGCTGGTTTGGTGCTTCAGGTTTCTTGTCAAAATAAAATGAGACTCTTGTAGATCATCTAACAGTTAACAAAATGAGCTTTATTTAGCCATAGCTGAGAAGGGACATTTAGCAAAGACATGATAGATTCATTTAAGTGCATCTTCTCTCCTTTGTTGGTCATGATGATCTGCTGGTCAGAAGCCAGAGAGGAGGAGTCTTGGGTGACCTTTTCTTTTCTTTTCCTTTCTTTTCTTTTTTCATTTACGCCAACAGTAAGTTATACCACTAGCCCAGGCCTTAGTTCATTGAGCCAATTAAGTCTTGAGAACCATTTCAATACTTTTAAAGGAAAACCTAGCTTAACTGCGTGGGGTTGTTTCAACAATTGTTCCCAAGGGAGAGTTTGTTTTTCCTATATTTGTATCACCAGTACTTAACACAGTGCCTGTCACATAGTAACTTAATAGTATCTTAATATAAGCCTATCTATCCATCTAGCTATGTATCCATCTATCTGTCTAAATATCTTTCTTTCTTTTTATATATCTAATAATTGTGTATGTTGGCTTGCTTCTGTTTATTTTATTCTGCCCCAGTTTATATGTAGTCCCTTGTTTCTCTGAATTTCTCATATTCATCATTTTTATACTACATTAATATTCTAATTACATTCATATCCCACACTTGATTCAGCTATTTCTCTAATTGATGGCCACTAGACTTTGTTTCAAGTTTCATGTTACCATAAAAAATGTCTTGCTGTGAATATCTGTATCGATTTTCCACAAAGTTTGTTCTTTAACACTTCAATCACTTTCCTAAACTAGGACCCTCCCATTTGGCCCAGAATGTTGTGATTAAAAGTTAGAAAATTCTCAAAGGCTGATTCAGAGTGCAATGACCAAGTGTCAGTGCTAAGGGAATAGTCAAATGTTTCAAAGAGAAGTAGCCTTCAAACTACTCTCTAGTCTTCATCTGCAGACCTTCTCCCATTCCCATCCACTACTGTTTATTCCCCATTGGTTAGTAAACTTCCACCCCTTCCTACTTTCCCAGTCCCTGTGATAACTGAATCCTCAATTGAATTGAATTATTCTTTCACTACAGATAGGTTTGGGTCCTGTTTCCAAGGTTTCCATGAACTCTCTTAGGATCTGTCCTTTAACTGGAGAAACTGTACTCTGATTAAACTAAGCTCTTCTCATTTGCCCGGGGATGTAATACTAGGGAATTCCTGCATCATAATGAAATGCAAATGAGTTCGAGCCAACTCAGTTATTAATAGCTGTGAATTCCCAGGATTTGGAGCCAGTTCAACAACCAACCAGCTGTTGCTTTGCAATGGTAGCTGAGCTGTGGGCTGGGCCCTGGGGGATGTTTCCCTAAAATAATTAGTTCTTCACTCTCTTGCTTTGGCATCCCTAATTGTGAAGGGTAGACTGAAATGGAAGGACAGATATGGAGTAGGAGTTATCTCTGGAGCAAAGAGAGCTGAAGAAGACACAGGAGGGCAGGAATGCATCAGTTTTTTGGCAAATGATTCCATTCTCTTTTCCCTGGGATTCCATTAGGGAAGATACTGTACTCATTAAGAATAGAGAAGGCTTAGGAAGAAAAGCTTCTGTTCAGTCCTAGAAACAAATATAGGATTTGCCCAGGAGAAATATGGTTTTTAAGATGCTGTCTCATCCTCCCAAAGATGTCTGATGGACTGTGAGATTATAAAATGAGCCTATTCCATCTTGAAGATTAAAAAAACACTGAGGCACAGAGAACAGTCTAATTATTTTATTTTTGCACATGTTCAAATATGCAAAAAATAGTAAATCTTTATGGAGTCTTTCACTATATGAGGTATTTGGTATACATTAAAGTGAACTGTGTCCTCAAAGAGTTCTTGTTATGATAGGAAAGACAGCATAGACATTGAACATAGTTTCAATGAAATTATAAATTGCCTGACATTGGCCAGATGTAAAAATAACTTCTGTAGTCATCTAGTCATTTTCCTGAATTCAAATGTCTCTTCAGACACTATTTGTATGATTCTGTTTGCCTCGATTTCCTTATCTGTAAAATGAGCTAGAGAAAGAAATAGCAAACTACTCCACTATTTTTGCCAAGAAAACCTCAAATGGGGTCATGAAAAGTCAGACATGATTGAACCAACTGAACAACAGTAAAGAACAGGGCCAGAGATAAGGCAAGGAGGCATTCCAAGCATAGGGGATAGAGCATGAGTATGGGAGATAGAATGTAGTGAATGGTGAACATGGATGAAGATGGGTAATAGATAATGAGACTAGAATGGGAGTCAGCACATAAAGAGCTTTAAGTGCCAAACAGTACTTAATATTTGATCCTAGAGATAAGAGAGAGCCATTGGAATTTATTACATAGGGAAATGTCATGGTTAGCTCTGTGCTTTAGGAAGATGAGTTGGGTAGTTATATGGAGGATGGATTTGAAAGAGGAGAAACTTGAAGTAGGGAAGACAATTTGGAAGATATTGTAAAAGTGTAGGTTAAAGATGAATAATCCATTGCCTGTCGTCAGCTCAGGTGACTTGGTAGAATTCCTTTATTCATTGTCTAAATTATATTACAAGGAAATAATGATATGCATAAACCACTGAACTTTATGTTGTATGTTAAAATTAGTGAAGCATTTCTATACATCATCTCATTTGTTTCTCACAAACTTGAGGTAAATATTGCAAATGTAACTATTTCCAGCTAAGTAGTGTTGTGATTAGAGTTCTGGCTTTGGAGTTAAAAAGACAAGTTCAAACCCTACCTCAGACATGTGAGTTGTATTGCCCCGGACAAATCACTTAACCATTCAGCCTCAGTTTCTCATCTATAAAATGGGGGTAGTAGTAGCACCTACATCCTAAATGTTATTGTGAGGATCTGAGACAATATTTTTAAAGTGCTAATAAAGAACTATGTACATACTAGCTATTGTTATTAACAGATGAGGAAATTGAGGCTTTGGGAAGTTAAATAAATTTCTGAGGGTTATAAAATTAGAACTCTAAAGTGTTGGAGGTGAGATTTTTAACCCAAGTCTTGACTAATAATAGGTAAGTTTTATATGTTGTAAATCAGCTCATAACACAGGCACTAGAACTAGAACTGAGGACAACCTGCATTGCAGGTATATATTAAAGTAGATATAATCTTGGATCTGGTCCACTTTGTCTCCAGAGACTCCACTTTTTGTGGAGGGGGATAGGCTGGGAGATACCCTGCCAAGAACTTCTTGAGGGAGCGGTAATCTGCAACCAAGATGATGCTGGTTCCCTGATTCTTCCTTTGTTTTTCTGTCTTCATTCTCCTTTCAGTCTAGAATATATATCACATCAGATAGTGTTCACCTTAGGATATTATGTTTTTGGTCTTTACTCCCCACCTTCCCCTTCAGAAGAAAAACCCCTTTCCCCATTAGTCTAAAGGGAAACTGTCCAGTACCAGCTTAGGAAGGATCTAATATCTTATTTTGCTTGTTCCTACCAAAAAGTAATGAAATAAAAGTCACAGTTAGATTGCCAACATTTTTCAGGGCAAGTGGTGAAATGGAAATCAGATAAGTTATGTGGATTAGGGTAAATGGTTATGAAATGTGATAAAATATCGGTTCTACAAAGGACAATTCCACTGGAGAAGTCTGCTTTTAGCAATTTCTAGGGTACAAGTGTTAAGAATCAAGGGATATGTTGAAGAGTTCATTTTTTCTCTCTGAAACCCCGATTTGTTGCTTTTCCAGTATTTCTCAAGTCTAATCTCACTTCAGGCATATATCACCAGTGAAGTCAGAAATCTCCTAGCCCAATCAGGGATCATTTCTTCTACATACATAACAATCAGCTATCATGTAGGCTATCTTTATTTTATCTTTATTTATTTTTCTTTATTTCCCCCAGTCTAGTCAGGGATGCTTCTCTTTCTACAAGCAGGGATTTTCTTGGATTTATTTATTTATTTACCACATAGGCTATCTTTTCCTGCAATCCTTGAGCTCTTTAGTCCCTTTGTTGTGCTCAGCAGAAGGTGGTTTAGTTACTGCAAGTGCCTGAGCTAGTTAAGTGATGAAATGAATAGAGCAGTGGATTTGGCCTCTGGAAAATCTAAGTTCAAATCTGCCCTCAGATACTTACTAGAATCTAGTTGTGTGATTCTGAGCCAAGTAACTTAATTTCTTCCTGCCTTAGTTTCCTCAGAAAAAGGGGATAATAATAGTGCCTACTTCTGAGAATTGTTAAATGAGATAATACACATAAAATGCCAGCACATAGTAAATAAATGCTTCCTTCTATATTCCTAGAGCATTTTGAAGTTTTCATAGCCCTTTTATCTCTTTTGATCTTCATGTTAACTCTGGGAGTGCTCAGGATTACTGCTTAATAAATGTCTAAGACAGAATTGGAACTCAGGTCATCTTGATTCCAAGACCAAAACTATTTATTTTGCCACCTAACCATGATGCCTGTCTTAAGATCAGACATTATTAGACTTTTTTTGTGTCATGGACCCCTTTTTGATGAAATCTATTGGCCCTTCTTAGAAGTTATGTTTTTAAATGGATAAAACAAAGGCAAAGAATCACCATGGAAATTATATTGAAATATAGTTATCAATATTTAAAAATTAAAACAAATTCTTGAAGCTCAGATGAAAAACTTTTGCTCTAGATCAGTGGTTCTCAAACTTTTGTTTTCGGTGTCTTTATCCTATTAAAAATTATTGAGGATCTCTCCAAAGCGTTTTTGTTTATCTGGATTATATTTATAGACATTTACCATATTGGAAATAAAAAATATTTTTGAATCTGTAGACCTTCTAAAAGGGTTTTAGAGATCCCCAGGATTCCCTAGGCCATACTTTGAGAACTACTGCTCTAGATCAGTGGTTCTCAAACTTTTGTTTTCAGTATCTTCATCCTATTAAAAATTATTGAAGATCTCTCCAAAGCGTTTTTGTTTATCTGGATTATATTTATAGATATTTACCATATTGGAAATAAAAACCATTTTTGAATTTGTAGACCTTCTAAAAGGGTTTCAGAGATCCCCAGGATTTTCTAGACCATACTTTTGAGAACCATTGCTCTAGATAATGACTATCACAAAATCAGATGGGAGCAATATTTTAAATTTTATCCCTTTTAGCAACAATTCTATGTATACCATCCCTAATTCCTTCCTACTAAAGTTCTTTGGGGGGAGAGTCTGGTCTGGGATTAGGGTGAAGGTGTGGCTGGCATGGGGGGGGGAGAATTGGAGAAAAGATGGAATCTATTTTAAGGTTTGTTTTTCAGTCATGAACTGTCATGTTCTTCATCAACGTGGATTCTAGATTAATTAGCCTGTCCTGGCAGGTGCCCGTCAGGGAGAGTTGCCAACTTCTAACTATGATGCCTCTCTAATATTTGATTTGATCCATGTGGAGAGAACAACATATCTCCCATCAGCCCTAAACACCACATTGTGTACTTGCTGTATAAGGAAAGAATGTTCTGTCGGTTCCACTGTTAAACTTAAATAGCCCCTTTCCACAAGACATAGGAACCCTTGAAAGGTCCTTGGGGTTTGAGGATGTGAGATTTTGTAAGTTCCTTAATGAGCCTGTGTATTGTTAGCATTAAATGGGAAGTGTTAGCTAAAATCTCCACTGTTTACTCCCCAAAGTGAAGCACTGGCTCTTTGCCTTCCTCTGTATTTCATGGTGGCTAATACAAGCCAATGAGAAAACCCAGTTAAAATCAATGTTGCTATCCTATCCACTTGAGAAATTTCTGATTAGAAAGGGCAGGACAAAGTGGGATTGATACTTTATCCACAATTATGGAAGTTAAAGCTAGAAGAAAGCCAAGGGATCATTAAGTCCAATTTCTTCATTTTATCGATGAGGAAATTCAGACACACAGACTTGATTTGATACAAATCTTCAGATACAAACTGAGTGGCTATAACTGAATATCTCATTCACACCCACTCTTTTACTTCATTTTTATCATCAAGCATTGGTCCATAGCAGTTGTGGCCCTGTAGGTTTTGTACTATTCAGGTGAAATATGCTAGTCCCCTAAGGGAGGAAAATGTGGAAAGTGAGAAATGGAGCAACCATGGGAGGTGAAGAAGAATTGACTGACTTGGAATTTCAAGTGCATGATGATGTTAATACCCATACTCATTCTTACTGATTCTACCACCCTCTTTTATTCTTTCCAGTCAGTATTATGTTTGTATGTATATGAGGAGATGTGAAAACCTGTTGTGAAAACTTTTGTTTCCAAGGTATATATGTCAGGATAGCTGACTGCCATTCCTTTTCTCTTCCTACCTTCTTTACCAAGTCTAGCACGGAGGAATGAGGAATTGGGTAAAATCTAATTAGTCCAAGTATTCCTAAATGTGTTTTTGTAAACTGGTAGAGAGTTCCACTCAAATTCAAATCTCTTTACCTAAACATGCAATCGTTTTAGAAGAACATGTGGCCAGAGACTGAGCCTGTCTCTTCCATCTGCTGTTCCTGTTGTCAAGCTATTTCAGTTAAGAGCAAAATTATTTCTATTACTCATTTTCTGATATGGCAGCCTCTGTTTACTGATCTTGGGCTATTTAGAAAGGGAACCCATATAAGAAAGAGGCACCTTTGGCATAGAGAGGAAGTTGAATTAGTTCTTAATAAACATTAGAGTCCTATTACAAAATTCAGTTAATATAATGGCTTATTTGCATGCTGTTTTGCAAAGGATTTGCATACTTATAGAATGTACAGGAACAAGCTTGATCCTTTCTTCATGGTCACTAGTTGCACTCTCCATTGAAAGTCTAGAAAGAAAAGCAGTAGAGTTCCAATTGTTCAGTGATGAAGAGAGCCATCTATACCCAGAAAGAGAACTGAGGAAACTGAGTGTGGTTCACAACATAGCAATTTCACTCTTTTTCTTGTTGTTGTTTGCTTATATTTTATTTTGCTTCTTTTTTTTTCCTCTACAGCTTGATAATTGTATGTATGTATGTGTATATATATATATATATTTTTTTTTCCTACCATGTTTAACATATATTGGACTACTTGCCATCTAGGGGAGGACATGGGGGAATGGGGGGAAAATTGGAATACAGGATTTTGCAAAGGCTAATGTTGAAGAATTGTCCATTGTCCTTTGTTTTGAAAAATTAAAATT
Organism: Antechinus flavipes; assembly: GCF_016432865.1. Taxonomy (NCBI): domain Eukaryota; kingdom Metazoa; phylum Chordata; class Mammalia; order Dasyuromorphia; family Dasyuridae; genus Antechinus; species Antechinus flavipes. The sequence continues at coordinate 161,207,419 of NC_067401.1, forward strand.
TAAAAAAAGTGATGGACAGATATCATGTGGACAGATTTTTTTCCCTCCAGAAGATCATAGTTTTTTTTTTAAGGTCCAAAACAGGCCTCAAAGATTATGTAGTCCAGTTCTCTCATTTTACAAATAAAGAAACAGATCCAGTAGGGGAAGAAAAAGGGGAAGATCTCACCAGCTTAGGGACAAGCTCAAACAGAAGTTCCAGGCAAGAATTTATTGGTGATGGGGGGACTTCAAGAATTTATCAAAGATTGCACAACCATTGAGGAAGAGGAGAACAGAAAGAAAGATTTTCATATTTTTCCTGTTCCAGTGCTTTTTCTTCTTTTCACCTCTCTCTCTGTCTCTGTCTGTCTCTGTCTGTCTCTGTCTCTGTCTCTCTGTCTCTCTCTCTCTCTCTCTGTCTCTTACACACACACACACACACACACACACACACACACACACACACACACATTTCCAAATACATGCAAAGATAGTTTTCAACATTCACCTTTGCAAAATATTGTGTTTCAAATTTTTCTCACTACCTTCTCCTTTCTCAATTAATCCGATATAGTCAACCTCTCTCTTGAAGTTGATATTCACTTCTCAAGAAGTAGTAGAAAATAAACAAATTCTATTTTCCTCATAACCAAAAAGGAATCCTTACTGTACATACTCTCTGAATAAACCTGTAAAGAGGCAGAACCCATCACCTTCCAAAATAGCCCTTTTCACATCTCAATATTTTAATTGTTAGCAAGTATTTCTGAATATCAGACTTAAATTTTTGTTTTTCTAACTTTCACATCTTGTTCCTGATTTTGATTTTGCTCTCTGGGGCCAAATAGAATAATCTTTCATATGATAATCCCTTCTAATACTTAAGTGCAGATAGCTATCATGACATCTGTAGTTCTGTCTCCCTCCAGGCTAAACATTCCATTTCCCTGAATTGATTCTCATAGAACATGGACTCAAAGTATTTTATTATTCTGATCATCTACCTGTGGATTCTCTCCAGTTTATCAATGATGTTCTTTAGATGTTTGTCAGGCTTGCCTGACACTTGATGACCCCATTTGAGATTTTCTTGGCAAAGATGCTGGAGTTGTTTGCCATTTCCTTCTCCAGATCATTTTTCAGAGAAGACAAACAGCATTAAGTGATTACAGGGCTAGTAAGTGTCTGTAGCCAGATTTGAAATCAGAAAAGTGAATCTTCCTGATTCTAAGCCTAGTGCTATATCCACTGCATCACTTTGCTGCTCACATTTTTTCCACAGCACTACTAATAGTAATACTAATAGCTAATGGCAATAGATTGACTTTATATAGTGGTTTCTGGTTTGCAAAGTGCTTTACAAATATATCATTTTATCCTCACAATAACCCTAGATGATAGACCTTTTCATTATTTCCATTTTTCTAGGTAAAGCTGTGGCATTTTCCATTAGTCCAGTTCATTTTGGATGAAGTTATGCTGACATTTTGTAGTCACTTTTTCCTTTTCTCAATATTTACCTAGCATCTCTTTAACTATCTGTCATTGCAGAGGACTGAAATATAAATTCTGATACAATAAGATTAAGTCAACTTTGCTGGTTTTGCAATGGTGACTGTTGAAAACTATCTTTGCATGTATTTTGAAAAATAAAAAGATACTATTATTATTATTATTAAAATGTCAACCTTTCTGGCCTAGACTTTGCAGACTATTTTCTCTTCGATTTTGAAAATCAGGACAAGATTTGCCTTTCTCCAATCTTGTGCTACCTCTTCTGTTTTCCACAGTCGTTCAAATATTACTGATAGTGGCTCAGCCATCACATCTGCCAGTTCTTTCAATATTTCAGGATGCCATTCATCTGGATCAGCTGCTTATTTACAGTTTCCCCTCCACCAGTTTCCTATGCCTTTTTCAGAGGACTATCCAGGTCCATGTATGGGTGTGCTGGCTTCCTTGTTGTGATTCCACTTTCTGCCTCTGCTGGTTTCTATGTTTACTCAAAGTTATACTGGTTTTTTTTTGGTGAAACTCTTCTACCAGGCCTTAACAGCTTAAAGCCCTTCAAAGAACAACTTTAATAATGTGGAATTTGTTGATTTGTAGCTTTTGTTATTGCTCATGAGCATGACTTTTTGTGACCCCATTTGGGGTTTTCTTGGCAAAGATAATTTGCAAATTTGCAAATTCCTTTCCTAGCTCATTATAGAAATAAGGAAATTGAGGCAGATAGGGTTAAGTCACTTGCCCTGGATCAAACAGCTAGTGAATACCTGTTGTGAATTTTGAATTCAGATCTTCCTGACTCTAACCACTGTGCTAGTTCATTGCCCCCCCTGAAATGACATGAAATTTCCAAAAAACTTCTTGAATTGGTGGAAAATGAAGACAAGAAGGCAGTACAATACTTTATTATTATTTAAAATAAGTTCTACTTATTTGAGCATAATCTTAACAAAGAAATGAGAAGGCACCAAGATAAGCCTATATTTTCTTGGATGATCTCCTCATTAGGAAAGATTTTAATTGAAAGGCTGTCTTATGTGGAAGGGAAGGCTTTCTGCTAATTTGGGAAATACTTCTGTTGATTCCTAGTTCTGACATTTAATGTAGTCACTTAATGATTATTTTCAATCTTAGTTTCCTCATCTGTAAAATGGGAATAATAATATTTTATAATGTCTTTTAAGATTTTGTTAAAAATTTTGACAAATTTTAAAGCACTCAATATAGATTTATAGAAATTCATTATAATTACGCCTTTTTTCCTTCCCCCTTCAGGGCCTAAAATGTGTTATTTGGACTGATTAATTTTCATAGTCCAAAATGTAAGATTTGCCAAATGGCATGAGATGTCTCATGAGGTTAGGAATATCAGGACTAATTAGGGTTAAGCCTCAGGTTGAATATAACTTCAGAACAAAAAGGATTGCTAAATTTTAGGCTACTAGTGAAGGGAAGATGTAATTTTTGTCCCTAGAAGTCTTTTAAGAAGAAGAATCCTTGGGAATGGTTTAGGATATAAAGCTTATTTTAGGTGAGATTATTATTGTAAAAGGGATTATAAAGAAAGCACTTGTGATCTCAGCAAAAGTAGTAGGAACTATTTAGGATAAAATACTTAGGAAACAGCATATAGTTATTAAGATTTGAGTTCAAATTCCAACTCTACTATCTACTCTTATATACTAAAATAAATTACCTAACCTCTCTATGCCTCAATTTTTCATTTGTAAAATTAAAGGGTTGGACTGGATGACGTCTAAGATCTACTCTAGCAGTAGTTCTCAGATTGGTGACACAATGGGTAAGAACTGTGGACTTGGGGTCAGGAGCCTCAAGTCAAATCCTACCTTAGATTCTCACTATATATGATTCTTTTGTTGTTTTAGGGTTTGCCTGGTTCTTTATGGTTTTCTTGGTGGAGATACTGGAGTGGTTTACCATTTCCTTCTCCAGGTCATTTTACAGATGAAAAAACTGAGGCAGACAGGGTTAAATGACTTGCCTAGAGTCACACAGCTGACACAGTGATACATAATCTGGGGCCAATGCATTTAGTGCACCATGTATGCCTATGGTGCCCCCTATGTAACTCTGGACAATCATTTAATCACTGCTTTTACCTCTTTTTCCTTTGTAAAATGAGGATAATAAAAGCCCACCTACCTCCCAGGTTTACTGTGAATATCAAATCAGATAATGTATGTAGAACATTTTGCAGACTTAAAAAAGCTGTATAATGCTAGCTATCCTTATTATTACCTTTTAAAAATGTGATATTTTCACAAACAGGAATGACCGCCCATTTATATAATTGTTCAGTTTTTCTTTTATTGAGCTTTTCTTAGAAGCCTTTCTGCTTAGCCATCGTCAACAAAATCATAACTCTCAGTTGGTAATTGAATTACTTTTGAGCTCAGTGGTTCTCAGTATGTAGTCCAGGGCCTCTTGGAGGGGGGGATTCCATGAAATTCTTTCATATGGGTCTACAAGGTTAAAACTATCAAGATATTTTAATATTTAACATGATAATATTGGTAGATATAACCCTTCTAAACAAAGGAGATTCTGATTTTTAAAGAATAAGGGGGTCCTCAGACAAAAGTGTTTGAGAATTACTGTTCTAACTATGTGAAATGAAGAGGAGCCATGATTTTCTCTCATTTACTTAGCAGTAGCTTAATAATAGAATTAGGATTCTTCTTCTCCCTTCTTTAAGTTATGTGACTCAGGTAAGGCTTTCTGTTTACAGGACAGTTATTCAAAACTTACTTGTCCTTTGAGAACGGACACCTCCTCAAAGATAGAAAGGTCCAAATAACACCAAAATGCTTATAGTGGCACTTATAGTAGTAGCAAAGAAATAGAAACAAAGTAAGACTCTGTCAATTGAAGAATAAGTCAAATTTTTGTGTGAATAAAATGCAGCCTTTACTATTCCATAAGAAATAAGGGACATGGTGAACAAAGGAAGGCTTGAAAAAACTCATTTGAATTGATGGGCATCTAGGTGGACAGTAGAAAAGGCTGCAGTCCTAGAGGCTGGAAGATCTGAGTTCAAATTCAGTATCAGACACTAACTGTATGACCCTAAGTAAGTTACAGAAATCTGTTGAATTCAGTTTTCCTCATCTGGAAAATGATCTGGAGAAGGAAATGGCAAACTATTCCAATATCTTTGCCAAGCAACCACAAATGGGGTTAAGAATAGTTGGATACTACTGAAACAACTAAACAAGAAGGAAAAATGACTACACAGCAACATATAAACTGATGCAAATGAAATAAGCAGTACCAAGAAAACAACATACACAATGACTGCAGCAATGGAAATGGAAAAGACCAACAAAAATCAAAAATTTTAAAATGAACCCACTGTAATTATAAAGACTTAGCTTAGTCTCAAAATAATGTTAAATTCACAAGCATCTATTAAGCACCTACTATATGCCAGGTCCTGTGCTAAACACTAAAGATACAAAGAAAGCCAAAGAGACCCTGTCCTCAAGAACTTCAAAATCTGATTGGGGGTGGGGTTGGAGGAGGAGAGAATACATGAAAATAGATAATCTTAGAGAAAAGGCACTAATATTAAGTAGGATAGGAAAGATTTTTTGTATAAAGTAGGATGTTAACAGAAATTTTACAAAAACTAAGAAGCTATGAGGAGTTGAGAAAATTACAGACATGGGATATAGGCCGTAGAAATTTAGTACTGGGAGTTGGAATGTCTGATGCAATAGCAAGGAGCTCTGATCACTGGACTGAGGGATACATGAGGTGGGATGAGTAAAGTATAAGAAACCTGGAAAGACAGCAAGGGCTCAGATTATGAAGGGCTTTAAAAGTCCTTCATAAAAGGATAATATGGAAATGTTGAGTTTGAGTTACCCATGAGACATCTACTTTGAGTGTAACTATAACTCAACTGAGAGAATAAGGCCAGATGTATAGATTCATCTACATAAAGATGATCATTGAATCTTTGGTAGCTGATGAAGTCACCAAGGAAAATATAGTATAAAATGAAAAACAAAAGGGAACCAGGGACAAAACTTTGGGGGACATCTGCTATTGGAGGTCGTGAAATATATATATATATATTGGAGGTCGTGAAATAAGAGAACCAAGAAAGAGTGGTATCATGAAATCCTAGAAAGGAGAGAGGATCTAGAATAGATAAAGAGTAGGAAAATAGTATAAACTCATAGGAAATAGCTTCCATTTCCCTTGAAAATAGAAGTAAAGGACACTTTCGGGATTCAAGGTTTTATACTCCGCTGGGCATGGATCACAATCTTGACATGTTAGTTGCCCTTATTCTTGAATTGCTGTGATTGAAAATTTTGCAAGTCTATGAACAGCCTGGTTAATGGATGAACCTTTATTTCTAAACTTAGGTTGGTCTTGAGATAACACATTTAGTCACTAGACTTGGACTTATTGTCTTTTTAGTTTGTTAGGACCCCTCACAACTTTTACTCTGGAATCTAGGGTTTTTTCCACACCATACAAAAGAACTCTGAGAGTAATAAAAGTTGATACATTTACATAGCAATTTTTATGGCTACAAAGTACTATGACATTTAATCTGATATATATTCATACTACTCAAATATACACACATACATATATAATGTATGTTAATTGGGGCTGTGTAGTACAAATATAATCTTATTTTGTAGAGGATAAAACTGACACAAGATTCAAGTTGCTCATCTGATGGAAGGGAAAACCATAATTCTAAACTAATAATAATAATAACTTTCATTCATATAGCATATTTAAATTTTCAAATGACTTTAATTATAATAACTAACATTTATATAGAGTGTACTATGTGCCAGGCATTGTGCCTATGCTTTACAAATAATATCTCATTTGATTTTCACAACAACTTGGGAAGGAAGATGCCATTATTATCTCCACTTTATAGATGAGGAATCTGAAGCAAATAGAGGGTAAGTGCCTTACCCAGGTAAATAAGGTCAGTAAGATAGTGAGACTCTGATTGGATTCTGCCCTTGTTCACTCTAACCCCAGTAGTCTATCAATGCATTACTTAGCTGCTTTTATACACACATACATATATACAACACACACACACACACACACACACACACACATTCATTTGATCTTTACAACAATTTTGGGAAATAGGTGCTATAATAATTATACTTTGTTATTAAATATGGAACATTAATGATTATAATGTCTATTCTTTCCACTATACCTGTTCCCATTTTACAGATGAGAAAACTGTAGCCAAAAGAGATTAGGTGATTAGTTCAGGGTCACCTAGCTGAAGAATGTTTGAGGCAGAACTGGAACTCAGATCTTTCTTGAGTCCTGTGATCTTGCCATTTACACTCCAGCTGTCTAAAATAAAATTTCTGGCTTCAAAGCTGATGTTTGTTCCACTGTGCCACTTTTTTCTCCTTTTATGGGGAAGTAGGAGGTATTATTTGATCCACTAGGAGACTGAAATATATTTCACACTAAATGGAGCATCTGAATGGCAGAGATGACTCTTTAGAATTGTAGGACACATGACAGCTGAGATCATGAAAGTGGCAGCAACTGTGGGAACTAATTAAATTTCTTTTTCCTTTTTAGAAAGACAGTGATAAGTTTTTGATGTAGGGAGAAAAAACATTTACTTTCTCAGGGGAATTAGATGGAAATGATGACTTTCCAAGGGGAATTGGATGTCTAGGAAGAGGCTTGTTAAGAGGCTTAAAAATTTACAGGAAGCTTAGCATAAAAGGAAGACTTTGCAAATTCCTCGAGACCTAGGTCTTGTAAATAACTTATACCAAGATGGCTTCCTTCCCAAACTGATTTGAATGGAATCAAATAAAGTCTTATTGTCAATTTCAGCTAAATGAATCCTTTTCACATTGAATAAAGCCATTAATTCTAGTATAAAATTGACAGTATGTTGGTTGAATATAACAGCTACAATACTCTAGAGTAATGATTCCAGTTCCAAAAATGATAAGATTCAATGCAGATTTTTCTTGTCTGGGAAAAATAATAGTCTTTTCCAACACAGGGCTTGGAGTCAGAAGACCTCTCTTTGAGAACCCTGACTCCCTCAGCTTCATTTTTTATAAAATTGGGACAGTATTTGGATTACCTACCTCAAAGACATGATGAGAATGCTCTGTAAGTCATAAAGCATAATTGGGACAGATGTGGGTTGTTTTAATGAGGAATGGGACTATGCCAAGAGATTTTTTTTTTCCAAATGGCTCAAAAAGGGAATGAAATTAGATACTGTGTAAGAGTCCTGGGACCTCTGACAAAGATGTTGTGACCAAAATAAGGAATGTTACAGAAGATTGTATGGTACAATAGAAACACCACTAGCTTTGGAGCCTGAAGACTTGGGTTTGAATCCTGGCTTTCCCCTTTGCTCCCTGGGTAAAGCTACTTTTTTTCTACGAACTTTGTTTCCTCCTCTGTACAGTGGAGTTGTTGGAGGAAGTGACCTATAAGGTCTCTTCCATTTGTAAATCTGATCCTTTAATCCTTCAAGGGAATGTCAAGGATTCATCAGGCTCTGAATTTGTGGCTAAAAAGGATCAGCTTAGAAGGGCCCAGCTGCTTGGTCTTATTTTGTTTTGTTTTTTCATTGGGCTGGAAGCCTTCATTTAATTTAATTTTATTATTATTTTTTAAAATAGTATTTTATTTTTCCAAATACTTGCAAAGATAGTTTTCAACATTTGCCTTTGCAAAACCTGGTGTTCCAAATTTTTTCTCCCTGCTTCATCTTTCCTCTCTCCCCAAGACAATAAACACATATAAATTACGTGTGCAAGTCTTCTTTTTTTTTTAACAATAAAATAATACTTATTTTATTTATTATCTGTCAATATGTACAATATGTTATAGTAGGTATGCAGAAACAAAATGCTCTTAAGGACTTTTTTTTTTTTTAAATTTTTTATTTAATAATTACTTTATATTGACACTCGTTTCTGTTCCGATTTTTTTTTCCCCTCCCTCCCTCCACCCCCTCCCCTAGATGGCAAGCAGTCCTTTATATGTTGGATATGTTGCAGTATATCCTAGATACAATATATGTTTGCAGAACCGAACAGTTCTCTTGTTGCATAGGGAGAATTGGATTCAGAAGGTATAAATAACCCGGGAAGAAAAACAAAAATGCAGATAGTTCACATTCGTTTCCCAGTGTTCTTTCTTTGGGTGTAGCTGCTTTTGTCCGTCATTTATCAATTGAAACTCAGGTCTCTTTGTCAAAGAAATCCACTTCCATCAAAATATGTCCTCATACAATATCATTGTCGAAGTGTATAATGATCTCCTGGTTCTGCTCATTTCACTTAGCATCAGTTCATGTAAGTCTCGCCAGTCCTCTCTGTATTCATCCTGCTGGTCATTTCTTACAGAACAATAATATTCCATAACATTCATATACCACAATTTACCCAGCCATTCTCCAATTGATGGGCATCCATTCATTTTCCAGTTTCTGGCCACTACAAAGAGGGCTGCTATAAACATTTTGGCACATACAGGTCCCTTTCCCTTCTTTAGTATTTCTTTGGGATATAAGCCCAATAGAAACACTGCTGGATCAAAGGGTATGCACAATTTGATAATTTTTTGGGTGTGCAAGTCTTCTAAACATATTTCCATATTTGTCATGCTGCACAAGAAATATCAGACTAAAGCGGGGGAAAAACACATGAGAAAGAAAAAGAAATCATAAGCAAATAAACAACAAAAAGTGAAAATACTATGTTTTGATTCACAACGAGTCTTCATAGTTCTCTTTCTGGATACATTTGACACTTTCAATCACAAGTCTATTGAAATTGCCTTGAATTGCCTCATTGTTGAGAAGAGCCATTTCATCATATCATAATCTTATTATTCCTGTGTACAATGTTCTCTTGGTTCTGGTCACTTCACCCAGCATTAATTCATGTAAGTCTTTCCAGGCTTTTCTGAAATCAATCTGCTGATCATTTTTTATAGAACAATAATATTCCATTACATTCATATACCATGACTTATTCAACTATTCTCCAACTGATGGGCATCCACTAAATTTCTGGTTCCTTATCACTACAAAAAGCAGCTGCTTGTGCTTAAGACCGAACATACGACAGGGAAATCCATCTAAGTAAATTGATTCCTTAGTTTTCTACTCTTTCCTCCCTCCTTCCCTCAATATTGCTCCCTCCTTCTTTGCTTCCTTCTTTCCTCCTTCTCTCCCTCCCTTCTTCTCTCTTTCCCTCCTTCCTTCCTTTTCTCCATTTCTCTTTCCTTCCTTCCTCCCTCCCTTCTTCTCTGTTTCCCTCCTTCCTTCCTCCCTCCTTTCCTCCTTCCCTCCCTCCCTCCCTCCCTCCTTTCCTCCTTCCTTCCTCCCTTCCTCCCTTCCTCCCTCCTCCTTTCCTCCTTCCCTCCCTCCCTCCTTTCCTTCCTCCCTCCCTTCCTCCTTCCTCCCTTCCTCCCTCCTTCTTTCCTCCTTCCCTCCCTCCCTCCTTCCCTCCTCCCTCCCTCCCTCCTTTCCTCCTTCCCTCCCTCCCTCCTTTCCTCCCTCCCTCCTTCCTCCTTCCTTCCTCCCTCCTCCTTTCCTCCTTCCTTCCTCCTTCCTCCCTCCTCCTTTCCTCCTTCCTTCCTCCCTCCCTCCTTTCCTCCTTCCTTCCTCCTTCCTTCCTCCCTCCCTCCTTTCCTCCTTCCTTCCTCCTTTCCTTCCTCCCTCCCTCCTTTCCTCCTTCCCTCCCTTCCTCCCTCCTTTCCTTCCTCCTCCCTTCCTCTCTCCCTCCTTTCCTCCTTCCTTCCTCCCTCCCTCCTTCCTTCCTCCCTTCCTCCCTCCTTCCTTCCTCCTTCCTCCCTCCCTTCCTTCCTCCCTCCCTTCCTCCCTCCTCCCTCCCTCCTTCCTTCCTCCCTCCCTCCTTTCCTCCTTCCCTCCCTTCCTCCCTCCTTTCCTTCCTCCCTCCCTTCCTCTCTCCCTCCTTTCCTCCTTCCTTCCTCCCTCCCTCCTTTCCTCCTTCCCTCCCTCCTTCCTTCCCTCTCTCCTTCCTCCCTCCCTCCCTCCTTTCCTCCTTCCCTTCCTCCCTCCCTCCTTTCCTTCTCCCTCCCTCCTTTCCTCCTTCCTTCCTCCCTCCCTCCTTTCCTCCCTCCTCCCTCCCTCCTCCCTCCCTTCCTCTCTCCCTCCCTCCCTCCTTCCTTCCTCCCTCCCTCCTCCCTCCTTCCCTCCTCCCTCCTTCCTCCTTCCCTCCCTTCCTCCTTCCCTTTCTCCCTCCCTCCCTTCCTCCTTCCCTCCCTCCCTCCTTCCTTCCTCCCTCCTTCCTTCCTCCTTCCCTCCCTTCCTCCCTCCTTTCCTCCTTCTCTCCCTCCCTCCCTTCCTTCCTCCTCCCTCCCTCCTTTCCTCCTTCCTTCCTCCCTCCTTCCTTCCTCCCTCCCTCCTCCCTTCCTCCTTCCTTCCTCCCTCCTTCCTTCCTCCCTTCCTCCCTTCCTCCCTCCCTCCTTTCCTTCCTCCTTTCCTCCCTCCTTCCTTCCTCCCTCCCTCCCTTCCTCCTTTCCTTCCTCCCTCCCTTCTTCTCTGTTTCCCTCCTTCCTCCCTCCTTTCCTCCCTTCCTCTTTTCTTCCCTCCCTTCCTCCCTCCCTCCCTTCCTCCCTCCCTTCCTCCCTCCCTCCCTTCCTTCCTTTCAATTATCAATAGCTTATGCCTTCTTGTTCTTCCAGATCAACCTATTCGTGCTTCTTTATGCAAATATGGTTATTCCCTATATATGAATTCCTCCTCCTCTTCCTCCTTCTGAAGTATCCAGGTGGTTACTTATTCATTTATTTATTTAGTATAGGTATCTTAGAAATTTTATTTTTTCCAATTACATGTAAAAACATTTTTTAGCATTTAGAAAAAGTTTTTTTGATTTCCATATTTTTTTTCCTTCCTTCCTTGTACTTCCTCCTCTTTGAGATGGCAAACAATTTGATATAGATTATACATATGCAGTTATGTAAAACATTTTTACCTTTTATTCATGTTGTAAAAGAAAACAGACCAAAAAACTCAAGAAAAATAAAGACAGCAAAATTGCTGTGATCTGGATTCAGATTCCATCAATTCTTTTTCTGAAGGCACATAACATTTTTTATCATAAGTCCTTTGGAATTGTCATGGATATTAGATTGCCGAGAATAGTTGAGTAATTGACAGTTGATCATTATACAACATGTTGTTATCCTATACAGTAATCTTTTAGTTCTGCTAATTTCACTTAGTATCAGTTCATGTAAATCTTTCCAGGTTTTTCTGAAAGTATCCTATTTATTATTTTTTATAATACAATAGTTTATGGCAGGATAATTTTCTGTCACAATCATATACTGCATCTTATTCTTTCATTCCCTGTTTGATTCAATTTCCAATTCTTTAACACCACAGAAAGATTTATTTTAAATATTTTTGTATATATAGGTCCTTTTCCTTTTTATTTTTAAAAATCATTTTGGTGGATAGACCTGATTTGAGATATTGCTGGGTCAAAGGTATATATGATTTTATAGCTCTTTGGGCACAGTTCCAAATTGCTCTCCAGAATGGTGACCTTCTATCTTCTATCTTTGCATAAACTGACTCCATATGCAGCATGTTCTCTTTTGCCTGGTGAATCTCTAACTTCTCTGATTCCTACTTTCCCCTCCCAATGGAAATGTAAGCACTTTGAATACATAGACTGTTTTGTTTTGGTACACAGTAGGCGTTTAATAAATACTTGTTGAATTAAATAGACTTGACACTTTTCCAGAAGGGAAGTGAACAACAGTGATTTAATACTCTATAAATCGTGTGGTTCCCTGGAATCCTGGAGCTCTGCCTGGTCTGTATTGGGTGGGCAGTTGTCCAACCCTGTTTCAGTAAATTAAACCCATGAGAACACTACTTGCCAGTGAGTAGAATCCATGGCTTCCGAAATAGTCCAGTGTTGCAAAACTGTGTGGGGTGGGAACAGCCAAGAGTAAATTCATGTTTGGTTTTGGTCGTGGTCTCATCTCGCCTGGAAGCTCGATTTTATTTTCTCAGTCATGAGCTCCAACTCCCATTCTACGCAAAACTCAATGATTTATGGAGTCAATCATTATTAGAAGCTATAAACCCTCTTCCAGGAGGCAGACCTGCCCATTTGAGCAGTATGAGTGTAAGGTAAATGGACAGTTACTGCTGAGATGGTTTTTATAGGAGTGTGAAAATCTGTATTAGATCAGCAAGAAGAATTGCTAGGCGAATTATAAAACTACTTCAGTTTGGTATTCTCACATCCCACCTGAGAGCAATTGCATTGGTCTGAAGCTCTCTCCTGTTTGAAAACTTCAATTTATTTTAATCCTGATAATGATCCTAGACATTTATATAGGGTCTGAGTATTGTCTGAAACAAAATAAGGCCTGAAAGCCTTCAGCCATTATGAAAAGCAGGGAATTTGAATGGATCTCAATCCAGGGGCACTCTGTGTTTACTGAGTTCTGGTTTCATTTGAATTCCAAATCCAGGAAAAGTTGTTGTGCTTTGTGTTGTTGTTTTTAAAAATCCCTTTGTTGGTTATGTCTACTTGAAACTCAAAACTGCTTCCTGCTTTGCTCCCAGCATAACAGTTCTCAGGAATTAGACTATAATATCTTTCCAGGTTTCAAATATTAGACATTTAATATACCGGTTGGTTCCAGGTGTTAGAATGAGAAAATAGCAAAATGGGAAATTAAAAAAGAAGAGACTTCTCCCTTGATTCAACATTCAGTATTGAAAGGGAAAGAAAAGTAGGTTGGAGTTATTTCTCAGGGTCTGGGTGTGTGTAATTCATAAGCATTCAATGAAGTACCTATTGTAGGCAAAGTACTGATAATATAAAAATGAAGAAATGGTGACAGTCTCTGCCTTCCAAGAACTTCAATTCCATAGAGTTACAGAGAAGATATGACTTTTAATTTTAATTCCATGAAGCATTTATTGGTATTATGCTTTAAAAAATTAAAATGAAGTAATCTTTATCATTCCTCTGAAGAGACAAGTGTAATACAAGGTGAAGTGTTTGGGACAAAGGAGAAATTTGGACAGAAAATATCCAGAAGGAAGTAGGAAGTATTGCAGAATACTTGAAGAAAGCAAAAAATTTAATAAGTGAAACTAAGTCAAAGTTATTATATTTCAGGCCTTGGAGACAACCTGCAGGAATCCATGGTGGTGAAACAAAACACAATGAAACTGTAGGACAGCCATACTTAATGCAGAATGTTTTTGTTTCTGGGTTTTGTTTTTTTTTTTCAAAACATGTGCTTGGACAATTCTTCAACAATAGCCCTTGCAAAACTTTATGTTCCAATTCCCCCCCCCCCCTTCTCCCACTCCCCCCGAGATGGTAAGTAGTCCAATATATGTTAAACATGTTAAACACTATATGCACACAAATTTATACAATTATCTTGCTGCACAAGAAAAATCAAATCAAATCAGTAAAAAAAAAAAGTGAAGCAAAATAAAATGCAAGCAAACAACAACAAAAAGAGTGAGAATGCTATGTTGTGAACCACATTCAGTTCCCACTGTCCTCTCTCTGAGTGTAGATGGTTCTCTTCATCATTGAACAATTGGAACTGGTTTGAATCATCTCATTATTAAAGAGAGCCATATCTGTTAGAATTGATCATCATATAATCTTGTTGTTGCCATGTGTGATGATCTCCTGGTTCTGCTCATTTCACTTAGCATCAGTTCATGGAAGTCTCTCCAGGTCTCTCTGAATTCATCCATGAAGAATGTTTCTATAACTTCATGTGTATAATGGATATTCTATTTCTTAGTTTCTTAATGGGTAAGGGAAGGGGTGGAAGGAGAGAGAGAATTTGGAACTGAAAATAAAAATAAAATTTACAATAATTTAAAGAAAAGATTGTAGAACAGCTAATAATCCAATTTGCCTGAAATGTAAATCAGGTCAAAGAAAGGAATTAAGCAGTGATAAGGAGTAGAAGAGAAAAAAATTGTTTAAAATTTTAAGTTTACAAAAGATTTTGGGATCAATGTTTTTTTAGAATTTCTGAAAATAGTTGCCTCATGAAGTTGCCCTTGAATCAGGCCCCATATTTATTGTAGCCTTTCTCACAAACTCTCTTGTTGCTATTCTCCACTCAATACTCAGAGGAATTAAAAGGACAATGTCTGGCTTTTGAAATCTGTGTTTCTATTTATCTGTGCTTTTCCACTCAACACCACATAAGGTTATAGAGTCTTAAACCCTAGGCAAGGGGCCTATGGCAAGAGTCACCTTATTTCTACAAGATGGCCTTCTTTAACACTATCTAATTGACATGACATTATCATCATTTTTCTTATCAAATGAGTTCAAGAAGACCTTTCTTTTTTTTTTTTCTCCTAATTCATGACCAATTTGGGTTCCTTTTGTACATATTAAGAAACTGCAACTGTGTGTATGAAATGATCAATCATTTTTCTATAGTAAAAAAGACCATAGGCAAATGAGTATAGTGTGTGTGTGTGTGTGTGTGTGTGTGTGTGTATTTGACAAAATGTTCCCATTTCCTCTAGGAATTGTTTTTTATGACTGCACGTAATTTCTAATTTATTTTCTTTTCTTCCTTGCAGCAAATTGCCTAGCTGGGCTAGAGCTGTTGTTCCCAAGATATTTTATGTAACAGAGAAGGCTTGGAACTATTACCCTTACACAATTACAGGTAAGTTTTCAACCAATCTATAAACACCTGCAGGCAATGAATATAAGGATGTGTTGAAAATGATTGTCTAGGCCAGTAGTCTCCAAGTTAGAAGTTGTGGGAACAATATGTTTTAATAAATTAGAGGGTGAGAAGATGGGTCTATCCTACCCTCTTCTCAAGAACTAATTGTAGGGGTTTGTCTTGAGCACCACCATACCCATCCTTTTTTTCTTTTTTCTTTTGTTTTTTTTGGGGTGTGTGGTTTGTGAGGCAACTGAAGTTAAGTGACTTGCCCAGGATCACACAGCTAGAAAGCATCCCTATTATTTTCTGCCCAACATTCCTCCACTCTTACCTCTGCCACCACTTTTGTACAATTTCTAAACCCTCAACTTCCCTTCTCTACCTAATTTATGACCTAATCATAACAAGTGCACTCATAGCTGAAACTGCACAAATGCCTTTGGGAAAGTATATTTGCACTCTCTCTCTCTCCCCAAATGCTTTCCCTGCTTCCTCTGAATTACCTCCTGTACCTCATGACTATATCAGGTCCCCCTCAGAGGGAAAAGGGACATTAAACTTCCTGAGTAACTGTTTTGGAATTGTACAGAATGAATTGCTCAGGATGAGCAGACACAAATTTGTTGTTACTTTTCTTTCCAAACTCAGCCATCACCTGAACTTCCCTATGTTGATCCAGAGTATCCATTCTTCTAGTTAATCAAGTTCACAACCTCAATGTCATCCCATACTCTCTTTTACTCACCCCATCACAGATCCAGTTCATTGCTAAATTTTTCATTTTTATCCATACAATATTTCTTTTTCCCCCTCTTCACTTTCACTGTCACCATCCTAATTCAGGCACTTATCACTTCTCTCCTAGACCCTTTCAACCATTTCCTATTTAGACTTGTTTCCTTAAGATCTATCCTAAAACTCTCTTCCACACAAAACAATTTGTCTGAAGAACAAGCTTACCCATATCAGCTGTACTCAAGAAATTCGTGTCTCCCTGTTGACTTAAATATTAAATACAAACTTCTCTTTAGCATTTAATACCCTTCAAAATTTGACTTTTTTCCAACTTTTTTATCCAATGTTTTTTTTCTTATACTCTAGAATCCATACAACTTTTTTGCTGTTTCATATACTCACATAAAAGCACAACTAAAGTATCCAAACAATAGGAAATTTAAGTATAATCCTATTCACTAAGCAAGCTCTTATAAAACAGAATCATTTAGATGAAAACTTTCTGCTCAGTTGAAATCAAAGGCAGTTCATTTTTCCTTATTTTTCCATTGTGCATGATAAAATCTACACATAGATAAAAATAATTTGTGTTTTAAAGCTATTATGCTCTAGCTGATATGACTGAAGATATTTTATATTACAGAGATTGTTACGTTATGTGTCTTCTAATAAAAAAGTAGCTAAAAAAAGAAATCCATCTGTTTAGCTGGCTAGCTACATCGATCAAATTAACTGAATCATTAGTTACTAACAAACAATTATTATTTAAAAGTCCCCCCATCCTTCAGTACATGCACAGCGATTTTATGAAAATAATGAAGCACACTTAATCACATTGCCCTCACTAAAAAGAATCATTACTAAAAATATTTTAAAATATTATTTATTTCATTTTTATCTCATAAAACTTTTCCTTCTTGTGTCTTATATTAGCAGAATAGCACATTAATATAATTTATGGATTCTACTCTAAGCTGCTTCTCTCTATGCTTATTTCTTCCACAATTTCTGGGAAAAGTTCATTAAATATAGGGAGTTAGAGTAGAGGCTTATCCTTGGAATCAGGAAGATGTGTTCTAGTCCTGTTTCTAATATGGGCAAGTTATTTATGCTCTAGTGCTCCCAAGAAATTGTTTAAATTTACAAATTACAGGTGAAAGGAGCTTACTATTAATTTTATACAATGAAAACATTACAGATTTAGACTACATAAAAAAATTTAAAAATCTGGAGTGTGTGATAAAGCACTTTTTGCTGATAGGGGTAAAAGATGAAAATAGTTTGGAGACCACTGGTCTAGACATTGGATTATTTAATCCCATAAACACTCCTCTTTCCCTTGCCTGTTATGAAAGCATAGGTGCATGAGTGTGTGTGTGTGTGTGTGTGTGTGTGTGTGTGTGTATCTAATAAAGTTGTGAAAATAAAATGAAATAACAGCTAAAAAACTTGATAAATTCTTAAGTGCTCTATAAATGTCACCTTCTATTATTAGTATTATTATTGCCTTCCAATTTTTATGTGATATCATTTCTCAATAGCATTTGCCTTTACCAGTTATTAAGGAGAGGAAAGAAAAAACAAAACAAAATTCAATCAGCCCATCTTTGGATCATAGGATTTAGACCTAAAAGACGCCTTAGAAATTATCTAACTCAACCATTCCATTTTACAGATGAGGAAAGTGAATACCAAAAAGGCAATAACATGCATATGGTCCTATAGTTAGTAAGCAAGAAGAAGAGCAATGGTTTGAACTCAGCTTCTGATTTAAAATCCATTGTTCTTTCCTTTCTGCTATTCTACCATCATACCTATTCCAATTCCAATAGAATAAATTTCTTTCACAAATACATAAATTGTCCAGGCAGTTCAAAATGGTCACTAGCATAAAAAAACAACAATAATGACAAAAAAAAAAAAAAACACTTCTCTTATAAGCTGATTATGCAGAACATTTTAATTTCTTGTTCCAGGTGAACTAACAAATTCATTCCGGAAGAATTTGAATGCATGTTATAAACTCAGCATTCTCCCAGAAATTATGTAAGAAATAAGTAGTGAGAGAGACTACTTAGGGTAGAGTGTGGCTCAGAATTGGGAAATTATGAGTTCTAGTCCTACTTCTAACACTTAATCTTTATGACTTTGGGCAAGTAATTTAACCTCTCAGGGCCCTAGGAAACTCTTTAAGTCTTTAAATTATAGGTGGAAGGAATTTCCATCTTAGGAAAGAAGAAGGTGAAGGTTCAGTTCTTTCCCTTATGAAATTTGCATGTAAAAGTATTCCAAGAGTAATTTGGTGATCTGGTCCCATGATTAGAAGGGTGATGGTGTTCTTTACATCTTTTTTGTTATTAAAATGCATTGATATATTTATTGCTTATATAGTTTGTATTAAGTGGAAGTAATGACATTTATCATCATGTCATCTCTCTTTTTTCCCCCCCACACTTCTTTCCTCCAAAATGAAATACTGGGACCAGAATACACAGTAAGTTTTAATCATTTTCAACTTCTCAGACTAAGATCAGTGAAGTAATTAGAATGTCTCTTGTGTCTGTTCTTGTAAGTTCCATGAAAAATAGAAAAGTAGTTCAGAATAGAAAATGTTTAAACTTAGGCGATAACTCAGTTATATATCATGTAAAAGCTTGAGTGTTCTCATTTGTTCAGATGGATTGATGCTAATTTAAAGTGCTTTTATAGTTGCTTAAGAAAATCATTTAACATATTGTTGCAATTTGAAATGATATGTCTATTTTATCTGTGTCAATTGTCTTCAATGGAAAAGCAATTTTTGGAAAGATGTGGTTATTACTTGGAAACTGAAGCTGGGGTTATACTTCATGGACCTGTAATTTTTTTTTATTAAATGCCTAGGTACTGAAATGGTAGGAGAACAGCTAAGTTGGTTCAGTGGCTAGATAAGTGTGCCTGGTGTGAGGAAAAACTAATTCAAACCCTGCCTCAAACACTGTGTGACTCTAGAGAATTCATTTAACCTTTCTGTGCCTCAATTTTTTCATTTGTAAAATGGTGGGAGTCATAATAGTATTCACCTCCCAGAATTATTGTGAGAGTCACTTGAGATGAGTTCACATTTCCTGTAATACATTTTACAAAGCATAAACTGCTATGTTAATGCTAGCTTTTAAAAATTATTGCCATGACTATTATTATCATTATCATTTATTATTAAAATAGCAAGGGCATGTCACTAAAATGTTTTGAATCAGAGTTCTGGACTGAACTTCTGCAGTGTTTTGCACTGGACCGTTTTTCTGTCTGCGGGTAGAGACAAATCATTTAAATTTCATTCTGTAAGTTTTCAGTACCCCATGTCAGAATGAGACATAATTATACTTGTCTAGCCCCTTGAAAGGATCAGGAACATTTAAAAAATGTGCAAAAAGAGATGTTTTTCTGACTTTTCTATCTTCATATTGTTTCCTCCCTTTGTCATTTTCTCTTTAGAGAATCATAAAATTAAAACTGGGAAAGGGCTTGAGAAGCCCCCTAGGCCAAACTACCTCATTAACTGATCTTTCATGGCCAGGTGTACTTCAGGTCAAAGCTGCTCTTGTTAAAAACAACCCAAACTTTGACTTGGCACTACAGCTTTCCTTCTTCCCACAGACATTTCCTGATCTCTCCTCTGTTCTGGACACAGAGCCTGTTTATAGCCTTTCATGGCTATGTCCTCATCAGTTCCTGCTTTTAATGCTTTCCTACTGTGCTGATTGCTTTGGCTCCTCCAAATCTCAAGCAGCCTATCTTGGGCCCTTTCCCAATCTCTCTTTCCATTTATTTTGGAAAAAAGATTTCAAGGTCCTTTATACTTATTTCCCATACTTTACAATACTAACCCTCTGGAGGTCTACACTCTCACACAAGATTAACTTACTTCACTTCCCTTTAGGAGGTCTTCACAAAGTCCTCCTTAGCATACTCTTCTTAGATCTTAACTTAGAATAGGAATTCTTAGCTTTTTTTGGTATTTTGGATTGCCCTTTGGCAATCTGGTGAAGTTTATAAGTCCCTTTTTAAAGTATTTTTAAATTTATAAAATTTTTAAAAACAGTTATATAAAGTTTATAAAAATCTTTAAAACAAGTTCAAATTAAGATGTTAAGAATCTTTAATTTAGAACAATATTGTCTGCCTAATTTAATTACATTTCAATTACTTAGATTTTTGGATTCCTGTCTTCCTTTCCTCCCTAACTCTTGTCCTTTCACTATTCATATTGACGCTTCACTCTAATATTATAGCGCCATGCCCTCCTATCATTATTTCCCTTTTTTCTTGTGCCTCACTCCTCCTCATGGAGCTCTAGTTCTTCCATTACTCAGTGTTTTTCTCAGGTCCTTGCTCTCACTCAGACTTTGTTTTCCTGTATTCCCAATCTCTATCTATGGTTAACATACCTAATTATATATTAACATTTACTTGTAAATACTTCATCTCTTTGTCCTCATCCTTTGCTAAACTCTAGCCCTGAAATATTTTTCCCATCTACTACCTCCCTGAGACAACTCATTCTTCTTCACTGAGTTCCTATATAATTCATCACTTTTAAAAACAATTCTATTTGGGGCAGCTAGGTGGTGCAGTGGATAGAGAACTAGTCCTGAAGTCAGGAAGACGTGAGTTCAAATTTGACCTGAGACATTTAATATTTCCTGGCTGTGTGACCCTGGGCAAGTCCCTTAACCCCAGTTGCCTCAGCAAAAAAAAAAAAAAAAAAAAAAAAATGATCACAACAAAACCCAATTCTGCTGGAGAATATCCTCACAGTTACAAGATTATGTGATGATCAGCTGTGATGGACTTAGCTCTTTTCAACAATGAGGTGATTCAAGGCAATTCCAATGGACTTGTGATGAAAATGCCATTCACATTCAGGAAATGGATCTGAATCCATTTGTAGACTGAATATGGATCAAAATATAGTATTTTCACATTTTTGTTGGTTTTTTCCCCTTTCTAGTGTTTGGTTTTTTTTTTTTTCCGCATTTGATCTGATTTTTCTTGCACATATGGAAATATGTTTAAAACTGCACATGTTTGATTTCTATTGAATTGTTTGCTATCATCTTGGGGAGGAGAGAAGTGGAGAAAGAGGGAGAAAAAATATGAAACGCAAGATTTTGCAAAGGCGAATATCTTTGCATGTATTTGAAAAAATTAAATACTATTTAAAATTATAAAAATAAATACAATTCTGAATCTGTTCTCCTGTAGTTTCCCATACCTTCCTCTTAACCCTGATGGTTTAGCATCTTGACTCTTACTTTGCTAAGAAAATTGAGACCATTCTCCACAAGCTCATTCTTTTCTTTTCTTTTCTTTCTTTCTTTCTTTCTTTTTCTTTTTTCTTTTTTCTTTTTTCTTTTTCTGAGGAGGCCATCAGGGTTAAGTGATTTGCCCAGGGTCACACAGCTAGTTAAGTGTCTGAGGCCAATTTTGAACTCAGGTCCTCCTGACTTCAGGGCTGATGCTCTAACCATTGGGCCACATAGCTGCCCCTCTTCTTAATGCCCCTTGATGTCATCATTCATTCTCTCTTTTTTTATCACTACATACTGGTTTCTGATTTCCTGCCTTCAAATATGCTTGTCTATTCTTAAAAAAAGAATATTTTTTCATTCTTTTCTTAAATAGAATATTCTATTCTATTCTTTAAAAAAAAATGCCTTCACTAAAAGCTGTTGTTCAATTGACTCTTTACCCCATTTGGGTTTCTCTTTGTAGACATGTTTTGCCTTTTCCTTTTCCGGTTCATTTTACAGATGAGAAAAACTAGTATGCTCTAGATGATAAACAAGCAAAAGAAAGGGAAAAAAAACAGAATGAGTGACTTGCCCACAGTCATAGCTTTTAAGTGTCTGATGCTGGATGTGAAGTCTTCTTGACTCTAGACCCAGAGATCTATTCACTGCATTACTAAAGTGCCCTTGATAAAAACTACCATTTCCCTCAGTCTTGGAATATGCACCTGTCCTCATGATTTCAGCCAAACTCTTTTTTATAATAATAGCTTTTTATTTTTCAAAATATTATCAATGGTAGTTTTTATCATTCACCCTTGCAAAATTTGCATTCCAAATTTTTTTCTCTCTCCTTTCCCCTACCCTCTCATCTAGATAGCAAGTAATCAAAACAGAATAAACATGTGCAGTTCTTCTATACATATTTCCACAATTATCATGTTCATCTAAACTTTTAAAGAAAAGTTGTCTGTTTGTTGCCTCCACTCCCTCTTTCCAAGTACTCCTCAATCTTTTGTAGTTTGGTTTTCACCTCATCATTCAACTGTAACCACCCTACAATTACCTATAACATCTTGATTGTCAGATATGATGCTGATTTTTCTCAGCCCTCATTTTTCTTTAACCCCCCCCCCCCCTTATCCTGGATAATCTCTACTCTGTCTCTTCTATCTACTGCTCTGTCTCTTTCAACTCCATGATCTCCCTCTCAAGTTAAGCTCATCAACTTTAATCTCATCTCCATGCTATTAACTCAAGCCTCGAGTGACAATCTCCTCTCAGTCTCTTCTCCCCTCTGACTGGAGGGCTGTAGGTTAGAATACTGAGCTCCTCCCAGTGTCTTCCTTTATGGGGGGTAGTAACTGGTCTTTGGGGGCTCACTCAATTTTATATCTATTGCTCCACTTGGTTTCAATTTCATGAATCAAGATGATCTCTATTAAGTTTACCCTTAAAATGAACATAAATGATTGAATTTGAATAGAGTAATATCATTGAACTACTACAGATGACTCACTACTGTGAAGGGGGAGAAAGAATTTTTTTTTCTCCTTGTCTTCTATGCAATAGTGTCTAGTGCTGGAGACAACTAGAAAGAGATTTCTCATCTAGTAGTTGGAGAGACCATAAATCCCTTGGTTTACTCCCTAATTCTCTAATCCCACTTTGGGCCACACCCTTAGCCCCACTCATGCTTCCTTTTGCATACTGCCTTTCCCAGTTAGATCATAAACTCTTTGAGGCAAGGGACTGACTTTCTTATTTATTAATTATATCCTCAGCATTTCGCACATACTTTCTGGCACAGAAAAGTCATTTAATAAATGTTTATTGAATTTGAGATTCGTGACACAATTCTTTTCTGGTTCTTATATATTATTCTGTTTTTTTTTTTTTTCTTTCTTTTGCTTGTTTATCATCTAGAGCATACTAGTTCACACTAATTATTAGTAATCTCTGAAGTGCTATCTTGGACCCTCTTTATTTCTTTTTTCTACATTTTCCTTCTAGTTAGTCAGCTCTTTCTTCCCTTTTTGTCTCTCATTTCATGACTTCATCAGCTTCCCAGAATTCAACTAATTTCTCTGTGACAATGATTCTCAAACTTAATTTGTCTAAAGCAGAATAATTTTAACTTATAATTAAGGACACTATCATCTTCTTTCCTGCCCCCCTTGACCTGCAACTTTGGTGTTATTGCCAACTCTTCACCCTCATTCACTCCAAATATCTAATCTGTTGTCACATCTGAATACATTTATCTTTATAACATTACCCCATTCATACAGGCCTTCATATTTTCAGGTTGGCCCATTACAGTGGCCTTTTAGATGGACAAGTCCGTCCCCATTCCAGTTCCTGCTCTGCTTACTTGTCAAAGTTATCTTCCTGAAATGCAAATCTGACCATGTCACCTTCTCCCTCTCCCCTCACTAAAGTCCATTCATTCTCTCTCACCTCCATGATCAAATGTAAAATCCTCTGTTAGATTTAGACTCTCCATAACATATGAATACTTCACTTCAGTTGTTTTATACATTGCTCCTCTAACATTCTGTGATTCAGTTATATTTGCCTAGTTGTTTTTCCTCAAATATAATTCTCTATCTCTTGACTGTATATTTGTTTTATAATTTTGTATTTACTATTTTATTCCCCCAATTACATGTAAAAATAATTTTAACATTCATTTTTGTCAAACTGACTGCTTATGTGTAGTATCTATATACTGTAACCCCCATGCCTGAGAAGGTTTTCATTCCTTCCTCACTTTTATTTACTTTCCTATCTTCCTTTCTAATTCAGTATAATATTTTCAATTCACAGAAGAAAACAAGCGTTTTCATGATTCAGTTCAATAAAAAAGATGATTGTATGTGAAACTTTATAACTTGCTGTAATGTATGATTGTGATGGAATATTATTATGCCATAATAAATAATGAACTCAGTAATCCTAGAAAAGTGTAGAAAGATTTGCATGAAATGATAGAATGAAGCAAACAGAAGCAAGAAAACATTGTATACAGTAACCTTCCCCACTTCTAGCCCCTTCCCTCTTATTAAGTTTACTCCTAAACTGAACATATCTGATTGAGTTAGAATAGAGTAATACCTTTGGACAAAGAATAGTCCACAACTACAGATGACCTTTAAAAGACACAGTGTAGGACCAATCTTGAAGAGTTTGATCACTGCTGTGAAGGGGAAGGAAGGGATTTTCTTTTCTCCTCATCTCCTATGCAATGATGTCTAGTACTGGAGACTTCCTAGAGACTTCTCATCCATCAGTTGGAAAGTCAATTTGAAAAAAGATGCTTTCTAGACAAAAATCAGATACAGAAAGATAGTCTTGAGGCTGGAATTTCAAGGAACTGAACCTCTATTGGCAAAGAAGAGAGACAATTATGGACTCAAGATCCAGCCTTTATAACTGATCATAAAATTGTGCTGAGAAGCCGACCTTGGCAACCAGCTGAACAACACACCCAGCACAGCACAGCACTGCATCCCAGGCAGGAACAGTGTGAGGACTCTCTGAGGAGTGAAAGGACATCAAGCCCCTACAGGGCCAGACTTGTTAGTTGCCTTGAGCACATGTTGTTTCTAATATGTGTGTATCCCTCATTACCAATGAGCTCTAAATTGCAGCTCTCTTCTCACAGATGCTTTGTGTACTTGTGGAAAATCATGCTCAAGATTTCTGTAGAGAATGTTTTACTGCTATTAAAAAAAAAAAAACCATGCCATTTTAGTTAATACATTTTGCCAAGAGCTAATTGTATACACTTGTTGACTATTAATGGAAAGCACCCAGGGATACTTATGATCTATAGTTTTTGGAGTGCGCACTGCCAGGGTAATTAGGTCATAGAGTGCCAGTCATAGAATCAGGAAGATCTAGTTCAAATTTTACTTCAGAAACTCACTAGCTGCATGACCCTGGGCAAGTCACTTACCCATGTTTACCTCAGTTTCCTAAGTTGTAAAATGAGATAGAGAAGGAAATGGCAAGCCATTCTAGTGTCTTTGCCAAGAAAACTTCAAATGGGGCTCACAGAGAGTTGGACACAAGTGAAAGTGACTGAACAGTAGTATTTATATATGTATATGTATGCATGTGTGTCCTAACAAAATTTAACTCCCTTGAAAATAGGGACTGATTCATTACTCATTCTTATATCTTTAGCATTTAGTGTACTGTGTGGCACATAGTAGGTACTTAGTAAATAATCAGGATTTGGTTGATTCCTTAGGTCCAGTTCTTACCCTTTCAGCAGATTGGTCTGACACCATCTGAATATAATTCTGACTTGGAGACCCTTCTGTTTAGAAGCTCTTTTGGGGTCTATATTTTCAAACATTACTTTAAAAACTATTTTTTTTTCACCATAGAACATTATGTGGAAATAATACTTTCTTTACAAAACAGGGATGTGACTAATGGTGCTAAAAACCTCTTCAGGAAAAATTGTGGGTTAGAAATTGACCAGAATCAATGAATCATCAAGCATTTATTAAGCTCTTACTTTTTCTTTTTTATTTCTTATTAAGATTTCATTATTTATGTTATTAATTTCTAGCAATTATTTAGTAGTTTTATTGATTTCGTTAAATAATTAAATTATTTGTCTTATCATTTATTAAGCTCTTACCTAGCACATATGCCAAGTGCTGTACTGAGCACTGAGGATAAAAAGAAAAAAATACACTAAAGGAACTTGGATTTTGATGAGCAAGTCTGTCTAATAAATGTATGTGTGTGTGTGTGTGTGTGTGTGTTTGTACATATTTATTTTTTATTACAAGATACAGAATATAAGGCAACCATATAGGGTAATGTATTAGTGTCTGAGACACTAGGAAAGACCCTCCTGCAAAAGGTAGTTCTTCAGGTGAGTCTTGAAGGAAAGTAGAATTTTAAGACATGGAGATAAGGAGAAAGGTCATTCCAGGCATAGGGGATAGTCACTAAAGAGGACAGAGACAGGAGATAGAGAATCATGAATAGGAAACATGTGTGGCCTATACAATCCAAGGGGTGATGTGAGGAGAAGAATGGGTAATGCTGTAAAGATAGGAAGAGACCAAATTGTATAAAGCTTTAAATGCCATTCAGAGAAATTAGTCTTTGACTAATTTAAGTTTATAAACTTAAGGGAAGTAAATCACTCCTGTACTTTCAGAAAAATCACTTTGACAATTATATATGAAGCAACTTGAGTTGTGCAGACCAACTGGAAAGCTTTTTCAGTAATCCAGGTAATGAGAGAGGTAATAAGAACTTGACCCGGATGGTCATTATCCAAGTGGAAAGAAGATCCTATAGGAGAGATGTGGGGATTACATGACAGGGACTGTTAGAATGATGACTTGTGGATGACTTTGAGATTGTAAACCTGGGTGACTGGAAGGATAGTGCTATTGTAACAATAATAAAGAAGTTAGGAACAATGGATTTGTGGGGAAAGATGAGGAGTTTTGTTTTGGACATGTTGAATTTGAGGTTTATGGGATATCCAATTGAAAGTAGCCAATAGACCATTAATAATAAAGGATGAATGACACAATATCTTTCTCCCTCTTCCCACCCAGAGGAAAAGATAGCCAATCTATTGAAAGACCTTCGTTTCTTCTTGAATGTTATAAAATCACAAAAACATAAAAAGTGATTGTGGTTGGTCTTGTGATGTTTCAAAGATTACAAATCAGCACTTAAATATAATTAAGCATGCTCAGACCAGCCTGGACCGCCATAAGGAAAGATTGAGCTCTCTTTATTTGTCAAGCTTCTATGAAAAAAAAAAAAAAGAAAAGAGAAAAGAAAGAATGTTCAGTAGATCTAGAAATAACCTAGAAAATAAAATTGGCCCATCTCCAACTCCTACAATCACAACCATCACCTTCCACCCACCAGATGAGTTTTTAATAAAGAATCCTCAAGAGACACTTCCATGAAATAAGCTATTATCAGATATTCAAGAAGCAGTAAGGCCTACCATAGATAGAGAGTAAGGAAACCTGGGTACATCTCACCACTGACACACAATGGTTGTTGTGATTTGGCAAGTTGCTTAATTTTTCTGTGCCCTAGAAACTTTTCAAAACCATAATTTGAAGAGACAATGCTGACCCACCAGGGAATTCCCTTTATCAGAGAAACCATAAGTGTAATCACTTATCACTGTTACCATAAAATTCCAAAATAAGACCAAATATTTTATAAGTGAAAGAAGCCCAAGTACTGAAACAATTACTCAAAAAGTAAATTCATTGGTAGGGTACACTGTGTTTATTCATCACTTTAATTATTTTGAAGATGAAGAAAACCTGGTGAAATTGATCATGTTGAAAGTTATCTATGTGTATATTTTGAAGATAAAAAGCTTTAATAAAAAAATAAACAGATAGATGAAAAAATGAAAAAAAAAACAAAATATATCCAAAGATAGTTTTTAGCATTTCCCCCTGAAAAATCTTATGTTTCAAATTTTTTCCATCTCTTCCTCCACCCCCCCACCCCTAGACAGCAAATAATCCAATATATATTAAACATGTGCAATTTTTCTACATGTTTCCACATTTATCATACTGCATAAGAGAAATCAGATCAAAAAGGAAAAAACTGAGAAAGGAAAAAAAAGCAAGCAAACAACAACAAAAATGGTGAAAATATTATGTTGTGATCCACATTCAGTTCTCAATGTCCTCTTTCTAGATGCAGATGGCTCTCTCACATCTATTGGAATTGGCCTGGATCAAGGTCATACTTTTAAAAAAAATTAATTAATTTTATTCTGAACATAAGAAATAAAACAGGCATTTTCTTAACATAATAGAATAGAAAAAAAGATGATTGCACATGAAACTGCACATCTGTTATATACAACTTGCTATTCATTTTTAGATAGATAATAAAGTTTTCATGTAACTTTCTTTTTTTTCTTTCCTTTTTTTCTCCCCTTCCTCCTGCCTAGACACAACTTATATGTAAACTCATTTTATATACATAAGAAAATAAATAATTCCCCAGCTGATAAATGGTCAAAGTCTATGAATATGCAGTTTTCTGTTTATTGATTCTTTCTTTGATATCATTTTTCTAGTAGTGGTGATGGGAGTCATACTGCATTATCCACACTTTTTAGTAACAGTGAAGTTTTGAAGATGCAAATATATGTAAGAGTTAGTCATGTTGGGAGCACATTTCACAGAACAGAGGTTTTTTTTGTTTTTGTTTTTGTTTTTTTGTTTTTGCATGAAGCTAATTGTGAGGTTATTCATCTCCCAACCTCTTATCTGGACCAGGCTTTAGATGGACTAATCCTTTTTCGGAACAAGAGGGCACATGGGAGCAAGAAGAGTAGCCATGAGTAACAGCATGATGTGATAAAAAGAGACTTGTAGTCAGGATGACCTGAGTTCTAATCCTGCCTTAGATTCTGAGCAAGTAACTTAACTTTCCCAAGAGCTCTGTTTCCTTGTCTGGATAAGAATGGATTAGAGGACACCCCCACCCCTCACCCCAGTGTCCCTCTAAACACTTAAAAGGATGTCATGCTGCAGCAAACATTGTGCATAGCATAGCAGGTGAGAGTCAGGAATAGTCCTGTTAATTACAAGCTATTGCATCTGAATGTTTTCATCTATGTGATCCTAACCTGTCATTGCTCATCATCTCTTCTGGCTTCATTTCCTCAGTGAACACACATTTGTATGGTCTCAGTTATGTTGTTTTCTGACCTCTTATTTCTAACTGATCTTCAGATGGTATTCTCTGCAGCTCCTGGTTTTTAACTCTTGATTTGCTGTTTTTTCAGAGGAATTAGATGGTACAGTGAATCAAGTGCTGGGCCTGAAGTCAGGAAAATCTCAATTTAAATTTAGGCTCAGATACTTGCTGTGTGATCCTGGTCATGTTGCTTAACCTCTTTTTGCTTCTGTTTCCTTATCTATAAAATGGGGGTGCTATATTCCAGTATTATTATAAAGGTCAAATGAAATAATAATTTAAAGTTCTTAGCACAGTACCTGGTACATGTAAGATGAGTGATACACACATGCTAATTACTATTATTTATTATCTTATTATCCTACTTGTGATGCTCCTTGTATGATAAAATCCATTCTTATCTCTGTTCCCAATTCCAGAGTTTGGGCATCTTTCTCCAGGTTGCTGAGTAAGCACATCAATTCTGTCTCAGTCTTGAATTCTGATGCTAAATGTGAACCCATATTAATGATGACTTCCACAACTCAAGAATAAGATGCAACAATCTTAGTCTCATTAACTATGAGTTTTACCTAATTAGCTAGATCTAGGATATATTTAATGAGAGACCACCTCTTTCCTTTCTCTTAACACTCTCTGTTGCCATCAAGTTTAGGGAGTGTTTGTTTATTGAAATAAGAACAAAGCAAATTTGGATCAACTTCAAAATTGATAAAAGATTCTCCTGTCCTTGCCTGAAATGAGTCCAAGTAATTCTTCATTTCATCTTTCCCCATCTTTTTTTTAAACATAGTCTGAAAAATCAAAGAAATATTGTAGACACACAGTTCTGGAGCAGGCCTGGTTCACTCTACCCTGAAAATTTATGATTGGGATTAGATCAAAATAAAATACTGGTAGATCATCTAACAACTGACAAAGAAGGATATTTATCAAGAATTTAGCTTTGTTTTATTTGGGTGCAACTTCTCTCTGCTTCTGCTTTGGCCATGATAGTCCACCACTCAGAGCCTGAGTAATGAGCTGTTTCCTGTATCTTTATATTTAGGGGACTAAGAATTTAGATCAATAGTTTGAGACTTTATTCCCTGGATTTTCTAGTTTTTTCTTCCAATTTAATTTTTCTCAATTTCATGTAAATAAAAATATTTAACTTTGTTTTAAAAAAAAATTTGAATTCTATATTCTCTCCCTCTCCCCTCCTTGAAAGAAGGCAAGCCTCTGGATTAATTTTCAATGAAATTTAATTATCTTAAAAAAATTTTTTTTTAATTTAAAAAATTTTTTGTTTCATTACTTTTTAAAGAAATTCTAAATTTAAAGAAATTCTAGGCTGTATTGTTTATAGATCTTGCTTCTACAACATCCCAGCCCATGGTGGCAAGATGGCAAAAATCCTCTATAGGCTCTTTCAACTTAAAGGGCCTTAGAACCGTACAATTCTCAGTCGAGGATACTAGAAGTCTGGCTTGAGTGGTATTGAATTTAGTATATCTGAAAGAAAAACAAAAGCAAAACAACAACAAAACAAAACAAAAACCAATGTAATATGGCCCTCCAAAGAATGAATATGGAAGAGATTGAAGACCAGAAATTCAAGCCTTTGACTCCTTTCTTCAAGTCCAAGACCTTCCTTTTAATGAAGTAGTTCATGTAAAACATGATGGTAGACCTTTATGTTTCAGAGTAGGTTTCTCAGTATAAAATAATCATGATGTGAAGTAACTAGGAACTAGGTACAAATAATGACACTTCTGGCATACTCACAGTTCCCATCGTAGGTTAGGGTCTTCTCTATTAAGATAGCTAAGAGGCACTGAGCTTATCCCCTTGTACCACGGATATCTAGCTTTGATACCAAATCCTTCTTTAAAAAATCAAATGACAAAGTTTTCCCCCAATATAATGCTTCTTTTCTTATCCTACATGGATTAGTCTTGTTTATGCAGTAACTTTTCACTTTTTTATTATTAAAATGATGAATTTTGTCTTTTGTGATTGCCTCTATTTTTTTTATTTTCTAAAGAATTTTATATTTTGCCTATAGCTGTGAGAGGTAAATGATTGCCTTCTATTCTAATTTATTTATAGTTTGATCTTTAATATTGAACCATTTATCCATTTAAAATATATTGTTGCATATGATGTAAAATATTGGTCTAAGCCTGTTATCTGCCAGAATGTGTTCTAGATTTCCTAGCAGATTTTATCAAATAGGGAGTTCTTTCCCAAATACTTTATCTTTTCTGTTTTACTGAACACTAGGTCATTGAGTTCCATTGTTTCTGATTTTCTCTTTTCTAGTCTGTTTCATTGATTTACCTTTCTATTTTTTAATCAATAAAATATGGCTTTGTCTACTGCTACTGCTACTGCCTTATAATAGAGTATGAGATCTAAATAATTCATCCCTACCTCTTTTCATTATTTCTCTTTATATTTTAGATATTTTGTTTTTCCAGATGAGTTTTCTTATTATTTTTATCAAGTTTTGTAAAGTGGCTTCATTACCTTTTAAGAAAAACTATTGTAGCATCTATGGGGGTTGTTGTTCCCACAATACACAGTATACCTGGATGTCGGAAAATCATATCCTCTTTTGTTTTTAATGGATGAGATGTAGAGTTGTAGCATGGGTAAGGGAATTTGGAGCTAATTGGATAACTTAACCTTATTATGCCAGTTAATGCCGCTTGGAAAAATAACATATGAACAGCCTATTCTTTACCTATAAAATTTAGCAAGTTCTGAAGAAATCTCTTGAGCACATTGGTAGAACTTATATGAGCAATCTATGGAAGAAGATCATCACAGAATCTCTCAAGGTAAGAGCACAACAATGAGTTCCCATTTGCACTGATAGAGGGAGAACATGCATCAGTGAGATCAAAGGTCCACTGAGGTGTTGAAGTCAGATATTGTAAGTAGTATGTACCAGGATTCCATTTTTTAAAAGCTAGAAACTAAACAATATTTTTATCAAAATCTTGAGAGAGAAAGAAATGAGAAGAAAACAAGTATTTATTAAGCACCTACTATGTGCTAGGCAATGTGCTAAGGACTTTACAAATATCTCATTTGATAGAGATAGCATAGTTATAAAATTTATAGATAAAGATATATATAATGTCATTAAAGATATAATATAAAAATAATATATGTAACAAAAATTTATTTAAACATATAGATAGTATTATCATTAAATTTATAGATACATTTATAGGAAAGGCTATATATTGGACAGCTAGAGAAAGGAAGTTGTTTGTCCATGATTCTCAAAGACCATGATATCAGGGAGATGATACCATGACATGCAAGTAAAATAGCTTTAAGTGAGAAAGGACTGTGCAAAGTCATCAGTCTCACTTTTTCCTCTAAAGCTATCTGGGTCCAGTGGCAAGATATAGATCAGAATGACTGGAGATGTCCCTCAGAAATTGGTGAAATATAACTAGGCAGAAGTTCATGGGAAAAAAATTGCTAGATATTTTACTAGACTGCAAATTTTAAGACATTCAGCAATGTGAAATGCTGACTGAAAAACTTTAGAATCTTAAGTGGAATGTAAGTTTACTTAGGGCAGGAATTGCTTCATTTTTGTTTTTGCATTCTCAATCCTGGGATAATGCCTTACGTCTGTGCTTAAAAATTATGGATTGAATTGATTTATATTTTGCTTTGTGGCAAGAACTTTAGGGCTCAGTGCAACCAATACAGCCTCAACAACAGCAGAACGGTCTAGAGAAACTCATCATTTATAACAAATTCTTATTCTAAAATAAATTTTAAAAAGTAAAGACACCAGTGCAACTGGATACGGAGCTCTTAAGACACTCTATTAACTTTTTAAATGTACAGAGTGCCTTTCATATTGTAGGCACTTAATGGTGGCCAACTCTAGGGTGGGGAAGGACAAAAGAAAAAAAAGAAAAAAAAAGAAATTTTCACAATAATTTAATTGTATATTTGAAAGAAATAGCGAATTGTCATAGTAGATTTGCAATTTCATAGACAATCATCTTTTTTATTGTACTGTGTTATGAAAATGCTTATTTTATCCCATAAATTAAAAATATTATATATAAAGGAATTCTTATTCTATTTGGCTTTTGTATAAAGCATATAACCCCAATAGACACCTTTTTAGGATAAGGGTGTCTCATTTCTATAACCTACTTGATACTGAGTTCATAGAATCATTTAAACAGTTTATAGCATTAAACAATACAACATCTTTTTTTTTTTTTTTTTTTTGGTCCTTTGGGAAATTATACGACTATGGAGTTTTGGATGGCTATAAAAAATCATTTGTGGGGACAGTTAGGTGTTGGCTAAGTGGATAAAGCACTGGGGGCCCTGGAGTCAACAAATCTGGTCTCAGACAACTTGACATTTACTAGCCATGTGATCCTGTTTTCGACATTGGGGTAACCCCAGTTATCTTGAAGAAAACAAGAAGAAAGAAAGAAAGAGAAGAAGGAAGGAAAGGAGGGAGGAAAGGGAAGAAGGAGAGAAGGGAGGAAGAGGAGAGGGGAGGAAGGGAAAGAGGAATGAAGAAATGAAAGAACGGAAGGAGGAAGAGAGAAAGGAAGGAAGGGAAGAGGGAAGGAAAGAACATAATAGTGAAGGAAGGAAGGGAAGAAGAGAAGGAAAAAGAAGAAAGCAAGGGAGAGAGGAAATCATTTGCAAAAATCTACTGATAAAAACTGTCTAAAAATTTAATTGGAGGTTTTCAGGCTTAATTGATCTATTAAGAAACATTTTTTTTAACACACTTATTACATCCAGGTTCTCTGCTTAGCACTGGGAATACAAAGAAAGTCCAATGACAGTACCTATTCTCAAGTTCCAGTCTAGTTGTATGGGCGTTATGAAGAAAATTCCTGTTCAAATATAAGCTAACCTTGGTGAACTCTTGAGACCCTTTACCAATCTTAAGATGGTATTATTCATTGGTATTTACTACCACCTAGCACTACTAGAGTGGAAATTCTGTGATTGTACCTGAGAATTAGAGGATATTCTGGCTAACTTTATGATTGTGCTTACTAAGCTAATAAGACTTTTTATTATTCTTCAAGGTATGAATGGTAAGGAAATGAAATATGACCTCCACTCTATAAAGAATACTGAATATCCAAGGTGGCATGTGAAGCATTTGTAGTTAGGAAAGTTTGTTTCCTCAGAAATGAAGCAACATGATCCAGGAAGAAAAGATCACACCATGTTAGAAACATGCTAGGAACTAAATTGCTGTTTTGGAACATGGCTAGGGTAGGGAACAGGCACAAATGGGTAGCTGCTTCCAGGTAAGAAATGAGTTAAGGAAGAGCATATAGCCTCACAGATAATGGAAGATAACACAGTTTGAATTGGAGACAGTCCATCAGGTATAGAGCCAAGTGGCTCTTATCTAGTGGATCAGATATATTTCAGAGGAAGCAATCTAGCACCATGGATAACTCTCTGGGTGAGAGGAGCTATCCTGACAAAATACTAGATCTGATCAGCATATTTTATACTGGGAGCCTAACTGAAGCTTTTATATTCAGAACCTAATTAAGTATATTAAGATTATTTGATTCTCTAGTTAGATTTTACTTATTTAGGTATTAGTTAAAGTTAGACTTTGCCTATTAAATTTCTCCCCTTTGGCTGGGTAATGAATCTCATTCAGTTAATTAATTAAGTGTAAGGAAAGGTGAGTTGTATTCTGGGGGAGAAATATAGCATGTATATGGTTAAGTATATAGAAAGAGACTGGATCTATGATTTCACTGGTACAAAGAATTCCTAGGTAATTAAACTCCCTTAAACATTGCTAATCAAGATCTTCTTTAAAGATCCCTAGAATGTTGATGGTTTACCTGACCTTTCTAGGGTACCACAGTCTTTGTGATTGAATGATGATAATTCTTTAAGCAGTCTTACTTTTGGCTCATTAAATATAATAAAAATAATTTATGGGTGGAGAGAACATAGAAGTAATTGACAACCCATCAGGAATGTTGAAGAGGAATCCCTGTCTAGAATGAGAGGTGAGTTAGGATTACTTGCTGCAACTAAGGATTCTCTTTGTAAATTTCTGTATTTGACAACAAAATTTTCTACAAATGAATGTTAATGTAGTGTCTCGCTAGAGAAAGGAAAAGAGGAGAAAGCCCATATACAACTTATACATTGTTTATTAAAGAATATTCTTTATAGTTGGCTAGAGATGGATTCAATTCTGTTGTCTTATAAATTTTCATCCATATTTGAAGTCATATAGTAGTTCGAACAATGTCTTCCTTGCTTTCCTGTTTTAAACAAGTAAAGCCTCATTTCTTATAGGTGTTAAGTGCTCCTTCCTTTTGGATGTTCAGGAATGTCCTTGATGGCTAGTAAAATATCATCTGTTTTCTGTGTTTCTGGATCTATCTTTAGAGACCTTTAAAAGCAATAATTGATTCAGGGGCATGAAGAGATGAATTTAAATCAATTCATAAGCATTTATTAAGCACTTCTGTGTGTCAAATATTATACTAGGTGTCTGGAATATAAAGATAAAAATGGAATGGTCTCTGCCTTTCAAGAAGCTTATAAAATGTAAGATTAAAAGATATCATTGGGAATTTTCTGAATTTAATGAGTTAGTTGATAACAAAGATATGAAGGATATTACTTTTGATCTCAAGGGCCTTTTGGGCCTAGGTAGACACTAACCTGTGAAGTTATAATTAGGAAAACAAGGACAAACCTTTCCAGCTAATTTCAGGTTTAAAAGCAAAAGAATTAAGAACCAGTTAAAAGCATATGGAAAAACAAAGTATCAAATTAATGTGCACATGAGTTCTCCTTGGAAATTCTGTCTCTAAATCTTCTGGCCATTGTCAAATTACTTAACAGCATTTATTAATTTACTTTTATGCCATGCATTGGGCTAAGCCAAGAATAAAACTCTGGGTGGTTTTCTCAAATAAGTATCCAGAACCTCTTATGGAGTTGCTTATTATTTTCTTTCTTGAGAGGCTATATGTGAATGCTAATTCAGATTTTATAGGAGAAGTAAAAATCTTTTAAAATATAAAATTCTTTATAAGATAAGATCTAAATTATTAATACAGCTCTATTCAAAATGTGTGCACTCATGTTACATATTTTTTCTACCAAACAATTTCAATTCATTTACATTCCCCAGAAGCACATGCATTCACAGAATTCCAAGAGGAAAATATATATCCTTATACAATCATTACAAAGACTGGCACTAGAAAATGAACCATTGTTTTTGTGGATCTTACAACAAAGAGGTCTAAAGATCCCTCCAACTCCCAAAATTTTATTTTTTTACCTCTTAAGTTAGGCAAAAGATAAAGGAAAGAAATTCAATCCAAATGATTCTGGAGCCTAAAGGTGACTTTATGATGAGATTAAAGACATTTAGAGAGAGATAAATAGCAAAAACAAAGACAAATCAAATGTCTTGTAATATGCCTTTCTCCAACTTGAAAACATTTCTTACAACATGAATACCCTGAAGGGGGAAGGTAACGATAGGGAACTTTCATAATTCTCTAAGAGCTTTTGGCATCTAGATCATATACAAGAACTATATTTTCTTTTTTTCTTTTCTTTTTTATTTTTCTATTTCTTTTCTTTTGCTTTTATTTTTATTTTCTGTTTTATTAATGTGTTTTCTTTTAAAATTATATAGATATGTAGATATAGATCACTCCCACTTCTTGAGAGTTCTTTTGTAGCAAAGACAGAATAAAACTAATAATACACTTTCATCTGAAAATACATTTGACATTTAACATCTGTAGGATTCCCTCTTTACTTCTCTATTAGAAAAAAAAATAAATCTTTTCTTTCCCTCTCACCCAGTCACCATCTCATTTTTAAAAAATAGAAAAGAAAAATTCTTGTACAAATAAGCAAAATGTGGCAAAACAAATTCTCCCAGTAGTTGTACATGAAAATATACATGTCTCATTTTGAATCTTAAATCCATCACCTCTCTGTAATGGATAGAATGTTTCATCATTGATCCTCTGCAATTGTGAAGGGTCATTGTATTAATCACTGTTGCCATAGCTTTGAAAGTTACTTGTTTTTACAATGTTGTTTGTCACTGTATCAATTATTCTGATTCCACTCATTTCATTAAAAAAAATCAATTTATAGAAGTCTTCAAAAATTGCTACATTTTAAAATATTGATATTATAATATTGGTCTGGTTCTTCTCACTTCACTTTGCATCAGTTTATGTTTTTCCATGTCTTTTTTGAAATCATTTTCCCCTCATTTCTTACAGTACAGTAAACCCTATCAATTTTATATACTTTAATATGATTTTAAAATTATGGAACTTATTCAACCATTTCTCAATCCTTTAGTTTCCAGGGTTTGGTTTCTTTTCTCTCTCTCTCTCTCTCTTTTTTTTTTTTTTTGGTTGGTTGGTTAGTTTTGGTTTTTTGAATGTAACAAAAAGAGTTGTTGTAAATATTTTTGGACACATAGGACTGTTTGCTCTTTCATCTCTTTTGGGAGTAGGCCTACCTAGTAGAGGCATAATGAGATTAAAGTTACTGTTCAAGAACTTTTTTTTGTATTCTTCCTTGAAAAGCTACTTTTTTTTTTTAAAAGCATGACTAAGATCATGTCTCTATATCAGTAGGTTCTTCACTCTTTCTTGAATGTTATAATCCATCCTTGACAATCTGGTGAAACCTATGACTCCTTTTCACAAGAATGTTTTTTTAAAATATAAAAAAATAAGTTGGGGGCAACTAGGTGATGCAATGGATAGAGTGCCAGTCATAGAGTCAGAAAAACTCAATTTGACTGAGTTCAAACAATAGTAAAAATAAAATATACAGGTTTTCAAAAGAAACCAATGATGTTGGAATGTAATGGTCAGAATATTAGAAAAAAAATTTGATAGGTCACAGGTTAAGCATTCCTGCTTGAAACATTTATTTTCAATTAATATTGATGAGGTATGAAGAGGTCTCCTGATAAAGATTTCTTTTACCTAACTAGGAAAATTTTTAGGAGAAATCTGTTCTTTTGATGTGTGTTTAGAATCACCACACCTCTGTTTGATGTCACAGTAAACATTATTGATATGTTTTCTTCTGTTGTTGTTTCATAGCTGTAGTAAATGGCTCAGATACTTTTACTAAATCAGACAAATGTATTCATATGATATTCTGCTTTGTTTACAAGGCCAATCAGTTGTCTAATTGTTATTCTTCTTATTCACAGATATACAGATTTTAGCCAATTGGTAGTTGATGGATGGCTTACCTCCTCCTCTTTCTGGTAACAATCCAGCAAACCTTTGTGGAAATATTAGTTTTGGCAAGCTTTTTATTCAAATGCTCTCACTTTACTTTACACTGGCATTTCTGAAACCTTTATATTTCCAAGAAAACTTAGCCATTTTTAAGTTAGGAGAGCAGAGGGGGAAAAAAGTACTTCTTTAAAGAGGACCATTTTAAAATTATTTAGGATTTTTAATGCAAATAATTCACACTTACTTGAAAATAGATTCAGCAGAGAAAAGTGCTTAAGGAAATGTTTTTTGGGGAAGAAATAAATGCTTTTGGATGGGAGATTAGAGCGAAAGATCTTTTTTTTTCTTTTTGTTTACAATATGGGGAATCCAGATTATTTTTTGTTATGGCTAAGGAGGGGCTGATCAATGAAAATTTGTAATGACACGATTCTATGAGCTGAAAGGATTAATGGGGTAGATTTCCTTTAAAAAGAGGGAGGGGAAAAAAGGAAAAGAGAGAGGAAAAAAGAAGAGAGAATAAAGAGAAAAAGGAGAAAATAAAAAATATGTTCAGATAGCCATGAATATTCTAAAGTTCAAACAATTGCCAATCATTGCAAAATTGTAGTAACACATAAATTTTATAAAAGTGAATTGCCTTATAGATGTCTATCATTAGAAACAGCAACCATGAATTTGGACAGACTTTTAGAAATAGTGGAGGATAGAAGACCTGTTGTACTCTGATCCATGGAGTCACTAAGAGAGAGATATTAACTAAGAATAACAATCATAGAATCTGTCATGTGTTTAATTGTTGCAAGATTTTCTGTTTCAATTCTTCCCTCTTTTTTGATTTCACAAACTAAACATTAATTTGATATAATTATTGTTAGAGGATATTTCTGGTATAGTTTATTTTTTAAATAAAATAATTGGTCTAATTGGATTAAGAGAGTAGTTCTTTCTGTTTATCATAACAAGGAAAGAAAATGACCTGGAATGAAGTCTTCCTATTTGGAAGAGCTTTTATTGCATTTGACAATGGTTGTTCTGTCTCTTTAAATTGGCCTTCCGCCCTGCCTTATATAGTTGTCAGAATTCACAAGCATCCTCAGCTTGTTTTTGTCTTTGACAAACTGAATTGGTTTCTGTATGAGCCTGTTTTCTATGTCTGCTCTTGGTTTTAATGGACTAAGTAAGCACTTGCAGCATACTACCTCCCAGTAAGAAAACAACGTACTTTCATTCATGCATTCTGCTTCCTGCCCCTCTTGTCCTTCCTTATCCAATAAACTGTTGTTACACAGCATGTTGGAGGACAAGAAGAGCCTCCATCTGGGAATGATTAAATGAGTGACCAGAAGCATCATTGTTGGGTTCAAGCTGGTGAGAGGCAGCTATATAGTTGACATGCATCTCACTGTTTACTAGTGCACAAACAGCTATTTTCTCTGCTTATCTTCAACTCTACTTCCAATACACTCCTCTCTTTGAAATTCTCTTTCCCTTATTTCTCTTATATTTCATGGTAACTTTTGCCTTTGTTATCCCAGTCTTTGTATATGGTTCATGTGTATATGTGTGTACATGTACACACATATATACACACCTAATTTCATCCACCTGGTCCTTTATTTCTTTTTCACTCCCCCCGGCCCACTCCCCACTTTGCTTATTTTTCTCACTTTGCCTTGTTCTCTCCATCAGTCCTTTCCATTACTCCATTTTTCCTCCCCTCTGAATGTATTTTTTTGGGGGGTGGGAGTAATGTTATATTTAAAGTTTGATAAAATCCTGATCTTATCTAAGTCCAGGTAAAAAATTGGAGGTCTTGTCCAGTTGTCTCTACCCATACTGTTAGTGTACCTTCAGACTTTGGATAGCTGTCTTATTTATCTTTTAGGAATTGACATGTAAATTAGGGATTCTGAATGGGAAACAAATAATTTTTTCCTTTCTTTGGGACAAGATTTCTATTAGAGGGGAAAGATAAGAACTGATTGGTAAAAATGCTTTGATCTTTTTAAACTAGCCTCAAAACAGAGAAAATTGATGAACTCTGAATGCAGATTGACACATACTATTTTACTTTGTGATCTTTTCTTGGCAAAAATGCTAGAGTGGTTTGCTAGCAGGGTTAAGTGACTTGCCCAGAGTCATACATCTAATAAATGTTTGACACTAAATTTGTAT
Source organism: Antechinus flavipes (assembly GCF_016432865.1). Taxonomy (NCBI): domain Eukaryota; kingdom Metazoa; phylum Chordata; class Mammalia; order Dasyuromorphia; family Dasyuridae; genus Antechinus; species Antechinus flavipes. Next base: position 161,247,851 of record NC_067401.1, read on the forward strand.
TAAGGAAGGTGAGTCTTCTTGATTCCAGATTGGGTACTCTATTCTTTGTACCTCCTAGATGCCTCCGTCGTTGCTATTATTATCGCCATTTTACAGATGACGAAACTGAGACAATCAATGGTTAAATGACTTTCCTATGGTCACACGACTTTTAAATATGAGACTAGATCTGAACTTAAATCTTCCTGATTCCAGCTCCAGAGTCACCCTGCTGCTCTAACATAAAAACTAGTATTTATACAACACTTTTAAGTTCAAAGTACTTTAGAAATATTACTTCATTTTACATTCACAACAACCTCGTGAGGTAGGTGGTGGTATTCTCCCCTTTTTATAGATGAGGAAACTAAGACTGCGAGAGGGTAAGTGAAATTCTCAGGATCATACAGCTAGGAAGTACATGAGGTGAGATTTGAACTCTAGTTTTCTTTGTTTCCAGGTTAGTGTTCTTATCAACTGTCCCATCATCTTATAACATAATAAGTCTTTCCCAAAATCAAATAACTCTTGATTCTCTCCTTATTTTCTTTAGCAGCTCAAGCACCTAATTTCTTAGAAGAATTTTTGCTAAGTCACCTTTCCTAAACCTTTGCTTTCCAAGTTCTTCACACAAAGTACAATGCTTAATCTATCCCATCTCCCCACCCCCACCCCATTCTTTATTTGGTTTCACTGGCACATTGAGATATACCACAAGCAAATCTTATGACAGTGAAAAACGTTGAGGTATTTGAAAATCTGATTATTGAATTGTGAACGGAACCAATGATTCTGGAGAGTAATTTGGAATTATGCTGAAAGGGCTATCAAACTGTGCATACCCTTTGATCCAGCAGTGTTTCTACTTATATCCCAAAGAAATCTTAAAGGAGGGAAAGGTATCCACATGTGCAAAAATGTTTGTGGGAGCCTTTTGTGTAGTGGCAAGAAACTGAGTGGATTCCCATCAATTGGAGAATGTCTGAATAAATTATGGTATATGAATGTTGTGGAATATTATTGTTCTGTAAGAAATGACCAACAGGATGATTTCAGAGGGGCTTGGAGAGACTTACATGAACTGATGCTGAGTGAAATGAGCAGAACCAGGAGATCATTGTACATGGCAACAAGAAGATTATACAACGATCAGTTCTGATGGACGTGGGTCTCTTCAACAATAAGATGATTCAAACCAGTTCTAGTTTTTCAGTGATGAAGAGAGACATCTACACCCAGAGAGAGAACCATGGGAACAGCGTGTGGATCACAACATAGCAATCTCACTCTTTCTGTTACTGTTTGCTTCCATTTTTGTTTTCCTTCTCAGGTTTTTTTTCCCTTTCTTGATGTACTTTTCTTGTGTAGCAAAATAAATATGTATACATATATTGGATTTAATGTGTATTTTAACATATTTAAAATGTATTAGACTACCTGCCATCTAGGGGAGGGAGTAGGGGGAAGGAGGGGAAAATTTGGAACAGAAGGTTTTGCAAGGGTAAATTTTGAAAAATTACCCATGCATATGTTTTGTAAATAAAAAGCTATAATAAAATAAATCGAAAAAAGAAAAAGAAAAAAGAAAATCTGATTATTATTGATGATTTCATCTCAAACAAAAAAGTCCCTTTATGGCCTTAAAGTATTCTTAATATCATAATTACTTCTTTTTTTGAAATCTAATACCAGAGTAACACTTTTAACTTTTTAGACTCTCCATTACCGGGACTAACTAATCTATTGAGTGTTTAAAACTTATTGGTATTATGGAAATGATGTTGCATAAGTCCCAAATGGGACTAGGATGATAGCATCAAGTTTCAATCTGTAGACAAAAGGGAGAATCCTGAGGGAAAAAATGAAGAAGGCTTTAAATATTTCATATTTATTGAACCTCTCCCTTTACTCATGCATACACATATGGATGTGTGTATATATGCACATAGATATGTATATATACAGTTTCTGAGATTCTAAGATCCTTTTGCAAATATTATATTTTTTTCAGGCTCTGAGAGAATTAGTTGGGTTAGAGTACTAGAGTTCAGCTACTTCTAAAACAGTCATGATTAGGGTGACTATCAAATTAAAAAAAAAAAAAACTATCAAATCACGAAGTTGAGATCTGATGACCAAGAGAAAATGATCCTTATCCAAGAAGTCAAGGAAAAGTTAAGAGATGGGATGCCTGGGTTTTAGTCTATACTTTGCCATTTGTTCACTGTATGACGTTAGGGAAGTCACTTTAATTCCCTAATGACATAGGAGAAATCACCTCAGCTTCCTGTGTTTTGGTCTCTTCTATAAAATCAAAGAGATTGCACTAAATCACGGGTTCTTGATCTTTATCATATATCATAGGTCCCCTTAGGAGTCAAGTGAACTCTGTAAATCTCTTCTAATAATAATAATAATACTGTTTATATCATTAAAGGAGATGCAGATAGTGAAAATACTATTCAATTTCACAGACCCCCTGAAGTCCCATAAAGGGTTCATGGACACCAAGTTAGGAGTCTCTGGACTATATGGTCTCTGAGGTTGCTTTAAGCTCTGATATATGATAATTAAATGAGATGAATAATAATATGAGCCTTTTGGCAACTTTCACATTACAGTTTAAAGAAGTAATTTCCAACCTTTTGATAATTGTAACACTTTTTTTGTTAAATTTCACAACATCCTCGCCCCCATACTTTTCTGTAAAGTGCTGCCTAGAATATATTACTTAAATTAAGGTAAATTAACATAAAGAGGTTTTATTTTTGTTTTGCTTTGCTTTGCTTTTTTAGAATCTAGTGGCATCTTTTGAAATAAGATTCATGTTCATGTTCATGGATTTTGCAAAACCAAAGTTTGAAATCATGAGATTATAGAATTAGAACTGGAAGACACCTTTTGTCTAACACTTTATTTTATTTTAAATAATAGCCTTTTAATTTTAAAATATGTGCAAGGATAGTTTTTAACATTCACCCTTGGAAAACCTTGTGTTCCAAATTTTTCTTCCTCCCTTTTCCTATCCCCTCCCCTAGACAGCAAGTCTTTCAATATATGTTAAGCATGTACAATTCTTCTATATATATTTCCACATTTATCATGCTGCACAGATCAAAACAGGGGGAAAAACTAACAAAAAGCAAGCAAACAACAACAAAAAAGGGGAAAAACTATGTTGTAACATCTTATTTTATAAATGAGATAACTCAGACCCAAAGAGATTGAAGTGACTTAGGTCATGTGGAAGAACTGGGATTCTTTTCATTTGATTGATTGAATTTTAAATAGTATTTTATTTTCCATGTATTATCCATCTTTACATGTAAAGATAGTTTTCAGCATTAATTTTTGTAGGACTTTGTGTTCCAAATTTTTCTCCCTCTCTCTCTCTTCCTTCTCCCCTCCCCAAGACAGCAAGTAATCTGATATAAGTTAAATATATGCAATTCTTGTAAACATATTTCCATGTTTGTCATGTTGTACAAGAAAAATCAGATCAAAAAGGGAAAAAAAAAACCATGAGAAAAAATGAAAAAAACAAACAAACAAACAAACAAGCAAAAAGTGAAAATACTATGCTTCCATCCACATTCAATCTCCATAGTTCTCTGGATGCATATGGCATTCTTCATCCCAAGTCAATTGGAATTTCCTTAAATTACCACATTGTTGAGAAAAGCCAAGTTCAACAAATAGTGTGATCATCACATAATTTTGTTGTTACTGTGTATCATGTTTTCTTGATTCTGTTCACTTCATTCAGCATCAGTTCATATAAGTCTTTCCAGGCTTTTTTGAAATCAGCCTGCTTATCATTTCCTATAGTATTCCATTAAATTCACATACTGTAACTTATTCATCCATTCCCCAACTGTTGGGCATCCCCTCAAGTTCCAGTTCTTTGCCACTACAAAAAGGGCTGCTACAAACATTTTTGCATATGTGGGTCCTTTTCCCTCTTTTATGATCTCTTTGGGATATAGATCCATTAGTGGAACTACTGTCTTTTCCTGTCATTTTAGTCAATCTGAGAGGTATGAAGTATTACTCATGTGATTTAAAGCAGGCTCCTGATGTCCATGGATACTCAAGGAATTCATGTATAGATTTTAGGGTATGTATGAACTTGAATGGGCAAAATTATGTTTATATATATATATATATATATATATATATATATATATATAAACACACACACATATATATATACACATACATAAGTGGTTTCTTTCTATAATTCTATTTATTTTGTTTTATTCATTTAAAAACATTATTCTAAGGAGGGAATCCATAAATTTCACTAGATGGTCAAATGTTTCTTTATTATTATTATTTTTGGATGCAAAAGAATCTGAGCTTTTGAAGTTTGTAGATTTTCAGTCTACTTAAAGATTGTTCAATTATATGTGGCTGCTTAAAGGAGCAAGGCCTCAATTATCTACCTTTAATAAGCAACTACTGTGATTAATACATATTTTGGTTGGCATTAAAATTAATAATGGTTAGCATTTTTATAGTACTTTAAATTTTGCAAAGCATTTTACAGACATTATCTTATTTGATCTTTAGAACAATTCCTGGAGGGAATTTCTATTATTACCCACATTTTATAGAGGAAAAAAAACTGAGGCAGACAGGTTACAGGACTAGGGTCACATAGCTAGGGAGTATCTAAGTTAGGATTTGATTTCAGTACTTTTTGACTCTAACTCCAACTTTGTATTCTATCCATGAGGCCATCTAAATTGCAGCTGAGGAATCATAATCATCCTTTAGAAGTCCTACTGTTGGGCTATAAAGAGGAAAAGAAAGAAACAAGCGTTTATTAAACATCTACTATATACACCAGGTATTATGCTGAGCATTTTACAAATATTATCTCATTTGATCCTCACATCTAATCCAAGAAGTTGAGGGAATATTTCTATTTTACAGTTGAGGAAACTGAGACAGAGATCTAGTGTCTTGTTCAAGGTCTAGAAAGTATTTGAGGCCTGATTTGAACTCAGATCTTTCTGACCAGGTCCAATATGTAGCTGCTAATGATAGTGAATGATAATCATTTTTCAGAAGTCTTCCTATTAAACTGTTAAAATGCTTATTAACTTAGATGCTTTCTCTAATTTAAAGTATTGAATAGGTAGGTCCCCAACACCCCAATCTTCCAGTGTCCTGTAATCATTACCAGTTGCCATCACTCCACTCCTAGCTTTAGACACACCGTCTCTGCAAAAATTGCTTTTGGCACTATCTACAAAGTCATGAAATTCTATATGCTTTTGACCCTGTCACTTTAAAGCTTTAGCTTGCTTACATTTAATTGCGTTCTTGTAAGTGTTCCTTATTGCCATGGCAACCCTAATCAATCATTGTGCTAAAAATAGGCCTTTCATTTTCTAAAGGATGGTCTGTAGTGAATTGAAAAATTCAACTCAGCTAGTCCATTTTACATAGGCTGCTTCATTTCCCGAAACTGAAACTGAGGATTCAGGAGTTTAGGTAGAGTAATTATTTTCAGAGAGTTCCAGGCATCTCTCTCTTGCCTTTCCTGGCATTGTTCTTTCCTATTGCAAATCCTTCCTCCTTTCCCAGCCGGCCTGCAACACACACACACACACACACACACACACGTACACACTCTCTCTCTTTTTTTCTTTCTTTCTCTCTCTCTCTCTCTCTCTCTCTCTCTCTCTCTCTCTCTCTCTCGTCATAATGAAATACAGAGTTTCTTTGACCAAGAGCCATTCCTTTGCACACTTCGTTATAGGTGTCAGAGATTTCATAGAACAAGCTTACAGCAGGGTTTTGATCTAGTTCATTGGACTTATTTCTGCACATTAGAGAAGCCATCTTGCTTAGCTGTTAGATAGAAAAGAATTTGGCTAGTGGGGGAACAGATGGCAACAGAAATGAATGAGAAGGTTATAAAGTTCTTCTGGTTTTTGTATTCTTAGATGGCGAGTTAAGAGGAGAATTCAGTTCAACCAATATTTATTAGGAGTTCTCTGTTCCCTGCTCTGTGGGAATACGATAAAGATATGGTAATAAGATCTTCCACTCCTTCTCTTTGTTTTCTCCATGGCCTTGTCCCAAAGGACAAAACACCCAGAGCTGACAAGGTAAAAAGTAGATTTTTTTTTTTCTCCCTTGGCTTTCCTGCTCAGCTGGTCTTTGAGTTGGAAAGATAAGAAAGCTTCTGAGCTAAAAAGAGGATTTTACACCTGGAATTAGTCCAGTATAGGATGGAGTGTTGTGTTTGTGCCAGAAAAACTCTCAAATCAGCTTGGTAGTCACTTATTCTTCCCATCCCAGGTCTCTAGAGAAAATTGAACCACTTCCACCGCTACCTCTTTCAGTGGCTACTTATCTATTGTTATGGATGATATATACTACTTGGGGTGAACTGGCTGGTGAGCCTAGCCCAAGTCAACAATATTTATTAAAATCTTACTTTCTGGGGGCAGCTAGGTGGCACAGTGATTAGAAGACCAGCCTTGAAGTCAGGTGGACCTGAGTCCACCCCAATTGCCTCAGTAAAAAAAAAAAAAAAAAAATCTTACCTGCTATTGGAAGCCATCCCTAAAACCTCTAAATTCCAATGCCTTGCTTTTAATTCCAATGTTTTAAATAATTTTATATTTGTTTGCTTGTTGTCTTCCTCAATAGATTGTAAGCTTCTTGAGGGCAAGGGTTCCTTTTTGCTTCTTTTTTAATATCCCCAGCCTTTGACATTGTGGCTGATACCTTGTAGGCTCTTCATAAATGTTTATTGATTTGATTAAATGCTGACTGTGTGGCCTCAGATACTTAACTGTGTAACACTAGACAAGTCACTTAACAACTTATGTTCACCTTAATCCAGTAGAGCAGGAAATGGCAAGCCATTCTAGTGTCTTTACTTCAAAAAAACCGCTTGGACAGTCTTGGTATGCTGTGATCCATGGGGTCACAAGTAGTCTGACCAGACTGAATGACTGAACAAAGATTTTAGCTCCAGCAATTCACTTACAAACAAAAAATAAAGATGGTCCCTGCCCTTGTGGAGTTTACATTCTAATGAGAGAAAATACCATAAAAGGAAAATGGAAGGAGATTGCAGAATTGTCTGAAGGGTCAGGTAAAGAGTTTGGAGAAGGGTGGAAAAAGTAAGCCTTATTGACCTGAGCTCTTCCTTGGAAGAAGGAGATCTTGGTGGAGATTGATCTTGTAGGCTTTTTAAGGTAGAAGTCTGTTAGGAACGTGGGAGCTGGGAAAGGAATGAAAATCTTAGGCTTCTAAAGGGGAAAAGGCCACAGAATTCCCAGAGTTTTCCTTATGTAGTATTGTCCCATGTGAAGAAAGAGTTCAGGTAAAAGAATGAGTAAAGAGTATCTTTATATAATAAGGAAAAGCAGGATTGTCTCCTGGCACATGTCACATTGTGCAGATTTCCTCAGCTAGCAGAGCAGGTTGGTGAGTCAGAGTAAGCAGTTTCTGAAGAAGCCTAGAATCTGTTCTGTGACTTGGCCATTATCCCAGTGCCCTGGAAAGAACCAGTCAGGCTTCCTTGCCTGTCATTTCTGCTAATGCCTACAGCTGGTGCTGTTAAGAGTCATGCTGTACTCCCTCAACACCACCTTGCAAATACATACTAAACAACTTGTCAGCCAATAGACCGAATTTCTCCATTCACAGGGTTATAAATTCAGAGTTGGAAAAGACCTTAGGGATATTTTAATCCAGCTTCTTCATTTTATTATAAGAAAATCAAGCCATTTCATAGTCCATCAGTCTTGTTTGATAATCTTTATGAGATACTGTGACCAAAAATCAAACAAACAAATACAAAAATCAACAACAATAAACTAACTCCAAAACAAAAACCCAAATCCCTCACCTAGTGGCCATTCTTTTGATGATGAATCTATATTTATCTTTCTAGGTTTTACCTCAAATTATCATCATTCTCATCACTATCATTATTACTCCTCAGTGAAATGACACTTCAGGAATATGGTGCTCCCCTTTTCTTTTGCAGTATCAGAGGAACTATCAGCTTGTCTGTGAGAACGATAATAAGTCAAATCTGCAAATATTCATTAAGATTTGTTGTGTGCCAGGTACCATGCTAGGCACTAGGGAAGAAAGGCAAAGTCAAAAAAAAATGGCCTAAAATAATCCCTGCCTTCAAGAAATTCAGTCTTATGGAGAAAATTAACTCCTTCCATTTTCCATTTTCACCTCCCTTTTATGCTGTCTTTCCTTATTAGAATGTAAACTCCTCAAGGTCAAGAATCATCTTTATTTTTTGCTTATATGTGAATTGCTGAAGTTAATATAACAAACAATTCTCTCTCTCTTTCTCTCTCTCTCTCTCTCTCTCTCTCTCTCTCTCTCTCTCTCTCTCTCTCTGTATATATATATATACAGAGAGAGAGTTAGTTGAAATCGTCTCAGAGAGAAAGGAAAGACCAAGAAAGTTTCCTTAAATAAAAAACAGATTTTATATGAGACTTGAAGGAATTCAGGAAGTGATGATAAGTAGCCAGGGCTTGTTCAGTGTTGAGAAATGAGGAATGGTAAGTTAGCCAATGTCACTGTATCATAGAATACATAGAGGGGAATAAGACCTAGAAAGACTGGAAAGGTAGGAGGTTATGAAGAGCTTTAAAAGTCAACTACAAAGATTTTATGTCATTTATATTTTATATATGATCCTAAAAGAAATGGGGAACCAATGGAGTTTATTGAATGGGAGTTAACATATGATATCATAAGACTGAAGTTTAGAAAGATCATTTATTGATAATAGAAAATTTAGAAAATGAGGTGGAAAGAGACTTGAAGCTGGGAGGCCAATCAGAAAACTATTGCTGTAGTCTAAATTTGAATTAATCAAGGTGTGAACAAGGTTAGGGATAGTATTAGAGGAAAGAAGAGGGTGTATATATGAGAGATGTTAGAAAAGGTTGAAAGGATAGAAGTTCTCAACTGATTTGTCAGTTGGATATTGATGAACACCTACATTGTGAACTTGTGTTTCTGGAAGTATTATGGTACTCTTTACAGTAAGAGGTACTTAGAAAGAGGGAAGACCTTGAGGGAAAATATAATTAATTACAGTTTTTTAAACATGTTGAGCTAAAGATGTCAACATTGTGTTTGAGATGTCCAAGAGGCAGTTGGACATGTAAGATTAGATGTTGAAAGAGAGGGTTGGGTGGATAACTTTAATTTAACAAATCATCTGCACAGAGATGATAATTGAATCTGTGGGAGTTGATGAGATCATCAACCAAAATAATATAGAGAGAGAAGAGAAAAAGGTCTGGGGTAAAGCCTTGGGAGACATCCTGGATGAGATTACCAATAGAATGGTTTAGTGGGAGAAGAGAAAGTATAGGACAAAGGCTTAAGAAACGCCTGTAGTTTTTGGACATAACCTGAATGAAAATCTGATCAAGGAGACTGACAATCAGACAAATAGGAGAAAAAACAGGATAGTGCAGTGTCAAAAAAACTGGAGGAAAGAGAGTATCCTAGAGAAGAAAGTCATTGACTATCAAATGCAGCAGAGTTCAAGAAAGATGAGGATTGAAAAAGGTCATTAGATTTAGCAGTCAAGAAATTCTTGATAACTTTGAAGAAAAAAGTTTCAGTTGAATGATAAGGTCAGAAGCCAATTGCAGTTAAGAGCAAAAAGTTAAGTTAGTTAAGTTAAGAAAGCAAAAAGAAAGAGAGGAAAGACATTAAATGTAGATGGCTTTCTCAAGAAATTTAGCCACAAAAGGAAGGAGAGGTATATAGATATCAACTGCCTTGCTCTTTTTTAGCTCTGAAAATGCAAGGCTCTTCTTTGACAGAGAATCTGGATTTTTTGTTTCTTTAATTCCATCTCCTCTAAAATCTTACCCTAAGATTTTAGCTCACTAAGGGACAAGGGTGAGGTTGGCTTCTTGGCACACATCTAGATCTGTTCTACTATCTTAAAAAGCCTTTGAATAGAGGGCAAGACCTTCAGTTACCATGAGCAATTCCCTTAATTTCTTAGAGCCCAGCCTCAGCTAACATAAATAAAATTTGATCAGTTCTTCTTTCTTCCACATTTGACCCTCTATGCACTATGCCATGAAACCTCTCTGGTATAAATTATAGATAAGAAAACACCATCTCTCTAAAAGCTTTTAACAAGGTTTTTCAACAGGTGCAATTATCTGAGTTCTTCTAACAGTATAGGTCACTATGGTATTCTGAAATGCTCTTTTTTGTTCAATGACCCAAGAAGTCATTTCTTGTCTTTTATTTTTCCCCTTCAAAATTCCATGAAGTTTTGTGTAAGCTAAGCTTAGCAGCTGCTGAAAATCATCTTAGATGTGTGACACATTTGGCAGGAGGCAGCAAAGAAGAGGTTAATGGATAATTGCAGTGTATCATTCTTCATAAACACAATTATTAGGATTAATTGTTTGCATGTTTTCTTTGGCACAGTTTATTTTACTTAGATTAAGGAAAATGAATGCAGAAATGTGCACATGCATGTGGTATCAGGAAGAATATTAATAGCATGTCCAAGGACACTGACATCATAGTTGGGATGGGAATGAGGTGATAATCCCTTAGAAATGAGTAATTGAGGTGAAGCTAATGTTTTCTCAGACATTAGGAGCCACTTAAGATGCCTCACCTCCTTTTACTTAAAATTGTCCCAATTTTAGATTTAGAATTTTAATTATTTCCATTCTTTCTTACCTTCTCTTGCATCTGCAGCATTTTCTAAGGGCACTTTTTTCCCCTTGAGAAAATTGCAGACACATATTTAGTAAAGAAGCATCACTTCATTGACCCAGAGAGTTAAGGCTAGGCTTAGTGCCAACTGGAAAAAGGCTTTACCAATGTGAATCAAGAAATTGTTTCTAAGGTACCTTAGTTCCTGAAGTCTATGGAATAAGATGAATGAAACTGCCTACGATGATCCCCAAGATATACATACCAGTTGCCTCTTATTGAGAGTTCAGTATATAAAGGACATGACATTCTACCTGAGATTAATTGAACCCCATGACTAAAATTAAATCTGTGGCTGTAGGAATACAGAAGTTGCTGTTCAAGGTCAGGAGCCCAAAAATAACTTCCATTTTCTATAGGTCAACTTGTAAAAAACAATAAAATGGAATGTATAGAGCAAAATATATTTGATTTGCAAAATGTATTTGCCTCAGATGAAAAGTTCTGGCTCTTCTTATGAATTGTCTCAAGTGCTAACCTTGAAGTAGTAGTTCTTTCTATGCTTAGCTTAAGTGAGGTCACTGATCCTAAAGTCAAACCTTTGCCAGTTGCTACAGGGTTTAACAAATCTCTCTCATATTTTGTTCCTTTGTAAAGAAGACCAGGGCTTGAACCTCAGAACTTCCACTTTGTACCTGTGCAATCATGAGCTAGTAAATTCAAGTGTTTGGGCTGTGTGTGTGTGTGTGTGTGTGTGTAAATACATACATACATACATATATATATATATATATTTATATTTATAACATGAAAGAGGTAGAGGGGGTGAACTAGATGCCTTGAATTTTTTTTAAACCCTTAATTTACAATTTATTACAACTTGTTCCCCATATAATCTCATGGATGCTCAAAAAATCTAGTTCATAAAATTACTTCTTTTCTAGTCATAAGAAAACCTCATTTCTGAGACAAATTTAATTTTTTTTATTTTTTAATCTTTTTTTCAATTCCCTCTTTTCTCCCACCCTTCCCCCAACCAATAAGAAAACAAGGAAAACAAAATCTATTATTAATATGTATAGTTATACAAAACAAAGTTCCTCATTAGCCATGTTCCTTACCCCATCCAAAAAAAAAAAAAAAAAAGGAAGGAAGAAGGGGAAAACGGCATACTTTAATTCATAATTTATTTCATAATTTCTCTATCTGGAGTTGGATACCATGTTTAATAATGAGTTCTTTGGAATTGGGGTGAGTCATTATATTGTAGATGCTTTGAGTTTTAGATACTACTTGTTTATTTTATTGTTCCTCTTTGCAGACCAGTTAGTTAGGTCAGTAGCCAATTTGATATATTAAACATGGTGGCCTTTAACTAATGGAAATTTTCTCTTTTGCAGTGCTCATTTTTGCCAAAATTCTCCATCCATATAGAGACCAAGTATGAGGACAACAAAGGAAGCAACAATAGCGTGAGTAGTTTCATTTTTCTTCTTTTTTGTTGTTTTTTGACCTGACTGTATACATGCTAACTCCTGGAAGGGGCTTTGAAAAGCACATTAATCCATCTTTATTGAGTAGACCTTGAATGCCATACAGTTGGAAAAAAAGGACCAGAGTCGAGATCACAGGCAGTTTTGGCCTTAGGATCTGACCTTTAGAACAAGATTTTCTATGGATTTGCCTTCTTTTGGATTTTTTGCTAGTTATTAATTTTCCTGTGATGATTTTTGTTTCTTTGCATTTGTAACAAATTAGGCTTGTATGTCATTGCCTTTTTAGAAAGCTTTTGGGAGTTAGAGGGAAGGATGCATTCCTGAGGGAAAGAGGAAGAGCACTGGTATCTAGGACTTTTGGATTCTGTTCCTGACCCTCTCAATTATGTGAAACAAGTTAGCCAACCCAATGGGGAGAAGGGAAAAGGAAATAATTTATAGATGTTTTTATACCACGATCACTTCCCTAGAACTCACCTATATGTAAAAGCCAAATAGCTAAGGAAAACATTATTCCATATCCCATTTGATTTACACATGCAGCATTTGACACCCATCATCCACTATGCCAGGAAAATAAGACAGATCTTCACTTCTCTGGAACCAAGATTGGTGATTTCACATAATATCGATTTATTCAATCAATCAATAAATATTTATCAAGTACCTACTATGTTCCTAGTAGGATACCTTTCAGTGCTCATTTCATTTAAATAAATGTATTATTTGTTTGTATTTTCATGATTCTTTTTTTTGCTCTTCATCAGTTCATACAAGTCTTCCCAAATTTCTCTGAAATTACCTTTTCTCACACCTTACTGCATAACAATCATCACAATTTTTTTATTTATCAGAATTTGTTCAGCCATTTCCCAATAAAAGTTTCTATTTTTTACTATTTCCACTAAATTTTGTTGAGTATGTGGAACCTTTCTGTCTCTGACACCCTTAATAGTTTTTAAAATAATGGTTGGCAATGTTTTAATAAAATAATAGCATATATGGAAATTCCAGGGAATTTTTTTGGTATTTATTAACCTTAGAATTTTAAAAGTCATAGTGTAAAATATTCTATTTTCTCCAGATTGTATAAGTACACACTGTGTATACATAGCTCAGAATCTAAAGAATGAGTCTTACCTTTTGGACAGTCTTACTGTTTGAACAAAATTTGATGATGTCTTTAGTTGAAAAGGTTACTATCTACCTCCTCACAGAAAAGGGACCAAATAATGAGGTGTTAAACTAATTATAAAATGTGGCCACACCAGAGATGTTCTCTTTATGAAGTGTGAATTAGACTCTGTGAATGGGGCTCCTGAGTGAATCAGAAAGAAAACAACTCAGTAGGATAAAGAGTGGTACTTCATTCTTCTGAGTGACAGTCTCAAAGAGGATCCCAGTTCCTGATAGATCAAATAAAAGATGCTTGGAAGTGGAGAAAAGGAACCTTTATGAAGCAACAGGCAGTGGTAACTTCACAAAGAAAAGGGCCAGAATTTTGAGAGTCTCTTTTGATTGATAAGGCACAGGCTATGTTGGAAACCCTAACATGAAAATTCCCAAGGAGGTAATACTGAATCTCCTTTTTCCCCCTTAAGCTCCTTCATGGGAGTTTGAACACAGGATCCTGGACACAGTAAACTCTGATACTTTTATTTGTTGTTTTAAATGTTTATTTTGGAGTTATAAATATTATTTTTTGTTGTTTAGTCTTTTGTTGTTGTTGTATTATCTAACTCTTTGTGACCCCATTGGAGGTTTTCTTGGCAAAGATACTGGGATGGTTTGACTGAGGTAGGATTTGAATATATGTCTTCTTCACTACAGGCTTGATGCTCTAACTACTGTTCTTTCTAATTCTCTGCAGTGAGTTATTGATTACTCTAGTAGTGGGTGTCCTTGGGTTTATCGAACACTATTACAGGGGTCCTCAAACTATGGCCCATGGGCCAGATGTGGCAGCTGAGGACAATTATCCCCCTCACCCAGGGCTATGAAGTTTCTTTATTTAAAGGCCCACAAAACAAAGTTTTTGTTTTTAATTATAGTCCGGCCCTCCAACAGTCTGAGGGACAGTAAACTGGCCCCCTATTTAAAAAGTTTGAGGACCCCTGCACTATAATATAAATAGTATTTTCATTTTATTATATTAATGTAGTCCAGACATGAACAATTGCTTTTTCTTTTATTCTTTAGTCTTCCTTTATTTCTATAAAGACTATTCTTGGGTCGGCTAGATGGTGCAATGGAGAGAGCACAAGCCCTGGAGTCAGAAGAATCTGAGTTGAAATGTGGACTAATACACTTAATATTTCCTAGCTGTATGACCCTGGGAAGTCACTTCACTCAAATTGCCTTGTAAAACAAAAACAAGCAAACAAAAAAGACCATATTTTTATAAGTCCATAGAGTGTTTTAGTAGATAGATTCCTTAGGATATTATACAATCTGTAATTATTTTCAATTGAATTTTTTTTCTGTCATGTTTTTTGGATTTTATTGGTAATGTGCTAAAAGACTGATTATTTTTTAAAGTTTTATTTTATATCCTGTTGCTTTAATGAAATTATTGTTTTACTTAGTTTGCAAATGAATTTCTAGAGTTTTTGATGTAAACCATTTTATCATCTGCAAATAGCAATACTTTTTTCTTCTTTGCCCATGTTTATTCTTTTAATGATTTTGTCTTATTTTATTGAATTAGAATTTCTACTTTTTCTAGAAGCATATTTCTAGAAGCATATTAAGTAATAATGATCCTCCTTGCTTTGTCCCTGATCTTACCAGAAAGGCTTATAATATTTTTCCATGATATAAAATGTTAGCCCTTGTTTTTTAGGAAAAAAACTGTTTATCATGTTGAGATATATTTATTCCTGATTTTAAAAATAAATTTTAAAAATGTATTCCTAAAAAAATTTTATTCCTAAATTTTAAAAATTCCTAATGTTTTTTAAAAATCTTTTATTATATATCTTAATAGTAAATGTATGATTTTTATTGTTTTTAAAAGTAATATGATTTATTATATTTATAATTTTCTTAATGTTAAACAAGCCTAATATTCTTACTATAGTCTGGTCATTGTATATAATTTTAATATGTTGTGATAGTTTTTTAGCTACTATTTTATTCAACATTTTTGCATCAGTATTCATTAGAATTTATTTATTTATTTATTTTTTTGTTTTTTGTTTGAAGTTCTTGTTGTTATTTTTGTTATTGTTTTAAATCTGGATATTCTGGACTTTGGCTCTTTCATTTCTGGGTATTTTCAATTTAATTTTTTTTTTGAGATGGTGACCTGTGGATTCGACTTTTAATTTTCTTTCTTGATCTAATAGTTCTAGACAGTTCTATCATATGACTTTTTTGAAATATGTCATCCAGGTTTTCTGTTTGATAATATTTTGTAGATAGTCTTACAATTCTTAAATTTTCTTTCCTCAAAATACTATTGAATGGGACTGATTGGATGAAGTGTTTCTCAGTATTGAGTCATATGATCCCTGTTCCCAGAACTAGGACCCTGGACAGGTCATTTGATCTCTGAAGGGATGAACTGAGATACATGAAGTTGCAGGAATCCACATGACCCATGGGAGGCAGCCAACATTGGTGATTATTGGTCAAGGATGGTTATGTCCTTTTAGTCTATCCAATGAGAAGGCTCAAGTCTTTTGCTTTTAAACCCTGGACAAGCCGGGAGCTGGCCACGTTCCAGGAGCACTCCAGACAGAGTTGGGATGGCTCCCAGGTGTGTGGGCCTCTCCCTTCAGGCATTTAAAAAATGCTTTCTCTTTGTACCTAATTATGTCTCTGATTAATTAATTGGGAAGGGGGTCTTGCACACGACCTATCCCACAACACTATTTTTCCAGGTAACTTGTTTTAATTAATAGGTATCTTATATTGTCTTCTGATTTTTCAATCTTTGCTTCCCCCACTTTCTTTGAACATTTCTTGTTATCTAATGGAATCTTATCTTTAGAATCTTATATAGTACATACTATATGTATATATGTAGTTATATATGGTATACATACCATACTAGTACATATAATATATACTATTACATATTATTAGAATATTATTATCTTTAGTATATTATTTTAAAGAACCCATTCTTTGCATAAGGTTTTTTTATGGTCTAATGTTTATTATCTCCAAATGTGTTCCTCAGAAGGTAGAATTTCATTTTAGAAAATCTGTTTCCATTCTTCCATCTACTCTTGGAGCTTTTATGATCAAATCAATTTTTTCTTCTTCCTCTGAGCTTGAACTTATAGTTATGTATTTCCTCCTTTTTTTTTAATGCAATCAATATATTCAATCAGTTGCTAAGTCTCATCATTTTTACCTTTATGAGATCTCTTTTGTATATCTCCTTGTCTCTAATCATATAGCTATAATTCTGATTTGAAATCTCTTTACCCTTGCCCATTCAATTACAATAATCTTCTAAATGAAATAATTGCCTCAGGTCTCTTCCCATTCCAATCCTCCCTTTTTATAGCTGCCAAAATTATTTTCTTAAAGTGCTGGTTTGACCATATCACCCTACCCCCTACTTATTAAACTCCAGTGACTTCTCATTATCTCTGGAATCAAATTAAACTCCTCTGTTTGGCACTTAAAGGTCTTTACAACCTGGTCCCTTCCTGTCTTTTATAGTCTCCTTACAAATTACTCCCTTCATACACTCTTATGTCCAGTCAAACTGACCTCCTTGGTGTTTCTCACTCAGAAAACTCCCTTTCTCATTCCCATATCTTTTTCCCATTCTGTTATCCATGGCAGATGAGTGGCTTGGTAGAAAGAATACTAGGTCTAAAGTCAAGAAGACTCATTTTTATGAGTTTGAATAGGGCTTCAGACATTTACTAGCTGGGTAAATCACTTTACCCTGTATGTCTCAGTTTCTTCCTCTATAAAATGAGCTAGAGAAGGAAATGACAAACCACTCCAGTATCTTTGCTAAGAAAATCCCATGTGGAGTCATGAAGAATCAACATGACTGAAAACGACATAGTTCTATATAGGTATTGGAATTCCTTGTTTCCTTTAAGATTCAATTCAAATACTGCTTGCTCCAGAAGGCCTATTCTGGTCCCCATAGCTACTAATTCCTTCCCCTTTAAGGCTCTCTTCCATCTACTCTGAATTTATATATTTGCGTAAGTGTTTTTATTTTGTATTTATCTTTGATACACTGACATATATTTTATGTTTCCCATTAAAATGTGAGCTCCCTGAGGACAGGACCTTGTTTTTTGCTTTTCTTTCTTTGTATGGCTGAAGCCTAACCCAATGCCTTCTAAATAGTAAAGATTTAATAAATATTTGATTGTTTGATCCTTCTGGAATTTACCTCTTGGAAATCTCTTAACTGATGATATTTCTTTATCATATTAGGAATTTTATACTCTCTTATGTCAAATGTAAGCTTCACTTCCTGTGCTAGGACTGGGTGCAAGGGGCTGATTGTCCCTCTCTTTCACCTTCTAGAAATTGTGGCTAAACACAGGTCCCATCCTCACTGCAGTCTGGATGCCAGTACTACTATTGGGCTCCCATTCTAGATGAGTTGGCAGGGTTCTAATCATTCTTTATGTTTTCTTCTTCTATCCTGGCTTGGGTAAGATGAGTCCAGACCTGGTAACAGGACTAGCTTTGGATCCAACATGTTCCCTTTGTTTTAGACAAAAGATACACACGCATGTATGTATATAAAACTGTATATCTTCTATATACAGTTGTCTACCTAGAGGTAGCTTTGTGCCCTGATGTTGCCCTGACAGCAGGAATGCAAATGGATAACAGAAAATATACTCTGATTTCAATCATCTTGTAGATCCCTGAGGTACATATACTTGGTGCCTCGTTTTCCCCAGTTTACTTGTAATCACCTACTGAGTAATGTGATTGTTTCCTGCTGCAGCTCCAATAAGACAGGCTAAGATCTTGCTGATTTCAGGCCCTATATACCAGAAACCATGCTGGTTATAAAAATCCAAAAAGGCTCCAATCACATCTCCTGCAGTCTTCTAACTGGCTTCTTATATAGCCACAGTCTGGATGGAGGAGCTTACTCATATTTAATTTTGGTTTTATTGTGTTTTTAAATTCTGCATAGAAAGCTCTGTTTTCCACTTTCCACACAAATTAAGTCTGGTCTAACCAACTGGAAAAAATATTAAATGCTCTTGGATTGGGCGAGCAAATATAATAAAGATGACAATACTACCTAATCCATTTATTTAGCGCTATACCAGTCAGACTCCCAAAAAACTACTTTGATGACCTAGAAAAAACAACAACAAAGTTCATATGGAAAAACAAAAGGTCAAGAATTTCAGGGGAATTAATGAAAAAAAATCAAATGAAGGTGGCCTAGCTGTACCAGATCTAAAATTATATTATAAAGCAGCAGTTACTAAAACCATCTGGTATTGGCTAAGAAATAGACTAGTTGATCAATGGAATAGGTTAGCTTCAAAGGACAAAACAGCCAATAACTTTAATAATATAGTGTTTGACAAACCCAAAGATCCCAGTTTTTGGGATAAGAACGCATTATTTGACAAAAATTGCTGGGAAAATTGGAAATTAGTATGGCAGAAACTAGGCATTGACCCACACTTAACACCGTACACCAAGATAAGGTCAAAATGGGTTCATGACCTAGGCATAAAGAATGAGATTATAAATAAATTGGAAGAGCATAAGATAGCTTACCCCTCAGACCTATGGAAGAGGGAGGAATTTATGACCAAAGAAGAACTAGAGATCATTACTGACCACAAAATAGAAAATTTTGATTATATCAAATTGAAAAGTTTTTGTACAAACAAAACAATACAGACAAGATTAGAAGAGAAACAATAAACTGGGAAAACATTTTTACAGTCAAAGGTTCTGATAAAGGCCTCATTTCTAAAATGTAAAGAGAATTGACTCTAATTTATAAGAAATCAAGCCATTCTCCAATTGATAAATGGTCAAAGGATATGAACAGACAATTCTCAGATGAAGAAATTGAAACTATTTATAGACATATGAAAATATGCTCCAAATCATTATTAATCAGAGAAATGCAAATTAAGACAACTCTGAGATACCACTGCATACCTGGCAGATTGGCTAGAATGACAGGGAAAGATAATGCGGAATGTTGGAGGGGATGTGGGAAAACAGGAACACTGATACATTGTTGGTGGAATTGTGAACACATCCAGCCATTCTGGAGAGCAATTTGGAACTATGCTCAAAAAGTTATCAAACTGTGCATATCCTTTGATCCAGCAGTGTTTCTACTGGGTTTATACCCCAAAGAGATACTAAAGAAAGGAAAGGGACCTATATATGCCAAAATGTTTGTGGCAGCCCTGTTTGTAGTGGCTAGAAGCTGGAAAATGAATGGATGCCCATCAATTGGAGAATGGTTAAGTAAATTGTGGTATATGAACTTTATGGAATATTATTGTTCTGTAAGGAATGATCAGCGGGATGAATACAGAGAGGACTGGCGAGACTTACATGAACTAATGCTAAGTGAAATGAGCAGAACCAGGAGATCATTATATACCTCAACAACAATACTGTTTAAGGCTGTATTCTGATGGAAGTAGATCTCTTCGATAAAGAGAGCTAATTCAATTTCAATTGGTCAAGGATGGACAGAAGCAGCTACACCCAAAGAAAGAACACTGGGAAATGAATATAAACTGCTTGCATTTTTGTTTTTCTTCCCAGGTTATTTATACCTTCTGAATCCAATTCTCCCTGTGCAACAAGAAAACTGTTCGGTTCTGCATACATATATTGTATCTAGAATATACTGTAACCTATTTAACATGTAAAGGACTGCTTGCCATCGGGGGAGGAGGTGAAGAGAGGGAGGGGAAAAATCAGAACAGAAATGAGTGCAAGGGATTATGCTGTAAAAAATTACCCTGGCATGGGTTCTGTCAATAACAAGTTATTTAAAAAAAATAAAAGAAAACTCTGTTTTCCAACCAAATTTCATTTCTGCTGTCTACTTTACAAAATTTTATTTCTGTTTTGAACCATTCTGGGAATTGTAATTACACTTCCATGATCTCAGGGAGCCTACAGGATTCTTTTTCATTAAGTCATTTTAGTTCTTTTTCCCTCACATTAGTAAGGTTTGACCTCTCTTTGAAGTTTTACTCAATCTTCTGTTTGTCTTTCTTATCCATTCATTTATCTGCTTATAAGCTAAGTTTTTAATTTGGCTTTTTTTTCTTTTGAATTTTTGTTTTCACTTGTTCTCTTGGATTCCTATTTACTTGTGCATTCTTTGGTATTTGCCGAGTGATTCCCAATGAGTCCAGAGCATTCATTCTAGGGTGCCTTTTCCTCTATCTGTGCTCAGGGACTCAGGTAGATTTTCTGGAAAATAACCATGAATATCAATGCATTGAGCATCCATGATTCCAGAGGACTGATGATGAAATATGCTATCTCCTTTTACAGAGAAGTGATAGACTCAGAAAACAGAATGGAACAGATATGGTTTTTGGATGTGGCCTATGAAGACCAAGTTAGCACCCAGGATACCTCAGAATCATCCAGAGACAGCATAAGCAAAAGTCCTTGGTCTTTATTCTTGGTCTTTAGGGGTAGAAGTGAAGATGGATGCAGGTCCTTCCTTCTCTTCCTCTACCACCAAAGTGACCCTGGCTTGTCTTATTCCACCCCCTAATCCTTCCCACAATTCTCTATATACACCGAAAGATTGAACCTAAACAAATAGTGGGAAGGGCCATTTTCCAAGCCTATGCTAATAGAGTATTATCCAATCGGGAGTTAGCCTTAAGTGCTTGGTTGTCTGCCAATGGGGGAATTAGTTTTGCGTGACTACAAATATTTTATTACAAGTGTGTGTGTATGTGTGTGTGTGTGAGAGAGAGAGAGAGAAAGAGAGAGAGAGAGAGAGAGAGAGAGAGAAAGAGACAGACAGACAGACAGACAGACAGAGACAGAGTTTGTATGCGTGTTCTAAGTGGGGCAAAGGGATGGTGGGAAGGAAAGAAATAGATGTTTCATAAAAATTTGGTTCATAAAAAAACAGGGAAAAAAGATAACCCAGTAACTCCTGTTTGCAAAAAAAAATTGGGGAGCACCCCTAATTTTAATTATAAACTTCCTGAAAGCAGAAATAACCAATGCCCTCCTATGACATGAAAAAAACCCCAGTGCCCTCTGAATGTTAAATTTTTGTTGCAATGGGCAGAGACTTTTATTATCTTCAAAGGAAATATTTCTTAATGTCAGAACATGCCCTGGGTTAAGCAAACATGAGGAGGCCCTTTAAAATGTTTTCATTGGTACAAAGTGAGTTTGTTCATTGTGCCAGTGTACATGTGCAATATTTTTCAAATGCCCTTGTCCTTTAACATTGTGGTGCTTTGGAAAGTATGTTGGATTTAAGAGTGAAAAGAATTCTTCTACTCACTACTTGTGAGATCTTGGGCAATTCACTTAATTAAACTTCTGAGCCTGTTTCTTTATTTATAAAATGAGTTACATTAGAAGATCACCTCCAAGGTCTCTTATTGCTCTATATCTATGGCCCTATGAACTTTATTATTGCTTAATTCCAATATTTTGTGGGTTGTTTCACCCTCTCCCTTTCTGGCCTCCTTCCTGTATCCCTGTAATTTTCATTATCCAGGTGGTACTCCTGTTGAATGGAGGCAAAGGGACACATAATCAGCTGACCAGCTGAGTCTTTCAGGCTATTTTTAGGAGGAAATGTATATTTTGCATTCTCATCAGTTAAAATATCCAACAAAATCTAAAGTGTTATTATTTATTATCTTCTGTCTTTCCCATTATCCTTTGGTAGATCTTTGTTCTAAAGGCTTATAGGTTTAATTTTTTCCTACATTTAATACTGCTTTTAATTAGAAGCATCAGTTTATATACCTAGACAAGTTCCATTTACATTCAATTCTCAGTTAAACAGATTAGATTGCTTCATCAATTCAATTCAGAACATGTCATAACTGTGAGGAATATATTATTTGCCTAATAATAATGCAAAAGTAGTTTCAGTTAATCTAGACTTTACCAAGTCATGCCATTCTTTTTACCACTATCTGAAATCTTGTCCTTCTTCTAGCTGCCCATGATTTAATGAAATTGATGATGAGTATGATAAAAAGCAATAATTATATTGAAGGAAACTAGTGATGATTCTGTTGATTACTGGCTGGAAAAAATGTAAAAATTTTTTCATCCTTTTATTTCATCCTCCAAGTATCATAGGAGTAAATTAAGTTTTGTATTTTGTTACTTATGTCTCATTATTATTATTAAAATTAAATGTGGTTATGGTAGTGACTAGATATAAATACCTTCTTGATTCTCTTGGGGAAAAAAAAGACTAATATAACAATTATGACATGAGAACCTGCTAAAAAGGCAATTATGTTAACTAGTCCACAAAAGAAAAGTCTTTTAAAATTTAGAGTCATTACTTTATGTAAATATTAAAAAGGGTTTTTTAAGGGCACAATTAGCCCTAGAAAGGAAGGCTTTTTGCCAGTATTAGGTGCTATTATTTGTCTACCTTCATAAATTTAGAGTTTTGAGTGTTGGTGCTGATTATTGCCAGGGGCATTTAAAGTGGGTGGTTATTTGGGAAATGTTTATCATGGAAGCCGCTGCCACCTGATTTTTGGTTTTGGATTGGCCTGATGGGAGGCATATTCATTTTTGTTTCGTTCTCAAATAACACATGCCTTTGCAAAAGGAAATTTTTAAATGTTAATTAAAGCTAACTTATACATTTCAAAATTGATAGGCAGGAGTTATTCTCCAGTGATCATGTATTTCCTCTGTTCTCCCTAATAGGACTTTTACAATGTCTTTGTTTAAACTCCTCCAATAAAAGGACTTTTGAATGTACACATTATTAATATTATTCATATTTTCCAAGTTATACTTCATTAGGACATTATTGATTAATAAATAATAAACATTATTACTAACACAGCTGAAGTAGTCCATTCTTCAATGTTTTTCAGTCAAGTTGTTATTGTCTACTATGTCTCAAGCACTGTACTAAGCACTGAGGATATATTAAGCACCTACTATGTGCCTGGCATTACACCAAGCTAATGGGGATACAAATAAAAAAAAAAGAAATAATTCCTATTCACAAGGAGTTTGTATTTTAAAGGAGGAGACATGTTTATACATAAATATATGCAGGATAAATATAGAGTGAATTAATACAAAGTAAATAATTGCAAGGTAGTTTGAGAGTAAGAAAATTAGCAATTGGTAGAGATCAGGAGAAGCTTTGTGTAGAAGGAAGTGTTTGAGTTTCCTTTCAAAGGAAAAGAAGTATTCTCTCAAGTGGAAAAGAGGAGGTAGAACATTTCTGGCATAGGGGATGGTTAATATGAAGGTACCAAAACAGGAGATGGAGCATCATATGTGAGAAAAAGAGAAAAAACAAGTTTTATTATATTGCTGAGTGTAATGAGACAAAAGATAATCAAATTATGAAAGGCTGTAAAAGCTAAGGAGAGGTGTTTATAGTTTATTCTAGATTATATAGGAAATCTCTTCAGTGTTAGTCTTTTCTGTATTTCTTTTTTGTGGATTCTCTTAAAAGAAACATTTGGGATTTATTTGGTTTCCTGGCTTTCCTAGGTTGGAATAAAAGTGTGGAATTCTCCTTTGAGTGAATTGGACTAATGAATAGTTTCCTATGGAGTTCTGTTTTTGATTCAGAAATTTCATTCTGTTAATAGTAAAGTGAATGGATTTTCATTGTTGCTGCTTCATCTGTAAGATAGAAATCCTGAATTCTGAGTAGTTTGTCCTTTTGAAAAAGAAGGATCATAACTCAGTAGAAAGATTTGGAGTCAGAAGAGATCTGATTCTAAATACACCCTCTGACATCTTGTAGCTTCAGGACCATGGACAAAGCACTTGACCTCTGAGCCTTACCTTCGAGGATGGTGGGTATAGGTGCTTCAGGTCAAAGTTGATATTTATAAAGATCCTTATTCTCATTCCCTTTCCCTTTTTCCCATCCAAAGGACTTTATATGGCATTTTAAAGTTTGCAAAGTGCTTTGCAAATGTAAAATACTATATAAATGTTTATTATTATTATTGTGAAAGAAATTTATTCTTGGAAAAACTCTCTATTTGACAAGAACTACTCAGAAAACTGGAGATCAGTTTGACAGAAATTAGTTTTTAACTAATATCTTAGACCATATGCTACTATAAATGAGTTTTTGTGGTTTTTCCATCCCAAACCCACCTTTTGATTATTAACTTTAAATTTATTTAATATCTGAATTAATTTAGTTAATTTATGCTTGATTTTTTAGGTGATAAAGCCGGGACTCATCAATCTCAGCAAAGACTCTTGGGAATTCTCCCAATCATTCTTATTCTGTCTCCCTACCTCCCTTTCTCCTCTGTCCCCTTTCCACTGTTTGTAGATCTTTAAAAGTTGGCATTTACATAATACTTTATTCCATATTCCATAACTATATTGAAATTAATTTATAAAGTTGGAATAGTCATGAGAACTTTAGGCATCCCTGTTTTTTGGTATCTGAATTTTTTTGTCTTTTCCTTAAATGGCCTATAATTGAGGATTACAAAGAGTACTTATTTATTTTTAGATAGGCTTGCAGAGCCTTCATCTTTTATAGTCCTATTTTTAACCTTATACTGTTATGAGCAGCTGCCTGCAAAATCCCTGATTTCCTCTGATTTCCTCTAAGCATTTTCTAGGAAGGAAGGCTTGCAAACAACATCTATTACTATTGTCTTTCTCTTTGTAGTGCCAAACTGTTGAAGACATGATTAGGTAAATAAACCACTTCACTATCTGTTTTAAGATCAGAAAGGAAGAATCCATATTTCAGATATAAATCTAATTCTATTAATTTTGGGGATAGTGGAGAGTTGGTTTTACTTAGTGCCATTAGAATATTTCCTTCATTGTTTATGGTGTTGTTCTTGATCAGAGATTTTATATCAGCCCTGTATTCCATGTAGTTGGAAAAAAAGCCTTCCTTTGTGTCACTAAGACTGGAACTCTGGCATAAAAGACAATGTTATGTTCTAACGATAAGCTTCTTTTAATTTTAAAGATTGCAGTTATTACTATGATACTCTAAGCATCTGTAATTTCATCCTTTTGGACACTCCTCCATTAATAGGTCATAGCCTTTTTATAATTTAGCAGTTTGTCTTCAAGTATTGCTTGCCAAAGATTTAAGATCCCTGCATCCAACCTGGTGATGATCCTGTCTAGATTCAGCAAAGCTCATGCTCTGAAAACAAACAAAAGGCATGTTTTATAATGTTTTTTACTAGTGTCATCTGAATGAACTTGCCAATTAGAAACCATTTTCTTGGATCATGAATTGATAGTCCCTGCCTGGTTTCAATTCAGACACACTAAGGAAAAGTAGATGTGGAACGATTCCTAAGGAAAAAAACTAGCTTCAGAGTGCAAGATGATTTGTGGTAGAGAGAAGTGCTAGTCTCAAGAGAGGAATACATGTTTGTGGGCTTTGGAATGGTCCATCCAATAGAGATCTATACTTATGAAGAATTTCATGAGAACTCTACAAAGAAAGGATTATTAGTACCATTTGTGAGTTATTCTTTCCTACATAATTCACTAAATATATGCCTTGCTACCATTGTACTTAAAATTTGATTTCACTCTTCTCATGAATCTTTGTGTATTGATGAGAGTATAGTCTAGGCTTGGGGGCATGGACTAGGTTGGGGGTGTTTTTTGTTTTATGCCAATTATTTTTTGCTATTTTTTAAAATAGCATTTCCCAATTACATGCCAAGACAATTTTTTAGCATTCATTTCACATGATTTTAAATTCCATATTTTTTCATATTAGTAAATGCTAATTTAGCTTTGCTAAAAGCAAGGCTACTGATTATTAATAGGAAGAATGCTGGTGGGGACTTAGGAACTACAATATTAGGAATAGCTATCCTCAGAATTATTCCTGCAACTTAGAATAACAGTTACTTTTCTGAGAATTCAATCTGTTTCTGCAAATGTGAGTTGAGGGAATAACATATAGGAGGTGTTTTGTTTTTTTTCCCCTGAGGTAATTGGGGTTAAGTGACAGCTAGGAAGTGTTAAGTGTCTGAGATCAGATTTGAACTCAGGTCCTCCTGACTTCAAGGTTGATGCTCTATCCACTGTGCCACTTAGCCTCCCCTAGAGGTGTTATTTTTTTAAAGGACTTTTTGCTATTTTTCTAAAACATTTTTATTTTATTTTTAATGTTAATCACACAACAAGTATTATATTTAACTGTATTTCAGGCACTGCATTTAATGCTGGGGACACAAAGAAAATTTAAAAAAAAAAATCATTGCTGTCAAGCTGCTCACACCCTTAATAATGGAAAAGGCAACAAACAATATGTATACAGGGTAAATTGGAGCTATGGTTGTATTATCATCATTTGGCAAGCAAGAGATCTTTCACTATACATCATTGCATGATTTTTTTTCAAGGTCACCAGTAAATGGTAGATCCAAGACTAGTGTTATTTTCCTTCTGTAATTGTGAAGACATTTTGAGGCCTTTCTCTTTTTTCTGTGACATTCAGAATATGAGATTTTCCTATTTCATTATTATTTTTAAATTTATTTATTAAATTAAATTCATTATTCTTATTAAATAGAATTAATATGTGATTTATATCAAAATCATCTTTGCTCACTTGAGGGAGTTTTCCAGAAATTATATAGAACTGAATTTATCTTAATTTTAGTTTTTTAATTTGTGTAGATAAGTTCTCAAAGAGAGATTTTGCTCATAGAGGCCTAAGGTTCTGGGTTATATTCTTTAACACTTCCATCAAAATGCAGTCAGCTTCCAAACACAAAAATAAATAAACATTTTATTTACAGAGGGAGCAGGGGAAATAGTGGGAGAATTACACCAAATAGAAGGAATTAAACTGACTAAGTAAAAAGTGGGCTGAATAAGTTTCATAAAGGTTATTTTAGCCAACTTCAGCCTAGAGATAAGACTTATAAGTCATCTATGTGGAAAGCACTTCAACAACTTTCACTAGTAACTTTGTAATTTCCTTTTACTGTTACTGATGACTTTTCACAAGTGGTTAAAACTTGGCTTGATATCTAAAGGATGATCCCATAGACCAATTGCAATGAATTTTATGCATTTTAGTACATATCTCCCACAGCGATTTCTTATGTCTTTTGGAAGGATAATAATATCCACTATCAAGCCTTTTATGATATTCAAGGCTCAGGTGCATATAATTACCTGTCAGTATGCTTTCATCATAAATCTAGAAGGAGAAGAAACAAACAAACAAAAAAAAAAAACTTGGATTCAAATTGCTTTGAAAGAGCTCAAACTCTTCCTTTCCTGTGTCTGTTCACAGCTCCAACCAATAAAAATCTTTACCCTTCTGTTTCTTACACTTATGAATTCATTCATTCAGAATTTATTATTCCCAAATGTTTAGCCTTTTTCTACTTCTATAAAAGACCTAACTACTCTCAGGGGAGAAAATGTACTTCTCTATTATTTTAAGTTATTTTTAAAAGTAGTTTCCCATTTATTTTAAAATGATTTCTCATGTTTTAAACTAAACTTTTGTGTTATATCCAGTTACTCTCCCCCAAAAAGAATCTAGTTATTCTTGGCTCAAAGGGATGATATAGTGGACCATATGCCTACAGCACAAGGTTAGTAAAGTTAGCTCTAGGTTAATGTGGAAAGATTCAGGGATTCATCCTTTGATCTTATTAAGACCTTATAGCCTAAGTTTCTTAAGACCAAAGATTTGATCTTTTGGAAAGTGAGTTTGATTTTAAAGGTTTCTACATAGAGTCCATGATTTTCTTCTCCAAGTATTCTGTATGACCTTTGTCCTTTGACAGACAGATAATATAGAGTAGGTTAGTTAAGATGATAATACGATGCATATATATCCCAGAGTTCTTGGAGTTAATCTATCTCTTTTCTAGGGAAAGATGTGGATTGAAACAGAATAAGATTAATTTCTTTTGGGGTATGGCACTCTGGTTCTGGAGTCAGGAGGACCTGAGTTCCAATTTGTCTTTAGACACTGGGAAATACTCTTAACCCCATTGCCTTTAAGAAAAAAAAAAAAAAAAAAAAAAGGACCCATTTCCCTTCTACATGATAGCCCTTTGATATGAAGAAACATAAAGTAAAAACAAGGTAATCTTTGTGGCAAATGTCTTCTGCAGGAAGTGGTATTTAAACTGAATCTTGCTGGAAGCCAGATACTCTTTAAATACACATATACACTCACACACACACACTTACATATAATATTTTATATTTTCCCCAATCAGATTTGAGTTCCAAATTTTATCTTTCCTTTTCATAATTAAGGATAAATGGAAATAGAAACTCTTGGCCCATAGGATTATTCTTTAGAGCTGGAAGGGACCTTATAGACTATCTAGTTAAATCATTTCATTTTATAGATAAGGACACTGAGGTTCAAGTGCTTAAAGCACTTGCTATGGTCATACATTTGGTAAGTATTATTGACAGGATTTGCATTCATTTTTCTGACTATGTCTCTTAGACCTGAAACATAGAAATGGAATATTTGTTAGTGGTGGCAAGATAAAGTGAATATAGTTGAAATTAAATAGCAAAATAGGTCCTGGAAGATGAGTAGATTGAGGAATTGAGTACTTAGGGTATTTAGAGAAACATCAATATGTAAATACTCAAGCATTAGCGAAGAATTTGGGGTGAAGGGGAGTCTGAAACAAGGACAGAACTCTATGTCTTGAAGGCCAGTTGATAACAGCTGCCTGGATCTGAATTAGGTAATACATTTGAATAAAAAAACCTCAAAGTTGGAGAGTTTGCTAAGTCATATTAAGTTACATTTACTTTCTGATATTTATTGAGGAATTGTTAAGCTGTTTACAACCATTTTGTAGATCATCTGAAGATTTCAAGAACAGAATATTTCATCTTCTATACTAGCATTTAGCAAGCTAGTCAAAAATACCAAGAATTTTTTTTTGTTTGTGTATCTTCATCACCTAGCCTTCTATCTGGCACATAAAGCCTTAGTGAATGCTTGATGATTGAAGTAATTTTTATATTTAGGCATGCTAATCAAGTTATTAATAAATAGATCTTGCAAAGTTTCCCTAAGAGTTGACTTCATCAAATCACTCCCAAAAAAATAGTATCATTGATCCTTCAGAAGAGTATTATTTTCTTATCATCCACACTTATAGCTCAAATGAAATCTAAAACACTTTAAAAATTATAGAAGAATTCTAGTTAAGATGGCAAGTTTGCAGCAGAGCCCAGATGGTTCCCAAATATTTTTCTTTTGAAAGAGCTCAGGTTAAAAATCTAGAAATCCAATAAGAATCAGAAAATTTCTCGATTCAGCTCAGGGTGACCAAAAAAAAAAAAAAAAAAAAGCTGGAATTGTGTGAAAGTGACAAAGCCAGTGAGATCTCAACTATATACCCTTGTATCTTTTCAATCTTGTAAACTGGATTGGGTTCGTGGAGGGAATGAACTCTGCAGTATTTACTTGCAATGCTGTAGGAGTCAGAAGCCCATAGAAGTCTAACTGAAGATACTCCATGAATACTTAAAATGTGAAGGTCACACAAGGGACTTTGAAGCCTGATAGTACTCTGATCACAGACACCCAAGGAAGAGAGAAGCCAACAAGAAAAGCAATGGAAATCAGGAACAGATCGAATAGAGCCTAATTATATCACAAGAGTGTGAAAAGGGGCAGAAGTCGAGTTAACAAGCATTTATTAAAAGCTTATTATGTGTGAAGCATTGTGCTAAGTACTGGAATACAAACACAAGCCAAAAAGAAAAACAGTCCTTGTCTTACGGAGTGTATATTCTAATGGAGAAAGAGGCATTAAAGGGAGCTGAAGAGCATGAGATAAATGAAGTAGGAGTAAAGGGAGACATGGACTGGGACATAGCAATAACCTCTGGAGAGTAAAGAGTGAAAGCTGATTAGTTGGAGTACTTTTTCTGGTTAAATGTTCTGGGAGGAGCTCATTTCTGGGAAGATAGGACCATTGAGGCAAAGGAATCCTCCAGATTGAGAAGGTGTCAGAGCATGGTTGGAGAAGTCCAGAAATTGGGAGCAATCAGGATTCTGTCTCCAGATCTGAAGCCGGGAACTAAAATTGGAGCTAAAAGTAAACTGAAGATGACACTGGACACAATAAAGACATTATGGGTGCAATCAAAGCCTTACAAGGGAGAAATGATTTGGCCAAATGGATTCTTAATAGATGGAAGAAATGAAGCAAGGGATTAAAAAATGAAACTATCAATAAAATAAGAACCCGAGGGAATTTTTTTTATTATTTAAAGAGTAAGTAGTTTAGAATAGAAAGTGGACAATCCTACTCAAATAGAGTAGACCAGATAGAACTCTGTGATGATAGGAGACCTATAGGAGAATAAAGTAAAAAAAAAAAGTTATTGTTTTTTTAAAATAGAAAAAAATGTAAGTTATCTTCTTTCAGCTGATCAAGAGATCAGATTTAAGAAATATAAATTAAGGCTCATTGACTCCCTCAAAAAACCCATAACATCAAAAATCTTAGATACTATATTTCATAAAAGAAAACTACCCATATATATTAACCAAAAGGCAAAGTGAAAATAAAAGGAATCCATTGCTCATCTTTTAAAAGAAAAGATTGAAAAAACACTCACGAATGTCATAGCCAAAACCTAGAGGTTCCTGATATAAAAATTAAAAAAAAAAAAAAAAACTACAAGTAATTCAAATACCAAGAAATCAGTCGGTATTAAATAATAATATGTTGAAGGGGCAGCTAGGTGGTGCAGTGGATATAGCATCAGTCTTGAAATCATGAAGGACCTGAGTTCAAATTTGATCTCAGACACTTAACACAAGTTACTTAACCCCAGTTGCCTCAGAGGAAAAATAAAAAAGTTGAAACTATAATAAAAGAAAGAAAAATTTGAAATATGACATTCCAAAAAGTAAAAGATAAAGATTTGGAACCAAGAATAGTTTACCAAAATGAACATTTAATAAAATACCAAACTTTTGAAGTATTTATGATATAAAGGTTAGAGTTGAGCAGAAGCTTTTAAATGAAAATTGAAGCATTCAAAAACAAGCACATGGAATCTTGTGATAATTTAATTCTGTTTGGATGATTTTAAGAGAGGAAGGAAAAGGAAAACTAAAGGATTACATGGAACTGAGGAAGATAGATGAACAATTTACTATTTTTAATATGATTATAATGTGTAAGAATGTAATACGGAAGAAAAGGTAGGAAGACTGGGCATCCAATTAACCTTATTCTTATCTGAATCAGATAAAGGAATATTGAACACAGAGGAATTCATATACACCCAGTTAATTTGTTGTCAAAATATATCAAGCTCATCTTTGTAAATAAACTGAAAAGGGGTGGAGAGGTGAGAGCATAAGAAGGTCAGTACAAACAGAAGGAAAACAAATTTAACTTTAGACATTCATTCATAAAGTGGGATAAAGATTAAAAGAAAAGAAAGTAAGAACCAGGGAATAGGTTAGGTGAAGAAACAATGGTTAGAATTTTGGAAGCAGGCCATTTCAATCATAAATTACTATTATTGATCACATTACTTCTCTTTTCCCACTTTCTCCATCTTTGTAAAGGAAGAAGGGTGGGAGGCAAAGAGAAAGAAAAGTGTAGGAGCATATTTTGGCAAGAAATGAACGCTTGACAATTGTAAGTATGATTGCGACTAAGATGAACTCACTCATAAAATGGAGGGCAATGAAATGGATTAGAAAACAGACTCCAACAATATGTACTTTATAGGAAACATATTTGAAGCATAATGATTCAGACAGAGTTAAAATGAGGGGTTGGAGCAGAATTCATTATGCTTCTGGGGAACTCAAAATAGCAGAAGTAGTAATCATGATCTCAGATGAGACAACAGTAAAAATAGACATGATTAAAAGTGATAAACAGGGAGACTATATTAAGCTTAATATAGCAACATAGATGATGAAATAATATCTTTAATAAAGGGCATTCAAATAAAGAATTCAGACTTGAATGGAGACTAAAAATTTAGTCCTGAAGAATCTATGTGTTAAAGAACAAGTCATAAAAACAATAGATAATTTTATCAAAGAAAAACTAAAAGAGGAAGAAAACATATTTAGACTTTTGAGATGCAGCCAAAGCAATCCTTAAAGGAAGTTTATACCTCTCAATATTAACAAACAAAAAAAATATACCAATGAATTGGACATACACTTAAAAAAAACAGAAGCAACAAGTTTTTTATTTTATTAATTTATATTTTTATCTTCATTTTTCTCATAGTAATTTATTTTTACAAATACATGCAAAAATAGTTTTCAGCATTCATATTTTCAAAACTTTGTATTCCAGATTGTTCTCCCTTCCTCTCTCCTTTTTCCCTCCCCAAACAATCTGATATAGATTAAACATATATAATTATTCTAAATACACTTCCATATTCATTATACCACCCAAGAAAAATTAGATCAAATGAGAAAAAGCCATGAGGAAGATAAAAAAAAAAAAAAACAAGCAAACAAATAACAAAAAGGAAAAATACTATGCTTTGGATTCACAATCAATCTCCATAGTTCTCTTTCTGGATGCGAATGGCACTTTCCATTCCCAAGTCTATTGGAATTGCCTTGAATCACCTCATTGCAACAAGTTTTTTTTTTTTTTTAATCCAAATAAACACAAAATAAAGATTCTGCGAATCAAAAAAGAAAGATAAAATTAAAATAAAAACCTGTTCAATTGATAGTTGAAATTAGTGCTTTCAAAAACAAAGAGAAAAACCAAATAGCTAATATCATGAATAAAAAAGAATACATGAAGAGAACATCAAGTAAATCATTAGAAAATATTTGATTCAATTCTGTTGCAACAAAACTCATAACATAAATAACATGGATGAATATTGACAAGAATATGAACTACCTAGATTAATAGAATGAAAAATGAGAAAAAATTCCCAGAAAAAGAAGTTGAGTAAATATTAGTAACAAGGCTATAACAATTTTTTAAAAAGATGATATGTTATAACTAGTTTGATTTATGATAGATATACAAGTTTCGTTAAAGAAATATTAGGAAAACTAAACACAACAGACCCATATTAATGAGAAAGAGTATAAAAAAGTGGTTATCAATTGATGCAGAAAAAGCTTTTGACAAAATATGACATGCTTTATGACATCGAGAAGCATGAAAATAATTGGTCCTTTCCTTTATATGGTAAACAGAATTTATTTAAAACTAAAAGCCAAAGTCATTTATAATGGAGAAACTAGTGACTTTTCCAGGAAAATTAGGGATAAAACAAGTGTAGTTCAAATACAAGTAAGCAAATTAAAGATAAATAGCAATAATACAAGTAAAAGAAATTGTAAGGATAAATTTAGGCAAAGAAGAAATTAAAATATCACTTTTTGGCAGCTGTTATAAAACTTTACCTAAAAAATCTTATGGATTTAACAACAAAACTTGAACTGTTGAACAATGAAGAAACTGAAGAACAATAACTTTAGGAAATTGACAGAAAATAAAATATCAAAAACCATCGATCTTTATATCACTAATAAATCTCAGCAAATGAAATAGAAGAACAAACTATTCTTAATAAATAGAGTATATAGATGTTTGGTATTTCACATACCACGACATATATATAAATTGTGTGGATACCACTTCAAAATATAGAAATATAAGCAGTCTTAAGTAATTTGAGAAATGTGAATTATTTATGATTGGGCCATATTATATAATAAAATTATGGTATATAATGTAATAGAATATCATTGGACTTTAAGAAAAAAGGATATATCCAGAGAAACTTGAGAAGACTTTTATGAAATGATGATGCAGAAAACAACTTTGGGAACAATTTATACAGTAACAACAATGCTGTAAAGGAAAGTAATTTTAAATGAATCAAAAACTCTGATTATTTAGTGCTGGTCTTGAAAACAAGAAGAGATGGGCTCAAATCTTGCTTTAGACACTTACTAATTTTCTGATGAGAGGCAACTATACAACTTTTTTTTTTCCCCTGTAAAATGGAGGGATTGAAGTTTATGGACTCTACGGTTCCTTTTAAATCTATATTCCTGTGGATTATAGAGTTCCAGAAGCCAAATGATAAATCATGCTTTCTATTTCTTAATAGAGAGGGACTAGAGGTACAGAAAGAGATATACATTTTTAGATATAGCCAATGTGTGGATCTGTTTTGCTTGACTATCCTTATTTGTTACCAAAAGAAGGCTGGGGTATATTAAGGGAGGGGTGAGTAGATTTATACTGAGAAGTGAGGGAATAGTAATAGTGATTCGTCCCCTCCCCCCCAAAAAAAGTATTTAGGGAACATTTAAAAATACACAAAACAGAGTTGAAAGTAATTCAGAAAGAAGCAGCAACAAGGATAGTTTTAGAATTACCATGCAATATTTACTATAAGCTGTACATAATTAAGACTCAAGTTAACTTTACAATCCTTTTTTTCTGTTCTTTTTTTTTTTTTGCTTATAGAAATGCTCATGTCTTTGAATGTTGAACGTCATGTCCATTATTGTTTTTTTTTTTTAATTTTTAAGAGGCATAGAAAGTTGTTACCTGGACATTAATCCAGTTTTATTTTGGTAGCCACATCATGGCCAAAGTATTGATAGATTTTAAAAAATGGTACTAATGAAGGACCTGGGGAAAGGATGTCATTGGAAAGAGATATATCCCTGTTCATTTAAGTTTGAGTCATGTGGATATACACATTCTGCTCCAAGGTAAAGTTGCATCATGACCATCTGGACCTATTGAAGAAGGCGAAGAAGTGCTGAGTTCCATACTTTTACTGTGCCTATTATGTTCTGCTTTCCCATAGCTTTGGGATATTATCAAAAAGAACTGGAAAATGACACTTACCCACCTTATCTTTCTTCCCAGTAGTATTGATCTGATGCACAAGTATTACCTCAATGAAAAATTTAAAATTCCCACTCTTCTGAGCTTTGCTTTTTGCTGTTCATTTGGATATAATTGGTTGGTTTATTTAGATGATAGAATTAATCTCAGAAGCAACATGATATTATAGATGAAGCCATTGTCTTGGAGTCAGGATACCCAAGATTCAAATCACACCTTTGACATATATTAGTAAAGGGGGTGGTGGGACATGTAATTCCTTCGCTCCCAACTCAGTTGATGTAGTCAATGACAGCAGAGTAGATAAACAAAGGAATGAGTTATTAATATGTTAGCACTTCATGACTATTTTTAAACTTAGAGATCTCTCTGATTGAATCAAAAGGAAATCATAGACTGATCAAATAAATTAGTCATGCTCTTTTGGCTTTAGTCTAAGCCTTGGACCAGAATAGCTAGATTTGGCAAGATCATTCAATATGAAGGGGAACAAAAATGCTTTTTTTTTTTTTTAATGTAAAGGGGGAACTGCCATTTGAGCTCCTAGCACAAGTGAATAGCACATCAGGTAGATGAGTAGTAAGAAGAGTGATACAATCTGATGATGTAGTCATAACTATAATATTCCAAGTTGTCAGTGGGCTGTGAAAGTGGTTTGAATTAAAGTAATTTTAAAAATATTGAAACTCATTGTACTGTGATGACTTGATAGACTACATGAATCATTTAAGTACAATTAAAAGAGTCCAGACAATATTCAATATTGCAGATACTTAGTACTGTCCTAATATATGAATATAATCCTGTAATAAATGGTGAAAGGGATGAGTTCAGAAAAATTTGGGAAGATTTGCATGAACAGATGCAGAATGAAGTGAGATCAGTTTCTCTATAATAACATTTTTATAAAGATAAAAATAATTGGAAATCTCTGATCAATGCAATGATCAATCATGCTTTCAGAAGACTGATAATTTTATGATAATCTATACTGTCTATATCCTGACATAGTGGATTTGGAATACATTATCAGACATACATTTTTAAACATAGACAATCTAGAACTTTGTTCTTCTTGACTACATATATTGGTTGCAGGGGTATAATTTTTCTCTCTTTCTCCTTTTAAATTTGGGAGAAAAGTGAGAAAAATACAAATTGTTGACTAATACTACTTCTCATGTATGATATAAAGAAGCCTAGAAAGAAAGTCAGAAAGAGATTTGAAAACAAAACTTTATATATAAAAAGAGAACGCTTGTGAAGTCATCTTCAAGGTGAGGTGCTTCCTTATTCCCTTAATAGCTACTAATTTGGAAGGTGTTGGCACCCAATACTGATAGTTCCTGGATATGATAAGGGTACTGGTAGCTTCCTCTTCTTAATACCTCATCTCACCAACCCAGTCTGAGATCACACTCATCAGTGCTTTTCAGATAGCTAAGAAAAAGTCATTGATGGCCTTCACTCGTAATTTCCCTAGAAGTTGCCACCAACTCCTAAATTGCCATTTGGAGAATGCTTGGCTTTTCTCCCATTAGCTGATTTGAGATTACATATTACCACTCAGATAGCTGATGGAGACCCAACATGAGATAGAGATCTCAGAAACATTTCATCTCTTCTCTAGATTTCTAAATTCTTCAAATGAGATAATAAAATAAAGTGGTTTTCAAGCTTTTAAGTGGTATATAAATGTTAGCTATTAGTAGTAGTATTATTAGCAAGGCTGTCCCTTGGTATATCACATAGTGTTCATAAGTGCTACAGTAGGCATTTCTTCTTTGAGTGTGGGGTTAGCTTATCATAAAATCACTCAGAGCAAAGTAGCAGCTAACTATAGGAAGTAATATAAGACAGTTGGATTGATTCCAGTTTTCACTTACTTTCTCTAAACCACAAAATTAACCCCAACCAATTGAAACAAGAACATTTAAACATCATCATAAGATGGTCTAGTCTAGCCTAGGAAGAAGAACCTAAGTCCAATTTACCAGGTTATTTACTGACTCTCACAGCAATAGTTCCTCGCTTTGATGAAATAATAGGTTAAGACAAAATAAATGAATAAATGAAGTAAGCTTTTGGATCTGGTTGATTCTTGACTTTTGTGCATTTCATTTTGTGCTGAGCATCTGTTCTGACCACAGTGTAGATTTTATACTAGTATCTGCTCTTCAAATGTGTACCATAAAGTGTTTGGGGAATAGTGTTCTCAGGTTAAAAATACCATTGTGTATTTATCCAAATAGAAATACTCAGTATATAAATATTTTTTCAACACTGTGTGCTTTGTCTCCTACGAAACTGAGACAAAGATCTCAAAGGTAGGAATGATTTGATTACATTGGAAAATGCCAAAAAGTAGTTTTGTTGAGTAGATTTTAGGAATTTAACCATGTTTCTTCTCCTCTCCTCAGCTAAAGTTTATGATGTGTAAAGGCATGCAGCCTCCTCAAAGTAGTCAATTTGAGAGATTAAGGATTTCAGGACTTTTGACATATTAAATTTAACATATGTAAAAGTGGACTCATTATCTTTCTTCCTCAAACACTCCTCTCTTTCAAATTTCCCTATTTATATTGAAGGCAACTACTATTCTTCCAATATCTCACATTCATAATCTCAGCATATTCTCATTCTCCTTCTCTCCATGTATACAATTAATTGCCAATTCATGCCACTTCTACTTTCACATCTTACATCCAACCATCTTTTCTCTCTACTTATATAGTGAGTAACTTAGATCAAGCCTTTGTCACCTATCACTTAGTTACTGTTAATAGTACCTTCATTGACCTCCCTGCCTCATTTCTTCTCACCTCTCTAGTTCATCTTATGCTCTATTGATAGAGTCATTTTCATTAAGCACAAGTCAGATTACATGACTCCCCTATTTATGCAGCTCCAATGGATTCTTTTGCGTATATGATGAAATGCAACATATAAAACTTTGTGCTTAGCTTTTAAAGCCCTACATAACCTGGTCTCAATCTATCTTTCCAGTCTTGTTGGAAATTACTTTCCCTACACTTTAGGATCCAGAAAAATTAGCCTTTTCTCTGTTCTTCACTCAGTACACTCCATCTTCTTTCTCCTTGCCTTTGACTATATCCATGCGTGGATATGCTTCTTTTTTTTATCTCTTGCCTTATACAGTTAGTCTTTAGACTTCATGATTCTCCTCATCTCAATTTTGATATATCTTAGGCCAACATAAGAAATTCAATGGGAATTTTGGAGGAGTTTTGTGAAAGCCACAGACTACAGGGAAAGGCCAACAGAGAATACAAGAAAAGTTTAGGAATTCAGAAAAGCATAAAATATATGTAAAGTGTTGTTATAATATAGCTTATGACTAAATACTTAACTCAAAACCTCTCTGCCTCATTTATTACCCATTATTAATCACTAAATGGGTATTGCCTCAGTCAAACTAAGACCTGTTAAAGGCTTAGTTTAAAACAGTCAAATTCTCCCATTCCATCCAGCTCCATCTTCAGTCATTCTAATCTATATGTTACCATTGGACCCAGATGGCTCTGAAGGAAAAAGTGAAGCTGGTAACTTTATACAGCCTTCCTCCACTTAAATCCAATTTATTTACAACACTTCCCTGATATTATGGTGGTCTTCAAGAATAAGGAACAAATAGCAATAACCGAAACACTCCAAAATATAAAGAAAAAAATTAGACTTCTCTGATGTAATAGGAAGGCCAAAAAATTGTGTGTGGATTTTCCAGATTGCAGGGGTGTCACATCCCTAACCCCCACAATGTGAAAGGGACACCAGAATTCTCTTTCTTCCTCTAAGATCTACTTCTGGCA
Source organism: Antechinus flavipes (assembly GCF_016432865.1). Classification (NCBI taxonomy): domain Eukaryota; kingdom Metazoa; phylum Chordata; class Mammalia; order Dasyuromorphia; family Dasyuridae; genus Antechinus; species Antechinus flavipes. Next base: position 161,286,920 of record NC_067401.1, read on the forward strand.
CCATTGTCTGCATAAAAGCCTTTCTCAATGGTTATTGCCTTCCCTACCAAACCACCTTATATTTAACTAACATACATAGATAGATAGATAGACAGACATATTTTTTTACCTTCATGTTGTATATATTTTTATTTTGTCTCCATTAGAATGTAAGTTCACTGCTACAAGGGATTATTTTATTCTTTGTGATTGTATTACCAGTTCCTGGCATGTAGTAGATACTTAATAAATATTTGTGGATTGCTGGTTTGTTTGATTGTGTGATTGATTGTTGGCTTTATCCAGATATTTTTCCGTTCTCTATGGCTAAGATCTTTCTGGATTCTCCTGACTATTCTCTATTGTATATTTATTTAAAAATAAGAGTCAGTCTTTTAGAACAAAAAGAATGTGTCTTGCCTACTCAGCTGAATTCCCTGGGTTAATTTTTTTTTTTTTTTTAATGTTCAGAAGTGAAGAATGCCCTAATGCTGCTGCCAGCCACCTTTAAAAAATGATGGCTAATTGCCATATGCTGTGGCAGTCTTTGAGCAGCTGAGACAGCTCAATTGATTCATTTGTGAATAGACACAAATGCAGAATTCAGTTGTCTCCTTACCTTTTCCTCAGCTCCTGTTTAATAGGTTCCTAAGACTAAGAAATGTTGAGTTGGAGGGTGAGGGTAGCACCCCACCTAATGGTCCCTTTGCAAAGTACAGTCAGGAAAGAGGATCTGTTACTTTGCTTGTATTTTTTGCCCTCACACTATTCAAGTCCACAAAAGGAGATCTTGGGGCCCACATCAGCAACTTCAACAAGCTTGTTGCTTTTTCTTTGGCTTCCTCAGAATTATATCAAGAGTCGGTTGTATCACAAGAGAACTAAGGAAAGGATAATGGGAATAGGGCAGACAGGAATCTCTACATAAGTGTAGCTTTCCATAATGTAGCTTCTCCCAATAGATTGTGAACTTCAGGAGAGCAGGGACTGTCATTTGCCTTTGTTTGTATCCATAGCTCTTACCACAGTATCTGAAGCACAGTAGGTATTTAATAAATGCTCATTGACTGACCAAAACCCAAGCCTATGGAAGCTAAATATATTTTTCTCTCCTTTTTCCTACTCATTCCCTTTTCCCATATCAGATATCCCAGCAATCATTTTTCATTTTTTCCTTTTAAATAATATTTTCTTTTTTTCAATTACCTGTAAAGATAATTTTTATATTAGTTTTTAAAATTTTTTTTCTTTTATCTTTTCCTCAATAGTATTTTATTTTTCAATTAAAATAGTTTTCAACATTCATTTTTATAGATTTTGAGTTCCAAATTCTTTCTCTCTCCCTTAGCTCCCCCCTCCCCAAGATAGCAAGCAATCTGATTTAAGTTATACATGTACAATCATTTAAAACATATTTCTATATTTGTCATATGAAAGAAAAATCAGAACAAAAGAGAAAAAAAACACAAGAAAAAAAAAGGAAACAAACAAAAAGAAGAGGTGAACATTTTTTCCTCCACATTCTGTCTCCATATTTCTCCCTCTAGACACAGATGACATTTTCTATCCCAAGTCTATTAGAATTGATAAAAACAATTTTTAACATTCTTTTTTCAAATAAAAGTTTGAGTTCCAAATCTTCTCTCTCCTTCCCTCCCATCTCTCCTTCCTAAGAGGACAAGCAATTTTATAAGATTATATGTCCAAGCTGCCATTTTTTGAATCCAAAAAAGGACTGCAAAGAAATATAACTTCTTTTTTTCATTGGCACTCTAGGGCAGTAAATTGTGACTTGTGATAATATTTCTTGATAACAGTGGGGAGGAGCTATTTTTATATTTAAATATGTTAAGTAAATTGTATCAGTTGTTCAGGATCATATAAAGAGATCATGTGAACTATAATCACTGTCCAGAGTGAGGGCCCGCAGTTCGTATGCTCTAATCAGCAGTGGTATTGACCTTGTGGGGTCTACTACAGATTTCATTTTGATACTGACATCTGGGCTCAATGAGACCAGAAAGAAAAAGTGTGACAGATGCTGGTCACTTGGAGTAGAGATAACAAAAACAAATTTTTTTCTTATGGGAAAAGGAAGAAAAAAAAAAGGTAATAGGAAAAAGAGACAGGCAATTTGTTATTGTGGAACTAGCTGGGACTTAAAAGTCAGAAAGCTTGATTCCTATTTCTGGCTCTATCACAATCTCCCTCAGTGTCCTTATTTATAAATCAGAGAAATGTTAGAACTAGGTTTATAATTTGGAAGCATGGGTCTTGCACATATTGAGCTTGATGTGTGTATGTATGGTTTTAAAGTGTTGGTAATGTGAGACAACTCTGGTGAGAATGGGCTGACTAAACAGTTCTAGATTTTAGAGATGATAATTAAAGCTGTAGGAGTTGAAGCACTTATGTGGCATAGTGCATAAACTCCTTAGTTCAATTCTATTCTCAGATGCTACCTCAGATATTAGACTGAACCTCTGCCTCAAAGATAAAATGGAAGGAGTAATAGACTCAGCCTTCCAGGGGTGGTTCAAGTGAGATGGCATGTACCTGATAAATGTAGCCAATTAATAAATACTTGTTTCCTTCCTTCCTTGATGAAGGCCCCAAGAGAATAAAGAAAGACAGACCCAGAATGGAATTTCCTTTTCAAACATTGAAAAAAAAAAGTTTTTCTTCAAATACACAAAGTGACATTTTCCTGAAGAAAAAAAAGATCCATTTAACAGTAGGATTTCCATTCCAGTAATAGAACATGTAATGAATTTACCCCGCTGCCAAATCAGGTATACAAGGAAATACCTACAAAATTTGTATTTGATTTGTATTGATTTAAAAATTCAAATAATAGTAGCTCACATTTATATCACTCTTAAGGTTTTCCAGAATACTTTCCTCACAACAGCACTGTAATGCAGGTAGTGAAAGCTTTAGCATCTTCATTTGATTGATAAAAATGTTGAAACTGAAATGAGTTGATTACCCCAAGTGGTGCAATACATACTAGAGCTAGACTTATAATCTTCTGTACCCTTTTTAGTATTTATCATCTGCAATTACCTTTTCCAAAAGTTCCCAGAAAATGTACAAAGACATAATGCATAGATTTTGCATAAGTTTGCATGATCACATATGTCCAGAAGGAGGTGGCCAGACCTAGAAGACCTCTAAGTCTGCATATCCATCATATTCTACTAATATACTTTTTAAGCTGAATATTGAATAATGAAACCATTATGATATTAAATTGGCATAGAGCCAATTCCAATGAGTGACATGGAGCCAATAAAAGGAGACTAGATCACAAATAGTGCAGTCTGGACTCAAGGCCAGGCTGTACCTGCTGCAGCTCTTCTTCAAGGAAATTCTCCCAGTGTTGTGAAAAAAGATAAAATAAATAGTGAAAGAACTGAAACCCTAAGCATAACAAAGTCCTAACTTCTCATTTTCTTTTCCAAAAACCTGACTGTTTCCTATATGTAGATTTCTTTATATAGATATCAAAGAAACTTTGTCAAGCTAGAAAGAATTTTAGTGGTTCCATTTAGTCTATCCCCCTCATTTGATAGTTGAAAAAACTCAGATCCAACTGATTTCCTAAGGCATAGATAGTAAAAGTCAAAGGCAGGACAGTTTTTAAGTCTGGCAAAACCCTTTTCCATAATTTCCCAGTTTTTATGTAGTCACTACTTGGATTTGTAAGGAATTTGGAGTTGAAGACCACAGTGCTTTAAGAAGAAAAACAAGATTTTTTAGACAATCTTTTGTTTTTAATAAATTGTCTGAATTTTGCTCCTTTATCCCTTTTTGCACTCTCAGAGAACCATTTTTTATAACAATTTTTTTTAAAGAAGGGGAGAAATCAGCAAAACCCAATAAATAAGACTTTATAAGCAACATAAAGACTTTCAAGTCTTTTTATTTAAAAAAAACCATTTTATAAACAATATAAAAATCTTTCAGTAAAGGGAAATGGGGAAAAGGTAAGTTCTTCAAGTCATTTTTCAGTTGTGTCCGACTCTTTGTGAGCCCATTTAGGATTTTCTTGGCTGAAATACTGGAGTTGCTTTGCCATTTCCTTCCCTAGCTTATTTTATAGATGTGGAAACTAAAGGGGAAGGTAGTTAGATGCCTCCTGAGGGTAACAAAGTTAATTAAGTATCTGAGGCCACATTTGAACTCAGATCTTTTTGACTTCAAGGTCAATGCTCTTTCCACTGTGCCATCTGCTACCAATATAACCTTAGACAAATTCCATGACCATTTCCTCATTTGTAAAATAAGAGGGTTGGATTTGAGGAATTGTAACTTCTCCTTTGTAGCTTAAATCTGTGCTCCTATGCACTAGAATCCACCTGCCTTTTTCTCTCTACATGCACACAGGCTGCCTATGCTAAGAAGATCTCTATTTGTTATATACTCTCTGCAGGGCCCTAGATATCTCTACGTAAATGTTTCTTATTCCTTTGTAGAGAATGCTGATAGTAGTCCTGGTGTAATGTAAAAATCCAGATGTGACACAAATAGAGAAGAAAACACAAATGGAGTGCTGAAAATGAAAATCAGCTTTATGTTTGGTCCATCCTAAGCTATCAATACACATTTATCAAGCACTTACTATGTGTCAGGGATTTACTAGGCATTGGACTAGAAAGATAAATGTAAAATAGCACCTGTCCGCTAAGAGTTTACAATCTACTTGGGGAAAATGACAATACATAGGTGGATACCTACAAGATCATTTTGATGAGGGGAAACAGTGAAGAAAAAAAACTTCATGAAGAAAGTTAGCCTATCTGAGCTAATCTAGGTAATATAAGAGGTAGAGATAAGGAGAGTTTCTTTCATGGTTCAGAGAGAGCCAATACAAAGTTATATATGTAAGATTCTGAATGCAGTGTTTTGAGGAACACCGACAAGCAGTTTTTGTGGTAGCACCAAAGAACTTGGGGGAAAATGTAGATACCCACCAATTAGAAACTGGTATAGAAATTGTGATGCATGAATATAATAGAATATTATTCTGCTGTAAGAAATAATGAATGTGATGAATACAGAGAATCATGAAAAGATTTATATGAACTGATGAATATACAACAATACAACATAAACAATGACTACAACAATGTATATGGAAAGAACAACTCAATATGTAACTCAAATATAATTGGAAGTGAATATCACAAAATTACAAAGAACAAGCATTGCCCCAAAGAAGAGATATGAGAAGGTTGTCTGACACAGGTATTTACTAGTCAGAAGAGAAGGCTACAGGGTGGAGGTATCTTTAAGGTGAAAAGGTTATTGGGTGTTAATGGGCCAAAACTCTGAACTTGAAATAAAGGATTCGTACAAGGTACTAAGTCAGTGGAATCGATAGAGACAATAGTTATATAATTTAGCAGGTTCAGTATGATTGATTTAATTCTACAAGGAGATGTTATGGGCCAGAACTTGAAATAAGTGGAATTGAGGAGACAATGGTTAAATCTAGTTTAGCATTGATTTAATCCTACAACAAATAATGGTTTCCTAGTGATATAATGATTGGTATATACTCAGTGTGGGATATATAAGGAAGAAGCTCTCAGGGCCAAAAAAGACAAGCACACTAGAAGCTCTCGGAGGTTGAGACAGATTTATTCCATCTTCCACCTTTGTGGTGGCTGGAGGCTGAAACATAAACCGTTGGAATTCAGAGAGATTCAGAGGCCAGAGAAGGAAGCAGGAGCTCAAGCTCTCAGAACCAAGACTATAGAAGGCCTCCAAGAAAGCTAGCCGAAGCCCCAGGAACAGAGACAAGGCTTTGAAAGAGATAATAAAGGATTTGGACTTTAACCCTGGTTACACTCATGTGGTAATTACTCTGAACTGAAATGAAGGCTTCTCCAGAGACTCCAAGAAAGCCTCAAGAGAGAACATTACATTTTAAAGAGAATATTAGTAAGCATTTGGACCAAGAGTGTTGTTCTAGTCCCCCAAAGTTTGATTCAGATTGCACTGGTGGTCGAGGTTCTTAGTTGGAACAAAATGAGTACAGCTTTCTTGCCTCTTTGTTGACATGTTGGTGAGAAATCTAAAAGAGTACTCCTGAAATTTTGTGCCCTGGAATTTATTATTAAGCAACATGAAGTAACAAAAATCTCAGCTATAGTTCCTTCAGTCAGTGAAGTAACAAAGAGGGTTTCAGTACCTTTTAAGGAAATAGAAGCATATTCTGCAAGGAGTAGATATTGCTCTTATGGCATCACCGTAGTTAATAAAGTTGTTTTTTCACTTCCTTAAGGAACATTTTGTAATTATATACAAGTATTGAGTTGTGCTTTAGTAGATTGAGTTCCAGATATTTTATGCTTTTTTTGTGTTGTTGTTATTCTGAATGGGGCTTCTTTTATTATTCCCTTCTGGATCCTGTTATTGCAGTATAAAAATACTTATGGTTTTATTTTATAACCTGCTACTTTATGGAAGTAATTAATTGTCTCAATTAATCACTTTCCTGATTCCCTAGGATTTTCTAAGTAAACCATCCTGTCATTAGCAAATGAAAGTAGTTTGTTCTTTGCCTGTATTTAAACCTTGAATTTCTTTCTCTTGACTCATTGCTTTTGCTTGTATTTCTAAAATACTGTCCAGTTATAGTGGGAAAGGGGGATATCCTTACACTATTATATTAATTAGGAAAGCTTCTAATGTTTTTCCATTGCATATATCATCATTTTCACATTATGATAGGATTCCATTTCTTCCCCTCTTATTCCTCTTACTCCTTCATCTGGTTGGGATGTTTATATTTTTAATATTAAAAGAAGTTTCTCTCCAATCTCTTCCCTTTTTCAATTTATCTTCTACATAGCTGCCAAATTGATATTCCTGTAGCAGCAAGCTTACAGTGTCAGTTACCTGCTTTGGAAGCTCCATTTGGCATGTAAAGCTTGTCTGACTTTAGCCTACCATTTTAGGATTGTTGTCCATTATTCTCCTCTCTGTACTATATATTCTCATCAAACTAAACTACTAGTTTATTCCCATATACGGTATGCATCATTTTCTGTCTCCATGCCTTTGTTCAAGTTATGATCCCTTTCCCCTCAGGCTTGAAATGCATTCCCTTTCCACTTGAAAATTATAGAATCCCTAACCTCCTTCAAGGGTACCTGCTATAGGAAATCTTATCTCAAATTTAATCCATTCCTTCTACCATAACCCTTCCTCCAACTTTTTTTTTCTATTGACTTAGTTATTTGTGTTCTTCCTCTCTTCACTGTTTCCTTTTAAAGTATAAGCTTTGGGGTAGCTAGATGGTGCAGTGAATAGAGAACAGATCTTTAGTCAGAAGGACCTGCTTCAAATCCAGCTTCAGACACTTAATGCTTAGTAGCTCTGAGATTCTGGGCAAGTCATATAACCCTAACTGCCTCACCCCCTCCAAAAAAAATAAAATAAAATGAAGAGTAAGCTTTATTTTTGTCTTGTTTCATTTTTGTCCGTGTCTGCACTGCCTAATGCAGTAACTAGTAGATAGATGCTTGTTGAAGGAATGCCTTACCTAGTCATACAGTTAAAAGATAGAGATTTTATAAATTATAACATTGAAGAGAACTCAGAAATTAGCTAGTCCATTCTAAATCATTCATTTTGTGGATGAAGAAACTGAGATCCAAACAGAAACTTTATGACTTGCCTATAGCCATGTGGGAATAGAAGTAGACAGAATATAGTCAGGTCCTTTGACTTCAACCCTGACTCCAAATTCTTTCTAAAATAGGATTTATGGAAGGCAATGAAAAGACTAGCTTGCCTGGATTGAAAAAATTTACACTGGAGAGTTGTGAGAAACAAGACTGGATAAGTAGGGAAAGGAAAGATAGTAGGGAGTATTAAATGATTTGAAGAGGAATTTGGACTTTATTCTGGATATTGAAAGAGTATTGACTAAACTAATGCAGACAAGATTAGAAGGGAAGCAATAAACTGGGAAAACATTTTTACATTCAAAGGTTCTTATAAAGCCTTCATTTCTAAAATATATAGAGAATTGATTCAAATTTATTCAAGCCGTTCTCCAATTGATAAATGGTCAAAGGAAACAAATAGACAATGTTCAGATTAAGAAATTGAAATTATTTGTAGTCTTATGAAAAGGTGCTCCAAATCTCTATTGATCAGAGAAATGCAAATTAAGACAACTCTGAAATACCACTACACACCTAAGTGTGTAGGCTAAGATAACAGGAAATGATAATGACCAATGTTGGAGGGGATATGGAAAAACCGGGACACTGATACATTGTTGGTGGAATTGTGAACTCATCCAGCTATTCTGGAGAGCAAATTGGAACTATGTTCAAAAAGTTATCAAACTGTGCATACCCTTTGACCCAGCAGTGTTTCTACTGGACTTATATCCCAAAGAAATCTTAATGGAGCGAAAGGGACTCGTATGTACCAAAATGTTTGTGGCAGCCCTGTTTGTAGTGGCAAGAAACTGGAAACTGAGTGGATGCCCATCAATTGGAGAGTAGCTGAATAAGTTATGGCATATGAATGTTATGGAATATTATTGTTCTGTAAGAAATGACCAGCAGGATAAATACAGAGAGGCCTGGAGAGACTTACATGAACTGATGCTAAATGAAATGAGCAGAACCAGATCATTATACATAGCAACAACAAGACTCTAGGATGATCAATTCTGCTGAATGTGGCTCTCTTCAACAATGAGATGATTCAAAACAGTTCCATTTGTGCAGTGATGAAGAGAGCCATATAGACCCAGAGAGAGGACTGTGGGAACAGAGTGTGGACCACAACATAGCATTTTCTTGTTATTTGCTTGCATTTTGTTTTCTTTCTCAGTTTTTTCTTCCTTCTTGATCTGATTTTTCTTGTGTAGCAAGATAACTGTATGAATATGTATATATATATATTGGATTTAACATATTTAACATATATTGGACTACCCACTAACTAGGGGAGGAGGTAGGGAGAGAAGGGGAAAATTTGGAATAAAAGGTTTTGCAAGGGTCAATGTTGAAAAATTACCCATGCATATATTTTGTAAATAAAAAGCTTTAATTTAAAAAAAGAAAGAAAAAAAGAAGAGTATTGATTTTTTCTTTTCTTTTTTTAAATCAAGGCAGTGACATAAAGTTGCTTTAGGAACTTTATTTCTTTATTTCTAACTTTATTTTTGAAAAATCTGACAGCAACATATGAAATGATTTGTAAGTGGGAGAAAATAGAATCAAGGAAATCCTTGAGACAAGATGTTATAATGGACAAAGAGGTAATCTCAAAGTCAAAAAGACCCAGATTCAAATCATGTTTCTGATATAAACTATCTATGTAACCCTAGGCAAGTCATTTAACTTCTAGGACTGTAGGAAACTCTTTAAGACAATGAATTGCAGAAAATGTGTCTATCTGTATTGGTAAATGGAATTAGTAAATGGAATCTCCTCCTCTAGGAGTTCACTATAGCAACAAAACCATAGGTTCAGTTCTTCTTTCTATCCCTATCCCTCTTCCTAAAACAATGTATATAAAATTGAGAAGTCAACACCAAGAATATAAAAGAAGGGATGTCTGTGTGTATGTGTGTGTGTAAACACATGTACATACATTTGCATAAATGTATGTATATGCATGTAAAGTATAGAGATTAGAAGTAGGAATATGTGTGTATATGTTTATATGTATGAACATATAAGGTACATAAATCTATATACATACATACAAATATATACATATTTGTGTGTGTGTGTATATATGTATGCATGTATATCTATAGACAGATGCACACACATCTGTAAATGAGAAACACCCTAACGGAATCATCAGTCGGACCTAAAAGTGATAGCTTGAATATAATGATAATACTGTGGAGAGGGTAGAATAAGGGATCAGAAAAATAGCCCAAGGTTTCACTCCTGGACAAACATCAATTGCAAAGATCAAACAAGAAAGTGCTGTGAATCATTAAAGTTTGACCAACTCAGTTCTCTCTGTGAATACTTAGTTTGCAAAGTTCATGTTCATCAAATTCTGGGGGGAAAATAGTTTTTATCCCAACTCACCCACCCACAGGTTGGTTTCCCCAATCTTTGAAAATACACACTTCTAAAAACCATATGTGTTTACTTTTGAACTCCAAAGGGCACAATTAGCTGAAAGAATAGATATTTATTGAAATTACATAGTAATTATAAGCCTGGGTATATTCTCTCTATTTATTTGTCCATGAAAAGAGAAACTAACCATGGAGGTCACAAGTGAAGGAACAATTTATAGTCAGAGATTGTAGGGTTGTAGAACTGCTCATGTTCTTACACTATATTTTCCAGCCTTGGTCTTGTGGTTTCTGATGGATGCTGGTTTACTACCTAGTTTTATTCGCCACTGCTTCTTAATTCAGGCTTAGCCAAAATCTGGGCCCAAATACTGCCATGAACCTTCAGAAAGACGAAGAGCCTGAAACTTAGAACCAAGCACAAGGTCAGCTCCAGGGCTTGTTAGCTGAGCAGAATTCTAGGTCCAATTTTCTATTTTAACCAACTCCACTGACCAGACTCCTTAACTAAATTCTTTAAGAATCTCCATCAGTTGGACTCCTTGGTTCATTTTAAACTCTCACCTGGTCTCTCCTGGTCTCTCACATCATTGGATGGATGAACCTTTACAAGCTGCAAGTGGGCTATTCAAAAAGTCCATTTCCATTCAAAGAATCGAGAGAAAATCATGAAATCTTGCTAACTGGCTTCACTATAAATTTATATTATAATCTTTACTGAGCTCTCACAGCAGACACAGCAGTAGTCTTTTTAAATTTCCCATAAACAAATTTCTATTTTACCCCTTACACTTATTGGATATTCCAACCTTTTTGTTCCCCTTCAAGCCTTCCATTGAATCCCCCCCTTACTCTGAGCTGTAGACCTTGCCTCATACTTCATTAAAACAATTGAAGCATCTCCTCATCCTCATTTCACATGTCTCAAGATACTTTCTGCAATTATCTCCTCCTATTTTGGTTGAAGATATTGGTCTTATTCTTGCCAAGGCAAACCCTTTTACACCTTTGATATCCCCATTCTCTTATATTCTAACCTTCCTCTCTACTGGCCCTTTCCCTTTTGTCTATAAACACACCCATATCTCCTATATCTTTTGAAAAAACTCACTTGATCCCAGGAAGCATTCTTCTCTATCTCCCCTTACAATTTCAACTATGCTACTTGAGAAAGGCTAACCTTTTTTTTCTTTATTAAAGCTTTTTATTTTTCAAAACATATGTGTGCACAATTCTTCAACATTAGCCCTTGTATAATCTTGTATTCCAATTTTCCCCTTTCCCCCACACCCTCCCCTAGATGGCAAGTAGTCCAATATATGTTAAATATGGTAGGAATATATGATAAATCCAATATATGCATGCATATTTATATAGTTATCGTGCCACACATGAAAAATCAAATCAAACCAGTAAAGAAAAAAAAAGAGAAAAGCAATCACAGTTCTCTCTCTGGATGTAGATGGCTCTTTTCATCACTACACAATTGGAACTGGTCTGAATCATCTCATTGCTGAAGAGAACCACATCCATCAGAATTGATCATCATATAATTTTGTTGCTGTGTATAGTAATCTCTTGGTTCTGCTCATTTCACTTAGCATTAGTTCATGTAGGTCTCCAGGACTCTCTGAAATCATCCTGCTGGTCATTTCTTACAGAACAATAATATTCCATAGCATTCATATACCATAATTTATTCAGCCATTCTCCAATTGATGGGCATCCACGCAGTTTCCTGTTTCTTGCCCCTACAAAAAAGGCTGCTACAAACATTCTTACACTTGTGGTTCCATTTATAATCTCTTTGGAAGATAAGCCAGTAGAAACACTGCTGGGTCAAAGAGTATGCACAGTTTGATAACTTTTTGAACCCAGTTCCAATTGCTCTCCAAAATGGCTGGATCCGTTCACAGTTCCACCAACAATGTATTAGTGTCATTTTTCCCATATCCCCTCCAACATTGGTCATTATCTTTTCCTGTCATCTTAGCCAATCTGAAAGGTGTGTAGTGGTATCTCAAAGTTGCCTTAATTTGCATTTCTTTGATCAATAGTGATTTAGAGCACTTTTTCATATGACTAGAAATAGTTTCAATTTCTTCATCTGAAAATTGTCTGTTCATGTGAAAAGCTTAACTTTTTATTAGCTTTTAAGTATTCTGCAATCTGGCTTCCAGCATCTTTCAATTGAAACAGTTCTCTCCAAAGTTTACCAGACATTTCCTAACTGAAAAATCTAATGGCCTTTTTTTCAGTCTTACTTCTTCTTGGCCATTGAAGCTTCTGATACTATTAATTAGTATTAATTAGGCCTTCTTCTCCTGGATATTCTCAACTCTCTACGTTTTAGTGATAGTGCTTTCTTCTGATTCTTCTCGGACTCTTATTGGTATTATAATTTCTTTCCAGGAATGAGTACAGCAAGCTGATATCCTTTTTATCATCCCTCATAAAAATAACAGAGTAAGTCTAGTCAACATGAATCTGGGGATTTTGAGCAGAGCATCTCAGGCATATTTTGTAAGATATTAAAAGCACATTCATGAACAGGAAAGAAACAAAATAAACTATACCAAGGCAACATAACAATGTTTTCCTTTATACATTTATTTTTGAGAACACATTAGAAGCAATCTCCTGTGATTGTTGAATAGTTTTGGTCTGGTGCCCATCTCTTTGTCTTTCATGGAGATCCAAGCCAGAAATGAGCTGGAGAGGAGACATGATTCTCAAATATCTCAGGACTCTTGTTTGATGAATTAATGGCGGGGGGGATGACCCAAAATTTTCCTAAGAGTGCAATTAACAATATGTGTTCTAGCAATACCCATTTTTATTTCTTGGATGCCTGGTGGGACCTTTCTACTCTATTGTCAGCATTGCAGAGTAGAAAACATACTGGCCTTGGAATCTTGAAGACTTGAATCCTATCTTGAATACATCTTTGTTATATGACTCTGGGTAAATCATTTGCCTTTTCTTAGTTTTCTTTAGTGAACCTTATTTTCCTCATGTCTAAAACAGAGATAATAGTAGAACCTACAATGTTGTTATGAGGTCTAGATGTATAGGCATATGTTTGTAAACCTTAAAGCATTATATAAATGCCAGGTATATAGATGTCATCTAGTCATCTGCCTAATTTTTTTTTTGTTCCTCTCACAAGGTCAATATCATAGCTTTTCAGGCAGTAATCAGAATGATTTTTGCATATCTAAGCTACCACCCAATGAAAGAACTTTATTGTTTCAGTTTATTTGAGTGGATGAATGAATGAGAAAGACTTAGATCTGCCCAATAGAATTGCTAAGGCATACTTGTATTGCTATAGGACCGAACCAGTCTTGTTGCTATCAAGCTCTGGTCCCAAATTAAAATAATTCTTTGCATTTCCATGTGAAATTTTGTTCCATTAAGACTTTAGAAGAGGTAACTTGGCTTGACATGATAAATGGAGAATCTTGCCTTGTAATCATGGACACTAACCATGTCATTTCCTTATTATGAGGTTATAGACAAATCTCTTAACCTCTCAGTCCCATACAACTATAATAATAAAACTATGTAAAATATAATAAAATTATATAAGTTGCAAAGAAATTGTTGGTTGTATTAATGCAAGGTGTTTCCTCACTGAAAATAACCCATACCAATGAAAGCATAGGGCTTTGAAATAAGATTTTATAGAAAACCAGCAGACTTTAAGATTCATGCCTCTGTGAATTGAAATAAAAGGAAACCTGGCATAGTTAGCACTATTTTTAGTTCAGACAGTTTCTTCAGTTTATTTTTAGAAAGTATTATTGATCCCTCAGCACAGCAGATAAGCCATATGCCACCTTTTGTGTACACACACACACACACACACACACACACACACACACAAATATATATATAAAGATGTATTATTTTTTCAAGCATGCAACAGACACTGGACAGTGACCTTTGTCTTTGAAAAAAACTGTATTCTCAATGAAGGATTCTAATTCTAGAGTCTTTGTAATAAACTTGAAAATTAAATTTGAGATATAAGAAGACCTCTTTTCCCTAGGGAAACCTAATTTTAAATTTAGACATTTTAATGCACTTAAAGCCTCTGTACTAAATTAAACTCCAACATTGATGGCCCTATATGTTGCTTTACTGTGGCTTTGGGTACTTCTCCTAATTAGTTAACACTTCCTAATGGGACAGTTTCTCTAGGCTATATCTTTTCTCATAGGTCACAGCATCATTTCTGTTGCCATTCCTTAAACCGTTCTCTCTTTGATCTCACCCAGTGGAACTTCTTGTAGTCCTCTGCTTAGGCCTTTAGGTTGGATTTTAAACCTCTTCTGTTTGCTAAAATCTCTATAGATATCAATCCCAGAATAGAATTGGCCTTTCTGTCAAAGACATTACACTGTGAATTCATATCTATTTTGTAATTCACTCTTCCCTTTAAATCTCTCTTCTTTATTGCTTTCTCCATAATAACCCCCTAATTTATCTCTGTTACTGTACAACCCTGAGTACATTTATCTAGGTCTTTTTATATCACACTTAATTTCCCAGAAGTTGGAACATTGCTAAGTTGTGTTCCTTTGACCTTCTAGTGTATTGTTATGACTTTGTCCACTGCTCAAGTGTCCTCTGTTGTTTTAGCTTTGATTTGCTTGAACAAAGACAAGAAAGGAAGATCACTGCAGAAGGTGAGTCTGAACTCTGTATTTCTTTGGGTTTTTTTTTCAGAGTTTTCAGTTCCTTCCTGTCACTGTGCATTTAATAGGAATGGAAGAGGGAAAATACTCTTACTTTCTTCATGAAAATTAGACATAGTTGCTCTCCATTCTGACTTCCTTCTCCAGTGTTGTTGTTCCTCCCTTGTTTTCAAAGAAGACCAGTGACATTATGGAGTGGTGTCTTAATCTGGGATTTAAATTAAGTGAGGCAGAATCAAGCAAAGTTGTCAGCCTTACTCCTTCTTTCCAGAGTCATCTAAGTCCAGGAGCAAGAAAGTTCTCCATTTTGAATGTTCCCAAGATGCCTTTGCTTTATTCCCCTCCTGGCTGCACTTTTGGTCTTCACCATTATGATTTTACTACCTTTTAAACTGAGAAACTTCCGTCAGGACCTGGGGCCTTCTCACCCCAAAATATCCTTCCTCCATGCTGACTCCCTTTCTCTCTTGATTGGGATCTCTATTTTGAGGAAAGGCCCAAGACAGATATGTTGCACCCAAGCTATGGTTTTGACTTTCTAGACTTCATCAGTGTGTCCCCATCAGGTTTCATTCTCTTCCCTCTTTTCCCCCATTACTTTCTGTACCTTTTTGTGAGTTGTCTTCCCCTTTTAAAATGTAAGCTCCTTGAGGGTACAGGTCATCTTTCTTTTTTGTTTTTATTATATCCCTAGTACTTGGCCCAACAACTGTCACATAGTAAATATTCTATAAATACTCTTTGTCTGAACCCTATTTTTCACTAAGACAGTTTTTCATAGTTCTGGTAGCCTAGAATTTTCATCTTGATTTTTAAAATTCAGCTAGTTGACATGTCTGAAATTAAGATTTCAACTTATAAGGTGTAAGGATGAGGTTCCATTCCTACCTAATTTTGTTAATCAATGGACAGAGTAAACTAGGTATTAAAAGATTTTTCCTATAATCTCAACACAATGTACAAACAGAATTTTAATTTAAAAGGATTACAAAAATTTTGACTACTGTGAATGGTTGAAAAAATAAAGTCACATCTAGTACTACATAGGTAATGTATGTGTGGTTGGTAGCTGTTTATTATAAAGAAATTAGCCAGTGTGTTAACAAAGATAGATATCTCTTAAACTCTCTCCAGTCTCTCCTCAGTCTTTGATCACTTATATCTATGTTAGAACTAATATTTTAACCCCTCTACCCATGCAAATTAAGCTAGTTTTTTTCTTAAAAGGTATTGAGTAGGAGCAGCTAGTTGGTGCAATGGATAGAGCACTAGCCCTGAAGTCAGAGAATCTGAGTTCAAATCTAGGCTCAAACACTTAATGCTTCCTATCTGTGAGACCCTGGGCAAATCACTTAACCCCAATTGCTTCAGGGAAAAAAAAAAAAAAAAAAAAAAAACAGGTATCGAGTATCCACAAGGCCGTGGGTGGAGAAGAGGAAGAGAGGTCATCTTGGAACTTTGGCTGGTGGAGTTTCCCTCTGCTGAATCAATTCAAGTTGTCCTCAGTGCTTTTGCTGAAAGTGCTTTTGCTATGGTTAAATAAATTTACTTTTGTTAACTATTAATGATCTCTCTCACATTCTATTCAAATGTTGAACTTAAACTACCAGAGGATTGACTTGCATCAGATTGTCCATCCCTATTATTACTTTTGTGTCACAATAATATTTCCATTACATTCATAAACCATAAATTTTTCAGTCCACTTGATGGACAGACCCTCCTCATTTACAGCTTTTTGCTCTAACAAAAAGAATACATATGGGTTCTTTCTGCCTTTCTTTGACCTTTTTGAATTATAGATCTATTAAGGTGTTCATGAGTCAAAAGTATGTACAGTTTAGTGACTTGAGGGTCATGATTCTAAATTTCTCCTCAGTAAGGCTAGACCAATTCACTGTTCTACCCATACTGTTACATTTCAGCAAAGATTTTAAAGGATACCAAAAGATCAGAAAGATCACAAGTAAGTGCCTTCATTTAATTCGTGATTTGATCCATGAGAAGCCTTAAAGTAGAGATACTAGAACCAGATCCAAGAAGCAAACAAAACCTTTAGACAGTAGGATCTTAGAGCTAACAAGTCAGAGCAGCAGAAGACAGCTAAGCTAGGTCCCAAAAGTTACTGCGTCACAAAACATGATGAGAGAGTAAATGATTCAGGGCACTTGGAGAAATAGCAGGGAGAGGGCCGTTTCAGAATGCTGGCATAGTAACTACTTGGCCAGAATAATCTCAGATATAAGACTATGGCCTGCTAGGGATAAGATTTGAAGGCAGTAGGGTGGCACAGTAGATAGACTATTAGATCTGAAATCAGAATGACTCATCTTCAGAAAATTCTGACTATAATAAAGAGCTACTATGGTTAAAAGAAGCCTAAGAAGTACAATCTAAAGAAAAAATATTTTTATGATAAATATAAGCAGAGCCTCAGGGGAAAAAGAATGATAATTTGGCATCAAATTTGCCAAAAATAGATGGAAGAAATGAAGTAAGACATAAAAAAATTAGACTGCTTGAAGAGAAAATTGAAAAAAACAATATATAGTTTAGAATAAAAGGTAAAAAAATGTTACTCAAGTCAAGAGAACACAACAATCTTAGGAGATAAATAATTTTAGAATCAAAACAAAAGGTTGAAAAATTGAAACATAAGAGTACTTACTGTTTTTTTAAATTGCCCTGGAAACAGGTCAAAGAAAGGATTTAAGAATCACCAGACTCCCTGAAGACTGTGCCCAAAAAGGAAAGTTAGATATCATATTTCAAAAAAATCATGAAAGAAAACTGCTAAGTATTCTTGGACCCAAGGGCAAAGTGAAATAACACCAGTTATCTCTTGAAGGAAACTTTTAAATGAAAATATACAGAAATGCCATAACCAAAATCCAGAACTAAAAGGTAAAAGACAAAATATTGCAAATATCCAGATCAACTTTTAGCACTCAGGAACAACTGTCAGGATCATACAGTTCAAGAAAAAAGTTTGCAATATAATATTACAAGATACAAAAAAACTTACAACCATATATCAGTTACCCTGCAAAATGAAGTGTAATCATCTGTGAGAGGGGAGGAGAGAGGGATGGACTTTTAATTACATAAGACTTTTCAAGTATGGCTGATGAAAAGATCAGAACTCAGTAGAAAGCATTCCAGAGAAACTAGGGCAACCTAGAAAGATAAGTGTATTTGAGCAATTGAAAGGAACTAAATGATGATGAAGTTCTAGTATTCTTTAATAGAAAAGACAAGTGGTTATTCAGTATTTCAGTCTTTAGTGGAGGTCACAAGACAAGACTTAAGTGAGATTTTCTTCTTTTTTTCCTGGTTTTAAGAGAAGGGGAAAAAAGAAGAGAAAAAGAAAATAATAAAGAAAGAATTGAGTAAGAGGGAAGAAACATTATTTCTCATAAAGAGTTTAGTGTAGAAATGCATTCTACTAAAGAGGGGGGAAAGAAGGGTTTAAGAGGAAAAGTAGAATCCCAGAAGGAAGACTCATAAGGAATGCAAGTTAAATTTCTGAGGATGGATCATCAAATAGATATGAAAGAAAATAAAAGAAAGTATAAAAAGCAATGATCTGGGCCTGGAGAAGAAACAGAGAAAACTTATACAATTAAGGACTACTGGAATTGATTCTATTCTTTCTTCTACCACTTTCTTTGTTTAAAAAAAAAAAAAAAAAAAAAAAGGAGCAGAGGTTTATTAAAAAAGAAAAAGTATGTGACAGTATGATAGGAGGTAAAGGTACAATTAGTAATAATAACTGAGAATGAATGGAATAAATTAACCCATAAAATGGAAGAGTATAGAAAAAAAGGACTAAAAAGCAGAATTTAAAATATACTTGAAATGTGAATAATCTCGGAATCAAAATAAGGAGTTGAACCAAGATTTATTTCCCCTCAAGCAAATATTTAAAAGCAAGATTTCCAATCATATCAGACAGAGCAATGATAAAATAAATAGTTAAAGAGATAAGATAGGAAACTACATTGTACTTAAAATAATGGTTCTTTTTTTTGTGATCTTCCTTATATATTGAAATATACAAGTTTGTTGATATTTATCAAGTTCATAATGAAAAAATTTATTTTATAGATCTTTATTTGGGGGGATTTTTTTTTTTTTTTTTTTTTTTTGCTGAGGCAATTGGGATTAAGTGACTTGCCCAGAGTCATACAGCTAGGAAATGTTAAGTGTCTGAGACCAGATTTGAACTCAGGTCCTCCTGACTTCAGGGCTGGTGCTCTATCCATTGCACCACCTACCTGCTCCCTTATAAAACTTTAAAAATTCTGTTTATCAACTATACTCTATTTTGCTTTAGGCTAAATTTAATGTCAATCACTGCACAATTGTTATCATAAGACAAATTTCAATAATTTTAATAATCAATGTTGATTATATGTGTGAGTGCAGAAGAGACCCCAAAATAGAATTAAACCATGATTTCATATTTTTTCCTATTCTTATGGTTTTGCTATCTCTTTTTAAATATCCAAACCAATTATAAATGTTTCATGTGTGTCAGGAATATATGTGTGTGTGTGTGTGTGTGTGTGTGTGTGTGTGTATAGGGAGAGAGAGATACTCAGAGTCAGTCAGCAAGCCTTTATTAAGCATTTATTATATGCCAGTCATTATATTAAGTGTTATGGATACAACACACCTCCTTTACTAGCTGACATGAAATCTTGAGCCATCCATAAAAGTTCCATAAAAGATGATGAAGTAATAGTCATCCTGTTCCCTAGTTTTATAGTCCCGATAGCAATCATTTTTGCTATAAGTCTAGGGAAATAGTTGCATGATTACTTTCTTGCTTTAAGAACTCAGAGTGGAGGGAAAGTTTTGTTTTTGTAAAAGCTCTAGCAAGTTTATATGATGAAAGTACTATGCTACAAAATCATTCTTCCTCAGAGATCACTCTTAAATCTTCAACAGTTAAATACTCCATTATCAGGGCTTTTTAAACTTTTTCTACTCCCAACCCCATTTCCATTGAAAAATTTATATGTGACCCCATATGTATAGATATATAAGTATACAAATCAAACATTTACTGATAATAAATTATAAAGAAATTTATTTTAAAACAATTCTTTGGTATACATATAATTTTACCATTTATTAAAAATGAAAGCAAATTTGTTTACCAACAAGATAGATGTGTTTATTTTTACAAAACAATTAAATCTTGGCAGAATATTTATATTAATATTGCAATAGTATTGCCAAACTTTTCATGACTCCCACATTCAGTTACTTAATCATATGGGGTCTCAACCCACAGTTTAATAAGCTTTGCTCTGTATGACATGATCCTGACCAATTTGCATTTATTTGTGGGTTGGCCTGAATACTGCAAATATTAATAGATGCCTTAATGATCAGAATCAGTGCTGAAAAAGAATTCAAATATAGGTGAGTAAATACTGTGATGAAAATGGACTTAGAATTCATTAGAGTATAATTATAGTGATAGTTGGCCTTCTGGGACTCACTCTTTTCAGATAACACTAAAAGACCAATGATCTATTCAAACAAGGACACAAGGTACTTCATGGAATTTTTCTTAGATGATGTTGGATAATACCACTCAATAAAATTTATATCTTTCTTTCTGTTCAGAGGTATTTAACAGGTGGTAACCTCTTTATTCAGGATCAAGTTTCTATAAGTAGTAACAGTACACATAGCACACAGAGATTCTGTACCTCTTCTTCCAGCCTCCATTTCAAGTGACAGGTTGGGTCCCCAAAACAAGGTTATTGCTCCCCTTACAGTTTTAGTAATAATAGTGAAGCATCATATGAGTTGTTTCTTTGATGCTTTGATTCAAGTCTTTTTCTTTTGTGTTCCTCTAGTAACATTCACTCAGAGAGCATAGTAGCAATCCTTTGACAAGTCAAATACTTTCATCAATGGGTACTTGACTCACTACTCAACTTATATTCCCTTGCTGGCTAGTATAATGATATATGAAAGTAAAATAATTGAATCATTGGCATATAATAAGTTTTACTTTTCACATCTTTAAAAGTAAGAAAATAAGCACTTATTAAATACCAATTGCGTGTCTAGTTTTTGTTAAGTCTTTTCAGTCATTCTGTGACTCCATTTGAGGTGTTCTTGGCAGACACTAAAGTGGCTTGCCATTCTTTCTCCAGAACATTTTACAGATGAGCAACCAAGGCAAACAGGGTAAAGTAACTTGCCTAAAGTCATGCAGATAGAAAGTATCTGAGGCCAGATTTTAATTCATAATAATGAGTCTTCCTGATTCCGAGTTCAGTGCTTTATCCACTGTGTGACCTAGTTCCTTTGGGTGCCCAATACTATACTAATAAACTCTTCAAATACCTTGCTTGAGCCTTACAACAATGCTGGGAAATAATTGGTGTTATTATTATCTCCATTTTATAAATTACAAACTGAGGTGTATAGATAATATAGGACTTACCTAAGATCACACAACCAGTGTCTCAAGCCACATTTGAATTGACTTCCTTCCACGGCCAGCTTACTATCCAATGTATCTCCTGGTTTTAAGATCCAGTGTACATTTTTGCTGCAGACATTTACTTTACATCATTTGTTAAAGAGTTCACAATATTTTGACATATATTTTTAAATTTTTGTCATGAAACAATACTTAACGTCAGTTTGGAAATTAAGCTTGCCTTTAAGGAACTATCCATTATTCCATATCTAGTTTTCCAAATCTACTTAGTCCCATCATAAGTTTTTTAATAGTATTTAAATCAAGCAAATTTTTAGGTCACTACAACATGTTTATTTCCATCTCTTATTATACTTTATTTTTGCTTCATTTTGTTTTGTTTTTCTTGCAACTGGATTTTCCTATCACCCAGCTAGAAGTATTAGTAGCTACTCCCAGGACCAACCCTAATGTTGATCTTAGTGAAAATCTTGACCTGTTCCATTTCTATCCTGGGCCTGTTCACCCTGTCTTAGGTAGCCTGGTGGCCTCTATTCCTAGAGGCAAGAAAATTTGGGCAGGAGTTGAGTTGTCACTAATCACCAGACTTAGGGCAGATAGCTGATTGACTTTAGCCAATTGTTATCCCAAGCTAGACTAGATCACTTGATCCAGCCTTAGTCTTGACAGCAAGAGAGATTACAGCCTTCCTCCTGGATACATTCTTAACATTTCATAATACAATATGTTACAATGCTATATCTTTCTTTGGAAATTTCTTGAACAATTCTGTTTTCAATGTATATATTTTCAATATATATATTTAGAGAGCATCATTCCCTCAGTGGAGATTTCTAGGTCATCTGGATGTTTAAAAAAAATCCCATAGCATTTTTTAGGAGGTACATGTTTTATAGTCTGATGAAGATGTCCTATAAGCATTCCTGGACTTTTTTCTGACAATTGTTTATTTTGTTCTCCAGTTGAAAAAGTGAGAAAAATTATGAGTTAATTTAAAAATCTACCTTTTCCCAATTATCAATTTTCAGTCTGAATTTTGTCTCGCCCCCAATAAGCATTTTTCTTTCCTAGGAGCAGTTAGCATTTTATTTTTTTAAAAATGGAAAATTATACATAAAATTTAGTATCAGAAACAAAAATTTCTATTTTATGTAAGAAAAGCACAAAAGGATTTTATATGAAACAACGAATCTTCATTTCATATAACTTGGTTTCTTTTAAAGTATATGATAATTATATGGTACTTTAAAAATTGTCATTCTATTTCCTTTTGAATTTGTGTCTGTTCTCTTAAATACATTTTTTAAAATGTTTCAGTGGTCCCCTTTTTGTGTATTACTTTGTCCTCAAACCACCCTCTAGTTAAAAACCAAAAAGAAAAAAAAACACTAAACAAATAAATTTAGTCAGGCAAAATGAATTACAGAAAAAGGCAGGTTTCTTTCTACACTTTGAGTCCGCCATGAGAAAGGTTAGTAACATGCTTTATCAAGAATCTTCTTGAAAAAAGGGTTCATTATTCCTTTGTTCAGCGTTGTTATTTTTCTTCACAATATTTTTGTTCTTCTATAAAGTGATCTTATTATATTATTATTATATTCATTCTTCTGGCATCAGTTTATACTAGTTAGCATTCTCTAAATTTACCTTTCATTATTTCTTTCAGCATAATAATGTGGATATACCATAGTTTTATTCAGTCATTGCTCAGTTGATGGATACCCCTTAAATTTTAGAGGATTTTTAAAATTTGTCCTTTTTAATCCCTCTTTCAAGATGAGAAAGTTTCATCCTTCCGCAGACATTTGATACCAACTGTGGGTGCTCATCCCTCTTTTTTCATTTCAGATAATAGTGAAGTTCATATGATGATTATTTTCTATTCCCTCTTCCATTATGGCATATTCTTCTTTTCATGAGCCCCTGTTATGAGAAATGGCATGTTCTAAGCCAATTCTTTGGTCTTTCTGCATTAGTATATCCTTCTTACCTTTCTTTTTCTTTCTCATCATTAAACCCTTAAAACAGAACAGACTCCTCTGTTTCTTTTCTTTCATTCTTTCAGCATGCTTTGAAAGCATTAAGGCTTCAAAGGGCACTCATTTCTTATCCCTCTACCAGAATATTAGTACTTTGTCATTATACATTCCCTTCCAATGGTTCAAATAAATTCTCTTCTAGATTTCTCTTGACTTTTGTGTTCATATGTAAGTTCTTACTCAGTTACGGTCTTTACATCAGAAAAATTTGAAGGATTTCTATTACATTAAAGATATATTTTCCCCCACATAGGATTCTAGTTAGCTTTGCATTATAACTTGATGTAGGTTGTAAGTTTTTCTCTTTTGTCTTCTAGAATATTGTATGACAAGATCTCTCCTTTGTAGTAAAATCTGCCAATTTTTACATGATTTTAACTTTCATTTCTTCATATTTGAACTGCTTTTTTCTAGTTGCTTACTAGATTTATTTTCTTTGACATGGAAGCTCTGAATTTTGGGAACAACGTTTCAGGGATTTTGTCTTTTGGAATTTCTCTTAGGAGGTAGTCAGTAAATTCTTTCTATTTCAAAGAAATCTGGGTAGTTTTCATTTATGATTTTTAAAAAGTATAATATCCAGACTTTAAAAAAATATATGATTCCTCATTTTTATCATAGTTATCTAGCTTCATTTCTTTTATATATTTGTGTATTTTTGTGGGGACAAAAACCAACTTTTTTTCCCTTTGAGTCTCTGCATAGTTATTATAGAATTACATTTTCTAGGTTAGATTTTTTTTTTTTTGGCAACTCTAGGTATATGATAATTTTTTAAACTAATCAGTATCTTCTGACTTTACTCATCTTTCAGATTTAGTTTCTGAATTAGAAATTTGTGCCCCAGCCAAGTTCTGCTCCCTTCTGTGCTTTTGGGTTGAGCGATTAACGCTTCTTGATCTGATTCTTGATCATTTGAGTTCCTATGTTGGACTCCTCAACCCAGAGTTAAGCTATTCTGAGTCTTTGAGATTTAGCACCTTCTGTTGTATCTCAGGACAGACTTCAGAGCCTCTGGATATTCGGGATAGTCTGATATGAATGTTATTATGTCTATATTACTTATGGCTGTTCCTAGTAGTTTACTAGATGCTTGCCAAAATATCTCTGACCATGTTGATGCTTTCTGAGAGAGCCCTCCTTTTTTTGCTTTCTTTAGTTGGAGACTAACCCTGCAAGGCTACACAAGTCGCTGGTCATGCTGGGTATCCATAAGCATGTCTGCCCGCATTGGCTTTGCAACTACTTTGCTATTTACTTCTAGCTGACTTTTTGGAAGTTAAAGAAAACATTGTAGGTTCTCAATAGATTTTTTGTTTGGTTTTCAATCTTAAACATGAATTTCAGGTTATTGCTTATCTAGGTTTGTGAGTAGCTATGTGGTCTTCCTCTCTTCAAATAACCATCTTGGCTGACAATTCACAGACACAGTGGATAGAATGCACAAAGTCTTGAGTAAGGAAGAGCTGAGTTCAGGTCCTACCTGACATTTATTCATTATATGATCCTGTGTAAATATGTTTCCTCATTTGCCTACTATTAGCACCTAATTCCCAGAGTTTTTGTGAGGATCAAATGAGAGAATATTTGTAAAACATATGACAGTGCCTGGTATATGATACAGCCCTTTTAAAATAATTATTCTCTTCCTCCTTTTTCGCCTCACCATTGGTTGCTAGAGATGATCCTGATGAAACAGATGGTGATTTTCTAGTTTCCCATGGATCTGCTGCCTTCTTATAATGACAAATATGGATCAAAGTTGGAAGACCATGGCACTTTAGTATTGGCTGGGAAGAATAATTTGTTATGTGTGGTTTTTTTTTTTTTTGGATTCTGGGGTTCTAGGGATCATTTCTTATCTGCTTTCATATGAAACCTATTCACAAGCCAGAATGGCAGGATTCCTTGCCTTCTCTGGGCAAGGAAGCTTGCATAAGTAGGGTGAATAGAAATAGCTTTCACATATTTCATTAATATCTTATAAAAATTCAAAAATTATATTACCAAGCAGTTTAAGACAGACTTATAACTTACAGTGGCTACCACTGGGGCTGAAGGAGAAAGTCTCAAAGGTCTGCCAAATAGTATTTTTTGTGTCCAGCCTTCTTATTGGTAGAAGATATTGTGCTCTTGAGAGTTTTAGGAGGAGGATCTGGTCATTTAAATCCAGTGTTAACACATATTCTATTCTTAAGAATTCTATTTCATTATTCCAGTGTCTCAAAAGGTTCAGGGGAGTAATGGAAGTAATGGACAGTAAAAATGATGTCAAATCTGTACAGGCTTGAAATTTCCTTGTAAAATGTCATTGTTGATATTTTTTTCCCATTATTTTTGATACCAAATAAAGGTCAGATACTTTTTTTGGAGAAGCCAGTCTCTGTATTGGAACCTCATTATTTAAGGAGTTGGGAGTAGAGCTAGGCCAGCTAAGTAGACTTTCTTATTCAAAATTAAAACAGTGAGGAAATAGATGGTCCTGTCACTACTTTCATAGGACCATAAGACCTTCTCTTTAATTTTTTCATAGCGATCCAATCAAAACCCATTTGAATATTTGGAGGTTAGTATTCAGTATTCCATACAATATCTGCTAACAATTTCCCTTTATATGATGGGATGATGAATTATATGATTCATCATCATAAATAACTTTCCCCCAGGATCCAGGTGAGATCATAAGTAACAGATTAGTCAAATTTAAACTCCTAGGAGAATTTACTTCATATAACACATTCTAATATTTACAATGAAAGTAGAGTGTAAATAAACTTTAAAATGTCAGTGTGAGTGGGCACTGGCTTGTAATATAATACATGATAATCATTAAAGTATCCATCTTTTCTATCAGTAGATTGTGAAATCCTTGAGGGCAGGGATTGTTTTTTGCCTCTTTTTGAGTCCCCAGTACTTGGTATAGTGCCTGGCATATAGTTAGTGGGTGTTAACAAATGTTGATTGAATTCAGTGAGTTCATATAAAACCTTTCTAAAAGCTTCCAGCTCACTTTTTCTTACTTTTCTAAGCTTTCAACTGACACATCTCTTCATTTCCACATTCTACATCTTTTTATTACACATGCCAAAATAAACATCGATGGTGCAAATGAACAGTCACGAAGATGAAACAGTGACATTGTAGACAAGTAACAAAATTTATCACATTTTACATTATACAAATAGTTTTCTGGCAGGAGTTATAAGCTCTTTATTGGTACAGAACCTTGATGGACAAGTGCAAGGAGTTTTTAGGTGCCTGCTGTTCATTTACAATTTTTTTTTTTACCCTGAAAAGGAAATGTTTTGAACAAAGCAGAAAAAACTAACAGTATAGATAGTCTACGTATTGTGGCAAATTCTTGAGTGCTATCCTGCCTCATGTTCCCTTCCTTTGGATTTGAGGAGAGGATAGTTAGTATAGAGTTCATAATGAGGAAAGGGGACATTGTTCCTACAGATACAAATTAACTCAGGTTATTTTCTTTTGTTTTGGGAGGAGAGGTTGTATGTATGAACTCTAGTTATAAGCAATGTGAACTATGATCTGAATGAATTTTGGATCAAATTAAGTCTCAGTAAACTTGTATTTCACAAAATTATGTTTCTTACATTGTTATGGATAGAAAGAGAATCAGGTATTTTTCTTATAAAGGGAAACTATTCAGACATACTCACATCAACATTTATACATTTATAAAATCTAAGATATCATTTTAGATACAGTCTGGAACTTAAAATACAAGAGCTAGTCTTTTATCATCATGATCAAAGTATCAGCAAATGTCTTATTAAATATACATTTATGATTATATAATATATAAATTATATTTCTAATTTAAATTGTTTTGTGACTTACAATATTTTCTGTTTGCATAGAAAACTTCTCAAAATTAGAAGACTTTTTTTTTAATCAAATTGTTCTTGTACTGTTCATCAAAACCAGATTAAGTGTTAACATATTAAGGTATATACAGTTTGAATATTTAAGCTTTGATTTTCTCAGACATCACATTCCCAAATAGATACATAAGTCTTATTTGAGGAGACTAAATGCACATTGTAATGTGAAATATATCTTGGTGTCAGGATTTTTCTTTTTCCTAGTGGGGGTTACACAGAATCAAGATAATTTGTTTCTCAACATTGTTTACCTTCCAATTTTGAATTTATAGCTTGGGCATTTCAGGTTATAACATTCAAAATTGGAGGGAAAGAGGAAGCTGCTATTCTTGGAACACTTGGGCTTAAAGTTCAGGGCTATCTTGCATCAGGAGGTGGAAGTCAAGGTGACTGCACCATTTTGACTCATTAGCCCATGCTGCCCCCATCTGTCCCTCACTGCTTCTAATAGTTTGGCTTGCCTGGCCCCGTGATTGGCAGTTAGTAAGGAGGTGATGGGGATAATTGGTTTCTTCTCCTCAGAGATTGTTCCCCCTTATGATGTCTGTGAGGGCTGAGCTGCATAGGAGCGGGATTGTATTGGACACTGTCAAATGATTCAATATCAGAAATAAATGTAGTCTTATTGATAGAAATAACATTAAGGAAGATGGATCACTACTTGCTTTGCTGTGGCAACCCAAGGCATCATGGGGCCTTTCCATATGACTTGTTGCTTGCATTAATATGTGTTAGCTCCTGCTATTAGAATGTCAGCTCCCTGAGCTCAGAAACCATCTTGTTTTTGTATTTGTAACTCTAGCACTTAACACAGTGCTTTGTTTATTGTTAGTGCTTGTTGTTCTTGAATCACTTTTTTTTTTTCAGTCATATCCATAACTCCATTTGGGGTTTTCTTGGCAAAGGGACTGGAGTGGTTTGCCATTTCCTTCTCTGACTCATCTTACAGATGAGGAAACTAAGGCCCACAAGGTTAATTGGCTTGTCCAGCTAGTAAATGTCTGTCTGAGGCCACATTTGAACTCACAAAGATGAGTCTCTCTGACTCCAGGCCCAGTACTCTATCTGGTGTATCACCTATCTGCTCCTAGCTCAACATAAACCCGAACAAAATCTGAAAGAGAGAGAGGAAATTTTCTTACCAAAACCTTTTAGAAATTTTTTAAAACCTTCTTTTCTCTATTATTGGTGTCTGAGTTTCAGTGAAGAAGTACGTACAAAACCAGCCTTTACTGAAAACCATCCTTCCTAGTCATAGCACTATGTTGTCAAGACAAATAAATTGAATCACACCATGTTCTGTTTGGGATCTAATAGCAATAAACATTTATTCATCAAACAATAGCAATGAAATTTCTTGATGGGCAGTTGCTCTTCTCTACTCAAGGATTCCAGTTATCAAAGAGAGTTTTTAATAGGGCTTTTAATAACTGAGACATCTAGGTGGTAGATAGGAGATAGGCCACTGGACATATTTAGGAACACTTAATCTCAAGTCCTACTTTTGTAGGCATAACCTTGAGCAAATTATTTAGTCTCTTAGTACCTCAGTTTCCCTATACAAAAAATCAGAATAACCCTTACAGGATTATTTTGAGATTCAAGTGGGATTCCAGATACCCAGCACCTTACAGATATTATATAAGCATTTGCTATTCCTGCCCAAGGGGCTTCTAAAGAATTCTTAATGATTGCCTCCAATTCTACCATTTTGCTTTATAGTTGCAGAGTGTTTAACAGAAATGCAAAACAAGTCAAAGACTCATTGATGGTATTAAATCATGATCAATTAGTTATATAAAGCCTCAAAGACTACAGATGAGATAAATGTGATATTACTAAAATATATCTGGTATTCTAATCATTTGGAAGAGAGACAATTAACGTTGTGATCAATATCTAGTGACTTTATTAATGGCATAGTTATTGTGTTGTTCGGTCATTTTTTATTCCTCTAAGACTTTTCACTATCCCGTTAGGGGTTTTCTTGGGAAAAATACTAGAGTGGTTTTGCCATTTCCTTCTCCAGCTAATTTTACAAGTGAGGAAACTGAGGCAAATAGGATTAAGTGACTTGCCCAAGCTTATGTAGTTAATAAGTGCATAAGACTAGGTTTGAGTTAAGATGGGTTTTCTTGACTGTAAGTCCCCACATTCTAACCACTGTCCCACCCAGTTACCCTACTTGCAGTTATTATAATTACAGTATTAAAGACCTTCTTGTCTGAGATTTTTACATTTACTTCTTCAATACAAATAATTACTATAAAGGAGATCTACCAAAAAGCACTTTTACATTCAAGTGCCTATTATGTGCTGGTCTACTCAAAAAGAGCTTACGGTCTAATGAGGGTAAACAATAAGAACATATAGTTTATTTATTTATATATCTAGATTTATATACACATATATACACATATATAAAACAATATCATGTGTAACATACAAGTACATATATGTTTGTATAAATATAAAGGTAATAATAATTATTATAAATAAAATAATTAAAAATAAAATAATAATAGATATATATATACAAAGTATTTAAATACAAAGCAGTTTGACAGGGAAGGCACTAGCAATTGTGGGGGAGAGATCAGGAAAGGCTCCATCTTAGAGGAAGAGAAAGACTCTAAGATGGATGTAAGGAAGGAACTGCCTCCCAATGGTATGGAGATGGGAGATAGCATATTATGTATGTTTGAGGAACAGAGGGAAGTCAAATTTGGTTGGATTGCAGAGTGTAGAATGAAATCTAATGAAAATAGTTTGGGACCATGTTGTATATGGCTTTAAAAGCCAAATAGAGAAGTTTATATTGTGTCCTAGAGATACTAGGAAGCCACTGGATTGGGTCATGTGGTCATATATGTGCTCTAGGAAAATTGTTTTGATAGCAATGTGTTGTAAGGACTGAAGTAGGGAGAGATTTAAGGTGTTTAATTATGTCATTAAAGAGATAGGATCAGATGCTAGAACTGCTATAAATCTCATAATTGTAAGATTTAGCATCAGATTGGTTATATAGGATGAGGAGGAGTGAGTGAGAAGTCCAGAATAGTGCTGAATTTGGAAGGATGGCAATATCTTTGATAGAAGTAGGGACCTTTGGAAGAGGAGAGAGTTTAGAGGGAAAGTTTTAGGTATATAGAATTGAAGGTGTTTCTAGGACATTCATTTTGAAATATCCAAAAGTACAGTTGGTGATCCAGGACTGAAACTAAGAGGATGATGTAAGGGAAGAGAGGGGAGAATGGAAGTATGTGCTTGTGGGGGTGTTTTACCTTAGACATGACTGCCAGTTTCAGGTGGCCCTGCTCTCCTCCCTGATTGCTAGTGGAAGGGAAAAGGGCAGGACTTTGGGACAGTTGGTAGTGAACACATACATATAAAGGGAAAGCAAAGATCAAGAGAAAATTCTCTAGAAAAATGTGGACAGAACACTTTTTCATATACTAAACTGCTGCAAGTCCTCTTGACCTAGGTTTCTTGGAGAAGCCTAAAGGCTTTCCAAGATTACTATAATGTCCTTCCTTCTTGTCTTGAAATTCTTAATTTTTGGTAGAGCTCAACTCACATGCCAACTACCATTGGAAACTTATTCCTGATCTCTTTAATCAGTTCTCTTTGTCTTTTTTAAACCACATTGTAGTTATATGTTTAAATGGTGTTAATAGTAGAATGTAAACTTCTTGAGAGCAGGAATTTTTTTTTTTTTTTGCAATTTGTATGTAGTTGTTTTCATGTGCTTCTAGTTGTAAATATTGAAAAGGCTCAAGCTTTGCTCTTTCATACTTAAGTCCAGCTCCTTCTCTAAAGCTAGCAGCACTGAGGTCAACTAGGGTTATTAGTCTTTTTCTAAACCTAAAGGATAGAACAAATAAATTACCAACTAAAGGACAAATGAGACAGACAGTTCACAAAAATATTCCCCTGCCCATTTATATAGGTTGCAAATTGATCTAGTTCTATGCTCCCTTCTTAGTTTCATGTGCCTTCTGGCTACTGTTCTCAAAAGGCACAGAGAATAGATGCTTTAGTTTGGAAAATTTTCCCCACAATGTACCTTCTAAATTCTATGAACTTATATAACCAGCAATAAGTGTCTATTTTGTACCAGGTTTAGTGCTAAATGCTGGGCATACAAAGAGCCAAAATTAGTTCTTTTTTCTCAAGGACCCCTTGATGTAATGGGGAGACAGCAATGCTGACAGCTATGTACAAGTGCAATGTAGTTGAGGAAAATCAGGGATAATCAACAGAGGGAAGAAAGTAGCACTAATGGGGTTGAGGAAAGGCTTCTTATAGAAGATGTGATGGATGCATATCATCATACTAGAAATGACTAGTAGAGATGATAGGCCTTAATGATGACAGATATAGATAATATCTATCCATCTCCATCATCTATTATATATAAAGACATAGATGATAGAGAACAGATAATAGATATAGATAATAGGTAGTTATAGATGAGAATTGACTAATAGAAATTATAGACATTAATGATGACAGATATAATAAATACTAGAGATAGTTATAGATGAGAAATGATTAGTAAAGATGATAGATATAGATTATAGATATAGATGGTGGAGGCAAATATAGAAAATAGATAATAGAGATGGATATAGATGATAGATATAGGTAATAGCTATAGATGAAACATGATTAATAGAGAAAATAGATAAGGATGACAAATAACAGGTAGATATAGATAATAGAAAGACAGATATAAATAGGTAATAGATGCGGTGACTGAAAAATTAGTGTTATGTAAGCAAATGGGAAAAGGATGGCTTTTCTTCCAAATTTGAGCTCCATGACAGCTCAAAAAAAAGAGAATTTCTGCCAAAGGGTCTGAAGGGCCCTGCACCTATATAAGTGCCAGGTGGGATTCTTGTCAAAGCCTCAAGTTTATGTGATGACAAGATACATTTTTTTCCAGGAGACTGTCTCAGCATGTGTCTCTCCAGACTTGAAAGGAGCTGATGATTGAATCAAAATTCTAGCATCTATTTGGAATGTGCAAATGATTATTGCTTAGTGTTCTCCTATGTCACAAGGTTAGACCTTTTGGTTTAGTGTGTTTGGGCATAATTTAAAATTATGCCCAGTCTGAGCGTGGGAGAAAGCAGCCATATTTCACTGTTTCTTTCACTCTGATGCTTCCATCTGTTCCCATTATATTATTGGCAGAAGTAGCTTTTCTTTTCCTTCTAGAATTGGTTGTTGATGGAAATGGGAGTATAATGTGTAGACCCTCTGCCTGTCCTAAGGACACTAGTCAGTTTTCATGAAACTTAATCATAGAGTACAGTAAGTAAGGTACAAAATAGGGAACCAAAGTGTGCTGCCTTAAAAAGACCAGAAGTCACTTAACACCATTAGATTTCTTTGCCCTACAGTTCTTCACTTAGTAAACCAAAGGCACCTGGATGGTGTAGTGAATAGAATCTTAGACCACAATTCATAACAATCTTGGGTCCGTTCCTGCCTCAGACATTTACTCACCATGTGACCCTGGGCCAATCAATCATTTAACTGCTCTGAGCCTTTGCTTTCTCATCTGTGTAGTTAGTGATAATAATAACACCTACTTACTACGGTTATTCTGTGTTTTACATAGAATAAAACACTTTGCAAGTCTTGTGTTAGCTATTGGTAGCTATACAGGTGGCTAAATAAGTACAGCATTGGACCTGAAGTCAGCAAAACCTGAGTTCATATATTACTTAATTTCCCTCTGCTTCAGTTTTCTTATCTGTAAAATTGCATAATAGTAGCATTTTCCTCTCAGGATTGTTGTGAGGAT
The DNA here is from genome assembly GCF_016432865.1 of Antechinus flavipes. Lineage (NCBI taxonomy): Eukaryota > Metazoa > Chordata > Mammalia > Dasyuromorphia > Dasyuridae > Antechinus > Antechinus flavipes. Next base: position 161,319,908 of record NC_067401.1, read on the forward strand.
CCCATGAGAAAATATATAGGAAAGGCCTTGAAAACCTTTAAAGTACTATATAAATTCTAGCTATTATTAGTAATATTAACTATGGAAGAGGAAAAGGAAATAAGGCCTTTGATTTGGAGTTTACAATTTGTTGTTAAATCATTCAGTCATGCTTGACTCTTCATGACCCTCCTGCCTGTGAGGTTTTCTTGACAAAGATACTGGAGTGATTGGTTATTTCCCTCTCCAGGAAAATAGAACTTAAATAATTTGTCCAGCCCAGAACACTATCTACTGAGTTACCTAACTTCCACTTGATCAATATCAGACACAGTATCTGAGGCCGGATTTGAATTCAGGCCCAGGAGTCTATTCACTGACCCATCAAGCTGCCCCAATTTACAATTAAGGAGACAGAATTCAATTCAGTAAATAGTTATGAAGCCCATGTGTATACAAGTCATTGTCCTCATATACTATGAGGACAAACTCAAAAATGAAATATCCCCTGATCAGAACATAGACAAATAAAGAATCAAGGATGCTTTTAAAGCCAACTCTAGCTGTTGATTTGGACAAGAGAATAATCGTCATCCTAGTGAATGAACACCTCAACTCTGAGGTCAGTCACATATTCCTTATTTACTGGAATGAATCTTAATGAGATGTTGTTATGTTGGAATGTGGTATGAGAAGCCTTCTGAAATCTCAAAGAATATGTTGAGCCCCAAACAACCAAGAGTTTGGTAAAAGTCATACATACCAATTCTCCTCCTTTACTGTACTTTGTGCTAGAGCAAGGTAAACATCAACAGATGACACATATCATAAATATGCTTTACAATTTCAAGGAGAAAAACTAGTTTGAAATTCATCTTTCCAAATGAGCATCCTGAATTTGTGAGCAAGAGGCTGTGTGAAAACATTTATATGTGACAAATGGTTGATCCACTCTGATGAGTTGGTATTATTTAGTTATGTCTGACTTTTTATAACTCCGTTCAAAATCCTTCTATTCTCCACTGTCTCCTGAAGTCTGCCCAAGTTTCTGATATTGTTTGCATGATCTTTCTGTCTATCCATCCATCTATCTATCTGTCTATTTATGTTTCTATCTATCTAACTTATTCTCTGTCATCCTCTTCCTCTTTTGCCTTTAGTCTTTCTCAACATCAGGATCTTTTCCAATTAATCTTGTCTTCTCATTATGTGGCCAAACTATTTAAACTTCAGCTTCAGTACCTGTCCTTTCAATGAATAGTCTGGATTAATTTATTAAGTATCGACTGACTTGATCTTGTTTGCTATCCAAGGGATTCTCAAAAGTCTTCTCTACCACCACAATTCCAAAGTGGCAATTCTGTGGAGCTCAATCTTTCTTATAGTCCAATTCTCACAGTTATACATTACTATTGGAAAAACCATACCTTTGACTATATGAATATTTATTTGCCTCTGCTTTTTAATTTGCCGTAGTTTTTCTTCCAATGAGCAAGTTTTTTTTTTTTTTAAATTTCATTGTTCATTTAATTTCAATTCAATAATTTTAAATTCATTCACTCCAGTCACCATCTGGAGTGGTCTTTGAGCCCAAGAATATAAAATCTGACACTATTTCTACTTCTCCCTCTGTGTGTCAGAAAGTGATGAAACCAGATACCAAAATCTTAGATTTGGGTTCTTTTTTTTTAAATGTTAAGCTTCAAAGCCAGCTTTTACCTTCTCTTTCATTCTCATCAATAGGCTTCGTTATTTTTCTCTTTCTGCCATGAGAGTGGTATCATCTGTATATCTAAGATTTATTTGTTTCAGCAATCTTGATTCTGGCTTTTGATTTGTCTAATCTGGCGTTTCACATGATGTATTCTGTTTGTAAGTTAAATAAATAAGGTCACAATATATATCCTTGACATACTTTACCCCCAATATTAAACCAGTCAGTTGCTCCATGTTCTGTTTCTTCTTGACCTATATACAAGTTTCTCAGGAGAAAAGTAAAGTGTTCTCATCTTTTTGAGCACCTGCAACATTTTGTTGTGATCTACACATTCAGAAATTTTAATGTTGTCAATGAAGCAGATTTTTTTTTCCCTTGCTTTCTCCATAGTCCTGGACAATTTGATCTCTGGGTCCCCTGCCTCTTCAAAATTTAAAATCTGCACTTTTGGTAAAATTCTTGGTTCCCCATATTAGTGAAGCCTAGCTTGTAGAATCCTAAGTATAACCTCGCTAGCATGTGAGATGAGTGCAGTTGCTCAGCAATAACATTCCTTGGCATTGCCTTTCTTTAGGATTAAGACATAAACTGATTTTTCCCAATCCAGTAGATTCTGTTGAATTTTCCAAATTTGCTGCTATATTGAATGCAGCAGCATCTTTTAGGATTTTAAAAAGCTCAGTTGGAATTCCATCATCCTCACTAGCCTTATTGCTAGTAACGCTTTCTAAAACCTACTTGATTTCATTTTTTAGCATGTCTGTCTCTAGATCAGTAACCACACCACCTGATTATCAGTGATATTAAAATCTTTCTTGTATCATTCTTCTGTATATTCTTGCCACCTCTTCTTAACTTCTACTTCTGTTATTTCCCTACCTATTTTGTCTTTTATTGTGCACATTTTTGCCTGAAACAGTCTGAATATATCTGATTTTCTCTGAGATCTCTTGTCTCTCCCATTCCGTTCTTTTCTTCTAATTCTTTGCATTCATTTAAGAAAACCTTATCTCCCCTTGATATTTTCTGTAATTCTGCATTCAGTCGGGTAAATCTTTCCCTTTCTCCTTTGCCTTCCACATTCCTTCTTTCCTCAGCTTTTTTGGAAAGCCTCATCAGGCAATTGTTTTGGTTTCTTATTCTTTTTTTTCTTTAGAATGTTTTTTGTTGTTGCTGACTTCTATACAGTCTTGCAAACTTTTGTCTATAGTCCTTCAGGAACCATATTTAATCTCCCCAATTTATCACTTCCACTTCATATTCATATTCATATCCATTCATATTCAGTTCCCTTATGAATAATCTATATTATTTAGATCATACCTATATGGTCTCATTGTTTTCCCTACTTTTCTTCAATTTAAGGCTGAATTTTGCAATCCACTCCAATTCTTGTTTTAACTGACTATATAGAGCTTCTCTACTTTTGACTGCAAAGTATATAATCAGTCTGATTTAGTATTATTTTTTGAAGATGTTGTAACAAGGTCTTCATAGACTTGATCAACTTTGGCCTCTTTGGCATCAGTGGTTGAAAAATAGACTTGTATTACTGGGATGATGAATGTTTTTTCTTGGATTGAAAGAAGTATCATTCTGTCCTTTTTGAAATTATATCCCAGTAGTGCTTTTCTCCTCCTTTTATCAACTGTGGGGGCTACTCCATTTCTTCTAAAGGATTCTTGTCCACAGTAGCATGTGTAAGAATCACTAGAATTAAATTCATTCATTCTATCCATTTGAATTTACTGCTACCTAACATGTCTATGTTTAATCTTTCCATCTCCTGCTTGACCACATTCACCTTAACCTTGGCTTATAGACTTTTTATTCCAAGTTCCTATAATGTATTAATTTTTAAATAATTAAATTTTTTCCAATTTTACACAAAAGTCATTTTAATTTAATTTTTAAAATTTGTGTTCTTTCTCTCACCCTTTCCTATCTAGTAGGAGTTGGTATAGGTTATACATGAGTAATCATGCAATATTTCCATATAAATCATATTGCAAAAGAAAACAGAAATGACTGCCCCCTCTCCCCCATGAAAAAATAAAGACAGTGAAATACAGTATGCTTTAATATGTATTTAGTCTTATCTCTTTCTTTGGAGGTAGATTCCATTTTTTATTATCTTTTTGAATTGTCTTGGATCATTGTATTGCTTAGAATAGCTAAGCATAGTTGATCATCTTACAATAATCCTATTAATGTGTACAATATTTTGCTGGTTTGACTCACTTATCTTTGCATCAGTTCGTGTATGTTTTTCCAAAATTTTCTGAAAGAATACTACTCAGTATTTCTTATAGAACAATAGTATTCCATTAAAGTATTATTCCATAACTTGTTCAGCCATTCTCCAATTGATGGATATCTCTTTAATTTCCAATTCTTTAACACTACAAAAAGAGCTGTTATAAATCTTTTCATATAAAAAGGCCTTTTTCCTTTTTAAAAAATCTCTTTGAGAAAAGACCTAATAGTGGTATTGCTGAATCAAAGGACATGTGCAATTTTATAGCTTTTTGGGCATAGTAACAAATTGTTCTTCAGAATGGTTGGATTAGTTTACAACTTCACCAACAATTCATTAGTATCTCAATTTTCCCACATCCTCTCCAATGCTTAACATTTTCCTTTTTTGTCATATTAGCCAACTTAATATGTGTGAGGAGGTTCCTCAAAGTTGCTTTGAGTTGTATTTCTCTAATCAGTAGTGATTTAGAGTATTTTTCATATGATTATGACTTTCATATGACTGATTTCTTTACCTGAAAACTGCCTATTCATGTCCTTTGACCTTTTATTAATTGGGAAATAAGTTGTATTATTATAAATTGACTCAGTTCTGTATATGTTTGAAAAATGAGGACTTTATCAGAGACACTTGCTGTAAAAATTGTTTCCTAGCTTTCTGCTTTTCTTTGTGCTAAGATTTTTTCATTTAAGATAATCAAAATTATCCATTTTCTATCTCATGCTCTTGATCTATTGTTTGTTGATAAATTTCATTTCTTAAACAGTAACAGATTGTTTTGATGATTACTGCTTTATAATACACTCAATATATGGCTAGGTCACTTTCCTTCACCTTTTTTTTCCCATTAATTTCCTTGCTATTCTTGACTTTCTGTTCTTCCAAAAGAATTTTGTTATTTTTTGCTAGTTTTATAAAATGATTTTTGGATAGTTTAATTGGTTTGGTATTGAATAAGTATATTAATTTAGGTAGAATTGTCATTTTTGTTATATTCATTTGGTTTACTCATGAGCAATTGATATTTTATTTGTATGAAAAGTGTTTTATAATTGTGTTCATATAGTTCCTAGGTTTGTCTTGGCAGGCAAGTATTTTATATTTGTCTATAGGAATTTAGTTTATCTTCTAGATAAGATTATCTTCTAGATGAGATTATCCTCATCTTACTGGGAAGGCTTCTGATTTATCCTATTACAGTAGTGCTTCCTCATGGTTTTAGAATGCTACTACTTATCAATTTAAGGAAAACTCCATTTATTCCTATGTCTCTTTTGTTTTTGATAGGAATGGGTTGCTGTATTTGTCAAAAGCTTTTTCTGAACTTATTGAAGTAATCATTATTTCTGTTGGTTTTGTTATTGATATAATCAATTATGCTGATAGTTTTCCTAATATTGAACCAGTCTTGCATTCCTGGTATAAATCCCACTTAGTCATATTTTTGATCTTTGTGATATAGTGCTGTAATATTCTTGCTAGTGTTTTATTTAAAATTTTTGCATCATTATTCATTATGGAAACTATTCTATAGTTTTCTTTTTCTGTTTTTGCTCTTCCTGGTTTAGATATCAGCACCATGTTCGTATCATAAAGAGAATAAGGCAGGAGACCTTTTTTGTCTATTTTTCCAAATAGTTTATATAGTATTGGATTTAATTGTTCCTTAAATATTTAGTAGATGCAGTTTTGGTCTTTGCAATATCCTTTCATCATCAGACACATGCAGCTGAGCTTCCTTTTGGCTTTGGACTAAATGTTTTGTTCTTTCTGGAGCCATTGATGACTACTGAAGGAGCATTCTCATTTTGATGTTGTATGAACAAATAAGAATGTCTCTTTCTGTTCCCCAGTCACTTTTAGGTAGGATTGTCTCCTAGAAAGGTTATTTGAGCTTTTGTCCATTCTTCTTTCATTCACAAGTACCCCCTCCTGAAAGAATCATTGTAGAATCATACTGTCATCAGTGATTTCTGCCCCTGATATTTCTCTTCCATTAGTTTTGATCTTGTCAGTTTAATGTGAAGAATCTATAATGTCTTCAATGTAGGTAGGTATCCTGAGTATAGGAACCTTCTGCCTACAATCTTGCACCCAAGAGCCTTGGAAATAGTGATGCTTCCAGCCCAGTGTGCAGAATCGCCATCCTGGGAAGCAATCCTTGGTGGAGATACAGCCTGCCCATGGCTTCTTCTGGTGCTACAACCACAGTTACTAAAAAACCCTAGGAAAGAAAGTTCTCACAAAAGTCAAATGATTCAACATCAGAAACTGTTATGATTTTATCAGTGGGAATGACATTAAAGAAGAGACCCTTTTTTTCAACAATGCAGTGATTCAAGGCAATTCCAATAGATTTGAGATGCAAAGTGCTTTCTGCATCCAGAAAGAGAACTAGGGAGATTAAATGTAGCTCAAAGCATAGTATTTTCACCTTTTTGTTGTTGTTCGTTTACTTGTTTTTTCTTTCTTCCTCATGATTTTTCCCCTTTAGATTTTTCTTAGGCAGTCTAATGAATATGGAAATATGTTTAGAGGAATTGAACATATTTAACCTATATCAGATTGCTTGCTGTCTTAGGGAGAGGGAAAGGAGAGTGAAAATTTTGGAACACAAGATTTTGCAAAGATGAATGTTGAAAACTATCTTTGCATGTATTTGGAAAAATAAAATTCTATTGAAGAAAAAAAAGAGAGGCCTTACCATCTTTTTTGCTACTGCACCCTAAGGACCTTTAGGTGATACCTTTCTATCTGACTTGCTGCTGAAACCTCTGTTGAACATGTGTTTCTTGAGATCAGAGACAATTAACAGACTTTTCGATTTGTGGTCTCCAGCACATGGCACAATGACTGACACATAGTAAGGGCTTTAACAAATTGACTAAATTTAATATTTAATTTAAGTTACATTAAATTTAGTAAATTTAAGAAGTAAATTTAGTAAGTTTGTTGAGGGGTAAGACACCCTAACAGCATTTGGGAGTCCTCAGGCTGGTGTCGCAAGTTTTGAGAAAGAATTCTCAATCCCAGTCTCCAAGTTAAGATTGGCAAATTAGGGGTTTATTGTGATACTGCGAGTTCTCAGCAAGCTGTATTCCTGATTGTAATAACTGAGAGACAAAGTTCAATTTTATTTAGTCTTATCTAGCCCAGAGCTAGGGAGAAATCTCTGGATGAATCTAGGGCTGTGGGCTAGAGTAATCTCCAGATGAATTAAGAGTTGAGGGTGGTGAGCTAAAAGAGTAATCTCTAGATGAATTAAGGGTGGGAGGTAATGGTCCAGAACTAGAAGATTCAGGGCTTCCTGACCCAGGTCCCCTACAAAGATCAGGGGACCAAAGAGTCCTATTACATCAAGTTGACTGACTGATTGATCAGTTAGCAATTAATATATGCTTTATTTAGTCCCCTGTTTAATGAAGGATCTGTCTCTAAAATAAGTTCTAAAAGGTTACCTGAGAAACATAAAGTCATTAGATTAAATGACTTTTTTCATCAATAGACCACATAGCTAATTATTCACCTGAGAATGTCAAGGGCAGGATGGGAACCCAGGTTTTCCCCACTTTAGGCCCAATATTAACTCAGTCTGTCTCTCCTGTGAATTTAAATTTCTCTTATTTTCAATTTCCAAATGCAAACCCTCCTCAACTTCTTTTATGATCCATAATATTGTCAAGCCTCCCACTTGTTTTTGTAATGATCTCACTCACAACACAAATCTCTGTTTTCTTTGTGTTTAACTGAAAGAAACTCGCAGACTGGTAGCCTTATGTTTCATTTTGTGGACTTCATTCTGTCAAACTTGAAAAATATTTCTTTCTCTTCCTTTTGAATGGGCAAAACAAGCCAGCTGCTACTCCTATATTGGCTTTAGGAGTGGCCTGAAGCATTTTATTTCAAGTGCTAGTCATGCCAGGAATCAGTCTTCAGCTTTAAAGAAATGTACTTAGCTACTTTTCATTAGACCAGAGGGTAAACTGAAGGCAAAAATATCAGAAAAAAAAATTTAAAAGAAAACACAGGATATAGCGTAGACACTACTTAAAATGCTAATTTCTATCAAGAATTTTATCTATGCAGCTTTTGGAAAGGAATAGTTGGTTTGGTTTGGAATACCAAAAAAAGAGTTTAAAATTCAAAGCCAATTGAATAGAAGGCCATCCTATACCAAATGGCCTTTTGAAGGTTAAGACTGGTTGTTTTCCACTTTTGGTTGGGTCCATCTCATTGAGGCTTTTTTTTTTTTTTTTTTTTTTTTTTTTCTGAGGCAATTGAGGTTAAGTGCCTTGTCCAGGGTCACACAATTAGGAAGTATTAAGTGTCTGAGGTCAGATTTGTACTCTGATCCTCCTGACTTCAGGTGCCTCTGGTGCTCTATCTACTGTGCTACCTGGCTAACTCTTTATTGAGACATTTTTGCTCCATTTCCTGCCCTTCTAATTTCCAAAGTTTCTTCTAAAAATACTTAGAAGGATCTTCCTTTGCTGTTGTGCTTAAACAAAGCCCATGTCCTCTCACCCCTCACTCACTGAAGGTTCTTTATTTCTGCTGTAAGAAAAACTAAAATCTGGAGTAAAAAAAGCCTTTTATGATTTTCACAGCATGTTAATAAAGAGAAAGAAACCTCCATCTGGGAAATTCTGGGCTTATAATGCTGCCTCAGGCATTTACTGGTGGGTGTTAGCCATCTTTCTTCATGGAGGACATCACCTAGCTTGACTGACTTTTGAACGTGTCCTTCTCTTCTTTCAGATTTTTGACAATGAAGCCAAAGATGTAGAACGAGAAGTTTGTTTTATTGATATTGCCTGTGATGAAATCCCTGAGCGCTACTATAAGGAATCTGAGGTAAGCAACAGACTGGGGCTGAATCACAGGTTAATGCTGTTTAGACAGATCTAGGAAATCTCTTATCCATTTTAAAAAATGATAACCTTCATGTAGAAGTTATTTAGTAAATATTTGTTGATTTAAGATTATCTACTCACCTAACAGAAATGTGGAAATACCAAGTTATGTGGTCAGCTAATATATTTGAGATATCCACCTACTTTTTATAGATGGTTTAAATAATAAGAGTTAACATTTTTTAAATTAATGTTTACTATGTGCTAGATAATGTGATAAACACTTTATAATTAATTACCCACATAGATCTGTGATCTCATTGATTTTGAAGTTTCTCCATTAACCCATTCATACTTACCAAAGTGTTGCTTTCGATGCATACAGTGAGGGCATGGATTATTCAGAGACACCATAGACATAGAAATTGCATTCTGTTAGACTCTTTGGCTCCAGGTCTGCAAGTAAAGTGTCTAATGTCTAAGGACTCTGCATAATTTCAGAGTGGCCAGGTGGAGCAATGGTTGAAGTTCTGGGCCTGGAGTCAGGGAAGCATGAATTTAAATCTAACCTCACACACTTATGAGCTCTGTGTGACTTCACATCCTTCTACCTCTTTTTCCCTCATCTGTAAAATGAGAACAATAATAGTGCTTATCACCCAGAGCTGTTGTGAGGATCAAATGAGATATTTGTAAAGCATTTTGCACTTTACACTATATAAATGCTAAGCTTTTATTTTTATAACATGAAGTTATAACTTGGGTATCCTATTTGTCTTTTACTTATAGAATTCTCTGTATAAGCAATGCCCAGGCAAGAGTCCTTTATGACAGGAGAAGAAATGTAAACATGTCAGCAGAAGCTTCTATACAATATAATCTTTATAAACCTACATATTTCTATGGAAAAATCTTAAGATATCTACATGAACTTAGAAGAAGCCTCTATTGGCATCTTCCACAAGAACAAAAGAAAGAAAATTGAGTTTAAATTTGCTGGTTTTAGAAGTCAGACTTCTTGAATTTTTCATCAAAATTACTTATTTAGGACTTGTACATAAAATGTTGGTGCTGTTCAAGTAATTCAGGTAAATTAAGATCATCCCTTCTCATCCCCACTGTTTCCAGGTAGTTTTACATTGAAATTGTCTCATGAAGAGAGTTCAGTTTTCAAAGAACATGGATAGGGTATCCTCTGCTCACAAAATGACAGATTCAGTTGGCTTTTAGATCAGCTAGTCCGTCCTCTTCATGTTTCTGGATAGGAAAGCAAAGCACAAATTTGCCCAAAATTATTTAAGCCTCAGTTTCATAACCCTATATGGGTTCTCATAGCTGAATGTGGGGATTGTGAAATTATGATTTATTATTAATAAATGTTTGTTTTGTACACCTATATACCCGGTCATGTAAATAATTTCTCAGATGAAAAGGAGTTGGTGACCATAAGAAACCCTGACTTAGGTAATAAGTACCAGGGGATTTAAACTCAAATTCCCTGACTCCAAATCTTGCATGCTTTTCACTGTATCACTCCTACATTCAGACTTCCTTTCAGCATCCCAGAAGACCTATGTATCTTCATTTATAGAGAGTGACTTCACTGCAATGCCATCAGACCATGAATTACACAGGGACTCTCGAGGCATAGATAATCATAGAATGAGGTTGCAAAATAGCTCCTAGCCCTGTGCTTTAAGCAATACCCTGCACCAAGCAGTAACTTAATAAATATTTGTCGATTAGAAACTGTCCACTCATCTAATAGAAATGAAGAGATAGCCAAGTGATGTGATCTCCTAATATATTTGAGATACTACCATTCAAAGAACAGAGAGCTCAAATAAGAATGGCTAATGTTTTTATAGCTACTATTATATGCCAGATATTGTGCTAAGCACTTTACAGTTACTCAAATAGATCTGTGATCTCACTGATCTGGGAGTTCCTTCTATCATCCCATCCATGTGCAATTTCTGTCAATGTTCTTTGAAGAATTTGCTGTAATGGGGTCTCGTTCATTCAGCGTCCCGAGGGCCTTTCTTGATTTCTGCCAACATTGTGATGTACTAGTGGAACATTCTGGTTGTCCACCTTGATGGAACAGTGTATTGGGCAGTGGGCCTGCAATACAGGCTACATTCAAGCGTGGCTACATTCACTAGCTGTGCTACCCTGGCAAATCACTCTATTTGTATCAGTTTCCTTCTTTGTAAAATGGGGATAATAAAACCACCTAACTTTGATCCATGTAAGGATCAAATGAGATAATAATTGTAAAATACTTAGCAGAGTGCTTAGTGTAAAAATGGTCCTGTATAAATGCTTATTCCTTTAAACCAATTATCTCTTATATGGTTATTTCATCATCTCTTCTTGTCATGTAGTGCTTTGATGAAATCCTTTACTTCTGATTTTCAAAATTTCTTCTTGATTACATAATGTATCCTTCCTATACCTATCATTTACTTCTCTATTTCTGGCTACATTGAACTCATTTTTAATTTTTCTAGTTTATTTTATTTTTATATTCTATATTCATTCCTCCCCAACTGAGAAGGAGAGAGAAACTCTGAGAAAACAAGCAAAGTGATATCAGTTGTACATGCAAAATCATGCAAAAGGTATTTCCATGTTAGCCATGTTATAAAATAAAGCAAAGAAAAAAAAAAGCTAGAAAATTATACTTCAGTCTGCACTCAGTGCTCCTTAGTTCTTTCTCTGGAGGTGGATAGTATTTTTTTCATCATGAGTTCTTTGATTTTCTTGGATCATTGTATTGACCAAAGAAGCCAAGATTTTCACAGTTGAATATCTTTACAACACTGCTATTACTATGCAAATGATTTCCCAGTCTTACTTCACTTTGCATCAGTTCATATGTGTCTTGCCATTTTTCTGAAGCCACCTCTTTTATCATTTCCCACATCACAGTAGTATTCTATTACAATCATATGCCAGTTTGTTCAGCCATTCTATAATTGATGAGCATCTCCTCAATTTCCAATTCTTTGCTACCAAAAAATCTAGGTGTTATGAGGGTTTTTTGTTTTTTAGTTTTTGTTTTATTTTATTTTTTTGCATATAGGTCCTTTCCCTTTTTTTTATCTCTATGGGGGGAATTTCTGAGTCAAAGTGTTATAACCCTTTGGGTATAGTTCCAAGTTGTCCTCCAGAGTGGTTGGAACAGTTTACAATTGAACCAGCTGTGCATTAGTGTATTTATTCCCTTCATCTCCTCTATCATTTGTCATATCTAATAGTTATAAAGTAGTACCACAGAGTTGTTTTAATTTGTTTTTCTCTAATCAATAGTGACTTAGAGCATTTTTTCATGATTTTGGATAGCTTTCATTTCTTCTTCTGAAAATTGTTTATCCCTTGACTATTTTTCAATTGGAGAATGGCTCTAAGTTTTATCAGTTTGACTCAGTTCCCTATATATTTAAGAAATTATGCCTTTATCAGAGAAACAATGTTCTAAAAATGTTTTATATTACTTCACCCCATTCACATTCACAATTATGATTACTAATTATATTTTTCCTTCCAGCCTATTTTCTTCTATTTATCCTTTTTCTCACTTTTTATTTTGTCTCCCCTCAAAAGTCTTTTTTGCTTCTGCCTAATACTTCTCTAATCTTCCCTCCCTTTTATCATCTCCATATCTACTTTCCTGTATATCTCATTGTAATGTTCTCTCTAAAATGTAATGTTCTCTATTGAGGTTTTCTTGGGATCTCTGGTAGCAGCCTTCCTTTCAGTTCAGTAATCATCACAAGTGCAGCCAGGTTTTAAAGTCCAAATCAAAAAAGGAGTGTCTCCTTTCCTGGGGCCCTGTTAGCTCTTTTATAGTCCTATCTCTTTCTTTGGTTCTGAGAGCTTGAGCTTCCGCCTGCCTTCTCTGGCTTCTGAATCTCCCCGACTCTACAAAGGTTTGTGCTTCAGCCTCCAGTCACCACAAAGGTGGAAGATGGAATGAATCTGTCTCTGCCTCCGAGAGCTTCTAGTGTGCTTGTCTCTTTTTGGCCCTAAAAGCTTCTCGCTTATATGTTCCACACTGACTATGCACCAATCATTGTATCACTAGGAAACCATTATTTGTTGTAGGATTAAATCAATGCTAAACTAATTTAACCATCATCTCCTCAATTCCACTTAGGACCTTATTTCAAGTTCTGGCCCATATCTCCTTGTAGGATTAAATTATAGGATTAAATAATCATACTGAACCATGCTAAATTAAATAACTGTTGTTTCTATCAATTCCACTGACTTAATACCTTGTAAGAATCCTTTGTTTCAAATTCAGAATTCTGGCCCATAACATCTCATGTTATCCCTTTCCACTCCTATTTTCTTATTGGGTAATATAGATACTCCAAGGTGTGTGTGTGTGTGTGTGTGTGTGTGTGTGTGTGTGTATGTGTATGTCTGTGTGTGTGTGTGTGTGTGTGTGTCTGTGTGTGTTTTTGTGTGTGTGTCTCTGTGTGTGTGTGTGTGCGGGCTTCCTTCTCTGATCCAATTCTGTTGAGAGTAAGGTTCAGTGTCCACTATCATCCCTCACCATTTTTCCCTCCACAGTAAAAGCTCTTCTTTGTGTACCTCTTTTATGTGAGAAAATACTCCTCATTCTACCTCTCCCTTCTCCCTTTTTCCCAGTACAAATATCTTTCACCCTTTTTTAAAGAGATCTTTTCAATATAATAGATGCATTCCCATGCCCCCTATCTACTTAAAGTTTTATAATTGCCCTAATAATAACACAGTTCTTAGGAGTTAGATTTATCATCATTCCATATAGGAATATAAACAGTTAGGTTTACTTTTTCATGCTTCTCTCAAGTTCCGTTTAAATGTCAAATTTTCTATTCAGCTCTGATCTTTTCATCAGGAATGCTTGAAAGTCTTCTTTTTCATTAAATATCCATTTTTACCCTGAAGAATTATTTTTTACTGTAATCCTAGCTTTTTTGCTGTCTGAAATATCATATTCCAAGTCCTCTATTTCTTTAATGTAGAAACTGCTAAATCTTGTGTGATCCTGACTGTGGTTCCACAGTATTGGAATGATTTCTTTCTGGCTGCTTACTATATTTTCTCCTTCCCTGGAAGCTCCTGAATTTATCTCTAATAGTCATGGTAGTTTTCATTTTGGGATCACTTTTAGGTGGTGATTAGTGAATTCTTTCAATTTCTATTTAAGCCCGTTGGTGTAAGATATCAGGCCTATTTTCTTTAATAATTTATTGAAATATGACAATCCCATCAGCAAACAGAAGCATCCAGAGATCCCTCTGAAGAAGGATCCATAGGAAATCCTTACTCAACTGTTACTCTGAGCTGTGTTACTCCATCATAGTTGGCCAAACCATGTTTGAGCATATATCTCCCCATTTTGTGTCTTACCTAATGTTCTACCTAATTTCTGAGGGCCATTGAATGGAGTTATTTCTAATTTTACCTTTTCCAAGAAATCCTGAATCATCTTGATATATAGCTAGAAGATACCTTTTTGTAAAAGAGCTCTTAGACAGCATTTTGTTCTATCAAATTGAATGCTTTTTTTGGAGGAGTGGAAGTTAATCAACAAACAATAAGCACAATGAGTTCTGTTCTGTATAACTTTGATTTAATTGTGAGATGATAAATATGTGGTCCATTATTAAATATTGCTTGTGAAAGCTTCTTTACTCTGATTTGTACATAGATGACTCTCATAAAGATTTTGTAAACATGGAATTTTAGGCATTTGGCTGATAATTATTGATATTCTCATAAAATGAGACATTTGTAAAGCCCTTAATACAGTTCCTGGTACATAATAGAAGCTTAATAAATGCTAGTTCCCTTCCTTCTCCCCAATTCTCTTCTTCTCAATCACTTTTTTTTTTTCAATATTAACAAGGTCTGAAATTTTTCTCCCATATCTTTGGTATTTTTTTGCTCCTTCAGATAACCTTTTCTGTCTGTCCTTCAAAGTTCTCAGAATTATAGTGCCTTAAGTACAGATCTTTTATATATATATATATTTACCATCTTTTTTTCTCTTTAGTGTCCATTTCTATAAGCATCTTGAGGATGTAATAATAAAGTCAGTTGGGATATTAAAGTCCAAGTGGGGAATGTTAAGGTCCAAGTGGGGCATTAGAATTTGAGTGGAATGTTAAGGTCTAATTGGGATGTTTAGGTCCAAGTGAGATGTTAGGGATCAAGAATGATACTTCCTATATCCTTAACAGACAAAATAGTTTGTTAAAATGACTTTTGCAAATCTTTCCCATTTTTCTTCTGTATGAAGCCTTTATTTCCTTTTTATCTTTCTTTAATGCTCTTGGGATGACTTTAGGATATCTTGCCACACTTTCCTTAAATTGGTTTTATCCTCCACTGTTCTTCTCTACTTTATGAAACAATATTGTTCATAAATAATCTATTATCCTTCATAAAATTTTACAAACAACTTTATGTTCTAACCCAATGTTGCCATTGGCAGCCAGCTCTCTTTGGTGAGTAAGTCATATGTTTGCAGACTAAGGTACTTTCTGAGTTCTTTTCATTTGTCTGTTGTGACAATTATTCCTTATTAGAGGCAGCTAGATGTCCCAGTGGATAAAATACTGAACTTAAGAATCAGGAAGAACTTCAATCACTGAGGAAGACCTCAGACACTTATTAGCTGTCTGCTTCAGCAATTCATTTAATAAGGCTTCCTTGTGTTTTTCATCTAGAAAACTGTGATAATCTAACTTCTCCTGTTCTCCCAGAATTGTTATGAGATTAAAGTGAGATAATATTCATAGAGCACTTTTTCAGTGGTTAAACTTCAGGATGACATTATTATAGTTGTTGTCAATGTCCTATCTGTTGTCCATTTCCCATTTTTGATTTTCAATTACTTATTTACATAATTCAGAATTCTGTTGTTCATTGCACATATAACTTTTACTCGTTATTCTGATCTTGATTCTGTTGGTCCAACTACATATAAGCAGCTAATCCAGGGATAACTCCCACATGAATAACAAGTCTTTTCCTGTATGTTAAAAATCTATTTTATTCTCTCTAGTCTTTCTTGATACTTCTTATGTCCAGTGACTGCTCATTTTCTTTTTTAAAAAGATATTCATCTAAATGTGGAAATATGAATAGAAGAACTGTACATGTTTAACTATTGGATTGGAGAGTGGAAGATTGGAGAAAAATTTAGAACACAAGGTTTTACAAGGCTGAATGTTGAAAACTATCTTTGCTTGTAATTTAAAAATAAAAAGTGGTATGCCAAGAAAACCCTCGAAGGAAGAGTCTAACAGGATTGAAAAACCTGTTAAAAATTTATTGTTTTCATTTGTCGTCTTGTGACAATTATTCCTTATTAGAGGCATTGTTAAAAAAAATTGTTGTTGTTAAAAACAATATTGTTTTTATTTTTTAATTTGTTAAAAATTATTAAAAATAATAACAACAAAAAGGTTTTTATCATATAGGAACATGAGGCTTCTAATACAATCCTCAAGGCTTTATTCTCTTCCATTTTTTGTTAGTGAACATATATTTTCTCACATTTCTCACCATTTTCACATTTTCCCATCTTTGATTTGAAATCATCAAATATTAGCTTTATATAGGTTGTTTGGATCTGGAGGATCTTAAGTTCAGGATGCCAAGTTCAATGACTATAATTATGTTTAATTGTTTTTCAATCCTGTTAGACTCTTCCTTCGAGGGTTTTCTTGGCATACCACTCTAGTATTTTAGCTATTTCTTTCTCCAGCTCATTTTTAAGAATAAAGAAATGGGGCAAGCAGGATTAAGTGACTTTCCTAGGATCACACAGCTAGTAAATGAGTCAGGTCTTCCTGACTCCAGACCCAGCATTCTATCCACTATGCCACCAACCTGCCCTTAATCAACATATAACTGGAAAATAAGTATGATAACTTGTATTTATGTAATACTTTAAATTTATTAAAATGCTTCACATAAACAATCTCACTTGAATCTCCCAATGACTCTAAAAGGTAGGAATTAAAGATTTTTTTTCTTCATCTGAAAAACGAGGAAACTGAAGCTCAGAGGGGAACTTAGTTGCCCATAGTTGTGCAGTTGTGAAGAGTCATAGGTGGGATTTGAACTTAGACCTTTCTGACCTAAAATCCAGCATTATGTATATTGCAGATTCTATTTAGGATGAAATAGTTATGGTTGGCTTTAGGATGTAGGATAAATAGATGGTATTATAAGTCCCTTCCTTTGGATTACTTTGTGAAATACAAGGAAGTGATTCATACCAACCTCTCTTTCTTTTCCACCCTGAATCTTCCCATTCCATTTAAGGATAGCAGCTGCAGAACTGATGCCTGCACTAAACATTTGACAAAATAGGGTTAGAATTTTTATATTAAAATTTCTTTTTTTAATTTAAACTTAACCATCACCAGTAAAAATGAGCATTTTAGTATACAAAACAAGGAAGACATATATTTAAGAAACTAAGCCTCTTTCATATAATTTGTATATAGATAGATAGATATTATGCAGGATGTTTATATACATACATACATAATAAAATTTAGCATAATAATAAACAAAACTATCCTATTTGTGACCCCTTCTATCCTTTTTTTTTTTTTTTTGGTTTCTTTTGTGCATTTAAAAGTTTTTTTAAACTGATTTTAATATCCAATATATAAGAAAAAATTTAAACCCCATTGGGAGTCACTTTGCTTCTATGGCAATCAAATTCTTTAACTGACTTATTTATTATGCCATAAATCAGCCTTAATGGTACTGAGGGAAGAGTTTCAAGGTCCATGTGTTGTATCTCAAGGACAAATTTGGGTCCCTGATTCCAGACATACTGTGATAGGTTGGATGTTTGCTAAATAACAAAAATAGCCATGCATCTGTTTTAGCTTCAGTACTGGAGCATTATTTATGAGTGGGTCACCCAAGTTTCTTTAGCAGGCAATAATAAAACACAACCCAACATAATTAGTCAACTTGAATACTGACTTTCCCATCACTCCTAATACAATGAAGGGAACAGAGTAGTTGGAATTGGGAAGAGCATTTGATGAATCCTGGAATTTTCTGGTGCAAAAGACAGTTTTTCAGAAACAAAGATAAAAAGAGGCAAGGAGAAAACTAAGTACTATGTTAATAACTCTGTGGCTTCAAGCACTATAATAAACCCAGACTTTCAACTGAGACATTATGCATTTGTTTGCTTGCCACAGATGCTTGCCTTTGTGGAGGCATGAGGGGGACTTCCTTATCTCCCAACAGATTGATTTGTCCAGACCATATGCATCTCTGTCCTTAGAGCTTGCCTTTAGGTAAAACCTTCCCTTGGGTTCCTCCTTCTCCTTTTGCTCCTGCCTCCCTTCTCTCAAATGGTAGAGAAAGGATGAGGTTCTTGTCTCATGCACCTGTCGTTCTTTTGAGCTTCCTTCCTTTCTGAAAGGAAGAGAGAAAGAGAGAAAAGGTTTTTTCACCAGCCACTTGAAATTTTTTCAGATTCTTGCTTAGGTAGCAGAACTGTGAACAAAAGCCTTCAGCCCTTCAAAACTTAGCTCAGTCCCCATTCAAAGTGACCTCCATCCCTAATGCTCTGCTACTTCAGCTGTTTCTCTTTCAAACCATTCTGGTTGCCATAGCCATATTTTATAATTTCTTCATTCGCAGAACTCCATCCATTTTAGTTCAAAGCATGAGGAAGAATGCAAATCTATAGTACCAGTCCAAACCCATATTACACCCATGAAATGGGTCAAACAGACATCTATGACAAAATCAGGAATCAGGCCTAACAGTTTCCAGAAATAGTTTCTGAGAAAAGGTTAGGGTTTTTTAATGGAGAACTAGATCCTTATCTTAAACCCAGAGAAATTCCTGTTAGCTGAACAAGAAAGTCACAACAATTGAACCACATATGGGAATTGGAAAGGATCAGATATGGATTTTATTTTAGAAGAGCATAGTACCATTTCTGTACATAGAAGAACTATGTAGAGCCAAAATGTTTTAAATGATAAATTGGGAGCCTTTTAAAATATTATTTATGTAAGTATATTTTTCCTGGTATATTTGACACTCTTTCTTACCATGACCAAATATAAAGTTGTCAGCATACCAGAGTTCAATCTCTGACTTTTCCATTTGCCAGCCATATGACCTTGATGAAAATGACTTCTCCATTTAGGATTTAGTTTCTTCTGCAAAATGAGGCCTTTGGATTATAAATGATCTCTATAAAAGTTTTTCTAAATCAAACATCTTTTCTAATTCAAACTGTGATCTGAAGCGCAAAGGAAAAGAGGGGAGGAATCAGGTCCAACTTCTTTCATGGCAAGGCAATATAGCTGGGTAGTAGTTTGGGGTCCCCGAATATTTCCCTGGTGTGTATGTGTGTATCCTGGTACGCTAAACAACACATATTTTGCCACATGTGCTTTTTAAGCTTAAGTCCTCTTTTTCTTAGACTTCACATGAATTTATGGGAGTGTATGCTCCTGATTTGGGGGATATTTTGTACCACCTATTTTTATCATGCCATCTTTGCAAATAACCATTTCTTAAAACTAATCACACTACTGGCCAATTGAAATCAACTGATAATGAAAGAACCACATTTCTGGGGACTTATGAGCAATCCTTACTTGTCAAGGTTATTTCTAAAGTCCTACATGAAGAAGTTACCAACTGGCCTTTAGGACCCAGCCTAATAATGTGAATGGTGGTTTAGGGTAAGTAGACCCTAGAGCTATCTAACAAAGTAAATTATTTCATTGTTGTCATTAGTTTGACATTTGTCAACCAGCATTGTTTATTTTTCTTTCTGAGACATCTGACGTTCTAGAGTTTTTTTGTCTTTATAGTTTTTACAAATACCAAAGAATAGGAAAAGCTGAACCACATTTAGACTATGTTCATTTTTAGATCTTTTGGTGCTTACAAATCCAAGGTTGAGTTATCTGGGTCACTCACTTATAGACATTTCTTTCCACACATTGTCATCTGAGGCAAAAGGAAGAAATTTGAAGAACTCTTTCATCTTTTTTCCTCTTTTCCCCAAGACAAATAGCAAAATCTCCAGATTCAGCAGGTCCATAAATTTTCCAGAAAACCTTTTCATGGAAGGTACTAGGACTAATAATTTTCTATCCAAAACTTCTTATTTGTCTGTCTTCTGCCATCACCAATCAGGATTTGGGAAATATTCTTGGTGAAAATCATGATAAACTAACACTTTAAAATAAAATCCTTTCACTGGATTTTAATTTTGCAAAGCTAAAGTTTTTGTATCCAAGTGAAATGCCCCAACTCCAATTTCTAAGAGCCACTCAGTTTTAAGTTCTACTCTCATTTTGGTATGGGCACCCCTAGGGCATCACAGTCAGAAATAAAATATATGATCTCTCAAGCAAAGACATTATCTCTGCTAATCTCAGCATGTTGTCAACTACAAAGCCCAGTCCTCCAGTGTTTGCATCACCATTTCAACTCACTTTACCCTGATTCACATGGTCAGGAATAGGGTGGGGGAGAATTAATAATTGCCACAAATGCAGTAAAGTAGAGCAATGAACAAAGAATAAGCAAGTTGTACTTGTTTTGTGGTTGGGAGATAAATTCTTGCATTGGCCAAAATGTAACTCCCTTCCTCTAATCCCTTGCCACTCAAGTTTCAGTTGTCAGCCCAAGCCCACTTTGAGATTAGTTTTGGTATGTTCAGAACTAGTGAATCCTTGTCTGGAAACAAGTTATTAGAAAATTGAATGAGTAGGGTTTGGGCATTGTAATGAATCCAAAAATCCATAATTTTCTTTGTCAGATAGTGTAGACCTAGAGCTGCTTATCCTAACCACAATTCAAGCTGGGTCCCTAAAGGGCAACTGGCAACTTTCCCATGTAGGACTTTGGTAGTAACCTTGACAGGTAAGGATTACTCATAAGCCCCCAGAGATGTGCCTTGGCTCCAGCCACAGCCATAAACATGCTTAGCCTCTTTGTTTCAACTAATGCCCCAGTACCCACCATAACATTTTTTATCTTGTTTCCTCCTTCCTTCCTTCCTTCCTTCCTTCCTTCCTTCCTTCCTTCCTTCCTTCCTTCCTTCCTTCCTTCCTTCCTTCTTTTTTTCTTTCTTTCTTTCTTTCTTCTTTCTTTCTTCTTTTTTTCTTTCTTTCTTTCTTTCTTTCTTTCTTTCTTTCTTTCTTTCTTTCTTTCTTTTCTTTCTTTCTTTCTTTCTTTCTTTTTTTTATCATTAAGTGATCTGCCTAGGGTCATACTGCTAATAAGTTTATGAAGCAGAATTTGAACTTGGGTCCTCCTGACTCTAGAACCATTATTCTATCCACTGTCCTACCTATCTGCCTCACACCACAACCATTTGTAAAGCCCATAATTTTGACTTCTGTTAGGGGGCAAGTGGCAGGTATGATTTGAGCAAATGGCATAATGTCACATTTTAAGCCTCTGGCATCCAAAGCCCCTCCAGAAGACTCAGAAGTGATAAGTGTGTGTCAGTAATACTATCTTATGCCAGCAAATACTATCCAGTAAAATGGAAGTACCCCAAAAGCTAGATTACCTTTTTTTTTTGTTTTTTGATCTCTAGCACCTAGAATAGTACCTGGTTTGTTGCAGGTACTTAATAATGAAGGTGTAATCATAAGAAAATTATAGTAAATTTTTTTATTCATATATTAGTAGAATCTCCTTTTTAAACGTATACATTAATATTTTATCCTCACAATCATCTAAAGAAGTAAGTGCTCTTATTATCCCCATTTTATTGGGCAAACAGAACTGACTTGCCCAAGTTTATACAGCTAGTATAAGGCTAATTAAATTCAAGTCTAAAATTCAGAGTCCATATCTAAAACTATACTCTGTGCCATATAGCTGTTCAAGAAAACCAAACTAAAAAGAACAGTATATTCTGTCATTCTTCACTGTTTCTATCAGCATAAAATGCTTTATACAAATCATATTTCCCATCTCATTAAAAGTGTTTTTATTTTCTGTCCTGCTAAGTGGATAAGAGTGGGCAAGTTTTGCCATTTCCTCCAAATCATCAGATTTATAGTCTCATAGCAATAAGAACTGGAAGGAACCCTAGAGAACAGCACGTCCATCTCTCTCATTTTACAAATAACAATGTTGAAATCCTGAGTGGTGAACCAAGATCCAAACCCAAGCCTTTGCAACTGCATTTAATATAACTACTTTTTTTTTTTGAGGGATGGGAGGATTAGGGACAATGTTCTATTCAGTCTTCTGTGTTGCTACTGTTGTTTTTCTCCCTTAAGATGAACCCCCAATTCATCTGTTTTTTCTGAATGTAAACCAGTTGTTTTATGATGTTTTAACTTGTCCTACTTCCTACTTCTCCCACCTTCGTCTCGGATAATAAGATGACCGATTATATCTCTTGCATGGAGAGAGAACACAGCTGCTGTTGTTCCCCCAAGGACAGCATATAAAACTATGAAAGATAACAGCCTCTGGTGAAGGTTACCCTCCAGTGGCCTCTGCCTTTCCAAGCTCTGGGTAGGAGGTTCAGGATGAAGCTTCGGGTGGCAGAATCTGAACTGTTAGAAAGGGTGATACATTTATAGCCTTCCCTGGAACTAGATCAGTCAAAGAAAATGTAATTCATAGAGAGAACAGTATATGGAAGAAAAAAATTTTAAAATAAAATTCCAGACAGGCTCTCTTACCAATTCATCCAGGAGACAGCATAAGAACACAGATGACATATTCCCCTGAGATCTCTTTCAGTGGCATCTGAGAAAAAAGGAACTATCAAAGCAACAAACTTGAAGATGTGTTTGTAGAAAGGATACCTGCAGTGTCCTGGGTCACTGGTTGCAGTTTGTTGTTGAGGGTGGGAGCAGACGTTAGTTGGTCCTTCTTTTCTTGTTGTTCAATCATGTTCCACTCTTTATAACCCCATTTGAGGTTTTCTTGACTAAGAAAAAGTGATTTGCCATTTCTTTCTCCAGTTTATTTTACAGTTGAGGAAACTGAAGCAAAAAGAGTCAAGAGACTTGTCTAGAGTCACACAACTAGTGTGGGTCTGAAGCCAGATTTGAACTCAGGAAGATGAGTCCTCCTGATTCCAAGCCCAGTGCTCTATCCACTGTGCCACACAATTGTCCCCCATTTGATAAAATGGGGAAGACGTACAGTGAAGTAAACATGTAAAAAGAACATTGAATTTGGAAAGAAAAAAAAAAAAAAGCTCAGGTTGCCAAGCTTGCTGTTTGGTGGCTGTTTGATTTTGAACAAATTATTCCGCTCTCTGAGTTCAGTTTTCTCATCTGTACAACGAGGAGGTAGGATTAGCTTCTCTCCCCATTCACTGCTAATATTCTGATTTTCACACCTGCCATTACATTGTATCTGTTCAATTTTGCCACAGAGGAAATTCAGCATATCCTAGATACAGAGAGAAAACATCAAAGAAAAATATCTTTCATGGGATTATAATGCTAGAGCTGGAAGGAAACTTGTAAGGCCTTTTAGATCAATCCCTTCATTTAACAGATGAGGAAACTGAGGCAGATAGGAGGTAAATGACTTGCTCAAGGACACACAACTATTTATTGTTCAATTCTGCATTTGAATTCAGATCTTCCTCACTCCAGACTCAGCCCTCTATTCATTGCACTACCTAGAATGTCACATCTGGGTCATGAAGTAGTCCATGATTTATTTAGAGAATCTTAGCGTTGGGAGTGGTCTCAGAGATATTTAATGTAATTCATATTTTAAACAGAGATCTCTCCTTGAATATCCCTGTGGTCATCCAGTCTATCCTTCATGTTCTGCAGTGAGCTTATGTCACTTTTGTGCAGGTCTAACTATTAGGAATTTTTGTCATATATAAAACTGAAATCTCCTTTGTTCCTCATTCACCTCTTGCTCCTCATGCATGTTCTCAGGCTCAGCAAAAAAAATCAAGAATCCCAGGATTTATGATGACAATTATTGTTAAAAGAAGTCCTAGATTGAATGAACGCTCCATACTGAAAGTATCACTTTTATTCTTTTCCCAACACCTAGCTCGGTGCTTTTTGCCTGGTCACTAATTAATTAATGATTGTTTGGAGGAATGCATGATGGATTCCTAAGAAGGTTTATGACAGGAAAAAGGGAGAACTTTCTCAGCAGGCAATATGACAAAAGAAGAAGCAGAAACAAAGAAGAGATGGCAAAGTCTCTATGATTCAGAAGACAGTGTAAGAAAACCAGCCTGGCTAGAAGATTTGAAAAGATGAATAACTGGCAATAAGTTTAGATAGGTAGGCTGGTACAAGTTGTGGATGGTTTCAAATGCCAAGGCAAGAAGTTTGACTTTTAGCCAATAGTGACAGAGGTGGTGTTAAGGATTTGTTTATATGTTTGTTTTAATCTGTGGAATGACATGACCTCATCCATATCAGATATTTAACATTACCATGGGACATGCAGTTTATCTTAAGGCCTTTTGGAAGAAACATACTCATAATTACTCACATTTCTACTGTTCTTTAAGATTCTTCAAGATAACTATTAACTTTTCTAATGAAGGGAATCCTTATTTTATATCTGAGGAAACTGAGGTCAAGTTATTTACCCAAAAGTACATAGCTGATGTCAGAGCCTGGAAATGCACCCATATTTCCTGACTCCCAATATTTTTTCCCCTTGAGTCAACTTGGGGTTTTTTCCATATATTTTGAGAATTTTATTTTTTAAACTTAAAAATGTTATTCTGCAGAGTGATGCATATATTTGACTAGACTGCCAAAAGAGTTCAGAACTAGAAAAAAGGTTAGGAATCCTTGCATTCTATCATGGTACCTTGGATAAGACTGTAGCCTGTGATTCCAGAGTAGAGAATTATGAAGACTTAGTCCTAATATTCAGCCATTTCAGCAGTAGCAGTGACATGGCATAGGCTAAACAAAAATTGGAAAGGAAAAAAATACATTAAATAGCCTCCCAACCTGAGCTATTCCAGTGTTGGCAATTGACATTTCTTCCTGGAGAAACAGACAAATCTGTTTTAGATTCCCTACCATGCCATGGTTCTGTGGATCTAAAGAAAAATTGGCTTTGTAAAATTCCTGTGCTGATTTTTTTTTGGCCTTGGAATCACTGTTAGCATATTGGATAAAGTTCTTTTTCACAAGAAAACTCTAGTTTTCATCTATCTTCTGTTGCATCAAAGTGTAAATCTAGCAATAGTGTGTGGCTATTGGTGCTTTTGTTAATGGTGAGCAAAGTTAGTTATTCCCTCTTGTCTAGCCCCATTAATATATAGTTAGGCTCCAAAAGTGGACTGAACCAGGTAGGAAGGGAAGTGACAAAAACAGAAGCAGAGACAGGAAGGAAAGAGCAAAGGGTCTGTATGATTCAGAAGATTGTGTGAGTCAACCAGCCTGGCCAAAGGCTTTGGAATGAATAGCTGGAAATCAGGTTAGAAAGGAGAACCTTAAGTGCTAGGAAGTGCTGTTCTTTCCCAAATATTTTATTAGATCATGACTTTCTTCCTAGTCACCTCTTTTAGTAGGACTAATTCTCCATTGTAGGATTAATTTTCTTTTAAAGGAAAAAAAGTGCCTTAGAAAAGCTAACTCTAGTAATATCCCAATTTCCCTAATATCCAATTGTTAACTCTTTTGCCTAGGGGAATCTGGATCAGATGAGGTGTGAGTCCTGAGGGTAAGAGATCCTCTAACAGCAATGGGATCCCCTTGGCCCATGGCAGGTTGCCTTTTATTTAGCCTTCAGAGACTTTTTCAGGGGTTTTCCCAGGCCCCAGCTGGGAGCAGTTCAAGGGACTAATCAGTGAGACCACTTAACTTAAGGGTGTTGTCTAGGAAAAGTGTGTTTTTCCTAGGGTTTGAGAGTCCCCCCAAAGGAGACACAGGTTACATCAGAGTCCCCCCAAAAGGTTAAAAGGGATACAATTTACACCATTTCCCTCCAAAAGATCTCAGTTTACATCAGATCCATATGTTCCCTTCAATGGGAAGCTATAGACATAAGTCAATAAAATCTTCTATACAAGTCTGTGCCCCTAGCTAAGAAGATCCCAGCAATGATACTAATATCTATCTTCTTAAGCTTCATTTGAGCAATAGAACATGCCAATAAGCAATTCAAATGGCAAGCCACTTTATATTAAGGCTGGCTTAAATGACTGAATGATTTGAATTAAAAAAAAAAAAAACTTTGAAGTTCATCAGGGGACAAAATTCTAATGTCCTCATCTTTATCCTTTATGGTAGTTTGCCTCCCGTGTGCACATTTATACAATTATGTAGAAAGTGACCAGCAAGTACTGTAGTTTCATCATCACTAATTAATGTTTTAGCAAATATTTATAATATTCATATTTCCCCTCCTGTATTCCTTATCACACATGAGAGCTGGTTTCTTGTGAATATTTGTACAGTTATATACAAGGTGACCAACAGCTATTTGATTTCATCTTAATTTATTAATATTTACTAATTAATATTAATATTTCTCTTTGGAGTTTGTCTCTTATGTATAAGTTTATATAATACAAAGTGGCCAACAGCTATTTAATTTCATCATAACTAATTAATATTTGTAATTATCTTTCACATATTCTGGTCTGATCCTTGTCATAAATGCAAGTTTGTTTCTTATATGAAAATCTGTACAATTATACAAGGTGACTAGCAGCTATTTGACTTCTCAACTTATTAATATTTATTAATTAATACTAAAATTTTTTCTTACATATTCTGGTCTCATCTTTGCCATGGAAAGTTTGCTATGCGAGTTTGTCTCTCATATACTAGTTTGTACAATTATATAAATGGCAACTAACAAGCAGCTATTTAACTTCATGACAAATTAATATTAATATTTGATTCACATACTCTGGTCTCCTCATCTTTGTCAGACATTAAAATGTGTCTCTCTGTTGTACAAGTTTGTACAATACATAGAAGATGACCCACAGCCATACTAACTTCATCTTTACTAATTCATATTTTAGCAAATATTAACATATTAATATTTGTCTTTCATGTGTGGATATGTTTTTATCTTTGTTACACATGAGAGTTTGTTTCTCTTTCAGAAGTTTATATAGTCTTGTACAGCTATTCTAACTTAATCTTCACTAATTAATATTAATGTTCATCTCTCCTATACTCTGGTATCCTTATCTTTGTTACACATGGGACAGTGTTTTGGGAATGCACCTCTCATATCCAGATTTGCATAATTTTGTACAAGATGACCACAAGCTACTCCAACTTTTATCGTCACTAATTACTATTTGCTAATTAACATTAATATTTGTCTTTCATGTATTCTGCTGTCTTCATCTTTGTCCTATATGAGAATTCATTGCTTATGCACGAATCTGTATAGACGTACATGTTGACCAACAGCTATTCTAACTTCATCACTAATGACTATCTATAGAATTCTCTCTTTTCCATAGTCTTCTGGCAACTATATAACATAAAAGAGTAGCGTGTAATTACTTTTCTCTTTCAGACTTACTCTTAACTCTCTCTGCATTGGAACTCAAAGATAAAGTGATAGGGGTGACCCTTATTGGGCACAGTACAGTTTATGGATCAGCTACTATGAAAAGTTTAGTCAAACATGGCACTTTTTAACAATGAAGTGATTTTGGCCAATTCCAATAGACTTGTGATGGAAAGAACCATCTGCATCCATAAAGAACACTGTGGGGTTTGAATGTACATAACCATTTTTATTGTTTGCTTGCTTTTTTTTTTCTTTCTCATTTTTTCCTTTCTTGATCTGATTTTTCCTGTGCAGCATGATAAATATCTAAATATATATACTGGAATTGCACATGTTTAACATATATTGGATTACTTGTTATCTAGGAAAAGAAAAAAATAGGTTTTGCAACGGTGAATGTCAAAAACTATCTTTGCATATATTTTGAAAATAAATAGTTATTATAAAAAAGTTGTCAGAAAAGAATTTTTTGGACATAAGGAGAATGTAAACTTTATGAAGACAGAAACTATTTAATTTTTTTTTTCTGTGCCTCTAGCACCTACCATAGTGCCTGGCAAATGGCTATCTAAGCCTGTGATTTTATTGGTTTCCATTCTTAACTGAGCCTTAAGGAATTCTGTGGAATACTGAGAAATTAATACAAATCACACAGCTTGTATCTGAGACAATGTATTTGAACTTAGGTCTTGTTGACTCTAAAAGCAATATTGTATCTTCTTTGACATGTTTCTCCTCACCTTGCACATAGTAAGCATTTAATTAATGTTTGTTGAGTTGAATTATACAAATAATACCAGCATTACAATTATTTTAGTATACAAGAGCCCTATTCCACTTCCATCTCTTGGGCCCATAACCCTTTTCAATAGTCATTAGGTACAGACCATCTGCCCTATCATTAAATCCCTAGATCCATGGAACTATTCTGCCTGCCATAAATCTATTTTCCTCTTTATGTGTTGTCTTCCTCAATTAGAAAATGGATTTGAAAGTAATTTATTCATTTTTCTCTTTGTATCCCAGTGCTTATCCAATTGTATGACATACAGTAAGTGGTTAACAAATGATTTTCCTTATTTTCTGTTTTAGTCCAAGGAACACAAAACCCAGTATGTGACCACAGAAAGCTATTGTACTCACCTGGTTTTCCCTACCACACTTTCCCTGTTGATAAACCAAAAATACAGATTTTGATTTCAAAAGTGATGGCATGTCCTTTAAATTAAAATATTTTTAATATTCAATGAAAATTAAGTACAGTAAGATTTTATATTTTTTAGTGAGTTGTGTGATAATAAAGATGTGGCTTAAACTAGCTGATTTTCTTATTTGTTCTCCTGAGTTCTGAATTCAAATTAAGTATATTTAGGACAGTGATGTTTCAGTCTTTAAATATTGTAGCTCGGAGGAGGTGGCATAAAGATGGCAGAGTAAAAACCAGAACTCACCCAAGTTCTCACCCAAATCTTTCCAAATTGTTTAAATAATGACTCTAAATAAATTTTAGAGTGTCAGAAAGTTGAGGAGTAAGATACCCTAACAGCATTTGGGGGTCCACAGGCCAGTGTCACAGGTTTAATGAAAGAAATCACAGTCCCAGTCTGCAAGTTGAAGTTGGCAAAAAAAAAAAAGGGTTTATTTACACTGAGCAGTTCTCTTATGGCTCAATCAGGATTAGGAAAGTAGGGTGTATTGGGAGACAGAGTTCAAATTTATTTAGCCTTCTGTGGCCCCAGGGCAAGGAATGATCTGCAGATAAATTGAGGGAGTAATCTACAGGTCAATTATGGGTGGTGGTTTATTCTCGGAGCCAGAAATTAAAAAGTGATCTCCAAGTGAATTGAAGGTGGGGATTATTTTTGGAGTTTCTCAAGGCCAAGTAAAAGGGTGGGGAAGGGTTGTCAAGAGATTCAGGGTTTTCTGACCCAGGCTTCCCACACAAAAATCAGGGAACCAAAGAGTCCTATTACATCAAGAACACACAAAAAGAAAAAAAAAAATGGTGTTATGTGCCTGTTATCCCTGCTGCTGGGGAGGTTAAGGCTCGTAAATCTTTTGAGCTTGGGAGTTCTGAGCTGCATTAGGACTAAAGCCAATGGAGTGCCTGCATTAAGTTCATCATTAATATAGAGAGTCTTAGGGAGGAGGGCTCTGCCCAAGGAGAACTGAAGCTGCCTAAGGCAGAAATGGAGTAGGTCAAAGGCTCCATGCCCATCAAAAGTGAAGTATGACTTAAGTGTCTATTACACTTCTAGATTGAATAAAATAAGAACCAGTCTGGGGGGGGGGGGGGTCGGGAAGGAAGGGAGGGAGGCGGGAAGGGAGAAAAAATAAGTTGTCATGTCTTTCTGGGCTTTAGTTTTTACATCTGTGAAATAACCTCTAAAGTCATTTCCAATACTAAATCTGTTATCCTTTAATGAATGCTACTTTTTTTTTTTTCAAAAACCAGTGGGTTTTTTTGGTGGTGGTTGTTATTTGTTTCTATAAATGAACTATAGGAAATGACAGCATGTGGGGTGGGGTGGGGTGGGTAATCTTGAAGATTTCCTGTAGTCCAACAAAGGAGGCTACTTGTATTAAGTCAGCCGATAGAATTAAGTAGAGATGAGCCAAGGGGTGAGGAAAGGGGAAAAGTGAATAAGCATATAGAGCAACTACTAAGCACTAGGTGCTTTGCTACACTTTTTATAAATATCTCATTTGATCCTCACAATAACATAATAGCAAGTTATTATCCCTTTTTTACAGTTGAAGAAATTGAGGCAAACAGAATGAGTTCCTCTAGTAAATATCTTAATTTGACCTCAGGTCTTCCTTGGGCCTTTGACTCAAGGCCCAAATACTCTCTACTGCACTTCCTGTGAGAGCAGATTATAGGTCAGCAATAAATTCTTGTTGAATTGAATTGAACCACTCTAGTTTCATCTTCATTAGAATATCAACTAGTTGAATTTTGTCACAAAAATGCTGTGAAAAAGGACTTGCTTCCCACAAAAGATTCATGTCTTGCTTTTAACATATATGGATAGTGAGACCCTAGGCTTAGTAGCTTAATTTTTCAGTGCCCAGGTAAATCTCCTAGAACATTAAGCGAAGTTTACAAATGTAACCCAAAAGTCAGTAACAAGAATTAAATCTTTTCTCCTACAATTGAACTAGCCCCCAGATTAGTGTCCCACACAATAGTTCATTCATTTTTCATTCTGTTGAGAAATCTATTTGATGTTTTTTCATCCTACTGATTTTTTAATCATCATTTCTTCAGATGTCTGAAATTTACATGGAATTTCCCTAAGCATTGTTTCAACATTATTCATTGGGCAGAGTTAGGATGGCATAGAAGAAAGTGACATATCAATTAGCATTTATTAAGTGACTATTGTGTACCAGGCATTATGCTAAGTGCTAAAGATCCAAAAAGAAGCAAAAAACAGTCTCTGCCTTTAAAGAGTTTATAGTCTAGAGTCAAAGAATCTGGGTGTAATTTGCTTCTCTTTTCTTTACTCCCCATGTCACTTTACGTAAGTGATTAAATTCTGGATATGCTTCTTCATTGAAAGAATTGATGTGGTTAGTGGCAGTTGCAAAGAGTTGTGGGAATCCCCTCTGGTCAACACAGGTCCAATGTGAAAGAATTCACAAACCCAAAAAGTCTGAATGGCAAAAGGAAAGTTTATTGGCACTGAGAAGCCAGCTTTGCTAGGAAGACAGACTTCTTAGTAATAAGGTCCTGGCAGAGAAATAACAAGAGGTTATCACTGAGAAGAAGGTCTCTTCACAGCAGACAGGAGTCGTAGTAGGCAGCTGTGCCAAGAGCAGAGGTCCTTTGCAAAGCATAACCCTACTTTGGACTTCTGCAAAGATTTGGAGTTCAGAATAGTCCTTTGTATTGGTGATCTGGGAGTAGGACTTCCTTTAAATGAGATTCCTTCAATTTTGTCACTGCTTCCAGGCCTAGATTTCCAGTTGAATGAGACCACTTAAGTTGGAGCTACTGAGAGTGGTCCTGGGCTAATCTTAATGAAACCACTTAACTGCCCTGAAGGGTGGGTCTCTGTCACTTTCAGAGCTCACCCCCATGGCTTTCCCCAAAAAAGTCAGGGGGATAGTTTCAGGGTTCACCTCCATCAGAATGATGGGGCTAGATTTAGAGCTTCTTAAACTTTTTAAATTCATGACCCTTTTTTGCCCAAGAAATTTTTATATCAAATACAAAAGTATATAAAATAGGTATACAAATCAATCATTTACTGAAATAAATCACAGTTGCACAACTCCCACATTCAGTTATGAGACCCGATTTGGGGTTGCAATCCATATTTTAAGAAGCTAGGGATTGGATATTAGATATTAGGGATAGGATATTAGAATTGGTAGAAAATCTGATTATCATCTGCTCCAACATCTTCATTTAATAAATGAGGAAACTGAGGACTAACATTAGAACTAAACTTCCTTATCCAAAATCATACAATTCATTAGCCTTAGAGCTGTTTGTTGCAGTGAATTCCTAGAAACTTCAATGTGGCTATCCAGTTAAGATGGAAGTTCCTACCAGACCCCAAGTGTTTCCATAAACACTTTGGAAGAGATTTTAAAATCAAGAAGACCAAAGATAAGCATTAATAATCTCCATTCAGCCCAAGACCGTACAAAAAGGCAGCTAGAAGCATGTAGGCACTGGGAAAGGGATCCATCAGAAATCCTGGAGCCAGCATCAGCTCAGATGAACAGCTTGAAGCCTTAGAATCCTCTGAGTCAAGGATGTTCTACTGAAATCAAAACTCAGCCACTCTGAGTTTTTAAGTCCTGCTCTAGCTAAGGACTTGACAGAAGAACCTGATTCAAGTCTAATCTCACTGGGACCAAAATATAAGAATATGTAATCACATATTGTTGGAGTACAAGGGTTCAGGGGTTCCCCAAAATCTGTTGGGCTTCTGGGCCAGTGTTAAGTGTATCCCAAAAAGAATTTGGAAGCTTAGATAATTTTTAAACCAAGAAGCAAAGTTTTATTATAATTCTAATGCCAATTAACAAGGGCTAAATCTCAAAAGAGGAATATAGCAAAGAGCAAGGAGCAAACAGGTAGACTTGTAGGGAAAACTGTTGGAGATGAAGTTGGGGAGTGGAGAACAAAGAACAGAGTAGAATGAATGGCATCAGAGGTGGGGTTCACAGGATTGGTGGGAAGTTTGAAAATGGAGGCTACCAATAACCTTTTTTCTTTTCTCATGAAACCAAGAAGTGCTCATTATTTGGGTCCAAGTGCAAGATAGTGGCCCAGACTTTTGGGTGACAAACCAGACATCCTTGAAGGATAGCTTAATGGAATAAAGATATCAGCCCCAATTCCCTTTCTTTCACACACATTCTCCAAGGTTGTATCACATATCTCTCAATAACAACATTCCTAAAGTGACTACATCATTCCCAAGGCTTGGTGGCCTGGGGTTTCTTGAAAAGTATTAAGATTTCTACTACATCATTCCCAAGGCCAGATAGCCTGGGAATTATTACTACAGCATCCATAAGGGGTGCACCACATCAACATGCACCTGAAACTAGAAGGATCTTGGCCCTGACCTATTGGAGGAATATGTATGGAACTGGTCTTCAGTGTTCACCTTAGGGCTCTGACCAGTAATGATCACAATAAGAGATAGAACCATTTCCTTATTAAGAAATTTACAAGGAGAAGAAAGGAAAGAGTTACCAAGGCCAGAATTGGACTACTAGGAAGAAGGCAGACTCCAGGGATTTTAGCAGAAAATGAAGCTTAATTTCATCCAGTTCATTGAATTGCAATGGCAGTGACCTCCAAAATACAGAAAAGTGAAACAAAATGTCTACTCCATCTAGTAGGGGCCAAAGTCAGAATTTACAATGTTCTGTGAATTTACTGGTACAGAGTGAAATAATTAAACGTGTTGACTTATACAATAAACTTTACAAATTTTTACATCTTTAAGGAAAAATAAAACTTTCAATGTTCAGTATGTCCTATTTAATTACTTATTCTACATGACTTGTCATTGAATTCATAAGGTTTTTACACAGATTTTAAAAATTTCTCATCATGAAACCATACTTTTGTCACATTGAATATTAACTTTCCCTTTGAGGAACAGCTTCAGGCTACAAAATAAACATTTAAAAAATCAATAGCTTTACTGTAATAAAATGGTTTTTAGAAAAACTCCTAGAAGAAATAATAGATAAGATCATAGGATTTGGAAACAGAAAGGATTTTAGATTTATTGATTATTAATTGATTAGAGGTCATTTACTCTAGTGTTCTTATTTTTATTGCTGTTCATTGATGTCCTACTTTTCATGATCCTATTTGGAGGTTTCTTAGTAAAGATAATGGAGTAGTTTGCCATTTCTTTCCCCAGCTCATTTTACACATGAGGAAACTGAGGCAAATAGGGTGAAGTAACCTGCCCAGGATCACACAGGTATTAAGTATTTGAGGCCAATTTTGAACTCTAGAAAATGAGTCTTCCTGACTCCAGGCCCAGCACTCTATGCACTATGGCGCCACCTAGCCATCCCACATTACCGGCTCATTTTTTTATTATTCAGTATCTGATCCTTCATGTCCCTATAGATTATTTCTCACTATCTTTTGAAGTCTGTCCAAATTCATGTTCATTTTTTCCATGAAGCTATTTATCTACCTCATCCTCTACCATTTTTTTTCCTTTTGACTTCAATCTTTCCCAGCATCAGGACCTCTTCCATTGAGTATCATCTTCTCATTATATGGTCAAAATATCTAAGTTTCAGCTTCAGTATTTTACCTTCCAGAGAATAACCTGAATTTATTTCTTTAAGTATTTTTCATCTTGCAGGTAAGTTATTGATATCCAAGAGAGGTGAATGAATTTGCCCCAGAATACTGCATGCAGTAAGTGGCAGAAATGAGACTAAAGTCCATTGACTTTAGTATCAATCATCTTTTCACAGTACAATAATATAGAATGAGAGAATTGTTCTTATTAAAATTTTTAATTACATTTTATTTTCTGATCTGGATTCTTTCCTTTCTTTCTATCCCCTCTTCTACTTAGTTAAGAAAGCAAGAAAGACAATAGCTCTTGTTAAAAGCACATAGTAAAATAAAACAAATTCCCTCGTTGGTCATGTCTCCCCTGAAAATAGTCTCAACCTGCACTATCAATTCATCACTTATCAGGAGGTAGAGAGCATGTTGTCATCTTGAGTCTTGGTACTGCAATTGGTCTTTC
This sequence comes from Antechinus flavipes, assembly GCF_016432865.1. Classification (NCBI taxonomy): domain Eukaryota; kingdom Metazoa; phylum Chordata; class Mammalia; order Dasyuromorphia; family Dasyuridae; genus Antechinus; species Antechinus flavipes. The sequence goes on from NC_067401.1 coordinate 161,354,513, forward strand.
TTTTGATCCAAATTCCTTAGTCCTTTAGAGTTATTTATTGTGATAGTGTATGAATTGTATGTTTTCCTGAATCTGCTTCCTTCACTCTGTATTGTTTCATTCAAATCTTTCTGAAATTAACTCCTTTATTTCTCATAGCACAACAATATTACCATAACTTGTATATGTGTGTATATCTATATCTATATTCCTATATCTATCTATATATTTAGAGAAAGAGAGAGAGAGACTAAGAGAGAGACAGAAACAGACAGGTAGGCAGGCAGACAAACAGAGTGCATATGTGTATTTGTGATGTACCAGAGGCCTTGGAAATGATGTGAAATCTAACCATTGTCAACCTTATCGCACACAAAGGGTGATCACATAAATGCTGTCTTGACAGCATGATTAAAGCTTGCTAAGATCACCAAATCAGTAAAAATTCTACAGATAAAGGACCCTTCCTTCCTCTGAGCAGGCACACTAGAGATGGTGTTCCCCTGCCAAGTAAAGTCAAAGCACCTTTTTTTATCCTGTATTAACATGTCCCACTTCCTGTTTTCCCATCAAGAAGTGGCTGACAAAGATATAATGTGCATGAGTTTTTCCTCAACTAGGACCCTCCCTAATTCCTACGGCTCTACACCCTGCCCTTATTCCCTTCTCCTTCTTTGTCTCTGCCTTCTTTAAATGGAGTCCTTTCATTTACAGCCTGTGGCTAGATCATTTAGATTAGCTCATATGCCTTTGATGAAATTAAAGGCATCTTGTGACTATGATAACTCCTTTTGTGAATTTCTCACATTCTAAACCACTCTCCCAAAACCTGGTGCTTCATTACTTATATTCCAACTGATGAGTTTCCCCTTAATTTCCAATTCTTTGTCACCACAAAAAAAAAAAAAAGCTGCTCTAAATATTTGTTTTACATCCCTTTCTTTAATCTATTTGGGATATAGACTTAGTAGAGAAATTGCTAGATCTTCAAAGGTATGCACAGTTTAATGGGTTTGGGGGCATAGTTCCAAATTGCTTTCTAAAATGGTTGGACCAGTTCAACACTTTCAACAGTGCATTTAATGTACCTATTTTCCCATAGCCAGATGTTATTTTCCCCCCCTTTTTTGGCCAACTCTGCCAAATTGTTAAATGTGGGGCAGAACCTCAGAATTGTTTTAATTTCCATTCCTAGTTATTAGTAATTTATATTTTTATATGGTTAACTTTAATTTCTTTCCCTGAAAACTGTCTATTCATATCTTATCACCATTTATCATTTGGAGGATGCTTCTAATTCTTATAAAATTTTATCAGTTGCCTATAAATCTTAAAAATGAGATATTATCAAAGGAACTTGTGGTTTTTTCTTCCATTTATTTGGTTCTTTTCTAATTTTATATGGCATTGGTTTTATTTGTGGAAAATACTTCCTAATTTTATGTAATCAAATTTCTAATGATTTCTAAGGTTACTTCTAGCTCTAATTTTCCAGCATAAGATCTGGAAACCACAGAGTACTTTATAAGTGCTTGTTGACTGACTGACATGCTCTCAGCTTTTATGACTCCGTGGCTGGCAAGCTTAACGGATGTTGCTAAATTAATAGTAGCTGACATTTACATGTTGATTTAAAGTTTTCAAGGTTGTACACATAATTTCATTTGATCTTAAGAAAACTTATAAAAAACTTATAAGAAAACTATAAAATTTAGTCATTTCAGTCATATCTGATTCTTCATAACCCCATTTGGGGTTTTCTTAGCAAATATACTGAAGTGATTTGCTGTTTCCTTCTTCAGCTCATTTTACAGATGAGAAAACTGATTTCCTTGACACACTTTGACACTCTCAAAGTCAAAGTGACTTGACACAGTTAGTAAATGACTGAGGCCAGATTTGAATTGATGAAGATGAGTCTTCCTGATGCTAATCTAAGCACTCTATCCACTGCATCACCTAACTGCCCAATTTTCCAGTTTCTTCTGCATGACAAACAGAATGACTGACAGTTCTACTAATAATTTAATTACTTATAACAGGGGGTACTGTTATTATTCTGGTTTAACAGAAAAAGAAACAGATTTATCCAAATCATGTGACTTGAATTTAGATGTTCTTGATGCTACAGAAGATAGATATTAAATCCTTTACACCATCTGGAATATTTAAAAAAAAAAAAAGTTTTTTAATCATTTAGTGTTAAGGTTTCTCCCACTGAAAAATACTTAGTAACAGCTAACTTTTCTTTCCTCTTGTTACTTTTGTACTCTCTTCTAATTTTATTCAAAACCAGACTTGAGGCCAGAAACTTAGAAACTTTTAAGTGCTAAATCTCTCTTTTTTTTTTTTTTTTTGAGCTTCCCTACTTTTTAAAGCCTATTTAATATCTCTTTGATTTGGTATCAGAGCTTCTTTGGAAAGCTATAAGTATAATTACCTAGCCTTTAGCAAAGACTCCTTTAAAAAAAAAAAAAAAAAAAAAAAGAGCTTCTATGTCTTTCTCATTGAATTACTAAGGCAATATATCCAGGCTTCTACATAATAGCTGCATGCTTCTGGTGGGGAGGGGGAGAGAGAGGGTCGAAGAAGGAGGTGGAATGTGAGGAGGTGAGGGAAGATAACTTTCTAGGAGATGGCTAAAAATAGCAATAAGCAAGGTATAAGGGTTAATTGGGCACAAATAAATCGGTGAAATAATTAATTGAAAAGTGAGAGCTGCATGTATCCTATAAACATTCATATGCAAATTTGAAAACTGAGACCTGGGTTTTAGGCCCAATTATATGTCCAACATATTTTGATGGAAGTGGATTTCTTTGACAAAGAAACCTGAGTTTCAATTGATAAACGATGGCCAAAAGCAGCTACACCCAAAGAAAGAACACTGGGAAACGAATGTGAACTATCTGTATTTTTGTTTTTCTTCCCGGGTTATTTATACCTTCTGAATCCAATTCTCCCTGTGCAACAAGAGAACTGTTCGGCTCTGCAAACATATATTGTATCTAGAATATACAGCAACATATCCAACATATAAAGGACTGCTTGCCATCTAGGGGAGGGGGTGGAGGGAGGGAGGGAAAAAAAAATCGGAACAGAAACGAGTGTCAATATAAAGTAATTATTAAATAAAAATTTTAAAAAAAAATTATATGTCCAAGTCTCTGCCTCTCCAAGACCAGAGGTTTTTTAATTTATAAAAGGAGAGAGAGAACCTATAAGACCATTTAAACTCTACAATTCTGTGCTCTGACATTCTCCTAATCTATATAACATATATATAGTTTTGAAAGTTTTACAAATTTTACATGTCCCAGAGAGCTCCCTCTATTTGAATAAATAAATAAAATTGAAAAAGACACCAGGAAAAATGTTTAGACTCAATCTTAAGTGGCACATGCAAGGCCTTCCAAAGCCATTTATCCAAATTCATTCTATAACACATCTTCAGGATGACCACTAATTGTGCATTATACAATCATTAAAAGGGGAAATCATATCTTTTTCTCAGACTGATAAATTGTTGACTAATCTCTCAAAATTGAGTCAGTTTTACCTGTAACAAATCATGGTACCACAATTTGTGGAGGCATTGAGGTACCCACAGTGGCGAGAACAAAGGCTCTTGCATCTGAAGGTAGAGGGTTCAGATCCTGTCCTTAACACTTTTTATCTATGTGACCTGAGGAAAAAATCTTTAACCTTTAAGCTTGGAGAAAGAATGGCCCCCGCCCACTCTTTGTGCAAGTTTATATATTAATTGAGTATGGTCCAATTACTATTTAGCCTCATGTGTTTGGGACCTCAGTGCATCAACTCAAGCCTCAGCCCATTACATCTGTGGAATTCAGTTTTTCCCCTTTTGATCCTGCCAGATAATAATAAATCTAATAAGCCAGATTTATTATTCCAGCACTGATCTTAAAGACAGTGATAACTTACATGTATGTAGTAAAGTTCCAGAATGTTTTTTAATAATAATGCTGTGATTCAGATAAATGAAGTGTTATTATCATCACCTCCATCTGAAAGAGAATGAACTGAAACACAAATTGGCCAAATTTGACTTTCCCTTACAAAACTGATCAAGAATGAGGATATGAACTCGAGTCTCCATGTCTAGTATGCTTTTTCAAAATAATAAAGAGTTTTACATGAATGCATTGCTGGTGGAGTTGTGAACTGATCCTACCATTCTGAAGAACAATTTAGAACTATGCCCAACCTGGAGAGAGTTATAAGAACCGATGCTAAGTGAAGTGAGCAGAAACAGGAGATTACTGTACTCAGAGCAACAGGAAGATTATACAATGATCAATTCTGTTGGACATGGCTCTATCCAACAATGAGATGATTGAGGCCAGTTCAAATGATCTTGTGATGAGGGAGCCATCTACACCCAGAAAGAAGACTGTTGGAACTGAGTGTGGTTCACAACATAACATTGTCACTGTTTTTGTTGCTGTTCATTTGCATTTTTTTCTTACTCATTTTCTTTCCTTTTTGATTTGATTTTTCTTATGCAGTAAGAAATATGTTTACATATATTGGATTTAACATATTTTAACATGTATAACATATATAGGATTGCTTGCCATCTAGGAGAGGAGGGAATAAGGGGAAGGAGGGGAAAAATTGGAACACAAGGCTATGTAAGAGTCAATGTTAAAAAATTATCTGTGCATGTTTTGAAAATAAAAAGCTTCCCCCCTCCCAAAAAAAAAAAAAAAAAAAAAAAAACTATGCCCAAAAGGCTATCAAACTGTGTATACCCTTTTATCCAGCAACAGTACTACAAAGTCTGTTCTCAAAGAAATCATAAAAAAGGGGAAAGGATCCACATGTACAAACATATTTATAGCACCTCTTTTTGTGTTGGTAAGGAATTATAAATGGAAAGAATGCCCATCAATTGGGGAATGGCTGAACAAATTGTGATATATGAATATAATGAAATATTATTGTTCTGTAAAAAATGACAAGAAGGCAGATTTCAGAAAAACCTGGAAAGATTTACATGAACTGATGCTGAGTGAACAAAACCAGGAAAACGCTATATACAGTAACAACAACATTGTGCAATGATCAACTTTGATAGACTTAGCTCTTCTCAGCAATGCAATGACAAGGGACCATAATAGAGGATGTGTATCCACATCCAGATAAGGAACTATGGAGTCTGAATGCTGTTCAAAGCATACTTGTTTCACTTCCCCCCCCCCCCCCCTTTCTTGTGGTTTTTCCCTTTTGTTTGATTCTTTCACAACATGACTAATGGGTAATAATAGTTTTAGCATTGCCTTATATTATTATGCCTCTGTATACCCTCTCCCAAAATTAAATGTTTCCTTGTAACAAAACAAACAAAAACATATAAGCTAATCCAACTGACACTGTAGAAGTATCTAGCAGCGTACATTTATACTCTGTAGCTCTATTATAATCATTTACATTGTTTCAATAATCCTTTGGTTTACTCTGTATCATTGCATACAAGTACTCCCAGCTTTCTCTTAATTTTCATTTATATTTTTTAAATAATGCAGTCATATCCTATTATATTTTTATGTCAGTTTGCTCAGCTTTTAATCAATGGACACTCATTTTATTTTCAATTTTTGATACTAAGAAGAAAGTTACTATCAATATTTTGATACATAAAACACCTTTTTTTCTTTTTTAAGTCCTAGACTCATGTTCTTTCTACTCTTACCACATTGCATCTTGATATGTACCTGATTTCATATTATTGAGAAAATTATTATAACTCTTCATTCTGGCTTCTGACCTCATTACTCAACTGAAATTGCTCTTTTTAGCAATTATATCTTAATTTCCAAGTTAATAATCTTTTCTCAGTCCTCTTTCTTTACTACCTACATGCTGCATTGACACAGTTGACTACCCTTTTTGAATAAATACTTTCTCATCTTGCCAACCCTGTCAGTCAGCTAGCATTAACTGAGTGTCTACTCCATCCAGGCATGTAGAAAATGGCAAATCATTCTAGTATCTTTGCCAAAAAAAAATCACAAATAGAATTATGAAGAGTCAGATATGACTAAAAAATTATTAACAACAGACATGCCAGACATTATACAAAGCCCAATAAACCCCTGATTTCAGGGGGTTCACAGTCTAATGGTAGAGCCAACATCAAAACAAATGGAATAAATCGAGTGTCTTCTTGGAAGGAAGACACTAAGGTTACAGAGGACTAAAAAGGTATTGCAGAAAATGAGTTTTCCTTACATTACTTTCTCTTATTTCTTCTCTCATCTGTTTGTTTCTTCTCAGTTTCCTTTGCTTGCTCATCATTCTTATTGTTCCCCCCCAATTGTGATTGTCCCTCAAGAATCCCTCCTCCTTCTTTTCCCCCTTATTTTCTTTCTCCTCTTCCTTCTCCCTCTCCTCCTTCTCCTTCTGCTCCTCCTCCTCTTCCTCATCAGTGCCTACTTGTTTAATTATCCTCTCTACTTATAAGACTCACAGATGTGAATTTCCCCCTGGGCTTTCATACTACAATGCCAACTCTTGCTACCTAAATGTATATTTCATACTGATGTCCCAGAGACATTTCAGACTTGACAAGTTCAAAACAGAACTGATTTTCTTTCCTCCCAAAAAACCCAAGCCTCTTCTAAATTCCCTGTTTCTGTCAAAGGCAACATCATTTATTCCACTCTCCTACATTCAAAACCATAGCATTCATTATCTTTGACACCTCAATCTCTCTCATTCAACTTAGCCAATCAGTTTCCAATTCTTGCCTTTTCCATCACCATAACATCTCTCCTGGCTATCCCATTCTCTCTGCTCATACAACTACCACTTAGTTCTGACCCTCATCACCTGTCACCTACATTATTGCAGCATTCTCCTAATTGTTCTCCTATCTCAACTTTCCTCATACTGATTCATCCTGCATTCATCTGCCATTTTCTTTTCCATAGATCTTTTCTTTAACCATAGATCTGATCATGTCATTCCCATTTCAGTACATTCCATTGGCACCCTACTGCCTCTAGAATCAAATATGAATTCTTCTTTTTAGCTTTTAAAAACTTTCACAACCTGATCCCAACTTATTACTCATTAGCACTTCTCTCATACTTGGTGATCCAATCAAATTGACCTTTTCTTTGTTTTTCACACATGGTACTGAATTGTGAATTTTCACTGCTCATTCCCACAACTGCATTGCATTTCTTGTGTCTATCAGTGTCCTTCCTCCCTAATTACCTTACAATTAATTATTCCCTTATATTTATTCTATATATACATATTTATGCACTAGTTTTCTGTTCTCTTCAGTGTAAGCTCCTTCAAAGTAAGAATCTTTTGATTCTTTACATCTGTACCCAGAGAGCTTGGCACAGAGAAGCTATGTAATCAATACTTGTTGATTGATAGTATAGTGAAAAAAATTGTTGATCTATCATTATTCAGTAAGTAGATACTGTCTTTGAATGAAAAGAGATTGATGTGGACTCAGCTTACTACTCTGGGGCTCAGGTTCAAAATCTATAAAATGATTAGTTTAGACTAGATGTCTCCACTGTCCTTTCCAGCTCCAAATATGTGTTCCTTTTTCTTGTGCTGGTTTGGAACCTGTTTCAAAACACTGCTGTTTAAGCACAGTTGGCAACATCTGTTCTGTGGTAGATGAAATCTCACCTTGAAATGATACCTATAAGGCAATGCCTCTGAGCATTCTTCTTTGAAATCTTTCTCTAAACTTATTGTGAATTAGATGTACAATATTCATTTTGCAAATAAGTGGACCTTTTTGATAACAACCATGTAGCCTTTACCAGGAGCTGGTTTGGAAACAGTATATTATAAAGATAAGTTATTATTGAAGAAGCTTAAAATGAATACAGGTAATTAAAATTGTTGTAGTTTGTTGGCATGTACTACTAACTAATAAATGGGATAATTAATTGGAACAGTGAATAGAGTACCAAACCTGGAGTCAGAAGAGCCTCTTTCTGAGTTCAAATGTGGTCTTAGACATACTATCTGCATAATCCTGGATAAATTGCTTAACCCTGTTTATCCTAGTTTATCATCTGTGAAATGTAGATTCCATTGTAGAAGGAAATGGCAAACTATTCCTATCTTTGCCAAGAAAATCCCAAATAGGGTCACACAAAGTCAGACATGCTGAAAGTGACTGAAAAACAATAAACAGCAATTTATAAACAATCCCAGCCAGCAGATTAATTCAGTTATTTTGGAATATATTTCATGGCATAGTGAAATTAATTCTGCCTGGAGACTTGAGTTCTTATCTCTAATGCTTAATAACAATAAAAATATAATATTAATTTACATTTATAGTAGTACTCTAAGATTTGCAAAGTGTTTTCCAAGTATTTAATTCTCACAACAAGCCTTTGAAGTAGATACTATTATTATCCTATGTGTATGTGAGGAGAAGTAGTAGTAGTAGTAGTAGTAGTACTAGTAGTAGTAGTAGTAATAATAGTAGTAGTAGTTGTGAAGACCGAGTTAGCCCCCTTGATACCTTAGAATCAGCTGGAGTCAGGATAAGCAAAAGTCCTTGGTCTTTAAAGGTAGAAGTAAATTGGATGGATGCAGAATCTCCACGACTTCCTCCTTCCTCATCTACCACCAAAGTGACTTTGGCTAGTCTTACTCCACCCCCAATCCCTCCTATAATTCTCTGTATACACCAATTATTGAGCCAGCACAGAATAGTGGGAAGGGCCATTTTCCAAGCATATCCTTATAGAATATTGTCCAATCCTTAAGTGCTCGGTTGTCCCACCTCAGTGCATTAACTCAAGAGTTTTAGCCCTTTACATCAGTAGTAGTAGTGGTATTAGTAGGCTGAGATTGGTGGTTCTTCTGAACTTTTGATTTCTTAGCTATAGTAAAGTAAACTAAGTCAATTTTAGATATTCACAGTTAATTCAGCGTTAATATGATCAATCTTTTTTTTTTAGTTTTAGTTTTATTTTATTTATTTTATTTTTTTAAAATAACTTTTTATTGACAGAACTCATGCCAGGGTAATTTTTTACATTATCCCTTGCACTCACTTCTGTTCCGATTTTTCCCCTCCCTCCCTCTACCTCCTCCCCCAGACGGCAAGCAGTTCTATACATGTTAAATAGGTTACAGTATATCCTAGATAAAATATATGTGTGCAGAACCGAACAGTGCTCTTGTTGCACAGGGAGAATTGGATTCAGAAGGTATAAATAACCTGGGAAGAAAAACAAAAATGCAAGCAGTTTATATTCATTTCCCAATGTTCTTTCTTTGGGTATAGCTGCTTCTGTCCATCCTTGATCAATTGAAACTGAGTTAGATCTCTTTGTCGAAGAAATCCACTTCCATCAGAATACATCCTCATACAGTATCATTGTTGAGGTATATAATGATCTCCTGGTTCTGCTCATTTCACTTAGCATCAGTAATATGATCAATCCTTGTCAATCCCAGTTGGGAAATGAAGCAAGTTAGAGCTCCCATAGTGATCACAGTGGCATTGGACCCTATGAGTTAAATTAATTTATTTTTAGAATATCCCTGCATGCCTTGGTTAACCAGCACAAAGTTTAAATTTATCACAAACTTTTTTGTTAAAGTTAAAGTATGTATTCTAATCACTTCTTAGGATAGTTTCTTCATTGAATAGCCCCATGACTGCCAAACCATGGTGACATTATTAAGTCAGCAAATTATACAAAGTTCAGTAGAAAAAATTTACTGAATATTCTGTTTAATGTAAACAAGGTAGGAGGCAAACAAAGACTTCATAGTAACACTATTTTATAAGACCTGAAATGATTAACAATTGTGTGTTAAAGCACTGGATTATTATCATAGTATAGATATCTGGATTTATTTTACAACACAAAATATAAACACCATGTAATTTGTGAGTTAGCATTTCAAGATTTCTTCTATTAGTGTCTATGAACTTCATAATTAAATGGTAATTTTATATTTGTACAGTAATTTATGGAAATAATTTACCAATTTATAAAGTAATTACATAATTTGTGCCTTGTAAAACCAGATATAACACTTTTTACACTAGCAATGTTGAGGTTGGGAAGGGGACCCCAAAAGTTTGGGGTTACAGACCAGTATCACTAAGTATCTCAAAAGAATTTGCAGGCTTGAACCCATTTCCTAGATGAGGGATAAAGTTTATTGTAATTGTAATGCTATTACAAGCAGACTGAATTCCAAAAGAAATAAGCAAAGTGCTAAGAGAGAGGATTCCCCTTTATCCAGCTTTTTGTCATTGACATGCTAATTCTATGGCCCAAAGGAATTTGGTTATCATTGACCAACACATTATCTATCTGACAGTCTGCAATGAACTGAGGAATAGTCTATTCACTGTTGTCTCAAGAATTTGGTGTGAGATTATCCTGAGGTCAAAAGCTATCTGACTGAGGAGTGGTCTATTCTGAATCAGACAAATTAGGCATGGGAGTTTCCTGAGGCAGATTCCAAAGCCAGAAGATTTAGCCCTACTAACTCACTGTTAGAACATAATAGGTTAAGGTTGATGCTTATTATGAAAACTTCAATAGGATTTGAAAACAACAGTTACACTGCTAGAGAATTTTTTTTCTAATGTGCATCTCTATTTATATAAATATGCAGCAAAGCTAAAATTTAATTTGGTATCTCCTTAAGATGATCATCTCAGTAGTGTTTTTTAGTCTAAAACTATTAACAACCTTTTATTTAAATGTTCACTGATTAGAAATAAAGAGCTCTATCCAAAGAACAACAATAAAACTAGCTACTTAGTGCCACTTTCCACTGGTTATCTTTCATTTTCAGAGGACCAAAATGACATCACTATATTAGATTTAAGTGATAGTATATCTGACTGTGGTTAATCAGACCAGTATGAAGTTGGAATGCTCTGCCACAAGTCGGGCACAAATAGTCCCTATGAATATTTGGGCTGAATTCTTTAACTTTATGCATCTTGAGTTTTTTCTGAACTAGTTCAATTCTTCTTTGCTCATAGAGCCCAGCATCCTCTATGATGAGGGCATGCCATGCTGGATGGTCCTGTGCCAGTGTCTCCCATATTATGCAATCAGTTTTAAAGTTTTTAAGAGAGACTTTGACAGTATTCTTATATTGCTTTTTCTGACCATCTTGTGAGCACTTGCTGTGTATGAATTCTCCGTAAAATATTCTTTTTTGGCAAGCTTACAGTTAAACAATGTGTCCAGTTGGGCTCTCTGCAGTAGAGTTTGAATATTTGACAGTTTAGTTCAATCAATATCTGGTGTCTTATCCTGCTTGGTGATTCTGCCAAGAGTCCATTACTTAGAGCATATAGGTGGCATTGGAGTGAGGAAGATTTGAATTCAAATTTGACCTCAGACACTAGCGGTATCATCCAGGGCAAGTAACTTAATCCCAAATGCCTCTAAAAGAAGGAAGGAGAAAGAGTCTATTATTTAGACTTGCTGGTGGCTCATATGGCTAAGTATTCTTTTAAATTACAGTTTATTTTATTTCAGATCTGCATTCTCTTCCTCCCCCCACCCCTTTTCTCATCCAATTGAAAAAACAAGAAAAAAAAAAAAAAAGACCTGTTACAAACATTTATGGTCAAATAAATTTTAGTCATGTCCAAAAAAAAAAAAAAAAAAAAGGCTCAAGTCCATCATCTCTGTATCAAGCGGTGGATAGATAGCATATAGTTAGGTAGGAGTTCTTAACCTAGGGTCCATGAATTTCTCTTTTAGGGAATTGAGGCAGTATTATTTTGAAATTATTTCAATATAGTTTATTTCTTTTATAATCTTATGCATTAAAAATGTTCTTTTGAGAAGGCATCCATCAACTTCACCAGACCAAGAAAGAGTTCATAATACAGAAAAGGTTAAGAACATCATGGTTCAGATTGTTGGCTTTTTTCCCATAACATGACTCTCTCTGTGCTTTGCACTCATTATTCTTCTCATTTTATATTATTTGTTTATTGTTAATTCACCAAAAAGCTGCTGGGGCTTTGTCTCTTGATTGAGGATGACTACAAGCACCCCACCCCATTCCATCAGTCATACTTTTTGCTTTGATGTCTGAACTCCTGTATTCTTCACAACTAGAATTTTTAGACTGAGTCATCTCAGCAATTCCTATTGACTTTCTTAGAAATCCAAATAGCTCAATGTTTACTTAAGAGTGAAAAGTATAGGAGTGGTTCCCCGCCAGGTATGGGTGGAGTACTTCTTTCCCAGTGCCTCCTCATGGGTGTGCCTTCTTCCCTTAGTCACTACCTTCATTTTACCTCAGTTTGGAGAGAATTTAACCTACTTGGATTGAGGAAAATAGAGAATAAAAAGGAAATTAGTAGGTGGCTAGTGGATGGAATACCAGGCCTGGAGTGAAGAATTCAAACCTAGGCCTCAGATGCTAGTTGTGAGAATCTGGGCAAATCATTGATATTCTGTCTGCCTCAGTTACCTTATTTGTAAAATGGGGATAATTAATAATATACCTACTTTCCAAGGTTGTTGTTAAGTATCAAATAAGATAATAACTATAAAGCACTTTTTTTAGCTATCATTATTAAACTAATTCAAGACCACTCCCTTGGTGGTACTTTTCCTTCTTTTTACCAAAAACTCCTACCAAAACACATTTTATCCAGGGGAATCTGGGATTGTTCTGTTTCATTGAATCTTTTTTCATTTCTGAAAATTAGTAAAGTCTCTTTGATTGCTCTCAGGCCCTCAACTGGGAATCCTGACAAGAAGGATAACAATACATTTCTTTCAGTGTCCTTGGGTAATAATCACCTCTCCACTGCATTTCATCCTCTCCCATATATACATATACATATATACAGATACAATAATTTTTTTAAAAAAACCTACATGGTCTAATTTTTTTAATGTCTTTTTAAATTAAAGCTTTTTATTTTCAAAAAATATGCACAGATAATTTTTCAACATTGACTCTTGCATAGCCTTGTGTTCCAAATTTTCCCCTCCTTTTCCCCATCCCCTCCCCTAGATGTCAAGCAATCCAATTAAATGTCTCTTTTGAAAACAAACGCAAAGTAAAAATCCAGAAAGCAAACATCTTAGAGAAATTAGAAATGGAACATAGATTAAATTTGAAATCCAGGGCAAGAAAAAGAGCAAAGAAGCATCTAAGTTTCATACATTTTAGCTTCCATCATCAGCTATTCATATCTTTCTTGCCTAGCTTCTAGATAATTCTGCATTCAGCTACATTTTTCTCCCCAGAGTCTTAGTTCTTGTTAGGGCAATAATATAAATAATAAATAATAGCTATAAGCACTGACTCAGCATGCTGGTCTTCCTCTTTCTCCAGTTCTCCCCAGTCATGAAATGCCCATACTCAAAGAGCTTCCAATAGCTTGACAGCACTGGAATGAAATTGGGAAAGCCTCAACAGAAGCAGCTACACTCAAAGAAAGAACACTGGGAAATGAGTGTAAATAGTTTGCATTTTTGTTTTTCTTCCCAGGTTATTTATACCTTCTGAATCCAATTCTCCCTGTGCAACAAGAAAACTTTCAGTTCTGCACACATATATTGTATCTAGGATATACGGTAACCTATTCAACATGTAGAAGGACTGCTTGCCATCTGGGGGAGAGGGTGGAGAGAGGGAGGGGAAAAATAGGAACAGAAGTGAGTGCAAGGGATAATGCTGTAAAAAATTACCCTGGCATGGGTTCTGTCAATAAAAAGTTATTTAAAAAAAAAAATTCTGCCTCAGACACTTACCAGTTAGGATAGATATGATAAGAATTTCTACTTCACAAGATTGTTTTATGTATCAAATGAAATAACATCAACAATGCATCACAAAATTTAAAATGCTTCATAAATGCTATCTTTTATTCTCACCAACAGGTCTTTGAGAGGCAGGCCCAAAGTTCTCTGAGTCTAGCACTTTAGGAAGGTGCTCCTGGAAGCCTCTGTTCACAAACAGACATTGTCTCAGTTTCTGAAATTTAAATTATGTCATTTCCATGTCTTGTTTATTTTTAAGGTTGGTAAGTGAGGTTTAAATGGAGATCTCTGACTTGTTTGTTTTTATGTTGAGCTAGTTATAGTGAGGAAGAGTTCAGCTTAGACCTGACACTATACTGAGTGACTACATTTGTCAGAAAAGTGTATGTTCCATTTTCTAACTTCACTTTTTATCACTTGAAGGCCTTTATAGGCCAGATTCTCTTGGCTTTCAACCTAGGTTAGTCATTCCAGTTCTCAAGCTAAGTTGTCATCCTCATTGATATTCACCCTATGTATTCAGTTTATTGCCTAGTCCTGCCATTTCTACCTTCATGCCTTTTCTCAAATATGTCCTCTTTTCTCCACTCACATAACTGCTATCCTGACATATACTGTCATACACCTTTGGTCTACACTATTTCAGTAGCCTACTGATTGGTCTCTGCCTCAGATCTCTCCACACTTCACTCTATGTTCCATTTAGCTGCCAAAGTGATCTTCCAAAAGTGCAATTCTGGTTTTGTTACTTCTCAGTAAATTCCAGTTACGTCCTATTACCTCCAAGAGCAAATATAAAGTCCTCTGTTTGGATTTTAAAGCCCAACATAACCCAATCCCTTAGTATCTTTCCAATCTTCTTACACTTTACTCCCTACTACAATTTAGCAATACCATCCTTCTTGGGATTCCTCAGATACAGCATTTCATTTCAAGTTCATGTCTTTTTGCTGACTATCCTTCATATCTGGATATTCTCTATTCTTGACTCTTTACATTCCCAGCTTCCTTCAAATTTATTCAAATATTACTTTCTGTAAGAGACTTTCCCACCACCACTGCCAATGCCTCCCCTCTGAAATTATCAACTATTTGCACTGTATTTATCATTTTGAATGTGCACAATTAACTTATATGCACACATTCTAATGCAAGGGGCAAGAACTAGGGTTTTTCCTTACTTTGTATTCCCAGCATTTAGCATGTGCCTCACACACAATAAGCACTTGCTATATTTTTCTTATTGACTTGACATTAACTCTCATTAAGATGAGGAAAGAGTAACATAAACTGATGCTCGGATAGTAGGGCATCTCAGTAATAGGGACTTCTTTTTGTTGACAGTCTTATGCTGTTGCTGTCCCCATGCCCCCTCCATTCTTGCTCATTAGCTCTTTGACCACTTACCTTGCATGAATGTTTCCTTCCTAATTCCCCTTCTCCTTTTTTGCCCTTCAATATGTCTTGTTGTTTTCTCTTTACTGACTTTATTTCTGAGTCAGAGAAAGGTTAAGCCACTTCACGACTTTCAGCCTTAGTTTCCTCCTTATTAAAATGGGGGTAACAAGGCTGTCAAGAAGATCAAATAAGATAATACATTTGAAATATTTTGCAAAACTTAAAGCACAATATGGTATTAAGTTTGCTATTTTCCTATAGCATAATGCCTGGCACAGAACAAATTCTTAATAAATGTTAGTTTATTGATCAAATAACTGCTGCTTCGACTCTTGTGTTCCCTGTACACTCTACTTTTCCAGTCCTAATTCCCTAACTCCTTGACAGAATATCACATACAACCTGACTCAGCCCCCTGGCATTGATATATTTTAAAAATAGCTGATATAGCAATATACATTCTAAGATAAATAACCAAAGGACAGATTCTGAAAGTTTTTTTTAAAAAATAGCTTTACATTGACCAGTATACATCAGTTCCTGTCTTTACTCAGATATCATAAGTTCTCTAGAAAGCTAAAGGTATCTAATTTACAACTTTTAATGCTGCCATTTCAAGTGATATGTTCACAAAAAGACAAAACCACATCCTCTTCTTACATAGTGTTGTTAAGCTCTTATTTTGTGCTGTATTGGGATATTTTTTCTTTTTGCATTTTATAATATAGGAGAAAGAAGGGAGATTTGGAGATGCTTGGGCTGAACAAATGAATCTCTCACTAAGTTTTCCCAAATTACGAGGAACCTTTTTGAAAACTACCTAAAATCTTTGCCCTGTGCCTTACAGGCAGGAAACTACATCTTACATCTGTACTTCATAACTAGTCTCAGGAAATCATAACTGAAATCTGTTCTTCTTTGGAAATGTGAGCGTTGAAGTTTAGGGGTTTTACTTTTTGAGAGGAAGCCATTAATTCATCTTAAGCAGAAGTTTTTCAGTTGGCACAGAATGCAGAAAATTCAGTGGTTGAATACAGAATCCATTGGTTAAAAAAACTATCAGGGAGGAAGGGAGGAAATTTGGAACACAAAATTTTGTAAGGGTGAATGCTGAAAACTTATCTTTGCATATATTTTGAAAATAAAAGGCTATTTTTTTAATTTTTAAAAAGGAAAAGAATAAAAAAACCATTATCCATCTTCAGAAAAGAAAGAAAGAAATTAACATTTATGAAATGCCTACTGTATGCCTGGCACTTTGAAAATATCTCATTTGATCCTTGCCACCTACCCTGGAAAGTAGGTACTCTTATTATCCCCAAGCAGACCAAGGTGAAGTGACCTGCCTAAGGCCACAGAGCTAGTCAGGATTGGAAGCCAGATTTGAAGACAGATATTTCTGACTCCAGGCTCAGTGCTCTATCCACTGAGTGAACCATTTGCTTTACTTTCTAACCCAAAGTTTTTGTCACTAAAGCATATATTTCAAGAAGATTGATGACAAAAAGGAAGGCTCCATAGATACACTCCAATTTTTTAAAACAATGTTTTGCTATTTATTATGTGAATTAACAAAGGGGAAGATGAGTTCCCTAATGGATCTCACAATTAACCAAGAGGAAGAAGTCATTGGGGGAAGATGCTATGTGGTAGAGAGTTAGTATATAGCAGGCTTAGTCCTGGAAAGGATTCATCCCCAAATATTTTTGATGTACTTTCTATAAACAAAGTAGAAATTATACTGACCAATCATAACCACAAAAGTTGTGAAAAGGCATCTCCCCTCCTAAATTCTTTGCAAGAGTGGGGAACCACAGATGTGGAAAGCTGCATGGAATGTCCAACATTTTAAAAATATTCTGATTAGATTTGATGAATTGTAACAATACTAATAACAAAGTGAAGGGAACTATCATCAGGACCTAAGAGTAGGTCTTGAGTGTCCATTGATAGGGACAGAGAAGATGATCTCACTTTAGCCCCTGCGCAACCCAAAAGTGGATTTTGCCCTATACCACAGGTCCTAGAAGACAAATCTACTATAGCATTGCAGTATTGTTTTCCTAAGTGGAGGAAATAAAAAGCAAGTTGCAAGCACAGTCTTGTTTTCTCTTCTTCAGGACTGTACTTGGTGATTTCCTCCCACAAAGCACAGAGAAAATAAAGCTCAGTGAAAGGAAGCATAATGTAATATCTCAGTTAGTACTGTGCTCCTAGTGAGCAGTCAGTTAATGTTTTCTTGAGATAATGACATATTTTGTTCCCTTTATATATGAATATTCACAAACAAAGTCAGAACCTAGGATTCTGCTAAGATAATATCCATGTCATTTTAACAATTGCCCAAATATTTAGTAATAATAATTAATATTTATATAGTACATACTCTGTACCAAGCATCAAGTTAAGCATTTTACAATTATTGTCCTTTTTGATCCTCACAACAAACCTGGGAGGTAGGTGCTATTATTATCCCCGTTTTACAGATGAGGAAACTGAGGCAGACAGAGATTATAATCACTTGCCCAGTGTCCCATAACGGGTGAGTATCTGAGGCTTAATTTGAACTCACGTATTCCTGACTTCAGGTCTAGCACCTATCTATTGCTCATCACAACTGAGAATTTTAGATGATGCCACTTCTCCCTTATTTATAGGACACTAAAAAGTATCTCATTAGAACTGAATCAAATTTATAAGAATACAAGTCATTCCCCAATTGACAAATGGTCAAAGGTTATAAACAGGCATTTTTCAGATGAAGAAATTAAAGCTATATATAGTCATGTGAAAATGCTCTAAATCATCACAGATTATGGAAATGCAAATTAAGACAGTTTTGAGGTACCACCTCACACTTATGAGATTGGTTAATATGACAGAAAAGAAAAGTGACAAATGTTGGAGATGATGTGGGAAAGTTGGGACACTAATTGGTATTGGTGAAGTTGTGAACTGTTGGTGGAGTGAACTGATCCAACAATCTGGAGAATAATTTTGGAACTATGTCTAAAGAGTTATAAAATTGTGCATACTCTTTGATCCAGCAATACCACTACAAAATCTGTATCCCAAAGAGATCATAAAAAAGGGGGAAAGGATCCATATGTACAAAACTATTTATAGCATCTCTTTTTGTGGTGGCAAAAAATTGGAAATGGAGGGGAAATAGCTGAACAAGTCATGATATACAAAGGTAATGGAATACTAGTGTTTTATAAGAAATAATGAGCTGATAGATTTCAGAAAACCTGGAAAAACTTGCTTGAACTGATGCTGAGTAAAGTGAGCACAACCAAGAGAACATTATACATAGTAACAGCAACATTATGCAATGGTCAGTTTTGATAAACTTAGTTCTTCTCAGTGACAATGATCAAAACAATTCCAAGGGATTCATCTTGGAAAATGTTGTCCACATCCAGAGAAAGAACTGTGGAGTCTGAATGCAAATCAAAGCACACTATTTTCACTTTGTGTGTGTGTGTGTGTGTGTGTGTGTGTGTGTGTTTCTTTTTTGAAGTTTTTCCTTTTCTTCTGAGTCTTCTTTCACAGCATGATTAGTGTGGAAATATGTTTAACGTGATTGTACATGTAAAACTTATATCACAGTGCTTGCTGTCTTGGGGAGAGAGGAAGGAAGGGAGAAAAGAAAAAAAAACTTGAAATTTTACAAAGATGAATGTTGAAAACAATCTTTACATGTAATTGGAGAAAAATAAAATACTATTAAGTTTTTTTAAAAAGAGTTTCATTGACAACATATGGATGACTTAAAATCTGTAAATTGCCTGTTTCCATTGGTGCTTGTTATCCATTGTATGTGATGGCTATTGTGATCAGAGCTATAATTAACATAGAGTGATTTGGTACATAAATTTCATTTTACTCCAAGAGCCTAAATAGATATACTAGAACCACCTCCATGCTGCCATCTTCAGCATCCTGATAATAGGATGCTAAATATGGGTGCTTGGATTTCACCTTCTTCTCCAACCCAGACTGTCTGGGGGAGGATCGACCTCCTCTCCTGGCATGACTATACCTATAGTCAGCCTGTGTTCTGTGTCACACTCCCCATCCCAAATTGATCTGCCCCCAGTACAATTATTTTTAGTTATGGCTCTTATAACAATAATGGCTTTTCCACATTTTTAATTTCATACTTCTTGAAGTGTTCTTTGTTAGAAAACAAATTTCTGATGAAATAAGTAATGACTGGTTTCCATAGTGCAAAGTGGAGTTATTATTATTTATTAATTATATTTGTAAATCACAGTTTTCCCCTTTTTATTTTTTAGGATCCTAAACATTTTAAATCAGAGAAAACAGGGAGAGGACATTTAAGGGAAGGCTGGAGAGATAGTCACCAACCAATCATGTGTTCCTACAAATTGGTGACTGTGAAATTCGAAGTCTGGGGACTTCAGACCAGAGTAGAGCAATTTGTACACAAGGTGAGTGAAAATTGTGCTATGGATACAAGCAAGGGCCAAGGAAAGCCACTATATTGCTTAAAATCTTGCCAGGGTGGAAGATATAGATGCAAAAGCATAAACTACATCTATAAGGCAAATTGATTATAAAATCCCATAGCACTCCATTCATAAAATGCTTCCACTATTCCAAAATGGAAGCTAGATGGTAGAATGGATAAGAACACTGATCCAGGAGTCAGGAAGACCTGAGTTTAAATGCAGCTTCAGATACTAGCTATGTAACCCTGGTTAAGTCACTTATCCCTATTTTCCTCAGTTTCCTTGCCTATAAAATGAACTAGAGAAGAAAATGACAGACAACTCCAGTATCTTTGCCAAGACAACTCCAAATGGTTGCAAAGAGTCCTACAAGAGTGAGCAATAGCAATTAATGTTCCAGAAACTGTGCTGAGTATTGGGGATACAAGAGTCAAAAGGCAGTTCCTGCTCTCAAGCAGCTCACAGTATGATAAAAGAGATATCTTGTGAACAACTATGTGTACACAAGTTATAAATGGGATAAATTGGAAATAATTAACCATCTAACTTACATATTGCTAAAGACCAGTTTCTTAGCTTTTTTTTTTGGGGGGGGGGGTTCTTGTGGGTTTATTTGTTTGTTTTGGAAACAAGTAAGGTTAAATAACTTGCTCAGTGCCACAAAACAAGTCTGAGGCAGAATTTGAACTTATGTCCTCCCTACTCCAGGACTAGTATTATGACTTTTGTGCTATTTAGATGACCCAATTTGCTTAGCTTTTTAAGGAATAACTCTGAATTACATGAGGAAATTGAAAAATTCATCCTCTGTTTCCTTTTTTTCCCCTTCCATTTAGTTAGCTTGTGAATTATTTGAGATAGTAGAAGCTGCAAATCTTTTCATTTATCTGTAACACAGGGTAAAAAACTAAAATACTGACTTTGAGGATCCAGAATCTAAGTGCTTGATTTTTGTAGAATTCTTAACTAAACCAGATTATGTATGTAAAACATTTGCATCACAGGTAGTATGGCACAGTGACTAGAGAGTAGGCCTTAAAGCCAGGAAGATCTTAGGTCCAGTCCTGACTGACACATGCTGGCCATAGGACTCTGGGAAAAGCCATTTAACTTCATTGCTCTTCCAGAGGTATCAAACTGGAGGCTCTTTAACTGGGAAATGTTTAACAAAATAAATAAAAATACAGTATACCATAGATGTTAATTTGTGAGTTCTATGTCAATCTGTGCCCAGTTTCTATTTGAGTTTGATTCTTCTGCTTTAGCCAACTTTATATATTATAGAGAAGATACCAATCTGCATTAGTGAAGAAAGTTTCCTCATATGGGAACTCCCTTTAATTAATATAATCCCAGGTCTACCCACGGTCCCTTGTCTCTATGTAAAGAACTTTGCAAACCTCAAAATGCTATAAATGTTATAAATGTTACAAATCATTAGCACTTAAAAAATGGTGCTAGAATCGGATGCCCAAGGAACAATTTCCATCTGCCTCCACACTTCTCACCCTTGGAAAATTTGGTATCATAAATAGCAACTCAACATGGACTGAATTCCAAAACTCTTAATGTTTTAATTAATGAATAAGTATTGTTGATGATGTTGTTGTTCAATCATTTCAGTCATGTCTGACTCTTGGTGACCCCATTTGGGATTTTCCTGGCAAAGATATTAGAGTTGTTTGCCATTTCCTTCTCATTTTTCAAATCAGGAAATTGAGGCAAAGAGCACTGAAGGACTTGCCTGGGATCACACTGCTAGTAAGTTATCTGAACTTGAGTTTGAACTCACATCTTTCTGACTGAAAGTCTAGTCCTCTATTTACTGTACCATGTAGCTGCTCCCAATGAATAAATATGGCGGTCCTTATTCTGGAACTAGCTCCTTGACTACTGCAGAGCCTATAATAGGGAACTATTGTGTGGAACACATGGAGATGAAATTCTATCATCCCTTCTGCCTCCAGTCATTCAGCAGCAATATAGTAAACATTTATTAAATTTGTCCTTTATGCCACACTTTGCTGAGTGCTTGGGTTACCAAAAAAAAAAAAAAAAAAAGGTAAAATATAGTCCCTGTTCTCAAGGAGCTTACAATCTTATAGAGGAGACTCTGAACAATAGTGTGCAGACAAGATGTATGCAGGAGAAATTGGAAATAATCAACAGAAGGGAAATCAGTAAAGGGGATCAGGAGAGGCTTTTGAAAAAAAGCAGGCTTTTATCTGGTTCTTGAAGGAAGCCAGGGAAACCAACATAGAGGACAACCTTAACAAAGGACCAACAAGGTTAGTAAATGGAAGAGCACATCTCAGGGGATTATTTTGAGTGAGTTTCCTAACTAAGGTTTGTATTGTCTCTGACATCATTCCTAATCTCTCCTGGGCATCCCTTGAGTTCAATGCAACTTCCCTATCCCTCAGGCCACTGCCATTGGGGAATTTTTATCATTCTCTCTCCTGAAGCTAATAATGAGATAGCCCTAGCACTTGCCCAATCATTTTCTCATGGGTGATTCAGGCTAACCACGAGAATTTTATCCTCATCTTTAAAATACCTACCAGCATTGTACAGAACTATGAGGTTTCCCTGGTGCCCATACCTAAATAGAATAAAATGTTATCAACGTTAAGAAAACACACCTGCTCTGGCATCGAAGGGACTAATTAGTATCTAAGGATGGCATTTTGGGGGGTTTAAAATTCCAAGGGTGCCTCTCTATGAACACCTTTGTTTCTTAAGGATCCCTTCACAGTCAGAAAAACCAGTAAAATATGAACTCTTAAAGCATTATTGAGTCCTGATTTCCGACAGGCAGCTGTGTTGTGCCTAAAGTAATGGGTGTATTTCCCAATGCCGTGCTTGCTCTTTCTTTGAATCTTACCAGTTTCACATACTCAGCACTCAAGTGTCTATTGTTGCATGTTGCTGCTCATTTTCATTACATATGTTTTCCTCCTTCCATGTCATAAAAGCCTCTTTAGCTACTCAGATGCCCTGAGTAATAAACACTTCATTATAAGCATTTTTCCTACTTCACAAAACCCCACAAAATTCAGATCTGTCAATTACTGAAACATGCATGAGATGAGAGGTTTTGTCACTTGCTAAATGGATTTTATGGAAGTGAGGGAATGTTAAGACATACTGTGTAGGCCATGGAAATAGACAGGTACACAATGTATGTACAATAAATAAGTATACAACAAATGCCCACATGTGCAGGTGTACTATATGAACAAGTCACTTAAAGACATTTATTAAGCACCGACATTGTGTCAGGCAGTGTGCTAAGCAAAGAATATTTATTTTAGTGCTTCACAGAGCTCATAAATTTATATATTTTTAAACATAAATGTAAATTACTCCTTCCAGAATTATAGATTGCAACCAACCATGCCATCTCATCTGGTGAAATAACTGTCACTACCAAGCAGTAAATCCTCAACAGGAGATCCAGCCATCAACAACATATGTAGACTTTATAGTGTGGCCTACTCAGAATGGATATGATTAGCATGAAACACAAAGGATATAATTCTGTTTATCTTATATTTCTCTCTTTAAATTCTCCTACAATCTATCAAATTTTTTTCATGACAAATTATAGGTTCCTTTTTCCTTCTTTACCTGTAAGTCAAGCCAAGTCACCCAGCACTTATTATGTATCTACTTTGTTCTAGGAAATGTGTTAAGACAGTTAGTAATTATTTCTTAAGTGTCCCCTATAGGTCAGGCATTGTCTTAAGTACCACATGTGTAAAGGAAGGCTGAAAGTATGTTTAAGTACTCTCAACATAATGGAGGAGACAATATACAAACGATATATAAACCTATAACGTGAAAAATTTGGAATAGCATCTCCAACATCTCTTCCAGCTCTTTGGAAGAAAAAAGTCAAACTAGGAGGCTCTTTGTGTTAGAATTTTATTCCTGTGTTCTCAGTATATCTTTTAAATGCAATTTACTCAATAAGTGCAATTTGAAATGGTCAACAAGATTTGAAAGTTGTTCAGAGAAAAGAGTTAAGTTCAGTAAAGTGGAAAGTCAGTCAACACAAATGTATTAATCACCTATTATGTACCAGGCACTGTACTAAGCTCTGGGGTACAAGAGAAAACAAAAACAGGAGCTTACATTTTAACTATGTGCAAGCAAGATAAATACAGGATAAACTGCAGGTGATTTCAGAAGATACTAGCATTAAAGGGGACCAGAAAAGGCTTCCATTACAAACATAAGATTTGGAACATAATATAATGTAATGTAATATAATAACATGATAATATAGTAGAATATAACAATAATGACTAATGTTTTTATAATCCTTTAAGCTTTATAAAGTATTCTAACTACTCATCCTACTTGATTCTTAAAACAACGTTGCAAAGGAAGTTGTTATTATACTTACTTTCTCCAATTCACAGAGCCCTTGTGAGGATAAAGAGAGATCAAATGCAAACAAAATACTTTGTAAAAAGGGCTATATAAATGTCAGCTATTATCATTAAAGGATAGAATGGCTCCTAAACTATACATCAGTGTGCATATGATTGTATTCTTTTCCCATAATCACGCCTTAGCTCTTCTTGGGACAATGAGGGATGCCACCTTCCCTCAGTAAGTGAAAAGCATCACCTGTTTTAATTGAAGATAAGTGGGGACTGAATTCCACAGATAACTAATCTCAAAGCTAATTGCCTTGCTGAATTGCCATCAAGGGGTTGTCAGTACATCCCTTTAAGACCTGGAAGTACACATTGCGAAAATTACCCCCATGATTCTCAGATACAGTCATACCTTTATTTTTTTTTTAAATGGCCATTACCTTTTCAATGAATAATAATTATAGTTGTATATAGTGAAAGGGACTAAGAAACCTATTTTCCCCAGGAAACCAGAAATTAGGGCAGTTTATTTCTTATGAGCTTTTGTTGACAAGGAATTTCACTTCTACTTTTCAGGTGGTCCGAGATATTCTGCTGATTGGGCATAGACAGGCTTTTGCATGGGTTGACGAGTGGTATGGTAAGTCAGTCCATTTCCCTAAAGCAACTTACAGAACATCCTAAAACTTGGATATTTTTCTGGTCCTATTTTAGTCCATCTGATTTCCATTGTTGCCTGGATGTTAGGAGAAAAAAAAATTCAGGACTACTGTTTCCTGCCTTGAAAAGAGTGTAGTTCAAGTGAGCATGTTAATGAAATGTGTAATCATAAACTATGGTCTAGGGAATAACTTTAGAATCACTGACTAAGTGGAATCACAGGAAGTTCTATTCTTGCCTGTTTTACAAGGAATGACCCATACCGATTTCTGTGGGTAGATTTCAAATTTCTTCTTTTGCTATTTTCCTAGAAGAAAGAGTTTATTCTAAATGGAAGGGTTTTTAAGAGCAAGTTTTTAAATTTTTAAGAAGTGTTTAAAATTATCCTTGATTAGAAGCTAGAGGACAATAACAATAATGGTCTAGCCCTTAGGTAATACCTCAAGACTAAAAAAGAGCTTTGTACATTAATCTCATTTGATTTCTTTTTCATAAACATGAAAATTTCACAAAGACTTTGGGTAAAGAAGCAACTTCCAAAGGTGCACACAAATAATGAAAAAGGTTATTTGGGAAGCTTGGGAGTTTGGAGTTTATTTTTTGTTTATTTGCATAATTTGGGAAAAGTTAAATCAGTTTTATCTGTTTCTAGTAAATGATCAGACTTTATTATTTCATCACTTGATTGATGCACCGTCCCTTCCAGCTTTCCACCCCACAATATCATACTTGTCATTCTTCTAAGAGAAAGAGCTCAGTATAATAGAATGAATATCTGTCTTGGAGCCCATACATGTGAATTCAAGTCCCAGCTCAGGGGCTTAGCATCTCTGTGACCATGGGCACAGTCACTTCATTCTCTGAGCCTTCACTTCTTCCTTTGTCAAATGGACGTAATAATACCAAAGTTTCCTCATAAGAGAATGGAGATGAGAGTGAGTTTTTCTATCAAGGTTAATAAGAGCTAATATTTAGATATCAGTTTTAAGGTTTATGAAATACTTTATGAATTTATCTCATTTGATTCTCACGACAGCCATGAGAAGAAGGTGCTGTTGTAATCCCTATTTTACAGTTGAGAAAACTGAGATAGAAAATTTAAAAGACTCGCTTAGGGTTACACAGTTGGTAAATGTCTGAGTCCAGATTTGAACTGGTCTTCCTCACTCCAAGTCCAGTATTATATACATTGTGTCCCCTTACTGCCTCTAGTCTAGTGAGTTGGAAGCTTTGGTAGTGTTCAGAACTTCCAAGATAGATGTTTTCAGTAGGGACCTGGGGATAAACTCTGTATCTAGTATTCCAGGAAAAATGTAATTAATTTTGGAGAGGCATAGGTTGGCCATAGAGTGGAAAATAATGAGCTAGTTCATCTCTCAAAGACTATCTCCTAAGTTATAGAGGGATTATAGTTCATCTTGACAGAGAAAGACTCTATGCAAATGAAGTTGCATATCCCTGCATACCAGTCTTATGTAAAGTCCTATGTAAATGATCTGGAAAAAGTTCAGTGTTCAGATAGTATTCCCACTTGTAAATGGGAATAAATGCTTTCTACTAGATCTAAATTTCTTAGAATCTTAGGATCATAGGTTTATAATCAGAAGGGATCTTGGAAGATATCTATTGGAATCCTTACAAACTGCTAACTCATTAGAGTTGATCTAATCACAAAGTTTACTTTGTGAAGCTGGCATACTTGTGAATTCCAATGAGTAAAGGTGCAAACCCAAGCATTGTACTAATTAGTTCTACTTAGTACCTTGTTTCAGGTTCTGCCCAAAACATCTTCTTGTAAGATTAGATCAATTCTAATGAGTTAGCAGTTTGTAAGGATTCCAACAGATATCTAGTCCAATTCCTTCATTTTATTGATGAGAAAACTGAAACCCAAAGGTTGATTTCATCAATCTAGGCAGCTATGTGGCACATTGGTTTGAAGCACTACAATGAGAGGCAGGAAGATCTGAGTTCAAATTCTGTCTCAGACAGTGACTACCTCTGTGATTTTGGACAAGAGGCTTACCTTCTCCCAAACTCAGTTTTCTCCCTTCTTTAGTTAAGAAAGGATGTTAGATTTATTCTTTTTTTATTAAAGTTTTTATTTTCAAAACATATGCATAGATAATTTTCAGAATTCATTTTTGCAAAACCTTGTTCCAAATTTTTTCCCTCCTTTTCCCCCACGCCCTCACCTAGATGGCAAATAAACCAATATTTGTCAAATATGTGTAATTCTTCTACACATATTTCCACAATGACCATGTTGCATAAGAAAAATCAGATCAAAAAGGGAAAAATGAGAAAGAAAGCAAAATGCAAGCCAACAACAAGGGTGAAAATGCTATATTGTGATCCACACTCAGTTCCCACAATCTTCTGTCTGGGTGTAGATGGCTCCCTTCATCACAAGATCATTAGAACTGGCCTGAATCATCTCATTGTTAAAAAGAGCCACATCCTGCAGAATTGATCATTGCTGTTGTTGTGTACAATGATCTCCTAGTTCTATTCACTTCACTTAGCATCAGTTCATCCAAATCTCTTCAAGTGTCACTGAAATCATGATTCTGATCATTTCTTATAGAACAATAATATTCCATAACATTCATATATCATAACTTATTCAGTCATTCTCTAACTGATGGACAGCCACTCAATTTCTGGTTTCTTGCCACTACGAAAAGGGCTGCCACAAAGACTTTTGTACATGTGGGTCCCTTTTCCTTTTTTATGATTTCTTTGGGATACAGACCTAGTAGAGACACTGTTGGATCAAAGGGTAGGCACAGTTTGATAACCCTTTGGGCATAGTTCCAAATTGCTCTCCAGAATGGTTGCATCAGTTCATAATTCCACCAACAATGTATTAATGTCTCAGTTTTCCTACATCCCCTCCAAAATTCATCATTATCTTTTCCTATCATCTTAGCCAATCTGAGAGGTATGTAGTGGTATCTCAGAATTATCTTTATTTGCTTTTCTCTGATCAATAGTGATTTAGAGCACCTTTTCATATGACTAGAAATAGTTTCAATTTCTTCTGAAAATTTTTCTGTTTGTAGTTGTTGTGCTATGGGAGCTACCTACCAGTAGCTGCCGGAGGTATAACCCAGATTTGTAGAATGGATCTCTTCGTGTGAGAGAATGATGATGATGATGATACAAAAAGACTGAGAGGCACTTGCATTCTCTTGACTTCTCCACTGAGAGACTGTTGCGTTGCCTGACCTCTCTCCTCTTCCCTCTGCCTCCAAAATATTTCATTCCCAGTCCACAAGTAACACCTGTGTCAGTAAAGGCTGCCCTGCAAGTGTCCAAACCACAGCTGCGAAGGCTCTTGGAGAAATGATTTGCCCCTTCACCCAGGCATCGTTCTTAACAATTCCCCATTTTTTGTTTAAATGTCATTATTTTCCCCACAGCATGGTCAGTAAGTTTCTGCATGCTAGGGAGTGCAAACAGCACTATAACTCACTATAGTGAGATGTCATGGAGGCAAACTTTCAAACAGAGAAGGGAACTATAGTCAGAACAGGCATTTAAGTTTCTCATCAGTCTCCCGGCTCAGCCCTTTGATGTGTTGGCCCATTTAATTACCCCAACTCTTATGAGGTCTCTTCTCCCTTTCCTTCCCCACGGGTTACCAAAGAACTCTGGGAAGATCCTACTCACAAAAAGCTCTTGAATGATGCTGGTTCTTCTTGTCCCTGTTCGGGTATCATATGTTGTGGTACAGAAGCCACCTGCCAGTGGCTGCTAAAGGTCTAATTCAGACCTGCAGAATGGATCTCTTCCTGTGAGAGGATGATGATGATGATGATGATGATATTAGGAGACTGAGGGGCAGTTGCTGTTCTCTGACCTCTCTCCTCTTCACTCTGCTTCCAATTTATTTCATTCCCAGTCCACAAGCCACTCCATAATTTCCTCAGTTGTCACAATCTACAGCTGTGGAGGCTCTCGGAGAATTGACTTGCCCTTTCACCCAGGCATGGTCCTTAATACATAATCTTTGACTATTTATCAATTGAAGAATGGCTTGAATTCTTATAAATTTAAGTCAATTCTCTATATATTTTAGAAATGAAGCTTTTATCAGAATTCTTGAATGTAAAAAATTTTCACCAGTTTATTGCTTCACTTATAATCGTATCTGCATTGGTTTTATTTGTACAAAATCTTTTCAACTTATTATAATCAAAATTATTCATTTTATATTCCAATTCTTCTTTGGCCACAGCTTCCTTCCTTCTCCACAGATCTGAGAAGTAAATTATCCTTTGTTCTTCTAATTTGCTTATAATATAAGTCTTTATGTCTAAATCACGAACCCATTTCAACTTTATTTTGGTATAGGGTGTTAGGTATGAGTCAATGCCTAGTTTCTGCCATATTAATTTCCAATTTTCCCAGCAATTTTTGTCAAATAGTGAGTTCTTATTCTAAAGCTAGTGTTTGGGGTTTTGTCAAATACTAGATTACTATAGTCATTGAAGGATGTTAGGTTTAAAATAAAGGGGTAGATCAGGTTAAATGGTCAACAGTCCCAAATGTAGCCACTGATGATGATGAGGGTGGAAACTGTGTCCCCTTTAATCTGTAAAATAATCACTCTGCTCCTTTGATTCCTGGCCTCCCAGATTCTAGAGAATCAATGAGAAGGCGTATTTCCCAGACTGGGCTTTTCTAAGGCAAATCACCACCTCCCTCAAGCAGTTACCCTCAAATTCATTTGTGGTAAAGGCAGAGTGATTATTTTACAGATTAAAGGGGACACAATTCCTCTCTCTCTCTCTCTCTCTCTCTCTCTCTCTCTCTCTCTCTCTCTCTCTCACACAAACATACACACACACACACACACACACACACACACACACACACACACCCCTCTAACCACCCCCCACTCCATCACTTTGAGACATTTAAAAGTAGACATGCAGAAAAAGAACTATGAAGATTGAATGTAAATCAATACTTGCTATGTTCATTTATTTTCTTTGTCTACCATGGTTTTTTTTTCCTTTTGTTCTGATTTTTCTCTCCCAACATGATTCATAAAGCAATGTGTAACAAAAATAAATAAATATATGTTTTGTAAAAGTAGATGTACTATTGTTTAATCTATATTGGATTATTTGTTATCTAGGGGAGAGAAGGAAAAGAAAGGGAAGGAGAAAAATTTGGAACACAAGGTTTTACAAAGGTGAATTGTAGAGAGCTGAATTCTTGAGTCGTTGCACTGAGGTCAGTTCAAGCACTTAGGGCTAATTACTGATTGGACAATACTCTATGGGCATATGCTTGGAAAATGGTCCTTCCCACTATCCTATGCTGGCTCAATGATTGGTGTATACAGAGGATTGTAGGAGGGAAGAGGGGGTGAAGTAAGATGAGCCAGAGTCACTTTTTGCAGTAGAGGAGGAAGAAGACAGTTGAGGAGATTCTGCTTCCATCCTGTTCAATCCTAAGTCTAAAGACCAAGACTAAAGACTAAGGACTTTTGCTTATCCTGACTCCACCTGATTCTGAGGTGTCTGGGGTGCTAGTGCACTTGTCACAGTGAATGTTGAAAATTATCTTTGTATGTATTTTGAAAATAAAAAGATTATTTTAAAAAATATATAGATAAGCTGATGGCACAGTGGATAGAGTACCAGCTCTTAGGCCAGGAGGATCTGAGTTCAAATTTGGTCTCAGACACTTACTGTGTGACTTTGGGCACTTAACCCCAAATGACTCTCCCTCCCCCCCCAAAAAAAAGTAGTTGTATCTTCATAAACAATCCCAGATTTAGCTACAGAGTGGAGTCATCTTCATGGGTTTTCCCAGATCTGTAAGACTTTAGAAGAGCTCCCTCTTAAAGATTAGTATTTGCTCTTCCCTCTTCTTGTTTTGTATTTACTTACCACTAGGATCTATACATCCAATACATAACACTGCTGAAAGTTTTGAGACAGCCAAAATGTAGTTATTCTCTACTTCATAAAGAGAAATTTTTTATTCACCTAGGTCAAGAGATAGGCAAAGATCTGTCTTCAGTGAGTAATTCTTCTGATTTCTAACACAAATCTTTATGCACTTACATCTGGGCTGTTTTAAAGGTTAAGGGCCAGATCAGAAAGTCTTTCCCACAGTCTATCCAGACTTTATGCTAAAATGTTCATCTAACCACATGATTTATTTACCATTAGTCTTCTGATCTAAAAGATCATAGGCTCCGATTGATAAGTTGGCAATGACAAAAAAAAAAAAAAAAAAAAAAAAAAGGAATTAAATAACCCAAAATAGGATACTTTGAAGATCATAAAACTGCTGAGGTTGATAGATTTCTTCACAAAGAAACTTTCAGTCAACACTAGAATTGCTAATCAGGGAAATTCCAAATACTCCAAATCCACTATTAAATTTCTTATAAGGACCTACTGAAATAATGTATGTAAAGGGCTTGGCAAACTTTCAAGTTTTATATAACTATCTCTTATTATTGAGGTGGCACATTCAATAGAACCCTGGCCATAGAGTCAAAAAGATCTGAATATAATTATGGCTGCAAGCACATAATAGATGGATGACCCTGGGCAAGTCATTTAACCTATTTCGATCTCAGTTTCCTCATCTGTAAAATGAGAATGATAATAGCATCTATCTCTTAAAGTAGTCGTGAGAATCAAATGAGAAAGTATTTGTGCTTTGCAAACCTTAAAGCATTATGTAAATGCTAGCTATTATTACTTTTGTGATTGCTCATGAAAGGTAAATTGTGAAAGGTACTTCGAGGGGACCATAGACCATAGAGGACTATTATACAGGGAATGAGAAATGCCTGTTCTACATCAATCAATCAAGAGATATTTATTATAACTTACTGTTTCAGTCAATTAGTAAGTATGCATTAATCACCTGCAAACACTATACAGTGCTCCGTGCTAGGGAAACAAAGACAAAGGTGAAACATTTCCTGTCCTCAAGAAATTTACATTCTAAAAGTGGAGACAATCTGTATGATACAAGGTGATACAAGGAAAGCTTGGAGAGGAAGGCATTGGAAACTGGGGGAATTCAGGAGTGAGGGACCAGGAAAATCCTTCCACAAAAGATAGCACTTGAATTCAGTATTGCAGGAAACCTGAAAGTCTAAGATGTAAGGAGAGTGGATATTTCAGTCTAGGACAGGAGTAAGGCATGGGAAAAGGAAAAATCCACATAAATATTGAAAGCCTGGGAATGAGAGATGCAGTATCCTGTCTGGGAACAATAACTACGCCAGAATAACTGGACCTGGTCAATTTCATGTCCTCTAACTCCATTCTAGAAGGGAGGGGGCAGATGATGGGCAGTCATCCAGGGAAGAGCAGAGGTGGGACAAAGGTACAAGGGATTCAAGAGCACAAGACAGTGTAGAGTTACTGATTCACTAGTGGGTCAAGAGTGGGAAGGAACGAGTGAGGCTAGAGCAAGTATGATAGCCTGAGGGATCAAAGGATTAGAGGTCACATTGAGGACAAAGAATAGCCTAGAAAGAGTATGGCTAAAAATGTATTGAGCCAGATCATATTAGTTTATGAGAACCTATTGTTAAATTTGGAGTATAAGCATTTGTAACTCAGGAAATGAAACCAGTATCAAGGCTTGATGAATTGTTTTGTTGATTGTCTGAGTTAGAAAGTGACAAAAAAATGTTAATAATGAAAATTAAATTGTGTGGTGGGAAGGAATCAGGGGCTCTTCCCAAGAGAGCAATGACCATAAGCCTTCCCAGATTTCTGTGACCTCACTTTCCCCCATTTTGGAAGCACTGAAAACTTTCAGATCCCCAAAACTAGTTCTGAAAACAACAGTTAAAAAAAAAAAAAAAACCTAACCCTTGAGACAGTGTTTCTCCACCAAAAACAAAGTTCAACTTTAAGATTAAGTTCAAAATCAAAAAAAATAAACCACCTAAAAAGAACCTGACCATAAAAAGATACTATGTTGAAGAGAAGATCAAGACCCAAACACAAAAGAAGGCAATGAAATGATAATAACTATAAGTACTCAAAGGGGGGGAAATGTTAATTAGGTACAAGTTCAACAAGGATTCCCAGAAGAGGTAAAAAATTATTTTCAAAATCATATGAAGGGGAAATTAGGTGACATAGTAGATAGAGCACTGGTCCTGGAATCAGGAGAACCTGGAATCAGCCTTAGGTATTTACTAGTTGTATGACCCTGGATAAGTCACTTAATCCCAATTGCCCTCCCCCCCCAAAAAAAAAATCAAATGAAAATGGTAGAAAAAATATTAGGTAAGGAAATGAAAAATAGGAAGACAATTATGAAAAGATCATTAATATCTTAATAAAAATGGCACCAAAAATGCTGAAAAAAATAACACCTTAAACAGAATTAGCCAAATAGAAAAAGAAGTACAAAAACTCACTGATGAAAATAACTAAATAAAATGCAGAATCAGCCAAGTGGAAAAGAAGGTACTAAAGCTGACAGAAGAAAATAATTCCTTAAAAAATAGATTTGAGCAAGTGGAAGTTACTGATTCCATTAGACATCAAGAAACATAATCAGAAGCATGAAAACATTTTATAATCCTTTATAAAAGTTGACCATATTTCAGGGTATATAAACTTCATCAGTCCAGAAGATCAGAAATAATATGTCCTTTAGTGACCAAAACAAAACTTAAAAATTATATGCAGTAAATAGGCTTTAAAGAAAGTGTTCGAGGGAGCTAGGTGGCAGTGCTATAGCACCAGCCCAGAAGTCAGGAGAACCTGAGTTTAAATCTGGCCTCAGACACTTAACATTTCCTAGCTGTGTGATCCTAGGCTAGTCACTTAACCCCAATTGCCTCAGGGGAAAAAAAAAATTAGCTAGAAGCAAAACAAAAAAGAGAGGAAATAAACATAGGCAAAGAGAAAGCAAAATTAATGGTTTTTCCAAATGATATGGTAGTTTATTTAACTCTAAAAAGTTAACCAAAAATTAAGTGACACAATATTTTTGAGCAAATTAGCAGCACGCAAAATAAATAAAACTACAGAAATCATTAGTTTTTCTATATATTATCCACAAATCCCAGAAGAGAAAGAAAGATAAATTCCACATAAAATAACTACAGAATTTATAAATACTTGGAAATCTACCTACCAATATACACTTTAGAACTATAAAAACATAACTGTGAAATGCACTTTACATAAATGCAGAACTAATTAGAGAAATATCAATTTGCTTATGAGTAGATTAAGCCAATATAATAAAAACAACTCTACTGCTCATTGTAATTTAATTGTCCAGTGCCATATCAATCAAACTCCCAAAGGATTCTTATATAAAACTAGAAAAACTAAGTCATCAAATTTTATGGAAGGCAGTTTGTCAGAAATTAGTTTTGGGCACCATATACACAGTTCAGTCTCAAATGGATACATCATAAACAAATTAGAAGAGGAAATAATCATTAGCTTTCAAATCTATGGATAGGACAAGATTTCATGACCAAAGGATTTATCACAGAGGATAAACTGGACAAAGTTGATCACATAAAATTAAAAAGAGTTTGCATACAAATTTAATATAGCTAAAATTAGAAGTCAATAATTAACAGAGGAAAAAAATTGTGGTAAGTTTCTCTCATAAAGGCCTCATATCAAAAATATATAAAGAATTGATTCAGTATATTTAGAACTAGAACCATTCAAAGGATATGAACAGGTAAATTGTTATCTAAGTCATGATTAATTGAGTCTCAAAAAAGTTAAATGACGTCCTTAGATTGTTATGGTTGTTGGTTTTTGTCCTTTGTTTTCTAAGAGCAACACTGAATTTAAGTGAGGGAGAGCTGTGCAAGGTCAACTGCTTCAGTTTCCCCTCTGGAGCCATCTGGTCCATGACCAGATATAGATTAGAACAACTGGAGAAAGTCCTGGACTTCTCCAAGAATCTACATGGGGCAGCTAGCTGGCACAGTGGATAAGATGCCAAACTTCAAGTCATGAAGATGCATCTTCATCAGTTTATATACCATACATCTCCAAGATTTCACATTTGCTGTTCCCCTGTACTGAGAAGGCTATTCCTCCTACCTTTCCTTGTTCCCTTTAAGACTCACTTCAAGCATTTCTGTGGGAGAACTCTCCTGATTTCTCAGCTCCTCTCCCCATGCAGTATTCAGTGCTGTCCCCTCCAAAGTGACTTTGTATTCGTTTTGTGTGTTTGGTTTTTGCCTACATGCATACAGAAAGAAAGGAAGGAAGGAAGGAAGGAAGGAAGGAAGGAAGGAAGGAAGGAAAAGAAAGAAAGAAAAGAAAAAAATTCAATGATCCACTTTCTACAGTTATTTTAGTTACTCCCAGGCAATGCCTTTTTTAAAACATATTCTCTCTGAGTATTAAGGGATTCAGGAGTAAGCTAGCTGGTAGAATTCAAAGAATAAACTCTGCTATCTTTGCCCATAGTTTTTATTATTGTTTACTCATTAGAGAGGTAATATGATACAATGCCAATCCCAAGTCTGCCGTTTACTATCTTTCTAGTATTTTAGGCAAGTAACTTCACCTGTTTCTTTATTTATAAAATGAACAAATAGGCTAGAAGGCCTTCAATGACCTTTCCAGCTCTAATAAAAGCTTGTTAATTAATTAATTAATGCAATATCTCAGGCACAACAATTAAATCTTTTCTAATAACTTCAACCAGTCTCTGTATACAACTTTCTTAATTTAATCTAATCCAATCTAGCTACAAACATTTATTAAGCATCACACTGTGCTAGTTACAGGAGAATATAAAAACAAAATGAAAACCAGTTCAAGCTCTTTTAGAATTCATATTTGAAGAATAATAGCTAGCACTTTAAGTTTTACAAAGTGTTTTTATATTATCTGGTTTTGTCCTCCCAGCCACCCTGAGAGATAACTGTTATTATTCTTCCATTTTACCAATGAGGAAATTGAGGTACAAGGAAACAAATTATGTGAGTACAATACCAAAGTGTCTGAGGCCAGATTTGAATGTGAAATTACCTATTGAAATCAGGTAGGGATACCACATATTGTTGAGTTTATTCCAAGATATACTAGCCAGCTCCCTTCCATATAGGTTTGGGCTTCCTCAAATATTCTGGCAGAAGTGCCAGTGTAATCAAATGCCATTTGATTTAATTATTTTCTGTAGTCCTGATTCACTCAAGTCTTCAGTTCTCCAAGGCATCTTTACTGATTTTAACCCCCATATTCTGAGGTCTCATTCTCCCTATTACAATGACTATGATCTAGTGAAAGGAGACTAATGGAAAGAATAAAAAAAGTAGGTTCCAGTCCTATTTCACATTGCCTGGCACTTAGTATAAGTGCTTAATCAATACTTGTAGACTATTTCAGCCACTGATTTGCTGATTTCTTTATCTCAAATGGAGATAAGTTCAGTCTGATTATTTTTGGTCATGTCCAACTTTTTGTTATCCCATTTGGGGTTTTCTTGGCAGATAATGGAGTGGTGTGTCATTTCCTTCTCCAACTCATTTTATACATGATGAAACTAAGACAAATAGCGTTAAGTGACTTGCCCAGGATCACTCTGCTACCTCATATCTGAGACCCGATTTGAACTGAAGAAGAGGTCTTCCTGAGTTTAGGCCTGATGCTCTATACCCTGTCTCACTTAGCTGTCTCCAAATGAGACAAGATTATAAAGCATTTTGCAAACCTCACTGTGCTATCTAAAAGCTAGCCAGTAGTAGTAGTAGTAGTAATGCCTCTTAATAATAAAAGTAACAATTACATATATAGTTATATAATTAATTATAATATTATTGCTTAGTATTGATGTTATCTCAATACTAAAAAAGTTTTATTAAAATTATCTCTTCATACTCTTCTCTTAATGTTAGAGAGTAATGATAATGATAGCTAATACTTTAAAATGTAGCACTTCAAGGTTTGTAAAGTGCTTTACAAAGATTGTCTCACTTCTTCCTTATAGCAATCCTGGGAGGTAGATACTTTTATTAACCCCATTTTATAGGTAAGGAAACAATTCGATAGAGAGGAAATGGCTTACCCAGTTTCTACAGCCAGTAAGTGTCTAAGGACAGATTTAAACTCAGCCTTCCTGATTCCAGGATTCTGTGGTATCACCTAGCAGCCTGATTGATAGATGTAAGATGGCAGTCATTTTCTGAGAGGTAAATTAACATCAACCTAATCCTTTGACTTCTGGATTTCCTGTGACCTGTTTCAGTCTTCCATTTTCACTTGATAATAGCCATGCTGAAAATACAGCAGGGAAAATTCAGTAATATCTAGATGAAAAAAAATTTTGAAAACCAAGCTTCTTTTCATATAAGTCAGCCTATCTCTGAAACAGTTTGGAGTGAAATTCTAACTTCCTCAGTACCTCAGTAGCAGCTCAATAAAATGAAGGAGTGATATTCTTAAGTATCAGTTTCTTAAAGGCAATTCAGAGCTCAAGCTTTGCTAAGAATTAATCTACAAGAGTAAGCTGATCTGGTCATCCATAAATAGAATAAACATTGTCAGAGCTATGATTTTATGCCTCTTCTCCATCACTGGATTGGACACTATTCGGAGAAAGGTAGGAGCATTCATTGAATAAGTATGGACAAACAGGGCTAGGCCACTATTACACATTTCATTTCGGGGGAAGGGAAGAAAGGAGTGCCAAAATGAATTAGGTAGGTAATCCCCCTCAATCCATCTATACTTCTTAAGTGACTTCTGTATTTGGACATTTGGACAAATATACTGTTTAGATAAGATATGATCCCTGTCTTCAATGGAAAACCTCAGGAATGCTTCTCTTTGCCTAATTATTTCTATCATTGCTAAGTTGTTTTTAATCAAGTGTCATTGGAATGTATCCCTTTAATTAAAAAAAAAAAATCCTCTTGATTTAGATAAGGAATTTTTAGCCTTTTTTGTGTCCTGGATCCCTTTAGAAATCTAATACAGCTTTTGGATGTGTTCTCAGAATAATGTCTTTAAGTGCATAAAATAAAATGTATAATCTTCCAAAGGAAGCCAATTATATTGAAATACAGTTCTTTTAGAAGCAATTTTAAAATCTCAGCTTAATAACCCCTGACTTAGGTAGATAGAATTAGAATGAACATGTTAGAACTGCATGGAACCTTCAAGTTCAGGAAATTAAAATATACATCCTTTTAGAAAACTCCAAAATAGGTAAACTCAGGGATAAACTAGTTGAAAGTTACTTTGCAAGGTAATTCTTCTCAGGAATTACCAGGAGCTCTCTGAATACCCACAAGCAGTATTGTACTGATAAATGCTTTAACAGCCAACCCTCCAGAAAAAAAAAAAAATGCATACAGCATACTTTTACATTTAATCTGCATTAATAACATTTTCTTCATCACTTGCTTAAGTCTAGGTAGTCAACAGAACAGTAAATCAAGCCATGATTTGTAGCATTTGCTGATTTTCAGGATATAAGTTCTCACACTGAAAATTTTAATAGCTCATGAATTCAAGCTGGCTTAGCAAATCTCTATATGTGTTTAAAAAAGGCTAAAAAACCTAAAGGCTTAAAGGTTACCACTGTCAAGTAAAAATCAGTCATTAGCAAACGCTGTCCCTGAAAATATAATATAAGTCAGTGACAAAATATGTTTGATTCTATCTGCAAATTTCTGATTTACTTGCAGCTTTTTAGGACCAAGTGTATTAAATGGAGCATAAAGTAGCCTGAATAGATAAGTTTGCCCTTGATTTATTGTGCTCTGTGTTCTGTGCATAAGCTGAAGAATATGAAAATAGTCAGATCCATTTGTAAGAGCATTTGTGTTATGTCAGGGTGTTTTTGAGGAGAATTTGACCCAGGATGTCCACCACCCAAGGGATTAAACATTCATCATCTTTTGGAGAGCAGCTGGAAGTGCATTCAAATAGAAATATTGGCTCTTTGGCGAATGATCTTTTTTCCCCCTAAATAGAGTCTTCCCAAAATTTGGATTTCTTTCTGCTCACTCTTATAGACAAAAGAAATGCATTTCTAGGATGTCTCATGCTAAAGAGGCTTTAAGTGATTTCTCCCTCTTTATGTCCATCATAGATCAACAGGAACAAACACTGGTACTCTCCCAAGGTTCAGCTTTGATTTTAATGAGATTAAAGGTATTTTTTTTTAATCTGTTGCTATTTAGAAGAAAAAGCAACTGAAAATTTTTTGCCTTCAATTTCCAAATAAAGTGGGAAAGAAATTAGATGACTAAGATGAAATACCTTGAGAACTTATTATATGTGAGAAAAATAATTTTAATATGAAAATGTTTTTTAATTTAAAGATGACTTCTAAGTATTTAAGATTTATGTATGTGTGTAAGTAATATTGATCATAAGAAATTAAGACAAGTGCTAACATTGATGGAATGTGTTTTTAATTGATTAATGAGATGTATATGAACTTAACATGAAATAACAATTTATACTCTTTTGCTTCTACTTTAATTTTCTAACAAAAGAGCATGTTCTTTGCTTGGCCAGACTGCTTTTTTAACACCCTGATACTTACATTGCTTGTGGATAACTTCTCTGATTGAAGATAATGATAGAATGGGAAGGGAAGAAATCACAGACTGAATAAAATAATGACTAAATCATTAAAAAATTCATTTAAAAAACTGAATCAAATGTGCCTGGAGACACACATAGTCACACTTTATCTTGACTGGGTATCACATTGAATCACATCATAAGCTTCTGGCAAGTCTGCCCTTGATGAGTGAAGCAAATCTCACATGACACATGGCATGTTATAAAAAGACACAAAGCCACATGATACAGAAAATATTTAAGGAAAAATTCCAGCTGTGAATGCCCACTCTAAATTTTTACTTGTTTTAGGGATCTGGGTAATAGATGACTGTCATGTTTTTTGTTGCCATCAAAATGTCTAACTTCCTTGTAAAGGGGCACATTAAAAGCTGAAGCTATGGAATAGAGTTAAATCATTTGAGCATGAAGTTTCCATAGAAGTACATTATGGAAAAGAATCCTAAGAAGGGCTTAGACTGCCTTTATATATTATACAGGTCAGAGAGGAGAGCCTTGTTCAGTCCTTTGTCAATTAGGTTAGAAATCTAATGCCCTGAAATCAGCTGGCTAATAGTAACCCCAAAATCATAATTATGTTACAACAGAGATAAAAACCAACTATCTTCAAACAGATGAGGCCGTGAAGTTTATTATCATCCAGTTCTATCTGACCTAGGCCTGCATGATCTGATACCATGTATTCTTTCAGAGAACTTGCATGGAAAAAAAAACCCATAATTAGTTAGAACTACAGTAAGCCTCCTGAAATTTGTGAACAAAGATAATTTCCCTGTCTTCTAAAGCATGTCTTCTCTAGCAATGAAAATGTCTTCTTCTTGTTAAGGACATTACATTCAAGAGAATATTAAAGTTTCTTTCAAAAGGGCTTTGGCAGGTAAGTTAAAAACAACAACAACAACCCAACTACCTAGAAGTTTCTGATCCTCTCTTCTTGAGGAATCTTCTAAAAAAAATTTTTTAGAAGATCTTTGCCTCTAGCGCTGTCCACATGCCAACACTTTCCACCTAGCTCACTTCACAGAGATTTCTTGAAACAATTTCCACTCTTCTCACACTTCCTTTGACTTAACCTTGCACTCCAACCCACCCCCCATTCCCGGCTGGTTCAACTAACTTTATGACTCATATTTCATAAAGTTAGTGGATTTCCTGCTTTATGAAATCCTCTTTAGCTTCTGCAACACTACTGCCTTTCCCTTAAAACATTCCCTCTGAAAGTTTGCCTTTAATAATGGAAGTTGCCATCATCTTGACCTTCTTTCAGATATGACAATGGATGATGTTCGGGAATACGAGAAAAATATGCATGAACAAACCAACATTAAAGTTTGCAATCAGCACTCATCTGCTGTGGATGACATAAACAGCCTTGACAAAACAAGTGTATGTAGATTTTTTTCAGCATATCACCCATCCCTACACCAAATATTATTATGTTTTCTCTAAAGTATTACAAAAACACTTTTTAATCTAACTTCCCACACACAGAATACACTAAAACCTCATTGCTTTTAATAAAGAATTTGAACCACCTCTCAACTGGGCAACGATAAGCTTAGGGATTTTGCTAGCATTTTGATTGCTTTAAAGGTACTTAATCTTTGGGTTGTTGCATTGACTATAAAGTTGTATTGAGCATGGAAGGTGAAAATATCTTGCAGCATTAGTGGAAAATCCTATGCGAAGACAAAAAAAAGGGAGAAAACCAACATTTCATTGAAACAAAATCTTGCTCTGGGTGATTGATTTTTATAATACAATGAATTTTTAATTATCTAAAAGCCAATAGGACAGATGATGAGAAACAGTAAATAACCGAGAAATTACTTGTTTGTTTGAATGTATCATGCAGCATTTTGTACCTGTTTGACTTTGCTAGTTCTGTTTCCTTAGACTAATCTTGGAATCAATCAACCTTTCCCACATCCACACTGGCCAAGAAAAGATGGGGAAGTGATCTGGAAACATGCTAGGTTATGAAGTAAATCTAGCCTTAGACAAAAACATCAACAAAAAAAAGTTGACAGATTTAGTAATTTACAAATAGTAATAGTAAAGATGATTAATTTAAGTTAATATTTTATAGAGAGGTAGCTTTGAAGTCAAGGAGTTGTTCTATCTATCTGCTGTCCATTCTCTCTCTCTCTCTCTCTCTCTCTCTTTCTCTCTCTCTCTCTCTCTCTCTCTATATATATATATATACACACTAGCTGTGGGACCATGTTACATAATTTCTTATTTCTCCTAGACCATGCTCCAATATTATAATTTACAGATGAGTCGCTGATTTGTCTGGGTAGAAGGAATTTTCACACTGGTTATTTCCTATATTGATAAAATATATTGCACCCACAGGTGCAAACCAAAATAAAGTACCAATTTATTAGTCCCTGAAATGTACAGTTCTCATTCAGTTAGTTATGCTGAGATGGGGAGAAGAGGGATAAATATTTTTTAAAGAAATTCCCACTGGAAAAAGTTTAAGAAACCCTGCTCATACTCCATACAATCCACAAAATAAACAATATATTTGGGCATAATTAAGAGTTGACTTTAGTCATCAGTGAACACTGTTTCTAAAAAGACCCTCTTTGTTGGCACTCTAGTATTTTATTGTTACTGAATAAGCTTGTTTGTGGTGTGTGTGTGTGTGTGTGTGTGTGTTTTCTGGGGTGGTTGGGGGTGGATGCCTTGTTCCCCATTGGACTTATGAATTATCTTTAAATGAATATGAGAGAACTTAAAATTGGAGACCTGATTATCTGCCCTCCTCTGCCCCCCACACCTTTTTCATGCATTGATTGATTATGAAGGAGCTCATTGAATAGAGGCTTAACTTGTTTTTGCTTCAAAGTAGGGTTATGAAGGATTTTATTTATTTATTTTTTATTTTACCACCATGTTATCATAAAGCAGAGCCAGTCGTAAGATAAAGTGTTCTTTGGAAGTTTGCTTTCAATCCAACTCAGTAAAAATTTCTTAAGTGTTTACTATACTGGACATAAGTCATGAAGGACTAGAACAAAAAGAGGACATTTTTATTTGTGGGATTTTAAAAGAAAGTAAAACACATAGCTGTTCATCTCATCTCAGGAGATGCTTATAAATGAAAGACCACATAGAGTGTGCATAGGCCAAAATTAGGCCATGGACAAACAGTGTAGCTTCTAGCTGGCACAATCCAGTGGGGAGATGCCCACAGATAGATGACCTGTGATTCAGTCTGGGTCCTCTTAGGAACAGAGGGGTCTTTGTCATAGGAGCATATTAAAATTGCCCTGCTTGTCTCTTAGAGAGCTTCTGAAAACTTATGTGAAGAATTATACAGCCCTAAAATACTGAGCAGGCCTTGGAAAGGAGGAGAAAGGCTCAATTTTTAAAAATACTATGGTACTAGGTACTATAACTGAGTGTTTTATTATATCATAACGGAAACAACTCATATGCCCACTACAAAGTGCTCCTGGCTCAATGGCTCATGATTCAAGAGAAATCTTAATCAAAAAGAAGTGGTCCTTTTTGTGCCAAGATGACTCAACATAAGCCCCTGCTATCCAATCACCCAAGAGTCATGATTCCCATGGAGGAAAAGGAGAAAATCTCATGAGTAAAACCAGGAAGCCTAAGGACCTAGCCATTGAGCAAATGAAGGGAAAGGATAATGTAAGGAAGAATACCACCCTATAATCCTCATGGTCATACAAAAACAGAGGAGGCAGATAATCCATCTTCACAAGGAAATAAATGCAGACAGGTCTAAAAGGGATCCAGCCATAATCTAGAAGATTGTATCTTTGTCTCTCGAGGAAGTTAAGGGCAAATATAGCACAGAGTCAGTCTGTAGCCTCAGGTTAGAGCAAATTTCTCCCCCAACATATATATCTCATCAGAGAAATGAAAAGAATCTCTCTCACTCACTAGAGTCAGATTTAAACACAAGCAATTTTAAGACCCAACTAAAGACCTAGACAGCTTCAGAAAAAGATTCCAGCTCTGGCCACTGGGAGAAGTTGTTCTCCTTGCTCCTTTAACTAGGAGTATAGGGAACAAGCCAAACTGAATTAATCAAGAAGGGAATTAACAAGTCTGGACTACTTGCTTCGCATTCAAATTGAAAAGATCCCAACCAGTGTCCCACCCCCATTAGAGTACTTAAGTTAAGAGTGCTTACTGCTCTTTTTGTTGAATTCCTTGGAATTTCATATAGTTGAGGTTTTTTTTTTTTTCACATAGTCTCCCTCAGTTATGATCCAGTATGATCAGGAAGTATTTCAAAGTACTATCTATTGCTTTTATCAAGAGAAAAAATATTATGAGAAATACATTTTAAATCATCAACTCCAAACCATTTCTGAATTAGGCCAAAATTATATCCCATCCCCTACCAATAGAGGAATATAACTATATAGCTATATACTAATATAGAGTATAACTATAATGTTCCCAAAGAAGAAGGAGATTTTTTTTCTGGAAATTAAATTAGATAAGCATTCTGACTTCTGGGTGGGAATTTCCTTCTGGATGTGTTGACCTTAAAAACAACAATAACAACAATATTAATAACCAAGCTCCACCCTGTCCCATAGTCCTGACCATATTTCTCAGCAGTCAGATTGAGTCCAGACTTCCTGGAGAGAATTCGGTCCACCTGAAATCCCATTTGTCTCAACCAGTAATCATTCTGTGGTTTAGGACATGCTGACTGTTTTGGGGCAGGTTAAATGCCAGATAGCATGTCAGTGATGGCAACTGGACCTAGAGTAAAGAAATCCAGGGGCTTGTCCCTATAAGAAAAACCGGGGGGGGGGGGGGTGGAAGAAGGAAGAAAAGAAAGAAAAAAAAGAAAGAAAGGAAGGAAGGAAGGAAAAGAAAGCAATCCTCAACAACAGAAGAGGCTCTTCCTCATTGGTACCACTATACCTAGAGATAAAAAGT
Source organism: Antechinus flavipes (assembly GCF_016432865.1). Lineage (NCBI taxonomy): Eukaryota > Metazoa > Chordata > Mammalia > Dasyuromorphia > Dasyuridae > Antechinus > Antechinus flavipes. The sequence goes on from NC_067401.1 coordinate 161,398,735, forward strand.
TGCAAAAGGAAGTATATAATGACAAGAGCCAAATCGACCTAGATTGGGTTTAGGCATACACTGTCCCACATAAGAAAGAGGAGGCTTCATCCAAGGGAGATGATGGGTTCTCTCCAATCTCCTCTCTCTTCTCCCTCCTCCCATTACTTAAGTCCTGGGACTTGTCCCAAGAGGGACAAATCACCTTCTCTATTGATTGCAATAGTATCAGCTCCTCTTGTTAAGACTATATTAATTATTAATGAAATAAGAAGTTTGTTGTTAATCTGTCTATAGTTGTGAATTTTCCTTTGGTTAACACCTGGGTAAATTGGGTACTAACTATTCCCCCTGGCAAATCCCCAGGAGATGTGATATCTCATAGTCTAGGAGAGAGCTGATAAATGTTCAGCAATCAGTTCTTCAAAAAAAAGAAGAATGTACTCTTGAGTACACTTTTAATTTTAATTTGCATTATTAATGTTCTCTCCATCACTTTCTTAAGTTAGATAATCAACAAAGCAATAAATCAAGCCCCGGTTGCTGATTTCTGAAGTTAAATGCTTATACTGAAAATTTAACAATCCTATTCTAGCATATCCCTGACCCAACTATAATTAAATGTTGGACCTCCTATCATGGAGTCAGCTATATTGGACTTAGGCACTCAACCCAAGAATAGTCTTTCCTAGAAATATCACTAAAGTTTCACTGAATCTTAGGCTAAGTTTCACCTCTTCTTTGGTTTGAGCAGATCTAGTCCCATTCTTAGAGTGACCCCATAAGAGATGGTATATTCAAGTAAAATAATGCACTCTCCAAAGTGATGATATTACTATTTACTCAAAGCAAAAAAAGGATGCTTGTGGGAAGAGGATAGAGGAAGGATAGCTTCCTAGATCCATTTCTCAGCTAAGAGGGAAACTTTTTGAATGCTTAGAAAGTGTGAATTGGGCAAAAAGTCTTTAGGATCTTTAATAGATCTCGTGAGCCTGGAAACATTGAGTGGGAGATCTTAAGCAGGAATCTTAAATACCAACCAATTCCCTGTTTTCCAATACAGATAAAAGGGCACAGGTCTATCTAAACAACGATGTGGCTCATCTCTCACAGGTCACTTCTGTGTCTACCAATATTGATATATTGAATTGTGTTGACTGTATTTACTTCCTGAACACTTACCACTATTTGCGTGTGTTCTTTACCACCCAAATGGTGGGGACAGAAGTTCTCGGGGATAGATTGTGATAAGGCAAAATTTGACCACAGGACAACATGGGTGGGATGCTACACTCCACCACCAACTCTCTCCATGGAAGACAGAAATTTGGGTATGGGCTTTTGTTGGGGCAGCCACCTGAAAGAGAAAATCTTTTCATAGAAACTTATAGGGGCTGCCCCGTAGATTGTTCTCCAAACTACACAGAACAACTTTTACCCTGAGTTATAAAGCAGAAGGCTTAAGAGCCATTTTCCATAAAACAATAATTGCATTAATTACTGTGTCCACAAGACTTTTGTTAGACCAAGTCAGAAAGTGTCAGTTTATACCCACAAAAGAGTAGTTGAATTCCAAATACTTTAACTATTCTTGTGTTCTTTGAAATTTCATAAAATTGAGAATTGTTCATTTTCTTCTCTAGCTTCTATTTTCCATGATCCTAATATAATCAGGATATGTTTCAAAGCACAGGCTGTTCCTTATATCAAGTATAGGTGGAAAATATATTTTAAGTCATCAATTCAAAACCATTTCAGAATTAGATTAAAATTATGCTTTAATAATATCCATGAAGTGACAAGAAGGAGGTGACATAACTGCTCCCACACATTTTAAGAAGTTTCAGTGTATTCAAAGAGAGTATTCTAATAAACTGTATAAATTTTTGCAATGGTGTGTAATAATCAAACCATTAATACTTTTGATAGACTCTGCCCCCTGCTGGACAAGTGCAGTAGAGTAACGTATTCAAGCCATTTCTTTAGGAAGTCATTTTTATTAGAGAAAAATATTGATTTACCACATGAGTTAGAATCACAGGATCATAGATCTAAGAGGAAGAAGGGACCTCACCTGTCTTATTGAACAACATCTTCTTTTATTTTTGTTTTCTTTTTTTAATGTGAATTATACCTCAGAAATCACCAAAGGAGAAAACTGAGACACAGGGAAGTTAGGTAAATTTGTTTAACCACAAAGGTATGAAGTGTAAGAAATACAGTTTGAAGCTGTTCTCAAAATTTATTCCCCAGAGACATCCCAAAGTCATTGTTTTTCCACTGTATTCTCAAAATATTTTAGTCTTTGTATTTCCTTCCTTGTTAGTGAAAACAATTATATAAATGATAGGTGAGACTCTATTTTCTTGATACCCAAATAACATATTAGGATCCTATCACAAGATTATCAGCTGCCGGTAGGACAATTGAAATTAGATGTCAGAGAGATATTTTAAACTCTACATATCCAAAACTGAGCCCATCTTTCCCATAAAACCTACTCCTTTGCCAGATTTAGCAATTTCTGTTGAGGGCGCCACCATCCAATGGTTCATAATCTTGATGTAATCCTGGACTCCTCATTCCCCCTTGCTCAAAATATACAATCAGTTGCCAAATCTTGACATTTTTACCTTCACACATATTTTGCAACTATCCCCTTTTTACCATTCATGTAATCAGCACTTTAAAGATGTTATCCACTCACCTGTACTATTACTATGGCCTTCTAATTGACCTACTTGCCTCCATTCTCTTCCCCACTTTAATTTGTGTCCAATGGAACCATATCCTTATGTACTAAAAGAACTGGCAGAAATAATTGCCAAGCCACTATCAGTGGGATCTTAAAAGTTGTGGAAAATAGAACTACTACAAGATCTAGAAAAGGAAAAATTATGTTCTGATATTTACATTTTTTTTAAATTTGTCATTCTCTTGACCAGTAAGAAAATACTTATTGATTGTTGGGGAATTTCTGGATGAACTATTAAAGAGATGGCTAGCGAGCATCCAGAAAGAAAAACTATGATTACAAAGAGCCAACAAGGGTTCATCAAGAACAGATCATTTCCTTTTTTAACAGGATTACTGAACTATTAATTGAGGGAAATGCAGTGGATATATATAGTTTACCTAGATTTTAGCAAAAATCTTTCATACCAATTCCCCTGAAGAAATATAGAAATGAGAACTAGACAATAATATGATCAGAAGTGACAGAAAGATTGAATTGTAAACATTGTTGCTAGTAATTCAATGGCATCATGACAAGAAATCTCCAGTGGAATACTTTAAGGATTTATACTTTTTCTTGTGCTTTGATCAGTGACTTGCACTTAGTGGACTGCAAACTGAATGTGAGTCAGGAGTATGAGGTGGTATCTAAAAAATGTAATGTCATCTTGGGCTATATGAAAAGGGATAGCTTCCTAGAATGAGAGAACAATAGTCTCTCTGTGCTCTATCCTTATCAGCCTTCATCCAATTTTCTAGGAGTCTAAAGACATTGCTAAATAAAAAAGTGATCATATTAGAGCAACCAGCTATGAAGATCCTTGAATTTGTCACATATAGATGGCCCAAAGAATCTGCATATGTTTAACCTAGGGGGGACTCAAAAGAGTGTTCAATTTTTTGAAAAGCTATCATGATGGCAACTAAATGGCACAGTGGATAGAGCACCAGCCCTGAAGTCAAGAGGTCCTGAAATTAAATTGGGCCTCAAACACTTAATACTTACTAGTTGCATGAGCCTGAGTAAATCACTTAACCCCAACAGTCTTTCAAAAAAAAAAAAGCTATCATGGAGAGACCCTCAAAGGATAGAATCTAGAGCAAGGAGTGGAAATATCAAAGAGGCATATTATAGCTAAATGTCAGGAAAAACTTGCCAACTACTGGAGTTGTCCAAAAAGTGGAATGACTTGTGTCAGGAGGTAGGTGATTGCAAGAGTGTGCAAGAATGTAAATTTTTAATAACCAGCTCTTCCAAAAAAAAAAAAAAAGTGTACACACAACATATTTTTAAGTCTAAGCTGCAACATTAATATTTTCTCCATTATTTTCTTAATCAACAGAGCAATAAATCAAGCCCTAATTTGTAGCATTTGCCATTTTCCAAGATGTAAGTATATATATTAAAAATTTAACATTTGGCTTTAGAGAGCTTCATAGTAAGAGTGAAATCCCTTCTCCCTCCCAGATTCTGTGACTGATCTATTGAATTGATGTAATATCTTTACATTTGGAGCAGCACTATAATATTGTAACCTTCACTACTATGGTTGGACAGCAGTTTGGAAAAAAAAGGAGGAGTCTCAGTGGACTCCAAACTCAATATTGAGTCAGCAATGTGAGCCACAAGAAGCACAATGAAGAAGTTGTAGGAATTGTGAGTTCAGCATGTTATTCAGGAAAAGGTTTCAGTGGTTGGGCAATATTAATTTGCAGAGAGAGACAGACAAACAGACAGAGAAAGAGAGAAAAGAGAGGAGGGAGGAAGGAAGAGACTTTTGAGAAAAGAAAAAGGGCTAGAAGAGAAAATTGAGCTAATGTAAAAACCAAAAGAGCACTGGGAATAGTGTGCTAGACCTGGAGAGAGTAAGATTCATCTTGAATGAATGTGGCCTGAGACACTTCCTATCTATGTGATCTTGGGCAAATCATTTAACCCTATTTGCCTCACTTTACTTATCTGTAAAAATAAGTTACAGAAGTGAATGGCAAACAGCTCCAGCATCTTTGCTTAAAAAAAAAAAGGGGGGGGCTCACAAAGAGTCAGACAAGACTGAAAACAACTGAAAAATAAAAGCAAAAGATTTCAACATTATATTTTTTAATCTATGCTTAAAAAAAAAAAAAAGAATGAGATATGTATACAGAACTGATAGGTATGGAAGCCTCTAGTTATCTAAGTCCACTACCTTTAATTCTACTTAAAACTGATTTTCTAGAGACATGTTTATGACTTGGGAAGAGGGTTAATTGTCACCCACTTCTTTAAAACATTTTATTTCTTGGCCTATTAAGCTTTTTTGATTAATTAAACACAAACTGATGAAACAACAAATTGTAAGTTGTTTTTTTTTTCACTTGACACATTCTCAATTTTAGGTGTTTTTTTAAATTTTGTTTTGTTTTTAAAAGTGGGTCTTTGGGTCTTACCCAGGCTAGAAGTATAGTAGCCACTGATAAGTCCAATTCTAGTACTGATTGATCCACAAACTCTGATGTAGTCTGTTTCTACCTTGTTTATTATTCCTTAGACAGACTTCTGCTGGGGACACATCATTTTGGTGCCAAACTTAATTAGTACAGACTTCCAATTAGTAGTCCACTACTGAAGTAAAGAGAAGTACTAATTAGGATTGTGACAATTTACACATAAAATTAATTTTACTTTATTCCTACTCTGATACTTTACTAATGTAGTAGTCACTTGTCAGCAGGGATATGCTGGTAAATGTTTTAACATCTGACTCTCCAGTGACATATAACACTTTTACATTAAATTTACATTATTAACCTTTTTCCATTACTTAAGTCCAGCAACCAATTAAACAATAAATCAAATTCTGCTTTGTAGCTTTTACCAATTTCTGAGGTATTAATGTTCCCACTGAAAGTTTAACAGTCAGTTTATAAGTTCAAGTTGGCTTTAGCATATCCCTGTTTAATTAACTTTAACTATTGAGAATAAAGCCAGCAACCTGGAACTTTCTAGGCAGCCAATGACAGAAATCTCATTCCTTTTACTCACAAGAAAACCCCTGAGTCCTTTGATTTTTTTTTTTCAGTAGGATATCTGTAAGCTTGACTGACCTCAGTACCTAGATTGTGTTTCACAGCTGCATTTACCCAGCCAGGTATTTTGTAAATTATGGTGATGGTGATCATGATGGTGATGGTTGCTAAATGTGGAAGATTATCTGTTCCCTTATCCATAGGATTAGAGGCAACATAAATGGAAGGAAGAGATAGATCTGCACTTAAAGAGACATAGTAACAGTCCCAAGAAATGATGTTTGAGAATAAGAAAGGATACAGAAGAATAATAAGAGAAGAAACCCAATTCAAAAGCCCAAGCAGTCTGGAGACATTTACAATAGGGATAAAAAGTATTAGACACCCTTCCCATAAGACCTTATTGTCTAAACCCTAATAAATAAATATTCATGAGTAATGGTGATGGGTCATAAAGAAAAGATTGTTATGTTCCACATACTCTGAAAAAAAAGAAAAGGTAATATATGTCTTAGAAATAATTCTATTAAAAATTAGGACCTAAAATTTTTTCTATTTAAAAGAGTTTTGTTTATCTGGAAAACTCAGAAATGTAAAATATTTCCTTCCCTAACAGGACTGTATTTATTTTTTTAATTCCAAAACATGATTTTGTAGGGTTTGGGTTGATTTAAAAAAGAAAAGAAAAGAAAAGAAGCTGAAAACCCATCAAATGTTCCTTTGGTCGTGTTGGTTTTTCCCCATTTTTTTTTTAAATTTGGCTCTACTGAGAAGTGTTCCAGTATTAGAGATAGCAAGTTCTCTTCATTGTAAGGTGGAACAGTTAACACATAGTTGCTAAGAGTGTTGGCAAAGCACAGATTTTCTTCCACATGACCAAAACCAACCGCTAGATCTGTGTATGTTGTTTTTATGTGAAAAGAACACATTATGAAAGAAAATGTTAAAAAAAAATTTAAATGAATAATTCTTATCTACTAGTTAGTTGTCATATCTATTAAATCTTTAACTTCCCATTTAGGAAGAAATGACTAGATCTTCTCAAATACACATATACATACACACACACACACACACACACACATACACACAATATGTGTTGTTTCTCTGTTTTCCTGATATTTATTTTTCATGTTTAGAAAGTACATTGAGAAGTATCCTGAGAAATTCTGAGTAAGTATTCAGATTCTGATTCTGGGTTATCTGGCTGTGCAAAAAACCTGAGCAGCTGATATTTAGGGGAGGCTTTGTCTCTCTTGACTTTCAATCTGGAAAGATATTGATAGATCCCATTAAAATGGAGGTTACAGATTTACCTTTGAAGTGGGTACAATGAATAGAAGGTTCATCTAATAACCAACTAATTGTGTTTACCTTTTTTTTTTTTAAATTGAAGACATGACAATGGATGAAGTCCGAGAGTTTGAAAGAGCAACTCAGGAAGCTACCAACAAGAAAATTGGAGTTTTCCCACCTTCAATTTCTATCTCCAGCATTTCCCTGCTGCCTTCTGCAATCCGCACTGCTCCTTCTAGTGCTCCATCTACACCTCTCTCCACAGACCCTCCCGAATTCTTGGCAGTTCCCAAAGATCGACCTCGAAAAAAATCTGCCCCAGAAACTCTCACCCTTCCAGACCCTGAGAAAAAATCTACACTAGATTTACCTGGTGTACATTCTTCAGACAAGCCATGTCAGCCCCAAGAGTAATAATGAATAAAATTTCATGGTTTTTTGGGTTTTTATTTTCTTTCTTGGTGGGGTTTTGTTGGTTTTATTTTGGGATTTTATGTTTGTTTTTTAGGGTTCTTCTGATAGAGAAAAACTACTTTGTTACTCAGACTTGTTTCTTCAGATCTCTCAAAAAGCATGCATGTGATTATGTAATTCCATATATAATCTGAATTCTAAAGTACACCATACAGCATTCATAGTACATGTCAGGAAATAGTCTGAAGATAAATTGCAAAGGATAAAAGGAAGCTTCTGTTTTAATAATTATAAGCCAGGAAATAGACTCTGATGTTAATATGTGATTAAATTGGTAAGGATTCCAAGGATAAATAAATGAATATTCAGTGAAAAGGACAAAAGTCCATCTTCTTCCCATTAAACCTGAATTTCTAAAAAATATATATTGAATAGTCTCAGGCTTGACATACTTAATTGTTAAACTTTGAACTGATTATCACCAATACTTGAACACCCATAGTGATTGTTCAGATTCATATTTTGTTTAATCTGACTCAGGATTTGGGGCCTACTTAATTCTTTAAACTTAAAAAAAAAAAAAAAAAAAAAAAAAAAAAAAAAAGGATTAACATACCAAGGCTCCAAGTGCAATTATTGATAATTGACTTTATGGCCATTAATTCTATTTATACCTTACACAGAATTTGTAATGAAAAATATTCCACTTGTTTCTACCTTTTAATAACTTTCCCTTCTGCTCTCTTATGGCCTCCACCTCTAACTATTGCTTGAATGAGAGAACCCTTAACAGACTGCATGATTTAGGAATTAGAAGGCTTCAGTGAAACAAACCTATGTATCTCTAAAATTTCTATCTGCTAACTTTTGGACTCTAGTTACCCCCTGACAATGTCAGAATTTCATATTAGTAGAATGGAATTGATATGGATTGTGTCAATAGGGTTTTATCAGAAATTTAGAGGGTAATATATCAATAAAGTCCCATAAGAGAATCCTAAAAAACACCTTTTGGAGGGTTATTTTCTGCCTCCCATTTTGTTCTATTGTGGGTTCTTGATAATAGCTAATCTTCCCTGAGACCTCTTCTCCATTCCTGAACCTTATAAAACTATCATTCTCAGTATTTTTCCTTGAGGTCATAAATGACATGTCACTGGAGCCAAGTGGAACAGCAAGAGAAAAGTAGGGGAGAATGTTTTCTGTTATTACTGACAGGATAGAAGGCATGGATGGAATCACTGACCCCCTACTTGCAAATTAAAGAGTAGAAACAAATAAGGTTATATCTGTAAAGTACTTAGCACAGTGCCTAATACATAGTAGGTGCTTAATAAATGCTCTATATCTCCCCCTCTTTCCCTAGAAATAAAAATAGATGAGATTTTGCCAAATTTTCCTTGATTAAAGTCAGGTGGGGCTAGAATTGAACTAGAAGTATAAGCACTAAGGGAAGATAGCAAGAGAATTCGAATGAATCACTGGACCCAATCTATTTGATTTCACACCTCACTGCCTTGAAACTCAGGAGAAAAAAAAAAGAGAATCTCAGAATTTATACTTAACCTCTAAATGAGGGTGATCCAAAAGATCCCCAGGCAACACCCCAATTATGATCTTTTTAGCTCAGGAAAGGGGCCTTCCCCCAGACCAGGACTTCCCAGACAAAAAGACTAAGGGAAGGTATTGTAATTAACCTTATCTAAAGTCCAGGCCTTTTCCCTTCTGTCACTTATCCACAATATTCAACTAGTCTCTTGCTGATAGTTACATCCTTATAATATACAGTTGTTACTTCCAGATGCAAATTAATGTTAGATTCATTTCTTTAACTATTGATTGAAAGAAAGTAGAGCAAAATGCACTAACCTTCCAGTTAGTTTAAAGAATTAAACAGTTGTGAATAGTTTTAGTTGCTGAATCATCTTTTCCCTGAGAGTGATGATGTTTATAATAAAGCATCTTCCTAGCATGGTACAGCCGCATGATATTTGCTTGTGGAAAGTTTTCTTTCAAACCCCTAGAAATTCTGAATATCTCCATAGGAGGGGTGTGCTAGAGCCAGCTCATACCTGCTCTAGCAAGTATTGTTAAATTGTTAAATTTACAGAAAATTTAAAGTAAAGATTCATTCACACCTCAGAAACCGTCAAGTACTACAAATCAGGGCCTAGTTGATCATTTTGTTGTTTAGACTTTAAAAAATTAATAATGCTGATTAAAATTAAAAGCATAAAAAAGTTTGTTCCCATACATTCTTTTTTCCCCTGAGAGCTGATGGTTAAAACATTTACCAGCACACCCCTTGCAGAAGATAAAATAAATGTCTGAATCTGATGAGTGTAATTTTAGAAACGGGAACATAAAATCCATTGGCAACAGATAATGAAATGTTGAGTGTACTTGTTTACAAGCCAAAACCAGAGAGAGATTGAAGGAGGGCAGAAATAAATTATTCAATATGGGTTAGCATGAATTTATTTCTTTTATCTTGGTCATACATATCTACTATATGTTTTTTTTTTTTTATCATAACCATTGTCAAATTTTACAAAACAGCCTTTGTTCTTGAGGTCAACAATTCTGTGTGCTTTAGGAACCTATGTTAAGGTTTTGTTTTGTTTTTTTTTCACATGATTTTTATTTCTTCCATAGCCAGAAATCAAATGTAATGCTACCCTTAGGTAGTTTAATACTTAACTGATACATTAAATGTCTTCAAGTCTTCACACTTTTTTTTTCCCCTGTCTAGGAATGGCACCTATATATTAAAAAAGGGGAGAGGAAATGCAAATATTCCTTTGGCTGCTTTGAATATATAACCTAAATCATTACCATGAGACATAAAACAACTTCAATATTTTATATACCTATGTCTTAAAATGTGTCATTTCACCAACTCCATAAATGAATTTGCAATAGGATTTTGCTATATGCTATAGGATTGTGTGATATTATATATATATATACATATATGTAAACAGTTGCATTTCTCATAAAAATGAAAATTAAATGGCTGTATGTTGGAAATTTAGAAAGAAAAAGCAAGCAGTAGCTTGAATTCACTAAGCATGTTTGGGGAAAAAAATAGGATTCTTTACTCAGTGCCTCTGTATACAAAATAGTAATCTTCAGCTTTTTCACCAAAATTGTATGATACATGTATATAGAGAGAGTATACCAAATCCCACACTACCGGTTTTAAGTCACTAATAGCTGAACTAAAGTAAAAGATCCATGATTAAAGCACATTCATTTACCCTTTCTTCTTCCCTGATGCTGGTGAAGATCATGAAAATGTCATTTAACCTCCCTTTTTGGGTCATCATAGTAACACTTCCAAATTTCCTATCCATTGTAAGTATAAGCATCTTACTGCTTACTTTGCTTTCCTAGGAAGACATCTGTGTATTTTTACAGCTATCTCATCAGCAGCCCCAAATCCCAATGCATTTTTCTTTCATTCAGAAAATAGGGACATCTCTTTTTTACTGATCTCTTGAGAAATGGAATAATGGTGACAGAAATGTGGCCTGTGAAAGAAAACTGTTGGCTATCACCACTTTCTTTATGACCAATACAGTGATTCAATTTCATGTGCTTTTGATGGTGTATTAATATGGAAAATCTTCTTTTGTGGTATTAAGTCAATTTGTGGGGGAACTAGTGATTCACACATTTAATTAAAGTATTCATTAGCAACATTTCATGTGAAATATCACTCTAGCCAACATGATTGTTGAAGTTGGGGACTAAGATTCAAAATCCTAATTCTCTGATTTCCTTTTAAGAGATTGCAATTGATTAATAACACAATTTATTCAGAAACTCCCAGGAATTTTTTTCCTGTTTAGTTAAAAGCTAATTATTTCAATATTTTAATGAAGTTCAAATTAAATGAAGGAACTTCCTGTTTTTTTCATACCCTAATATCAATCATGGTTCAGGTCACTAGCATATTGGTTTAGAAAACAACCAGATAATTTGAATCAAATCACAAAGCCCATTAAAAAAGAGGAATTACCTAAGATCCGGATTCATTTTTATAATTTATAGACCAGGTGGAGGAAACAGTATCATGCCTTTTGGAACAGAACAGTTCAGATTTAAAGGAAAAATAGCTGTCCAGTGATGACAGTCTAGGAAGAAAATAAATGTTGGGGCCACTGGCACACACTCTGCTAAAACTAAACTGTATCAGATCACTCATGCTAGGTTTGGGGGTTTTTGTTTTTCTTTTGTTTTAAGTTTGCATTTAAAATACAAATGTATGAGCTTTTAGGATATAGCATAGTAAGAGAAAGTAAATGTTAACTTTTCAGATGCCATTATTAAAATGTAATTTCACTGTTTATGTTAACAGATGCTTTATGCTAAACTCAAATGTTTTTGCTTTAAATGAAAAGCATGTTTGTTGAATTATGTCTCCAGTTTGTGTATATTCCAAACAACAGATTGGTTGCAGTTTTTCAATTCTGATGACAGCTCTATGTAAATTCAAATGTCCTGTAATATCTGCTGTTTACATTTTAGATTTGGGGTTTTGATTAAGTTAGTCAATCCTACTGCCACTGCTGAAGGACCAAGTTGAGGAATGCACAGTGTTACAAAATACAAAGCAGAGTAAATGAATTTGATTCCCACACCTATGCCATCCTTTTGTGTCATCTTATGACTGTTTTTATGTTTTTTCCCCTAGTTATTTATTATTGTTAATAACTTACTTTTTCTTACATTCTGTTGTAAATAAACTACTAAGCAATCTTCTTTACAAGTGTGGATTCCTTTCTCTTTCTGAGCAATTCCCCCACACCACCCCCTAAAAAAAGTTGGCATTTGTGAATTTTGACACACTAAATTCAGGACTTTTACCTGCTCTGAAGTTGCAAGCAGCCAGGAAAGATGGAATTGTAATTAAAGTTTGTCCAAAACAAAGAATCTTTGCTTTTAGGTAGTTTGAAGATGACTGCTGTTCTTATTGGCTTATTGACCAATATCTCAATGAGAGGTGTTTGTTCTTATTTATAATACAACATAACAATTATTGGTATTATGTTTTGGTCCCACTATTATTGATCCCAAAAGACAAATGGTGTAACAAATTCCCTCCTCTCAACTGAGGAGAATGGGGCCTATGGGAGGTGAAAATGTTGCATTTTCAGTTTCTGTTCTTCTGTTATGTTTAATTGTTCTTCTTTGTTATAATGCTGAGAAGGGAGGATAGAAAGATATGTGTTAGGAAATAACTGGTATAAAATCAAAAGGAATTAATAGAACTTTTATAAAAATAAATTACAGGTTGAAGCCCAGAAGGGAAGCTCTTTGAAATGCAAACATTCTTTAACCAGCCTTTTTTTCTGATGAAGTTTGAAAACAGAATGACTCTACCTTAATTGGTATTTTGCTTTAGTCCAAGAATAAAGTATTTATTCTTAGATTGGAGTGGCCAAGGAATGGGATACAATAAAGAAACTGAATAGTTTCTCAGTTTCTCCTAAACTAATTTTTACACATAGTACATTATTTGATTAAATAAATAATCATATTCAAACATAAAAATATTCCAAAGGCAAATAAATGTAAATTATTTATGCTTTCCTTCATTAACTTGAATGATGGATATTGGACTATAATGTTTCAGAGTCAAATCTGATCATTGGTTCTATTCTCACTCAAATTTTAAAAAAAATTATGTTCCAAAGGATTCTTTGTGTTCTAATATGCAGAGTCAGCTATCTATTAGTAACACTTGGATTCCATTTTGTACACTTAAATACCCAAGGAATATAATTAGTGTATGATAAATGTCCATTCTGAATTATGCTATACCTACAATTTGTAGTAGAGTTAATGCCCAGGTCAATAGGTGTTTTCTGTTTGTTTGTTTGTTTTGCTGAGGCAATTGAGATTAAATGACTTGCCCAGGGTCACATAGCTAGAAAGTGTTAAGTGTCTGAGATCAAATTTGAACTCAGGTCCTCCTGACTTCAGGGCTGGTGCTCTATCCACTGTGTCACCTAGCTACTCCATGTTCATTAGTTTTTTAAAATTGTCTTTTACAACATTCAGAGTAGTATGAACACATAGAGATAATCTTGGGCTTCTTTCTATCCTATTCAGATGACTATTTTTTGGAATATTTTCTGGAATTTCCTTAGAATTTGCCAAATTAGTATACCAAAATAATTTTTATTGGTATCTAGTTCAAAAGTTCTTACCATTCTTCTATCATGGACACTTCTCTGAACAATATTTTTAAACACACAAAATAAAATATATGCATTTACAAAGAAAACCAATAATATTGTAATATAGTAATCAAAGTATATATTTTTTAAAAGATCACAAACACTGGGCTAAGAAATCATGGTGTAAGCAATTATAAGTTATTTCTGTATTGTATGGAAACCAATCAACTATTAGATACCCAGTATGTACCAGGTACTGTGATTTAGGCTGGTTAAAAATACAAAATGGAGCAATCCTCATTCACAATGATCTTATTCTTTATGATAGGGGCAGTTATGTGGAGCATTGATCCTGGAGTCAGGAAGAGTTCAGATTTAGCATCAGCTGTGTGATCCTGGGCAAGTCACTTAACCCCATTGCCTAGCCAAAAAAAGAAAGAAAGAAAGCATTTTATGATAGACAACACAGCAAAGAAAATATCTTGTGACTAGAAGAACCAGATGTACCCTGGACCTACAGCAAACCAGCTGAAAATTACTCATACTAGCAGCTAGTCATGCTAATGGTAAAAAGATTCCAGCTAAGCTCCTGAGAGGAAATTGCTTATGAAGGAGATGAGATTTTCTCTCTCCCAGGCCCAAAGTGACTGAAAATAATAACAATGGCCCATTGGAGTAAAATGAGTAGAGAGACTAAGTGATATTGTCAGATCTATCCTTAAGGAAAATCACTTTGGAAGCATTGTGGAGCCTGGGGTGAAGTGAGAGAAGACTAGAGACAGAGACCAATTAGGAGATTGTAGCAATAATTTTGGTGAGAAGTGATAAGGGTACGAATTTAAGATGGTAGCTATATAAGAAAAAGGGGTGTCCTCACTAATTCCAATTATGAGTTGATGGGGGTAAAGGAGGATAACTGAAGGACACAAGATTCAGGGTAAGTTTCCTAGTCTCTGTGCAAGTAAAGGAGAAATTATTTGAGCAAAGGAAGGAATGCCACCAGAATGGGTCATCCTCAGGTGGAATAGCTCCAGAGATTTGACCATGGGAGGGCCTTTTTTAAGAACTAAATTGAGGCCAAAATGGTTTCTTCTTTCCCGAATTCTAAATCAAAGGTTAGATATTAGATATATAGAGATTAGATATTAGACAAAGCCTGATCTTAGTCCCACCCAACTAGGTGAAAAGGTAGAATGGATAAAGGATATTGGAGTCCCAATAAGGTAATTAGACAACCTTAAATTAAGGCTTCTAGAGAAGATAGATCAAAAGGATCTGATGTTAAAGTTATGGAAGTAGAAATAGATATTTATTTTTTATTTATTTAAATTTTATTTTATTTAATAATAACTTTGTATTGACAGAATCCATGCCAGGGTAATTTTTTACAGCATTATCCCTTGCACTTACTTCTGTTCCGATTTTTCCCCTCCCTCCTTCCACCCCACCCCCCCCAAGATGGCAAGCAGTCCTATAAATGTTAAATATGTTGCAGTATATCCTAGATACAATACATATTTGCAGAACCGAATAGTTCTCCTGTTGCACAGGGAGAATTGGATTCAGAAGATAAAAATAACTCAGGAAGAAAATCAAAAATGCAAATAGTTCACATTCGTTTCCCAGTGTTCCTTCTTTGGGTGTAGCTGTTTCTGTCCATCATTTATCCATTGAAACTCAGTTAGGTCTCTTTGTCATAGAAATCAACTTCCATCAGAATACATCCTCATACAGTATCGTTGTCGAAGTGTATAATGATCTCCTGGTTCTGCTCATCTCACTTAGCATCAGTCCATGTAGGTCTCTCCAAGCCTCTCTGTATTCATCCTGCTGGTCATTCCTTACAGAGCAATAATATTCCATAACATTTATATACCACAATTTACCCAGCCATTTTCCAATTGATGGGCATCCATTCATTTTCCAGTTTCTAGCCTTTATTTTTGCTGAGGCAATTGGGATTAAGTGACTTGCCCAGAGTCACACAGCTAAGAAATAGCAATTTTTATCAACCCTGATGGATTCCAAATCCTTTGAAAGTGATAAGGCTGCTGTGAGAGTACAGAAAAAGAAGAGAAGGAATGGGGCTTAGAGAAGAGGGAACTGTCAGACACAAATGAAGATTAAGAAATGAACATTAGATTTGGGAATAAAAAGATGATTGATAACTTCAGAGAAAGCAGCCTCAAAGGACAAAGTAGAAATCCTAATTGCAAAGGGCTGACGAGGGAGAGAAGAGAAAATGAAATCAAGCACAGACAACTTTTTTGAGGAGTTTGGAATAGTAGAGGAAAGATAAGACAATAGTTTGAGGGGATGGCAGAGTCTATTGGAGGAGTTTTTTTTTTTTTTTTTAAGAATAAGGGAGACTTGGTCCTATTCCACATTTTTGGGTTTGTTTTCTTTCTAGTAATTTTTTCTTTTGTTCTGATTTTTCTTTCCCAACTTGACTAATATAGAAATATGATAAGAAATGATTGTGCATAGAGGGGAATCTTGGGGAAGGGGGAGATGAGGGAAGGAGAAAAAGATTTGGAATTCATAATTTTAGAAAAATGAATGTTGAAACTGGTGAGAGTGAACTCTGAAACTGTATCCCCTTTAATCTATAAAGAATGGTGATTCGGGGTCTCAGACTCTCCTTTGGGAAGAGCCTGCAAAACTCCCAAGTTAAGATTTCATTCAATTGGAGACCTTGGTCAAATCACCCTCCATTGAAACTGAAATCTTTTGGGGATGGCTCGGATCCCCTTCAGGGGGTTCCCAGACTCTGGGTTCAAAATGATTTTATTCAATTGGAGAGCTCTGTCTAATGGTCCTTTATTGATTAGCCCAGACAGCTCCCAGCCCCAGGCCAACATTTGCCCATATAACCAGGGGTCTGTTAAATACATCTTTCCCAAACGTCTAATAAAAAGTTTTGCCCTCTAAGAAAGCCTTCTTAGTGAACAATAAAAATCCGTTTTTTCCACAGATTTCAGGATTTGCGAATTCTTTCACATTGGACCTGTGTCTCCAAATAGAGGGGATCTCTCCCCCTATTCCCACACCTTAACAAAACCTCTTTATGTGTAATAGAAAAAATAAAATAATATTAACCAGGGGGAAAAAAATAAGGCTTGGAAAGATTTTAAGAAATTAGGAAAGGAACCAACAATTAGAGAAAAGGTGAAGTTTAGAGAAGGAGAAGATTAAGATTACAATGTGGTAGAAAAGATGGAAGGGAATAGTATGAAGATATATATAGAAAAGGTGGCCTTGACAAAAAGAAGGGCTACCTAATTGTCAAAGACTGAGGAAAAGGAGAGTAGGGTAGAGTGGGGATAAGGGAATGATGTCAAAAGATTTTGAGATGACATGAGAGAAAAGGTCCTAGTTGTCTCAGTAAGTGCTCTGATGAGAGAAAGAAGGGAAAGGAAGGCAGAAAAAAATTGATAAGGTAAGAGAAGGTCTAGACTTGAGGAAATGAGAGAGAGAATTAGGGATGAATAAAAGGAATACATTGAGGCAAAGGCCCAGTCAAAGTTGGAAAATATAGATTTAAAATGTATCTTGTCATATATGAGTTCTTTCAGCTGCGTTTCATGATTCCTGAGCAGTAGTAGTAATAGAGGCAGAGATTTGGCATAAAATGAGCAACAATAGGACCAGGGTAATAGGGTTTCAAGAGCAGAGGATTAGAGAGTTTAAATAGTTATAGTTTTGAGATTAGGAATAGAAAAAAATTAAATCAGTTCATATATAGGAATAGCCTGAGAAAGCAGAGGAGTGGAATGATTGGAGGTTTCAATAAAGGTGAACAATGGAGTTAGGAGAGGCAAGAAATGGAGAGAAATGGAATGACAGGCGCTTGTAGTCTATTAGCAGAGGTATAGAATTCTGAACTCAAATCCTTCAAAACCTTACAGTGTGGCCCAAAATAAGCTAAAATGAAATTGGGAAATGTATACAAAATAACATAAAAAATACACAATTTAGTTTGTGATTTTCTAAGTACTGTCAGTGGTAGGATGATTAGGGTAAAATATTGTCAAGGAAGAGGGAGGGCTCAGTGAAGATTAGTAGATAAAGCATATAAAAGAAAAATCCAGAATTAAGGGAACTTTATTCATTATAAAACACACAAAAAAAAATTCCAAAGGGCATACTGGAAGTATAGCAATAGGCTAGGCAGGATTATGAGATTGGGAATGGTTTTAGGATAATGTGTAATTGATAAATACAGGCATAAGGAGAGAAACTGGTAGTGTGAGATTATTCATGAGAGCAATAGTGTATGGTAGAAGAATAAAGCTCAAAATTCCTTTTTTTTTTAATTTTTAAAAAAAATTGTAATTAAAAAAATTTAGGTTTACATATACATTCATTTTTTACACATTTCCATATGAATCATATTGGGAGATAAAAAATCAGAACAAAAAGGGAAAACCAAGGAAAGGGGGAAAATAACAGAAGCGGGGAAACTCGTATGCTTCAATCCACATTCAGTCTCCATAATTCTCTCTGGATTCGGATAGCACTTTCCATCCAAAGTTTATTGAAATTAGCTTAGATCATTGAAATGTTGAGAAGAACTAAGTCTATCATAGTTGATCACACAACCTTGCTGTTGCTGTGTACAATATTTTCCTGGTTCTGCTTGTTTCACTCAGCATCAGTTTAGCAAAGATTTGGAGGTCATTTTCTTCTGGAGCTGCTTCAGGCTGAAAAGAGGTATAGAGCTGGTCCTGTCTAGCTGAGTCCAGATTGAGGAGAGAAGACTTGATGGTGGCTGCAGCATCCAGGGAGGGTTAAATTTTAAGATTAGATAGCCAGTGGTGTTCAGGCTGGGAAGTTCATGGACAAAACTCTGGAAGATACAAAGCTCACTAGTAATAGGGGAGAAAATAATTATCTTGGGAAAAGTGAAGGAAAGCACCATCAACAAAAAAAAGAAAACTAGGATGAGTAAGTTTTTCCAGGTAAAGCTCATATTTTTTTTCTTCTTTTAATTCTATTTTATTTTTCCAGATACATACAAAGATAGTTTTCAATATTCACCTTCACAAAACCTCTGATATAGGTTAAACATGGGCAATTCTTCTAAATGTATTTCTATATTTGTCGTACTGCACAAGAAAAATCAGATTAAAAGGGGAAAAAACACAAGAAAGAAAAAAAGGAAACAATAACAGCAACAAAAAGGGGAAATACTGTTCTTTGATCCACATTCAATTTCCATAGTTTTCTCTCTGGATACAAATGGCATTTTCCATCATAAGTCTATTGAAATTTCCTAGAATCACCTCATTGTTAAAAAGAGCCAACTCCATTACAATTGATCATCACATAATTTTGTTACTGTCTGCAATGTTTTCTTGGTTCTACTCACTTTAGCATCAGTTCATGTAAGTTTTTCAATGTAAAGCTCACAGTCTTAAAAGGATATTTTTGCAGGGTAAGATTCAGAAATGCAGAGACTTGATCATTTCTTCCTGCTCCTTGAATGTGGCTGAAAGTGTGTTTGGCAGGAGAATTCTGAGTAAGAGTTGCAGTTGGGGGAACCACTGATGTTGATGCAGTTTGATGCAAGGTGCCTGCCTGGCCCTGGCTTTCTGCTTTCACTAGAGTATTGAGAAATAAGGGAAAGAAAATAAAGCAGGGAAGAACATAAAATGTTCTTGTTTCAGGATTATCCTCACTAATTTTGGAATGTGAATTTTTGGTACAGATGGTATCTACTGTCTTTATTGAATAATTTTATTAGCCTAATGACCTAGCCAGCTTGGGTTTGAATAACATGGTGCTGGGAATGACAAGATAGATTTACACTTCTAAGCCTTGAGGTATTTATTGAAGGATACTCAGGATCAGGTGGAAATCAGTAACTAATCTCACTTCGGAAATGGTAGCCCCAACTGGTACAATTCATCCTGGACCTCAGCTTCAGGTATTCTGAGATATGTTGCAAGCTTCTTTGATATTAAATATGTTTAACAATTATTGTAAAGTGGATAGAGCATCAGGACTGGTGTCAGGAAAATCAATTCAAATCCAGTCGCAGACATTTAACCAGCCTCAGAATTCATACCTCCAGCTATTAGCTTTATGATTCTAGGCAAGTCATTATATCTTTGGGCCTCAGTTTGTTCATCTCTATAATGGGGATAATGATAGTATCCTAGGGATGTTAGGAGAATCAAATGAGATAAATGACCTTTAAGTGCTCTGCAAACTTTAAAACTCCAAATATTGGCTAATAAGGATAAATTGGAGATAAAAATCTCAGATTTAGAAACAGGGGTGGTGAGATTTAAATGAGATGGGGATATAAAGCATTTTATAAACTTTAAAGTGCTATAGAAACGTCAGTTATCATCATTATCAGTCTTCAATCACCAGATCTTCAGTCTGGTAATATCTTCATTTCTTAAGTCTTCTACTGTACTCCTGCTGAGTACAAGTAACTAATTTTTAGAGCAATATAGGGGTGTGCTGGTAAATATTTGATAATGGTGAAAGCAGGGAAAGGAATGTATGTACACCTAAGTTTAATCTGCATTATTAATACTTTTGTGAGTCTAGATAATCAACAAAACAATAAATCATGTTTGGGTTTGTAGATTGTCTTATTTCTGAAATGTAAATGCAAGGATGACGCAGTAAATAGAGTACTGACCCTGAAGGAGGAGGATCTGAGTTCAAATTTGACCTCAAACACTTAGTCGCTATGTGATGGCACTTAGTAGCTATGTGACTAGGCAAGTCACTAAACTCCAACTGCCTAATGAAAGGAAGGAAGGAAGGAAGGAAGGAAGGAAGGAAGGAAGGAAGGAAGGAAGGAAAGAAGGAAAGAAGGAAGGAAAGGAGGGAGGGAAAATGTAATGATGCAGTAGGAATTAGAGTTAGTTGGAAAAGACCTCAGAGATCTGAACCATAGAATTCTGTTTGCTTTAAAACTGGCAGGAGTTCATTCAACCTTTGTTTGATGATTTCCAGTTAGATGGAATCCACTTTTGCCTCTGAGGCAGTCCATTTCACTTTTGGACTGCTCTAATTGTTAGGAAGTTTTTCTTTAAATAAGGTCTAAATCTGCTTCTCTACAAATTTCTATCATTTGCTATCTGAGGTGGAAGAGAAATAAGAGCAGAAAACATCTGTTCTCTGTGCCTTATGCCAGTCTTTTAAACATTAGTACAACCTCAGCTTCCATAGCCCCTTCCTTGGGAGTTGGATATTATTACTGTTTCTTTAAGAAAGAGGGAATAGAATCTTTTTTCCCTTTTTAAATAGTATTTTGTTTTTTCTCACTTGTATAAAGATAGCTTTCAACATTCATCTTTTTTTTTAATTTAATTTTTTTAGGAAGGGAGGGATTAATGGATTTTTTGTTTATTTCTCTCAATAGCATTTTATTTTTTCTAATTACATGTTTTCATCATTTAAGATTTATAAGATTTTCACTTCTATTTTTTTCTCCCTCCTTTCACTTTCCTCTCCCCAAGATGGCAAGCAATTTGATATAGGTTTTATATATACAATCATATTAAACATATTTCCATATTAGTCGTGTTGTAAAAGAAGAACCAGAACAAAAGGAAAAATCATGAGAGAAAAAAAAACAAAAAAAGGAAAAATAGCATGCTTTGATCTACATTCAGATTCCATAGTTCTTTCTCTGGATTTGAATAGCATTTTCTATCAAAATCTAATCTCCCCCCCTCCCCCCCTTTTTTTTCCTTTGCGGGAATTGAGGTTAAGTGACTTCCCAAGAGTCACTCAGCTAGAAAGTATTTTTGAGGTCACATTTGAATTCGAGTCCTCCTGTTCCAGTGCTAGTGTTCTATCTACTGTACCATCTAGCTGTCCCCCAAACTTATCTGTGTAAGATTTTGAGTTCCAAATTTTTCTCCCTTCCTTATTTTTCCCCTCCCCAAAACAGCAAGCAATCTGATATAGATTATTTATGTACAATCATATTAAACACATTTCCATAGACTTAGAAAAAAAGGGGAAAATCATAAGAAAGAAAAACAAACAAAAAACCAAAAACCATCTTCATTGAGACTACAGAGTTCTTTCTCTGTGTGTGGAGAGCATTTTCCATTGTAAATTCCTTAGAGCATTACATTGCTGAGATTAGCTAAATTTATCATAGTTGATAATCACATAATCTTCTTGTTACTGTATACAGTGTTTTCCTGGTTGTGCTCATTTGACTCACTATCAATTCATTTAAGTCTTTTCAGGCTTTTCTGAAATTGTTGCTCACCATTTCTTAAACAACAATAGCATTCCATTATATTTATATACCACAACTTCTTCAGTTATTCCCCAATTGATGGGCATCCCCTCTACTTCCACTTCTTTGGAAGTCTGACAGGCCTGACAGCCTGGAGGACTGGGTGGCAGTCAAGGAGAACCTATTCTCGGAGTCTGAGCGGCCCAATCTCTGCTTTTTAGTGGCTGGGAAGGAGTCCGAGGCTAAGTTCGCCGTGACCTGTCATAACCGAACCCTGCAGCAGCAGCAGCGGCGCCGCAAGGGCCTCGGCCCGGCCCCAGGTGACGGCGGCGCCCAGGCCGAGGGGGAGGAGGAGGAGGCGGAGACATGCGGGCCGCTCAGCTGGGCCGGTTTCTTTTCCACGGCCGAACTTCAGTGCGTGCATCGGGTGCTGGCCGCCACGAACTCGCAGCTGGAGGCCGAGTTTCCCGCGCTGCCCCCCGAGGTCGGCTCGAGCCCGTGGGCACTGCTCTTTCCGGCCGCCCGGCCCGATGAGGAGGCGCTGAAGCAGCAATGCTACCAGCTGGCGCTCTACCTGGACGACGCGGTCGACAAGTGCGGCGCCAAGATGCTGCTGGACTTGCTTTTCCCCGCCGACGCCGAGCCGATTGAGGAGTACTTCGAGAATCTGCATGAATTCCGGAAGAAGGCCCTGCAGCGGCACTTGGCACGGGCCAAGGAGCAGCTCTGTCGGATTGTTCACGAGCATAAAAATTCTGTCAAGATGATAGATTTAATGAAAGTTATGAAGAAGAAGATAAAGCTTACCAGGAATTAGTTACTGCGGCAACAAACTTCTACGAATATTTGCTGCAACCATTTAGGGATATGCGAGAGCTTGCAACATTATACAAGTTAAAAATTTCAAAGTCTTTGGAGTTTCATGAACTGGGTCCTAGAAGAATAGAGGCATTGGAAAAAGAAGCCAGAGAATGGACCAGACAAGCTGACGAAGCTGTGACATCTATTCAAGACATCACGGTGAATTATTTTAAGGAAACAGCAAATGCATTGGCTGGAATGAAAAAACAGATGGAACAGGATGAGAAGAGATTTGGCCAAGCTACCTGGGCCTTAGCTGCTCCCAGACTTGAAAAACTGAAGTTCATGTTAGCAAGAGAAACTCTACAGTACAAAAGAGCCAAAGAACTATGCTTGAATCGAAAAAGAGTTGAAATTAAAAAAAAAGTAGAACATCTTTCTGAAGCAGAGAAAAACATTGATATAATAGATGAACTAGAAATGCAGTATTATGAAGTTCAACTTGAATTGTATGACATTCAGCTTGAGATATTGAAGTTTAAAGAGATGCTGCTTGTTACAGAGTTAGATGCTACCAGACAACTCATAAAAGAGAAACAAGATGAAGTTGTGTATTATGATGCTGTTGAAAATCCTGAGGAACTTAAAGTTGCTGATCTAGTAGAGCAAAACGATTCCCAGGATTCAGAAATGAAGATGCTCAAGCAGAAGTCCCAGCAACTAATTGTCAGGCAGCTCTTCCGCCATGACCCGGCCCTTTTTCTACAAAAAGAGGTGCTATAAAAATTTTTTGTACAAGTTCTTTCCCCTTGTTTAATGATCTCCAAGATACAGACCTAGTAGTGCTACTGCTAGATCAAAGGATATGCTGAGTTTCGTAGCTCTTTGAGCATAGTTCCAAATTGGTCTCCAAAATAATTGGATCAGTTCACAACCCCATCAGTGCTGCATAGTATTCCAATTTTGAGGGAGTGGAATCTTTAAGAGACAGGTTATTGTTAGCTGACACTCAGATTCTTTTTAAAAATTATTTTAAAAAAATAATAGCTTTTTATTTTCACAACACATACAAGGATATTCTCAACATTCACCCTTGTAGAACCTTGTAGAACCAAATTTTTCTCCCTCTCTTCTTCCCATCCTCCTCCTCTAGGCAGCAAGTAATCCAATATAGATTAAACATGTGCAATTCTTTTAAACATATTTCCACATTTATTATGCTTCACAAGAAAAAACATCTAAAAAGGAAAAAATGAGAAAGAAAAAAAGCAAGCAAACAACAACAACAACAAAAAAAGTTGTGATATACATTCAATCCCTATAGTTCTCTTTCTGGATGCAAATGGCTCTCTCCATCACAAGTCTATTGGAATTAGAATCACCTCATTATTGAAAAGAGCCAAGTCCAACACAGTTGATCATCACATAACCTTATTGTTGCTGCATACAATATTCTCTTGGTTCTACTCACTTCACTTAGCGTCTGTTCATGTAAGTCTCTCTAGGTTTTTCTGAAATCATCCTGCTGATTGTTTCTTATAGACCAATAATATTCCATAATATTCATATATCATAACTTATTTAGCCATTTCCCAAATAATGAGCATCCACTCAGTTTCCAGTTTTTTGCCACTACAAAAAGGGCTGCCACAAACATTTTTGCACATGTGGGTTCTTTTCTTTTTTATCTCTTTGGGATAGAGACCCAGTAGAAACACTGCTAGATCAAAGGGTATGCAGTTTGATAGTTCTTTGGGCATAGTTCCAAATTGCTCTCTAGAATAGTTGGATTAGATCACAACTCCACTAACAATGTATTAGTGTCTCACTTGTCCCACATCCCCTGAAACATTTATCATTAACTTTTCCTATCATCTTAGCAAATCTAAGAGGTATGTCTGGTATCTCAGAATTGTCTTAATGGTGATTTTTTTATATAACTAAGAATGGCTTTAATTTCTTCATCTGAAAATTGTCTGTTCATATCCTTTGACCTTTTATCAATTAAAAAATGGTTCATATTCTTACCAATATGAGTTAATTCTCTATATATTTTAGAAATTAGGCCTTTATCAGAACCCTTGGATGTAAAGTTTTTCCCCCAGTTTTCTGCTTCCTTTCTAATCTTGGCTGCTTTAGTTTTGTTTTTGCAAAAACTTTTTAAATTTAATGTAGTCAAAATTATCCATTTTGCATTTCATCATGTTCTCTAGTTCTTTGACCATAAATTCCTTCCTTCTCCATAGATCTGAACAGATAGGCTATCCCTTGTTCTCCTAATTTGCTTATGGTATCACCAGTTATGTCTAAATCATGAACCTATTTTGATCTTATCTTCATATAGGGTGTGAGATATTTATCGATGTCTGGTTTCTGCCACACTGTTTTCCAATTCTCCCAGCAATTTTTGTCAAATAGTTCTTATCCCAAAAGCTGGAGTCTTTGAGTTTATCAAACAGTAGATTACTATAGTCATTGACTATTGTGTCTTTGGAATCTAATCTATTCCACTGATCAACTACTCTATTTCTTAGCTGTACCAAATGGTTTTTATGATCTCCACTTTGTAATACAGTTTTAGGTCTGGTACAGCTAGGCCATATTCATTTGCATTTTTTCATTAATTCCCTTGAAATTCTTGAGTTTTTGTTCTTCTAGGTGAATTTTGTTATTATTTTTTCTAGTTTTATAAAGCAACTTTGTGGTAGTTTGATTGGTATGACATTGAATAAATAGATCAATTTAGATATAATTATCATTTTTATTATATTAGCTTGGCCTACCCATGAGCACTTGATATTCTTGCAATTGTTTGAGCTAACTTTATTTGTGACACTCCGATTCTTGACATTGACTTATAATGTATTGTCTCTGGGCCAGTGGTGTCCTAGAATGAACTACTATTACCTTCAAAAGCCAATTGTCAAATATTCACTTTGATATTTATATGTTAGAAATTGACAAATGTGGGACAGGTAGATGGCTAAGTGAATATGGGCCCCATAGTCTGGAGGTCCTGAGTTCAAATTGGACCTCAGACATTTAATATTTACTAATATTAGCTATTAGTAGACTTATTATTATTATATTATAACATTAGTACTTATTTGTATTAGCTGTATGACCCTGGGCAAGTCACTTGACTCCCAACTACCTCACAGACACACCAAAAAAAAAAAAAAAAAAATGAAATTGGCAAATGCTTCAAACCAGAGCTTAATTTATTATTTTGTTGGTTGTTCAGACAAGAAAGGGATGGGGAAAATGTTAATAATTGCAGATTAAATTTTAAAATATGTTAGATCTGTTAGTATATCACTGCTCTATCTCCATTCTCTAAACCAAGCCTATTACGTCTCTCCCCAGACTCTAATGTTCCTAGGTGCCCTTGGCGGGGAGGGTTAGATTGTCTCTTTTCTCTGCCATCTGTTCTAGCTCCTACCAACTGTGCTTCCCTCTTTTAGGAGTCCAATGATTAGCACTTCAGTTCATCAGGTAACTTTTGCAAAGGAATACTTAAATTAAAAAAACCAAATCAAACATTCACCCCAATACTTCAGGGGCATAATCCTGACCCTCTCCTCCATCTCAGATAATTTTTTTCATTGAACTCTAGCTTCTGTTCCCTTTTGGAACGCTTCATTCTCTCACAAACCTCTGGACTATATTAAGGTATTATTTGAGTCCCTTTCACCTCCCTTAGAGGAATACTTGAAATACAGGTAACAGTAACTGCCCCATGGAAGAAATACAAAGATGGCACACACTGCAAGTCATTGCACAATTTAATCTTCATAATGGTTCACATTTTCAGTCTTTTTAATCTGAACAATGTGTACGTGTTTATGCTTCAACTTCAAAGCCCCATTTACAGCAAATTATCACCTAATTTGACAATCCCACTGAAATAGTCCTAAAATACAGATCTGATCATAGAACTCCCTGACCCAGTAAACTTCAGTGTTTTCCTATTCCCTCTAAGCTTAAATACAAACTCGATGACACCAAAAACCCTTTCCCACCAGGTTCCAGCCTATTTTTTTCCAGTCTCATTATACATTAATGTCCTTCCCTAACTGTAATTCAGCCAAAATGGTCTGGCTGTTCCTCACATACAACTCTCCATCTTCAACCTCTTTACCTTTGCAAAGCACTCCATTTAACTCTGTCTCTTAGAATTCTAATTTTCAACAAAACTCAGCTTAAGCACTATCTTCTACATGAACCCTTTTCCCATCCCCATACCACGTTCTGTGCCAGCTGATAGTTCCTCCCCAACAAAAACCTTGTATCTATTTTTCATATATATATGATACAATGTAAATTCCTTCAGAATAGAGCCCATTTATTTTTATCCCCAGTACCTGATAGGCAAATTAATGAATGAAAAAACTAAGTACTTACCATGGGGATGGAAGGAGGTGAAGGGGGGAGAGAAGTACTGTGCTAAGTGATAAGAAATTCTAAGAGAAAAGACAGTACCAAGAGATGGAGGTGGGTTGGGCTGAGATGATATGGGAGTTACTACCAGGAAAAACCTCTGCAAACATTAGAAAGGATGGCCACTAACAAGAGCATGGACAAAAGCTGATCATTTAAAAAAATTTTTTTTACATTTAATTTATTTTTTGTTACATTTTAAATTGCAGTGTGTATCTCTACCCACCCAGCCACCATTTGACACAGATGGGAGTGGGAGAAGGGAGAGAGATGTAAAACCATACTATGCCTATTTCTATTTATCAGTTCTTTCCTGGAAATAGATAACATTTTCCTTCATAGGTCTTTTGTGATTGTTCATCTATTTCACTCTTCATATTTTTCTAAAACTCAACCAGTTCATTATTTCTTAAAAGCATGAGAGTATTCCATCACAATCAAATACTGCAACTTGTTTAGCCATTCCCCAGATGATAGGCAACCCCTCAATTTCCAGTTCTTTGCTACCACAAAGAGAGTTACTATAAATATTTTAGACCATATTGGTTCTTTTCCTTTTTCTCTGATCATCTTGGAAGAAAAACTTAATAGTGGTATTGCTGGGTCAAAGAGTCTTTGAACATAATTCCAGGTTGTTCTCCAAAATGGTTGAATCAGTTCACAATTCCACCAATAGTGTTTTAGTGTCCCAATTTTTCTACATCCCCTCCAGCAGCTGTCATTTTAGTCAGTTGGATAGGTGTGTGACATCACAAAATTGTTTTAATTTGCATTTCTCTAATAATGATTTAGAACATTTTTCATATTACTCTCTCTCTCTCTCTCTCTCTCTCTCTCTATATATATATATATATATATACAATATATAAAACTAACTTCTTCATTGGAAAACTCCCTGTTCACATTCTCTGATGAATCATTCAATTGATAAATCACTCACATTCTTAGACAAAGTTCTTTATATATTTGAGATATGACACCTTTACTGGAGAAACTATCTATTAAAAATTTTACAGAGCTTGGTCATTTTACCACCAAATGTATATTGGAAGAAATTTGGATAGTGCAGAGCCAAGGCGAAATGTAAAATAACTAATCAACAATATAGCAAACTGTTTTATGTTTTGATAAAATTTAAGTATCAGTCTTCCAGCAGGTTGTAACAACAGATACAACATGAAGTTACTGAATCTTGTTTTGTTAATGTGCTGCTTGAGAATCTTATTTTTGGTACTTGGAGAGGAATAAAATTAATTTATTCAGTCCTCATCAAGTATCCCTTTTATTTTCATGATTTTAGGAAGTCCCTAGATGAAATCTATAAGTTACATTCCTAGGAGGGCCAGGTTTTAATAAACCCCAAAGTGAGAAAAGAAAGCTTAACCTAGGAGAATCTGGTCCAAACTATATGCTTAGATATAGAATAGAGAGTGAACACAGTAACCCTAAGCCTCTACAGTGAGTCAATACATTTTCTCCAATATTTGACTGGCTTTCCATTTTTCTTGTAAATAGTTTGCACATAGTTGTAAGAGGGTCCTAGATAGTGGGGGAACTCTGGGTGAGGTATAAGATTGTTCAACCCAGAGGAAACCTGCTAACAATACCTGGTTTGACTCCCCATTTTCCCTTTGGTGTTCTCATCTCCCTTTGGTGTTCTCACCTTTCTTGAGAAGTCAAGGAGGGTGTGACCACCTGTGTTATCCTTGAGACAAGTATACTTAACAACAAGATGTTAACTCAGTGGAATTAATGATACAATGGTTATCTAGTTTACATATATTTAGTACTTAGCATGGTGATATAATAGTTCTCTATTTACACATATTCAGTAAGCTGTAATGATGTAATTGTAATAGGGTATATAAGAACTGGAGACAGGAAGTCAGACTGAAGTCAGACCATTAGAGGAGACTGGGTCAGACTATGACAGACACAGACTGTGTAAGAGACTATTGTCTCTTTGGATTCTATTTTTGTCCATTTTCATTGTATCTATCCTGTTGAGACCAAGGCCCTTCTAGAGGACCTCAAACATTATTTTGTATTATTGTTTCCCCTCTTCCATTTGACTGAGAACTCTTTGAGGGCAAGGACTGGTTTTTGTTGTTTGTTTGTTTTTTTAACTTTTCTTTGTATCCTCAGCCTATAACACAGTGGTATCTAAATAAATGTTTACTGATAACTAGCTTTTTCCTGAATCTTTCTTAGCAGGTTTCTTTCTCATCTGTGAATTTCCACAAGACACTCCAGGAGGTTGAAACTCACACATTAGCTTTGCATATCACAATCTTTTTATTTCTCCAACGTCCATCTCATGTGCCACTTCCTTCTTTATGTCCTCTCTCATCACTCCAACTGAAAATATTCTTTCCTTTTTCAAGTTTTCCTCTGCTACTTTGTCTAGATTTTTTCTTTGTCCCAATCACATTCTTTCTTACATTATATTTACTTCTATAACAATTATGAACACCCTCTGTCCTTCCCCCCACTAGATTGGGAGGTGAACTTTGAGTTTTCATGATCTAATAGGTTCTTTTAAAATGTTTGCTGAATTTGAATAGGTATTTATAGGTTCAACCAAATCATCCTAGTCTTGAGAGTTCTGAGCATAACAATCTCACCCCACTCTAATCTATCCTCCATTTAGCTGGGAAAGTGATTTTTCTAAAGCACAAGTCTGATAATGGCTCCCTGTGACCTGCAAGATGAAATATAACACTCAGTTTGGTGTTTAAACCCTTTCACAACCTGACCCCTCCTCCTTTTCAATCTTTTTACTCCTCTTTCTCTGCCGACCAGCAACATTGGTCTTCTTGCTACATCTCAGGAGAGGTATTATTCCATCTTCAGCCCTTTGACTTTGCTGTGGGTAGTCTACCTTGCCTGAACTGTTCTGTGTTCTTCTTTAAGTCTCAGCTCAATTCTACCTTTTCTTGGAGACCTTCCTCGTTTGCCTTCCTCCCCTGATTCTAATGCCTTTCCTCTGAGATTATCTCCAATTGACATAATATATATCTTGTATGTACATACACGTTGCTTTCCCCATTAGAATGTGATCTTCGCTGTGCCTGGCACATATATAATAACTGCTTAATAAATTCTTATTGACCAAAGGACTGACTTTAAAATTTCCAAAGTTTTATATGCATCATTTCTTTTATGTCTCCCAATAACCCTCTCTGATATAGCGAAGGGATCACGATGCCCATTTTACAGATGAGGAAAAGTGAGACACATGAAAATATAACAATAATTATTATAATACCTAAGCTTTTAAAAGTGTCTACTGTGTTAGGCACTTTACAAACATCTCAAAACCCTGCTTTATGGATGAGGAAATTGAGGCAAACAGGTCACAGCCAGTAAATGTCTGAGGCTTCATTTGAATTCAGGTCTTCACCTAAGCCCAGTGTTGTATCCACTACTTTTCAACCCCAGCCCTCCAGAAGCCAAAAGCAGCATCTATCCCCTCTGCTAGATCGTGATTCCTTACAGGGAAAGAGGGCTGAATCAGCGATTCAGGCACCAAAACGGGACTGACTAGGGGGAAGGGAAAGCAAGGGGATTAAAGAAAGTCTCCTTCCCCAGACGCTAGGGGTCGTACATTCACAACTCGCCCCTCCCCATTGGTCTCTTTCTCAATTCTCGCGAGAGAGAAGCGGGAGCGAAGCCAGTTTCCTCTAAAATGGCGGCCCTGGAAGAGGACTTTACGCTGGGTGGTCTCGTGCCGGGCGCCGGTCTCGATGGCCTTCTTGGTGTCGAGCAAGGACAGAAAGCTGACCTGTTCCTGGTCACTGACCGCGGAAGGACCGTCATCCTCTACAAGGTAAAGGAGGCACCTCATGGGGGAGGGGGTGGTATAGCGGCGAGGCCAGCTGGGGACCCTCGGCCTTTCTGCGCCTCGCAGAGGCCTCCCGGAAGGGAATAAAGACAAGGATCGCGGTCCTAGGGCCTCGTCCCGTTGTCCTCCCTTCTGTCAGTTGCGCCGGGTGTCCCTTGCAGGCGGCCGAGTCCCCACGCGGGCTTCCCGTCATCCTCTTTCTTGGCCGCCTGTCCCCTCCCCGGCTTTCCTGTGACTGAGTCCGGGGTCGGGCCAAAGCTACCCACGTGTCAGTAAACTAGATAAGCGATTACTATGTGCCAGGCGCTGTGTTAAGTCAACAAGATTCTATTAAAGTACGTACTGTGTGCCAGGCACTATTCTAAGTTAATAAGAATCTATTAAAGCTCTTTTTGTGTGCCAGGCATTGAGCTACATCAACAAGAATCTACTAAAGTGCTTACTGTGTGTTAATTGTACAAGAATCATTTAAGGTGGCTAGTGTGTGCTAAATCAACAGGATTCTATTAAAGTACTTACTGTGTGCCAGGCACTATTCTAAATCAACGAGAGTCTAAGTGCTTGCTGTGCTAAGTCTACAAGAATCAGTTAAAGTGCTTACTGTGGTCTGAGCACTATCAGAAAAGAACAATCTATTAAAACACTTAAGGGCTGGGAACTCCACAACGCATAGGGGGATTCTAAAGATTTGACTTTGTGGTAGCTTCCTCCCACCTTTTCCCAGAAAGCTCCTTTTTTAAGCTCTTTTGATCCTAATCATTCCCCTTAATTAATTTAGATAATATTTGTAAATTGATTAGCACAATGCCTGGCCTGTAGAAAGTATTTCATAAATATTTATTCCTTTCCTCTCTGTCTTCCCAGCAGATAAGCCAACTTGCTTCCCAGTTCCTTCCCTTCTTTCTCCTTTAATGCTAGTCTCTCTGAAATTTTCTCCAGTTTAGCAGGTATAGATCTTGTTTGAACATATTTGATTCCATATTGTCTTCCCCATTAGATAGATAGTTCCCGTGTGGCAGGGACTGTTTTTACCTTTCTTTATATTCCACCAGGAATGAACATAGTGCCTGACATCTAGTAGGCACTTTATAACAAGTGACCTTTTTCAAAATGCAGAATTGATAAATCTTTTCAGATGTGGCCAGAATATGGGTTTTGTTTTAACTATGCTGAGCAGATATGTTCTTCTTGTGGGTTAAAAGGATTCATAGTCAAATGATGCTTTTTATATTAATGGTGGTTGAATAAGAATTTTTGATCCAGTCCCATGCTTTTAGAACAGAAGAAAAATGCGACAGTCAACAAAAATTAATATATTAAGTCCTTATTTTGTTCCAGGCACTGGGTTAAGTATATATAGGGATACAGAGATTAGCAAAAAAAAGCTTCTTTCCTCAAAGAACTCACATTTTCACTAGGAGAAGACATGTAAGTAATTGCATTTAGTGGAATATAATTTCATAGAAAAGGCATTAAGCAATAACAGGATGGGATTAGTTTGGAAGACCAGATTGGACCAAAGGGTCCAATAAGATAGGATTTGAGCTGACTTTTGAAAGAAACCTGGAAGTAGACGTGAGGCAACAAAACAATATAGGAATGGGACAAAGTCAGTGAAAAGAAAGAAAGTCAGGAGTTTATTCGAAGGAATATGAAGTAGTAAAGTGACCCTGAATCATACAGGTATGTGAAGGGGAGTAAAGAAGTAGCCAGGTACTGAAGAGCTTTAAAAGCCAAACTGAAGATTTTATATTTGATCTTTCAGATGAGAGGTAGCCACTATTATTTTTTCACTCAGTGATATGGTCAGATAAGTGCATTAGGGAAATTACTTTGACATTGAATGTGTGGAGGGACTTGGAAGGGTGGCAGTGCCATCCTCAGTAATAGGGAAATTTTGGAGGCAAAGATAATTCTGTTTTAGAAATGTTGAGTGTGATATCTATAGGAGATCTAGTTTGAAATATAATAAACAGTTGGTGATGCTAAACTAGAAATCTGGACTGGATAAATAGATTTGAGAATTGTTTACATAGGAATGTATTCCATACGAATTGATGATATCAAATGAGGTAATATAGGGGAAAAAGAGGTGCCAGGATAGAATTTTGTTTGGGGAAATATTCACAATTAGTGAGCATGAATGACCTCAAGGAAGATCTAGCAAAGGAAGTTAAGCAGCAGCCACTTTGGAAGAACAATAGGAAAGAGTTATGTCATAAAAACCTAGAGAGCAGAGAGTACACAGGGGAAGAAGGGGATCAACAATTTTAAAAGTTGCAGAGAAGTCAAGAAGGATGAGGAGTTAGAAAAGATCTTTGCTTTGGCAGTTACAAGATCATCAGTATCTTTGAAGAGAACAGTTTTAGGTGAACAATTAAGTTGGAAGCCAGTGAGTTGGAGGCACTGATTTTAACTAGTTTTCTCTAGGAGTTTAGTCAAGAAAGAAAAGGGAGGCATAGGACAGTAACTATTGGGAATGGTCTGTTCAAATGAGTTATTTTAAGAATGAGAGAGACATGGACATGTTTATAGGCATCAGAGAATCATCCAGTAATAGGGAAAAATTGAAGAACTGTGAGAGAGTATAGGAATGACAATTTACTGGAGAAGATGGAATGAATTGGGAAATAGACACATGTACAAAAACAATCAGAATTGTAAACAAAATTGATGTCTGTTAGTTGGGGAATAACTGAACAAATTATAATATATTGTTGTACTAGAGTATTAGAATCCCATGAGAATTTATTAGTTCAAAGAAATCTTAGAAGACTCTAGATGAACAGCTCCAGGGTGAAGTGAGCTGAATCAGAACTATTTTATGTTCATTGCATTTTAAAGGTAAACAACTTACACAGAGTTGAGAACTCTGATCCCAGCAGTGACCAATCACAACTCCAAAAACTGATGATGAAAAACATGCTTCCCACCGTTGGTAGAGTAGTGATTAGGTTATTTAGAAAGAGATATTTTCAGATGCAACAAATGCTACATACATTTTTTGTTGTTGTTTGTCACTATTATTTGTTACAAGACTGGGTTTTTATGGAAGGGAAGAGAGGTTAGAATGATTTTGAAAAAAGAAATGAAAAACATCATTTTTAAATATTAACATTTTATTTTTTTTAAAAGCTTTTTATTTTTCAAAACACATGAATGGACAATTCAACATTAGCCTTTGCAAAATCCTATGTTCCAATTTTCCCCTCCCTTGCCCTATGCCTTCCCCTAGATGGCAAGTAGTCCAATATATGTTAACATGGTAGAAATATGTTAAATCCAATATATGTATACATGCTTATACAATTATTGTGCCGCACAAGAAAAAAAGAGAAGCAAAATAAAATGCAAGCAAACAACAACAAAAAAAGTGAAAATGCCATGTTGTGAACCATACTTAGTTCCTACAGTCCTTTCTCTGGGTGTAAATGGCTCTCTTCATCACTGAACAATTAGAACTGGTTTAAATCATCTCATTGTTGAAGGGAGCCACTTCCATCAGAATTGATCATTATATAATCTTGTTGCCATATATAATAATCTCCTGGTTCTGCTCATTTTACTTAGCATCAGTTCATGTAAGTCTCTTTAGGCCTCACTGAACTTATCTTGCTGGTTGTTTCTTACAGAACAATAATATTCCATAACATTTATATACTATAATTTATTCAGCTATTCTCTAATTGATGGGCATCCACTCAGTTTCCAGTTTCTTGCCACTACAAAAAGGGCTGCCACAAACATCTTTGCACATGTGGGTCCCTTTCCCTCCTTTAAGATCTCTAAACAGTGCTACATCAAATGATATGCACAGTCTGATAACTTTTGGAGAATAGTTCCAAATTGCTTTCCGGAATGGTTGGTTCCACCAACAATGTATTAGTGTCCCACTTTTCCCACATCCCCTCCAACATTATCTTTTTCTGTTATCTTAGCCAATCTGAGAAGAAGTGTAGTGGTATCTCAGAGTTCTCTTAATTTGCATTTCTCTTATCAATAGTGATTTAGAGCACTTTTTCATATGACTAGAAATAGTTTCAATTTCTTCATCTGAAAATTGTCTGTTCATATCCTTTGACCATTTATCGGTCAGAGAATTGAATTCTTATAAATTTAAATCAATTCTCTATATGTTCTAGAAGTGAGGCCTTTATTAGAACCTTTGGATGTAAAACTTTTCCCATTTTATTGCTTCCCTTCTAATCTTGTCTTCATTAATAACATTTTAAATACAAAAACAAAGTTCAGAAGAGAAAGTTATCATTGGTGCACAGTAAATGTATATTAAAGCATTATTTTATGTAATAGATTTATGATTTCATCTATAACCCCCTTTTATGGCCTTATGTTGTATGTGCAAATATTCATGTTTGTTGATGAATTTTTTAGTGCACAGTAAAAAATTTTTGCCAAGACAAGTAAGTGGGGAGCCTGATTGGAAATCTGGAGACCTAAAAGGACTCTGTTGAGCATATTGAACATATCTACCTTTAAATGTTTCTATTTTAAATGATTTTCTACAGACTTAGAAGACCTGTAGGAAGAAATAACTTTTACCCAGAAAATTGAACATATGTTATCTACTATCTGACTTCTTGAAAAGTATATTTATATTTGTTTTCTTTATATTTACTTTTTTATTCCACTTATAAAAGTTTAGCGCAGATTCTACAGCTACAAAGTCTGATGCCTTATTTAAAAAAGGATAAGTTTTGGAAATGGCACAATGCCCTGATGATCTCTGAAGGATTCACTGTTTTAGCCTCTTTTTATCAGTGTGTCTTTGTTTTAAAACATCATTTCAGTTTCCAATGATTTCTCCCCCCATTAAGTACAGTTAAGAAAAATGAATCAACTTATTGACCATCTCTGCAAATGAATGCCTTGTTCTGGAGGTATGAGGTATACTTCATAGGTAGTTTTCTGAGATCAGTATTGGTCATTCACGCTACTGGCAGACACTCAGAAATCTTAATAATGTTCTTTTCTTTTATATTATTGTGGTTATTTGGGTGTTATGTTTTGCTGTGAATCATTTCATACAAATCTTGACCAAATTTCTCCCTATTACAGTCATGTGGGTCAGTTGTTTAGCCATTTTCTTTATTAATAGAAATTTACTTTCATTCTATTTCAAAAAATTCTTTGATAATGTTATCTATATGAGAGCTTTCCCTCTTCTTTGATCTTTATCAGTAATATGGTTAATAGTGGTTTTATCCAGAGGTTTAGAAACTTTTGGGGAATTTGGAAGTCAGGGTGAACTCTGCTGGAATGGCGTAACTATATTTATAGCTATGGAAGGAAAGGGAATAATAAGCATTTATATAGCACCTACAGTGAGCCAGACACTAGGCTTTGCACTTTATAATTATGTGCTCATTTAATCCTATTCAAGTAGTATGTGCTATTATCTCCATTTATAGTTGAGGATCTGAGGCCATGTTTGAATCAGGTTTTCCTGATTATACTTTGCTACCAGCTACTTGTATGCAAATAATATTTTGCATAGGAAAATAAATTATTTTGTTGTATTCTTTAAATCTGGTCTAGCATGGATAAAATTAAAGACTTTATTTTTCATCATTATTGTCAGTTTCTGATTTATTTTGTTGATTATAAATATTCTTGCTTTAGAATTTTTTATTCTAATGACATTAAATATTGTGTTTGTTTTTATTCAATTAGGTTTCAGATCAGAAACCATTGGGGTGCTGGTCAGTTAAACAAGGTCAGACTATAACATGTCCAGCTGTATGCAACTTTCAGACTGGTGAATATGTTGTTGTCCATGATGATAAGGTAGGATTTTTTTTCTGTTCATTTGTGTTAGTGAATCCTTCTTAAGTAGTTTTCCTACTTAAGTAAATATTTTAATTTCAAATACAAGTTAATTCAAATATTTATGCTACGGTTACCAAATGAATGGTATTGGATTATAATTGTTTTCCTATTTTAGGTTTTGAGAATATGGAAGAATGAAGATGTGAATTTGGATAAAGTGTTCAAAGCCACCGTAAGTTGAAGGATTAATAGCATAGATATAATTGGACTATTTGGACAACAGCTATATTTTTTGTTTGTTTTGTACTTTGATCTGTTAAAACTTTAAACTCCACTAAGACTTTGAGGACAGTTCTGTGAGTTAACAACAGGATTGTCCTACTTTAAGAGAAACCAAGAAAATATTTTTTTAAATGTAGATTTGGGGGTGGAGCAAAAAGGAACTTAGACATACTGATTTCCTATGTGAGCAACTTGTGGTATAGAAGCTCTCTACTGCTTACAGCTCAGCAGCTCCTCTGTAACTCAAGTTGCCTGGAGCACTTGAGACTGAATACATTATACTCTGTGTTTCAAAGACAAGAGTTCTGGTTTTGTGACTCTCTGACCAACTCTTTGGCTACTACCTCTCTGCTTCCCAAATATATGGATCCAAGTTTCATATTGAAATGGGTAGACCATTGATTTGGTTCATTTATACTTTAATTTTTAGATTAAGTGGTGTAATGGAAAGATGAAGGTATGTGCTGCTTTGCCATTGAATCACTTGGGCAAATCATTGAACTTTTGTATTTATTCATTTGTAAAATGAAGGGATTACATAGATTACAGTGGAGTCTGAAGTTCCTCTTTGCTCTAAAAATTATATGGTTTAAAATATTAATGGTTGAATTGAGACATTGAAGACAGTGAAGTGAGGCAAATTACAAAATTTCATTTGACTATTATTATTTAAACATCAAATGAAAGAATATGGTTAGAAGATGGTTGTAAGTGAAACAAAAATCTAACCAAGTATGGGATTCTTTGTGTCTTTTCCTGCAATTATGGAGTCTTTTTAAAAAGCAGTTCCTTGTCAGAAATTTGATTTATTTTAATTCCTGTTATTATTTACTGCTTGTGGAGTTGTTATAATGCCAGAAATTTGTGACTCAAAGATAGTTGAAATGTAGTTATAGTGAAGTGTAGTCATAAGCTGGCAAAACTAACTAGTAATCATGCTGGAATTTCAAGAAGTAATATTGGTTAATAGTTTTGTATTCTCCACTGTAAACTCATTTAGAATGAAATTAAAATACATTGTTTCTTCTGCAGCTGTCTGCTGATGTATATAGAATACATTCAATACAAAATACTGAACCACTTGTCTTGTTCAGAGAAGGTGCTGTTCGAAGTCTAGATGCTTTGCTTGCAGAACCCCAACAAAAAATTGAAACTGTAATTTCAGATGAAGAAGTTATTAAGTAAGTTGTGGCATCCAAACTGCTTTTAACCAAATCAGATATGCTTCAACAGCTGGTCTGAAAGTAATTTTATTTCCCATAATAAATTTTACCTCTCTCAGTATATTGACCATCATTTTGAATCTTTAGTTTTGTTACCCTTTAACACTTCTACTTCCTCACATCTGCATCCACACAAAAAAGGTTCTTTTTTATTTTATCTTTTTTTATTAAAGCATTTTATTTTCAAAACACATGCATAGATAATTTTCAACATTCACCCCTTCAAGACCTTGTGTTTCAAATTTTTTCCCTCCCTCTCATCCCTCTTCCTCTTCCCCCAGATAGCAAGCAATCCAATATATATATTAAAACATGTGCAATTAGAAGAGGTTCTCTTGTAGAAGTTTAATAATCTAGTACTATCCCATACTATCCAAATATAAGCGTCCTAGTACTATTTATCTCAAATGCAGAGCTCTCATGTACTTACAGAAAAATTCTGCCTCACAACATCTGGCATCAATTCACAAATGAAATTTGGTGAAAAGAGAGGAGTTTGTTAGTCTTGATCTGAGCTAGAAAAGTTGAGATTGGCATTTGGGGAGGTGGCTTCAAGATAGTTTTAGATCCTGTTAATGTGACTCTAAGACCTGCTATCAAGTAGTAGAGAGAGCAGGCAGGATAAAACAAAGTTCTTCATATCCTATCTACAAATTTGTAGTGATGAGCTCAGCCTCCCTTTATGCTTGAGATTTAACAATATGGTTTAGTCATTAACCACTTTTTTATTCTATCTCCTCACTCAGATTTTCCATCAGTTCTGTTTATAAAGTACAAGTGTTGTTAACAATTTGATTTCAGAGCTTGTGACAAATTCTCTTGCCTATTCCTAATGATAGCATATTTTAATTTTAGCCTTATAAAGAGGTTTTGGAGGTAATTCCATAGGATTATGAAAGTATTTTGAGAAATGGCAAATAGATACTGAGAGACATATAGAGACAGATGGGTTGTAGTAAATCGAAAATACATGTACCCCAGAACTTCATCCACTTTACTGTTGTCCTTCAAAGTATACATATAGAGCAGAACCAGGAGATCATTATATTCCTCAACAACGATACTGTATGAGAATATATTGTGATAGAAGTGGATCTCTTCGATAAAGAGAGCTAATTCAGTTTCAGTTGATCAAGGATGGACAGAAGCAGCTACATCCAAAGAAAGAACACTGGGAAATGAATATAAACTGCTTGCATTTTTGTTTTTCTTCCTGGGTTATTTACACCTTCTGAATTCAATTCTCCCTGTGCAACAAGAGAATTGTTCGGTTCTGCACACATATGTTGTATCTAAGATATACTGTAGCCTATTTAATGTGTAAAGGACTGCTTGCCATCTGGGGGAGGGGGTGGAGGGAGGGAGGGGAAAAATCGGAACAGAGGTGAATGCAAGGGATAATGTAAAAAATTACCCTGGCATGGGTTCTGTCAATAAAAAGCTATTTTTTTAAAAAAGTATAAATATATATGTATATAGCGATGTATGTATAAAAGGTCATTTGTCGTTACAATCATTCCTTAGCTCCTTACTCTTCATACAGAAGATAGTATAATGGAAAAAGTTAAGAATCAGAGGGCTAAAAAAAAAAAAAAAAGAATCAGAGGGCTAAGTTCAAATATCATTTCTGTTACTACTTCTGTAACCTAGGATGAGCTATTTAACTTCTCTGAAATTGGATTATATGCCTTTAAGATTCCTTCCAGCAGAACTGCCAAAACATAAATAGCTGGTTCTTCATTCTGTATATATGAACTCCAGCTTCTATAAGGGAACAAATTGCTATCACTTTCAGGATGGAACTAGCTGGTGTTTCCTAGGTTGTGGATAGTATTTCCTAGGAATGTGGATGGAAGGAAGAGACAACCTAATTAAAGGACTGAAAAGAGCCTTTATCATATATATGTATATATAATTGTTGTAAATTGGTAGTTTAAAGTAAATTCAAAAGGTTCTTATTACATGGATAATTAGTATAGGTTAATTTTGTTGGTGCCAATTATAGTTTTTTAACTATTAAAAAAGGGAAAATAGAGTATTAGCTTAGAAATCAGATATCTCAGATTCTAGTTCCTTATATTCTGCTAACTAATGTAACTGAGTAAGTCATAGGATAGTAGATTCAAAGTCTGAAGGAATCTTTAGGAAATCTAACCTAGCCTATCCTTACCTAGCCCCTTGATTTTACAAGTGAGAAAATTGAACTTAAACTGTATGCTCATCATCTCACAAAACTTAAGTGATGGAGACAGTACTTGAACCTAGCTCCTTCGACTCAATTGGTAGTACTTTTTCTACTAGAAAGGCACTTAGCCTCTCTTATCTTAGTTTTTTCTGACACTTATTAAAATATTAGATGAGATAGAGATCTTTTTCACTTCCACTTCTTTAAATTTTATGAAACAAAATTGAAATAAAAGTTCACATGTAATATAGGACTGCTTGCCATCTAGGGGAGGAGGGTGGAGGGAGGGAGGGGAAAAATCAGAACAGAAGCGAGTACAAGGGATAATGTTGTAAAAAAATTACCCTGGCATGGATTCTGTCAATATAAAGTTATTATAAAATAAAATAAAATATTAAAAAAAAAGAAAGTTCACATGTATATTTGGGCATTTTAACATTTTTAGAGTTCTTTATATCAATATCTAATTTTTCTTGAGCATTTTTTAAAAATTTGCTGTACTTTAATAATACATGTATTTCTTTGAAATTGCCATTTTATTTTCAGATGGACAAAACTTTTCTTGGATTCTAATCAGCCTATTTTAATATTTGTTACAGAAAAGGTAAGTGTGTCCTCACTGTTTTCGTGGCCTATTGTCAAATGCTAAGAAATCTAGAGAGAATAGCTTAATAATAGAAAAAAAGTATTTTTGAAGATGGAATTAAAATATAGTTGTATTTGATTCTTTGAGTTAACATATAGTTAGTTTATGCTTATAGTTTTAAGT
This sequence comes from Antechinus flavipes, assembly GCF_016432865.1. Lineage (NCBI taxonomy): Eukaryota > Metazoa > Chordata > Mammalia > Dasyuromorphia > Dasyuridae > Antechinus > Antechinus flavipes. The sequence goes on from NC_067401.1 coordinate 161,439,909, forward strand.
GTAACTTGGTAAACTTTTAACGTTTCTGTAAATGAAACAATATTATCTTTCTTTTGTAGCATGGAAATTATTTTGTGTATGTGCAAGTGTTTAACCCACATAATTTATGCAAATATGCTCTTTTACCTGGAGAAGAAGAACCAGTTACATTGAATTTTGCTGCTTCTGTGAATGAAAGATTAATCACTTTACTATGTTTGAGTAAGTTATTTTTTAAACTTTTAAGCAAAAACTTTTTCTTTTCAAAAAATTTATACCTTTTGTTGTTCACATTCTCTTCTGAACATGTCCTTTCCTTTTCTTATAACAAATATTCAAAAAGAAAAAGTAATCAACAAAATTACCATTGTATATTAGGAACTAGATATAGAAAGACAAAAACTGTTTTACTCTTCTTCTTCTGCTCTTTGTCTCTTCAAGTTTACATGCTATAGGAAGAGGCAATATGGAGAAAAACAGTTCAGCAAAACTTATATCTAACAGTATACACAGAACATTCTGTATATTCTGTCTTCCTTAAGTTCTTTGAGGCTATGCCTATAGGATGCAAACTATAGTACTAAATTATGCTACAATGGAAAGACTTTAGTTATGGGAACAATTGGGTTGAAAAGTGAGTGCACTATATTTTTGTTACCTGAGAGACCAGCTATCCAAGTCTAACTAAATAAACTTGTTACTAGAAAGCTGACCACAGCAATACAGTGATATTTTGTAAGACAGAGCAGTTGTCCTTTCAAAGCTTTGTAAGAATTATGGTTAGAATGTCAATATAGGTTAAATTTATCACGATGGAATTTGTATGTTATTTGTTTAATTGTGTCCAACTCTTTGTGACCTATTTGAAATTTTCTTGAAAGAGATGCTAAAGTGATTTGCCATTTCCTTCTTTAGCTCATTTTACTGATAAAGAAACTGAGGCAAACAGGATTAACTGACTTAAATAGGGCTACACAGCTTTTAAATGTCTGAGATCACATTTGAATTCAGAAAAATGAGTTTACTTTAGACCTGGCACTCTATCACTCTGTTCCATCTAATTGCACAGTATATGTTATCTTTTTTTAATGAGGGAATCCTCATAAGAATCTATTTTATGTGACTTAAGTACACAATTTAGATAGCTTTTAAATGATTTAAATTCCAAATGCTTGTTTTTATCATTTATCTGCATAGATAATATTATTAATCTTATCTGTGATTTCTTTATACTGAGTCAAGAACTTGGTCTTCAGTGAATTAACATTGTTCCCATTGGTGAAATGTAATCATTCTGGTATATAGGTAGAAAGCTATTAAAGATTGTTTAGATTTTTATTGTTATTCTGTTAAGAAATTTTACTAGTTTCAAATGTGAGTTTGATTTTTAACAAACCAACACTATAATCGTGTTACTGGACCTGAAGTGTTGGTTAAATTGTATTGATTTATTATCTGAAATTGTGAGGAGGGAAGGAACGTTTCCCCCCTCAATAATTAACACAAAAACCATTTTTATTTCCAATAGGTTGTAATGGGTGTATATATGAAACCCTGATACCATTAAATCAGGGTAAACCTGAAGAGAAGAAAATACTGGCCACATCTCTCTTACTCAAGACTTATATATCTGGAAATGTTCTAAGGGGTGTTTCATTTGCCATTCTTGATAAGGATCATGTAGCAGTAATGGGAACTTCACTCAAAGCTCCTAAAGGTAACTGTATCCAGTCTGTCACTAAGTCCTGTTTCTTCAAAATGTCTTATGTATATGAAAGGACTGGGAAGATTACTTCCACATCCTCATTGCTACTGGGATTATGTCATACCTGGATTTTTTCAGTAGTCTCCTAAGTAATCTTTATCCACATAGCTTCTAAAACATTTTTAAAAACACATCTCTCTCATGTTAAAAAATCTTAAGTAAGCCAAATTGTCTATCAATATTTCCCTTCATGTGTCTAGAATCACTGATGCTTCTGAGCCCAAACACCTTTAACTTATATAGCTTTTGATTTATCATGAGGGAAGTGAGTTCCATTGCTTCTACACCTGGTAAACTTCCCTTTGAGCAGGAGATGAGGGCTTCTTTGTAAGCAACTCTCACTTTACATAATAACCTATAAACATAAACATGTGGGTCAGTATAGAGATATTCTGTATTGGAATCATAAGTTTAGACCTGGAAGGGATCTTCAAGGTTATCTAATCTAATGCCTTTATATGAGCAAATCCACCCTTCTTCTGAACTTCTCCATTATTGTTAAGTGTACCCAGTTCATGACCTTGGTTATATCCTCAAATCCTTACTTTACCCATGTATCCAATCACTGCCAAATTGTTAGCAATAACAATTTGTTGCCAGTGTGATTGATAGGTAACGTGTTATTTCTGTCTGCACAACTTTTATGTACTTTGCTTTCTACATTCACACAGTTTAGGCCCTCATGATCTATTGCTTGACTGTTACCTGCCATTCCAGTCCATCCTCCACAGTGATTTTCCTAAAGGGCAGGTCTGATTATGTTAGCACGTCTTTTCCTCCTATCCTTTCTCCCTTCCCCATCCCAAAAAACTATGTTCAGTAAACTCCAGTAGCCTCATAGAGGTTCTCTAGTGTCAAATAAAAATTGTTCTCTTTGGCATTTAAAGCTCTCCATAATCTCTTCCCTTATTACTTTTCCATTTTTATACTTGACTCTCCCCAAACATTGTACAGTCCAGTCATCCAAGTCCTACTTGCTTTACACACATTCTGTCTTCTTATCTTCTTCTTTGTCTGGAATATTGTCTCTTCACTCTTAGAATCTTTAGTTTCCTCCAAAAATTAGCTTAAATTCCATCTTTTCTGATAATCCCTAGGTGTTAATGTCTTCCCCGCTAAAATTATCTCCTAACTAATCAATAGATATCTTGTCTGTTTTGTCATGTTATCCCCATTAGAATATAAACTCTTTAAGACTCAAGACTATTTTTTCTTTTTCTTTTTTTCCTGTCCCTAGCACTTAGTACAGTCTAGCATATAATAATTATTTAATTTATGCTGTTAAGTGAGTGACTTTTTGTTGTTGTTGTTGAGGCAATTGGGTTTAAGTGACTTGCACAGGGTCACACAGCCAGGAAGTGTTAAGTGTCTGAGACCAGATTTGAACTCAGGTCCGGCTTCAGGGCTGGTGTTCTATCCACTGCACCACCTAGCTGCCCTGAGTGACACTCCTAATGGTAGAAACCATTATTTTATATTTGTTTTGAGCCCCATGATGCTAATAATAAACACATGGATGCTTGGTATTTTAAGAATTACCAAATGACTAAAGTTAAACTAACATGTATACCAAATTAATACAGAATGAAGTCTTAGAATAAAATTTGATACAGTTTTGGAAGACTATAAGAAAAATAAATATATTTTTACTATAATGTCTTAGGGCAGTGAAAATTTGTATTTATGATACCTTTATTCTAATACTGTATTTCTATTTTATAGAAAGTATCTCTATTTGGAATATAAAATTCCAGACATTACAAACTTCAAAGGAATTACCACAAGGGACGAGTGGTCAAGTAAGTTGTTTTATAATTTTTTCTGTTTTATTGAAAAAAAATTTAGTTTGATAGTGAGCCTTTAAGAAACAGTAGTGTATGTATGTATGTATATATATGTTTGAGACAGTGACAGGTTAAATGATTTGCCCATTGACGCCATAGAAATGGCATGCTAACTTTGTGATCAATGGGCAAATCATTTAACCTGTCACTGTCTTAAACAACTCTAAAATTATAAATTACAGATAAATTGATCATTTGCATGTGTGAAGTTTCCTCACAGGAGTTTCTCAACACTGGAAATTACAAGCCCTAGTTTCTTAAAATTTCCTGTACTTATTCCATATTTTAGATCTAACATTTCATTAATATTATTCATTAAATGATATAACTCACAGTTCATCCATTATTTTCTAATCTGGTGGTGAGTTTCTCCAGCTTGGCTACGTTGGCTCTTGGAAGATCAACATAATCTTTTTCTAAGACTCTACTTGAAAACTGCCCAGGATAGTAAAATCTTTTTTTCTCCCACTTATAGTATTTTATTTTTCCAGTTATATGCAAAGATAGTCTTTAACATTCATTTTTATTGGATTTTGAATTCCACATTTTTCTTATTTCCTTTCTTCTCTTCCCAAGATGGCAAACAATTTGATAGAGGTTATACATGTACAATCATGTTAAAATATATTTCCATATTAATTATGTGAAAAAAGGATCAGAACAAAAGAGAAAAATCAGGAGGGGAAAAGGTGAAAATTGTATGCTTCAATCTGTATTCAGACTCAATTCTTTCTCTGGGTGTGAATGGCATTTTCCATCATAAATACCTTGGAATTCTCTTGGATCATTGTGTTTCTGAGAAGAGCTAAGAATATCATATTTGATTATTATACAATGTTGCTGTTACTCTGAACAATGTTTTTCTTGTTCTGCTCATTTCACTCAACATCAGTTCATATAAGTCTTCTAAGTTTTCTGAAATCTTCCTGCTCATCATTTTTGGTAGAAAAATAGTATTTCTTTAAATTCATATATCTTGTTCAGCCATTCCACAGTTGATAAGTATTAGTTTTTTGCCACCACTAAAAGGGTTATAAATTTTTTGTACATGTATGTCTTTTTCCATGACCCCTTTGGGATACAGACTTAGTAGTAGTTTATCAATGAGTATACTGAGTTTCAGAAACCTTTGGGCATATTTCCAAATTTTTCTCCAAAATAGTTAGATCAGTTCACAAACTCACTTGCATTGCATTAGTGTTTTAATTTTCTCACATCTTATCCAACATTTATCACTTTCCTTTCCTGTCATTAACCCACAGGATGGTATATCCTCCAAAGTATTCCCTTTTCTCACATTCAAACCACAATGAGACATCAAAATAGGAACTTGCTTGTTTTCTGGAAGTAGTGAGCTACTTATAATCAGGAAAACTAAGAAAATTTTTGGTTTATCAATTAGCTTAATACTTAGTTATGGAAGAAAAAAATTTCAGTCTGTCATATTTTTTCAGTTCTACAAATTAGGAAGGGGTTTTTGTTGATCTATTGCGTTTCTTTGTCAGCCAGATAATATTATAAACAATTTTCTACTAATGCATAGAGCACAAAATGAAGAATTAAAAATTAAAGGCTGTTAGTCTTTATTACAAGCTATTATCAAATAGAAGAAAAGCTGTATTCCATTCAAAAAAGTATAAATAGGGTATTCATTTACTTGGTAACATTATCACATTAAGAGTAATATCAGTGATAACATCAGAGTTGTGGTCAGCAGTTTGGAATTACAGGGGATCTGGTACATATTTTAAAAATATTCTTAGAATAGTATGATGTCTAATCTCAAGTCCCTTAAGAAGGTAATCATCTGTGTCTTTAGATTTTCATATAGCCGATATTCAAATTGAAGTTTTGTAGTTTTGTTGCGATTCAATTGACCTGTTGCCACAGTAATATATTTGTTCACTGATATGAAGTTTAAAATTTAAGATGTCCAAAAAGAAATTAAAAAGATTTTAATTTATTAAGCTTATTAAATCATGACAGAAAATGTTCGTGACTTGACTTTGGAAATAGAAAAGCAAACAGAAATACATGGCAGAAATGTGGTTATTGGACTCCTATTCCAGGTTTAAACTAATCTATGATTTAATCTGATTTTTTTTGGAGGGGGAGTAGTAAGATTTATTTTGTTCTTTAGCAAAATGAAATATTTTTCTTTTTCTCCCTGATAACTTAGAAGTTTTCATGGAAGCAAGTAAAGAGCTAGTCAAAAATAATAGGATTATAACATCTGAATAGTAAGAGTAACATAGAAGTAACCACTGCAACTGAATAATGTGAATATAACTTTAAAACTACCCTTAAAAATAATTGAGCTGTTTATATATGTCAAATTTTGCACAAGTCAAATTTGTTGTGCTTTTTTTTTTCTGTTTTGATTCTTTTATTTCATCCAGTTACATGTAAAACAATTTGTTTTAGCAATTTTGAGTTTTAGATTTGCCTTTCTCCTATACCTGGCTCGTTGAGAAGGCCTATGTGAAATTATGCAAAATGTTTCCATAAAAATCATGTTGCAAGAGAAAGGATTGGTTTCCTCCCCCAAAAAAATTTTTTTAAGTATGCTTCAGTCTGTATTCAGATACAATCATTTCTTTCTCTGGTATGGGTAGAATCTTGCATCAACAGTCCTTCAGAGTGGTCTTGGATCTTTGAACTGCTGAGAATAGCAGTCATTCATAGCTGGTCATCCCAGAACTTTGCTGTTATCTTGTATACAGTACATTTCATTTTGTTTGAGCAGCCATTTCCCATTTGCTGGGCATCCCCTTAATTTCTAATTCTTTGCCCTAAGAAAATATTTTGTATATGTAGGTTCTTTCCCTTTTTAAAAAAAGTCTCTTGGGATTTATGCCTAGTAGTGGTATTTGTTAGGCCAAAAGATATGTATGGTTTTATCCTCTTTCATAGCTTCATATCTTCAAAGATCATATCCTTCAATCATTTATCATTTTGGAAATGGCTCTTACTATTTCTTTACATAAACTTGACTCAGTTCCCTATACATTTGAGAAATGAGGGCTTCATCAGAGAAACTCGCTTCAAAATTCTTTTCACAATTACTATTGCTAACTGTATATCCCCTGTTTATACTGTTCTCTCTTTCCTTTCACCCTGTCCTTCTTTTGCTGACTAGCCCCTCCCCTAATGTGGCCTCTTTTCTATCATCCTTCCCCGCTTCTCATATCCCCTTCCTCTCCTATGTTCCTTCAGGATAAGATAGATTTCCATACTCATACTGAGTGTATATGTTATCCAATTCTGATGAAAATAAGGTTCACTCTCCCTCCATTCCTCTCTCTTCTCTTTCACTGTATAAGTTTTTTCCTGCCTATTTTATGGCAGATAATTTACACCATTCCATTTCTCCCTTTCTCTTTCTCCCAGTACATTTCTTTTTCACCCCTTGATTTTATTTATTTATTCAGCTCACACTTGTGCTTTTTGTCTATATATCTTCCTCCTTTCTAAGTGCCATAATAATGAGAAAATTCTTATGAATTACAAATACCATGTAAACAGATAAATCTTGAGTTGTTTCAAGTGTCTTTCCACTTAGGAAGTTTAACCTAACAGTTTAATCTTACTAAGTCCCTTATGACTTTCCTGTTTAGCTTTTTTATGTGACCCTTTTTTAATGATTTGAAAGTCACATATTTTATTCAGCTTTGGTCTTTTCACCATGAATGCTTGAAAATCATCTATTTCATTGAATGACAACTTTTTCCCCTGAAGAATTATACTCAGTTTTGCTGGGTAGGTGATTCTTGGTTGTAATACTAACTCCACTGCTCTTCATAATATCATATTCCAAGCCCTCCATCCTTTTAATCTTGAAGCTACTAAATCTTGTATTATTTTCCTGACTCTGGCTGTACCATGCTTGATGCTTGCAATTTTTTCGATTTCTATTTTACCCTCTGGTTCTGGAATATCAGGACAGGTTTTCTTAATAATTTCTTGAAAGGTGATGTCCAAACTCTTCTTTTGATCACAGCTTTCAGGTAGACTAATAATTTTTAAATTCTCTCTCCTGGGTCTATTTCCAGGTCAATTGTTTTTCCAATAAGATATTTCACATTTTTTTCCTTTTTCATTCTTTTGGTTTTGTTTTATTGTGTCTTGAGTTATAAAGTCATTAGCTTCCATTTGCTCACTTCTAATTTTTATGGAATTATTTTCCTCAGTGAACTTTTGTACCTCCTTTCTTGTTTGATCATTTTTGCTTTTTAAGGCATTCTTCTCATTAGCTTTTTGTATTTCCTTTTGCATCACTCTCATTTTTTTTTCCAGTTGTTCTTCTGGTTCTCTTACTTGATTTTCAAAATCCTTTTTGAGTTCTTCCATAGCCTGAGACCAAATCTTATGTAGGAGCTTTAACTTTGCTGTCTTCTGAGTGCATATTTTGATCTTTTTGTCACTATACTAGCTTTCTGTGGTCAGAATGTTTTTGTTGTTTGTTCATTTTGTTTGATCATTGGCCTTCAATTCTTCAATAAAGTAGGAATCTTTCCCAAGATGGAGGGTGCAATGTTCCAAGCTTTAGGGGTTTTATAGAGCTGGTTTTCAAAGATCTTTGTAGGAACCTGTTCTGTAAGCCAGCATTGCTACCCATATCTAACTATGAGCAAAGCAAAAGTGTTATCCTCCTCCCCCCAGTGCCAGCAAAGAGATCCAAGCAATCTCCCTCTCACCACTTGTTCTGGTGCCCCTACTTGATGGGCTGAGATCTCTGGAAGCTGCTACTGATGGTTGCTGTGGTCACTGCTGCCACTGCTGTTGATTCAGTGTTTCCTGAAGTCCAGCCCCGGGCTAGGGTTCCCCTCACATCCTAAAACACCAAACCTTTCCTGCTGAGTTGTCCTTTGGGTTTCTTTGGGTTGAGAAGTCTGTAGATCACAGCCAGAATGGCCATTTTAGAGGCCTCCTACCTGGCCTCTTCTTGGTTTCCTAGGGCCTGGGCTATGTTGGTGTGGCTGTACAGCAGTTGTGCTCCAGGCTTGCTCCGATGCAACAGACCCCTTTTGCTAACCTTCCAAGCTGCTTTTAGATGGAAAACTATTCTACTGTTTCTTTTTGTGGGTTCTGATGCTCTAAAATTTTTAAAAATCACTATTTAAAGGTATTTCAAGGGGCTCTAAATCCCTACCTTCATTCCGCCATTCTTGGCTCGGTCATGTATTGTGCATTTTTAAGTTTGCATCATCTCTATGTTGATATTGTGTGGTATCTCAGCCACTGCTTGTTAAACAGTAGAGTAGATTTACCTATATTCTGAAATGTAATAGAAATTTTAAAAGACTAAATTAGACTCATTCTGCATGGTGTATTATATAGATATGTCATAGGAAGTAACTAACATTTAAAGTTTACACAGTGCTTTACTTACATTAGATCCTCACAGCAACTTTATGAAGAAAGTACTCTTATTAGTCCCATTTTACAGATGTGTAAACTGAAGGTTACACCAGCTAGTGACTATCTGCAGCAGGATTTGGTCTCAAGTCTTCCTCATTCTGAACAGAGTTTGATATCTTTTATGTATCTAACTGCTTCTTTCTTGTAAAACATGGCTGAATTTTCTCCTTGTCCTACTCCTAGAACATCTTTCATAATCCCAGTGTTCAGCACAAAGCCTTGCACATATTTTATAGTCAGGCTTTAGTTAATCAAAATCAGTTTTATTTTTAAAATTTTTATTAAAATTAAAGGTATGATGTAATTGCATAAAGTATTTTAGCTTTAATATGCTTTTTATTTTCTAGCTTTGGTGTTATGGGGGGAAATTGTTTATGCTGCATGGAAAATTTTTGACTGTGATCCCATTTAAATGTGAAATATCATCATTAGCAGCTGCTCTGGGAAAACTCAAGCATATTCAAGCTCCAGGTATGAATTGTTATATCATAGTAAACACACATTTTTCTTCCACTCCAGTAGCTTCCATAGCTTTCCTATAGACTATACTTCTACCTTTGATATTTGCTATTATAGTAGAAATTTTCAGGGAGAGCTATCTTCCTAGAAAAGCCAATGTCCAGGGACGATGTGAAAATCCCTAAGGTAGATTAGGTAGATACTGACTCTATGGTTGTCTTATGAACCTCATCTTGTTGCATTTTCATATTCCTGAATTTATGGACTTTTATAGGACATAATTTTTTTTTTTTAACTTTGCTGTGGAGAAAAGTTACCAAATGGAATTTTAAGGTGTCTGTAATTGTTTTGTTTTGTCAAGGAATTGAAGAAGCAAATTAATATAAAACTATAGTATCAGCATGATTACAGAAATTATGTATTTTGTGTCTTCACAGGTACCCAAGTTGTGTCCCGTTTTGTAAACTGGGGAACATTTCAAGGAGATGGAGTTGAATCACAAGATTCAAATAACTTAGCACCTCTTAAAGGACAGTCAAAGAGAAATGTAAGTTAGAGAATTTTTGATTAAAATATCATTTAATGGCCTAGCATAAATGTCCAGTGACCAGAAAATCATCATTTCAGATCCAAGCATCATTTAATCCATTTGTATATCAGTCCACCAAACATTTATCAAACACATACACATGTAAGCATCTTGCTAGGCACTAGGGATACAAAGGCAATGACCTAGGTGTTAAAATCTTGTCCTAGACCCTTAAGTAGGTGTGTGATCTTGGACCAGTTACTTAATCTCTCTGTGCATCAGTTTGCTTATTTGTAAAGTGAAGATTCAATGTTTTCTAAGGTCTTTCCAGTTCTCCCTGCTTATATGATCTTAAAGGGAAAGAGGCAGAGAGTAGCCTTGGTGATCTTAGTTTCCTTCATGTTCTGAATCTGTGAATTAGTTTAGACCTTTAATAACTTCATGGATTGTTATGGTAGTTTCCTAATTGGTCTCCCTGCTTCCTGTCTCTCTTCTCTCTAATCCACTTTCCACTCAATTAGCATGACAATATTCCTTAACTACTGGCCTGACTGAGGTACTTCCCAGCTCTAGAAACTTCCCCCTTGCCTCTAGATTAAAAATACACACCCTTCTCTCTGGCACTTAAAACTATAAAATGTGGCTTTAATCAAGAAATCAGAATTTGGTAATCAGAAGACACCTTAGTTGCAATCTAGTCAAACCAAATCAGAAATGAATTTCTAATTGCTATTTCTACATAGTCCAGCATATATTTGAAGGAATGTGGATCTCCTGCTTCTCAAGGTAGCCCATTCCACTTTTGACCAATTTTAATTGTTAAGAAGTTTTTGTAACATCAAACTTAAATTTTCCCTGCTTCTAGTTCTGCCCTCTGGGCCAAATAAAATAAGTCTAACTTTTTTTTTTTTTTCCTCATAATAGCCCTTGAAGACAGCTATCATGCCTTCTTTGAGTCTTCTCCATATCTCTTGCTTTTTCAAGCCTCATATGACATGGATTCAAGCTCTTTACCATCTTGGTTTGCTCTCTCCTAGACACTCTTCATCTTTGTCAGTGTTTTTCTTAAATCAGGTGCCCAGAACAGTTCTCCAGATGAGGATTAAGAGATATAGAGCACAGTAGGATTCTTACTTCCCTATTCTGAGAATTTGCCTCCTCTTAATGTATCCCAAGATCACATGAACTTTTTTTAGCTGCTACATTACACTGCTAACTTACTTATTGAGCTTGCAATCCCCCAAATTACCCATTTCTTTTACAACCAAATTGGTGTCTAACTGATGAGAGTAAAATTCTGTTTGACCTGAGACAGCCCTGTAAAGTTATGTAAAATCACCAACAAAAAGTTATACAAACCCAAACGGTCTTGCATCCTCTGGAGACAGGATTCTCTTAGATTCATGCATAAAATGAATCTTCAGAAAATATCTCGTTTCATATACAAACCCAAATGGTCTTGTATACAGGATGTCAATTCTTAGACTCATCTTTAAAATGGATCTTCAGAAAATGTCTCTGCAAATCACTTCTCTCTTGAGAATGATATTGCCCTCCAAGGGAAGTCTTTCTCTTGGTGTCTCTTTAACAGTAAAAGCTTTTTACCACAACCTTTGAGTTTAGCGAAATTCCTTTGCTGCGAACTCAGGCCTTGGAGAACGAGGAAACCTCACCCATTCCTGCCTAACCTCTTCTTCGGTACCCTTGCCCTCATCATAACCACATACCTTTCTCATCTTATTCCTTTTTTTTTTTTTTTTTTTTGTATGAGGGCATTATACTTTACACCTATCTTATTGAATTTCATCTTGTTAGATTCAGTCCAGTGCTCCAGTCTATCAGTCTCTGTTTGTATCTCAACTCTGTTATCTAGTATATTAGCTATTTTCTTTCCAGCTTTCTGTCATCTGAAAATTTATAGGCATGTCATTTATGTTTTTATCTAAGTTATTAACCAGAATGTAAAATAGTACACAACCAAACATTATACCTAGAGTTACTCTACTGGAAACTACCTGAAGCACTAACTTTGAACAATAAACAGATGTTCTTATTTCACTCATCTACCTAGTCCTGAACTTGTTTGTATCTTTCTATCTCTTTCACAAGAACAGTGTGAAATAAGCAAATGTGGTGATCTTTTTCTTCTTTAAAATATATAAAATAAGATGGTTCTTTCTGGGGAGAGGAGGTTTCTTGGGGGAGGTTTTCTGGAGGCAGCCTTAGTATCAGTTCAGATCAATAATTACCCCAAATGCAGCCAGCTGGTAAAAATACAAATGTTTATTTCTCCTTCCAAGTCTTGTCTCTTTCCTTGGGCCTGGATAGCTAGATTCTTAGAGGCCTGTCTTTCTGCTCGGTTCTGAGAACTCCTGCAGCTTTGTCCTTTGCCTCTGCTCCCTTCAGCCTCCAGCCAGCACAAAGATGAATCTCTCTCTTGCCTTCCAAAGTAATTCTCTCCTGGCTCTAGTTCAACTCCGACTCGTGGCTTCTTCTGATTTGACACTCCCCTCTCCATGTAATTTGGCTGAATTCTCCCCACTGAGCCTCTGCTTTATATACCAGAGAGAGGGATTATGGATTTTCTCCCATAGTGTTCTCTGGCCCTAAGAACTTCAAGGGAGGTATGAATTCACAAAGTTACAAAGTTTACTTTGTGAATCTCCCATACTTGTGAATTCCAATGAGTAAAGGTGTAAACACAAGCATTGTACTAATTAGTTCTACTTAGTACCTTGTTTCAGGTTCTGGCCCAAAACATCAACTCTAATGAGTTAGCAATTTGTAAAGATTCCAACAATAAACATTAACAAATGTGATGGTAAAATCTCCTTCATCAACCAGTTTTCTGATTTTATCAAAAGCAAAAATGAAGTGACTGGCATAATCTGTTTTCGATGTAATTAGACTGGCTCTTGTTATCACTGTTTTTGTTTCTAGATAGATATTCACCAATATCTCTTTAATGTTCCATCTTAAAATTTCCCCAGGAATCAAAGTCAAGCTCACTGGTTTTGCAGATTCCTTTTTTCCCTTTTTTGAAAATCATCGCATTTGCCCTTCTCTATTCTTGTTGTATGACCTGTTTTCCATAGTCTTTCAAATATCACCCACGGTGGCTTAGCAGTTTCTTCTAGTCCCTTCAGTCCTAGACCAGATGATTTATTTGTATCTATCCAGGGCAGTCAGGTTCTTGCTTATTTTTACATCCTTATCATTGGGTCTTTGTTTTTTGTTAGCTATTTTCATTGTTATTTTCTGTGCAAGGTTTATTCTCCTTGAGACAAAAACTGAAACTAAGAATTGAATAGCTCTATCTTCTCATTTGTATAGAAATAGTTGGACCTATAAGAATAGTTGAAATTTGTCAGGGAGGTGACTAGAAAGTGGTACTAGGCATAGGCCTTGGAGGAAACTCTTTAAGGGGAATGGGATTTATTAAAGAAAACTTGGGAAGAGTGAGAAGACAGGTGGTAAGCCAAGTAAAAAGAGAATCCAGAGAGCACTGTCAGGGAAACCAAAGAAAGAGAACATCCACGTCAGCCATGGATAATCAGCCATGCCAGAAGCTTCAAAGAGGTCAAGGGGCATGAGAATTGAGGAAAGATAAGAATTTTCAAGTAAAAATTATTAGTTACCTTGAAAAGAACAATTTTATTGGAATGATATGGCTGGAAATCAGATAAGAAAAGTTTTGAGAAGTTGGTGCCAAATAAGAAAGTGGAAATAACACAAGCAAGTGGCATTTTTCTGTTTTAGTTTTAGAGAGAAGAGCTGAGACATTAGCTTGAAATTGGGTGAATCAGTTTTCTAAGGTTGCAGATCTCAGAGTATGTTTGTATGTGAGAGAAAGAGCTGGTAGATAGAGATTGAAGAGTATAGACAGAGTTTTCAGGAAAGGGAATCAAGGGCATGAGAAGAGGGGCCAACCTTGACAAAATACTGTCTCTCTAAAATTGGAATCTTAAGTTGTTTTTTTTTGTTCTCTCAAAGGACCAATGGCATCATGAAGGTGATGTCTTAACTAGCATGTGAATTGTATTTAAGTGAGGCAGAATGCAAAGTCCTTAGCAAGTGATAAGAAATTTATTGTATATAAATAAAGGAGTTGTTGCCAGAAGAGCATATTTTAATTTTGCAATTCCTGGAATGGCAAGTAGAGTCATGGGTAAATCAGTTGAGGTACTTTCAAAAAGAAATGGTAGTATTATTTGGTATTTGCTCTTCTCATATCAAGAGATTGAAAGTGTTATATGTAAGGTTGGGTGGAGTTATAAAAGCTGATTAGCAAAAAGATTGCCATAGTAATTAACAGTAGGCTAGTATATGAAACTTGATTGGGGTTCAGCTAGCTCTGTATATAGTAAGGAGTTATTCAGGTGTGTAAGTGTGAGAGCACAGGTTAGATTAGATAACAAATTTGTTTTGAACCAAAGAAGACTTTGACTTGACTTCTAGTGATGTTTAGCTGCTTAAAGTAATAACCCAGGATTGCTGTTTGGCAAGAAATAAGAATGTTAGGATAATGGCAAAGGATGATCCAAGAGTGGAAGACAATATAAAATGGAACTGTTTAGAACACCAAGCTATCAAAATAAAGGAATGTGAGGGCAGTAAGTTGCCTGTCTGGCTCTTACCACATCTTGTCTGGATTATATTAGGTATCTAATAACTTTGTCTTTTTTCTCTCCATTAGTCAATCAACTAGCATTTATTAAGCACCTACTAAATGCCAGGAATTGTGCTAAGTGCTAGGGATACAAAGAAAGTAAAAAAATAAAAACAAGAAAGCCAAGCCCTGCACTCAAGGAGGTCATAGTCTAATGGGGGTTAGAGGGGATACATTATGCAAACAACTATACAAACAAGATATTTACAAGGTACAAAGGAGATCTTCAGAAGAAAGACTTCTTGTAGAAGGTAGTATTCTAGCTGATACTTGAAGGAAGCCTGAAGGTAGAGATGAGGAGGGAGAAAGTTGTGAGCCTGGGGGACAACCAGTGAAAATGCTGGGAATTAGGTGAATATCATCTTTGAGGAAGAACAAGGAATAAGAAATCTGGGGATATGGATGAGGAGTAAGCAGAGGTGAAATAATCTAAGGTGCGGGTCTAATGATACTCATTTATCTTCAGTAACTTCTTGTTGCCTCTAGAATAAAAAGGAAATTCCTCAGCATTTAGAGAACTCAGCAGCCTGACTTTGACCTTGTTTTCCAAATTGATTCCCTTCTTTATGGTCTGTGTTCCAGTCAAACTGGACTGCAGTTAAGTCCTTGAATATCCCTCAATGCATTTGTGAAACGAATTGTGTGTTTATGTAAGCTACCCCTTACATATTTGCTCTTCTCAAAAAGTGTTACCTCTTTAAGAATTGAATTTGCATATACTAGACATTTACTAATTGCATTGAAACTATATATTCACATCCTAATTAACAAGTCATGGTGACTTTCCTCCATTCAATATTTATTGACATTTTCCAGGTCTACTTCACCTCTCTTTTAGTAGATTCCTATAATAAGTATGTTCCTAAGTGGTCTACCTACAGTCTGACTTTAATCTCTAATCCATCTACCAACTTTGCTGCCACAATAATCTTCCTAAAACACAGTACAGGTCTGACCATATCCGTCCTGTACAAAAAAAGAATTAAATTCATACATCTGGTATTTAAAGCCTTTCATAGTGTTTCTTCAACCTGTTTTTGTAGATTTATTTGCATCCTTTCATCTTATGAATTTTAGCCATACTGGCTTATTTTCTTTGGCCCCTAGGTAACTTTGCGTCTTCTGATTTGGTACCTTTGCCAAGGCTGTTTCCTTTGCCTGAAATCCTCATCCCTTTCCTGTTATGAAATCCTTAGCTCCATTCAAAGCTCAATTCAAGTGCTTCCTCTTAAAGGATGCTTATACTGATTTCTTCAGTTAATAATGTCTCCTCTCACTCCTCCCATGCCTCCCACATACTTGTGTTTATGTTAAATTTAGTATTGACTTCTCTGTGAACATGCTTTCCTTACATTAGAATGTCTTTGTATCCCCATCTCTTAGCACAGTGCTATATAATATATATAATATAGTATATAATAAGCATTTAATAAATGCATTACATTGTCCTCAAATAGTCTAAACTTCTAAATAATCCACCCAAAAGACAATAAAGGGAAAGGATT
Source organism: Antechinus flavipes (assembly GCF_016432865.1). Lineage (NCBI taxonomy): Eukaryota > Metazoa > Chordata > Mammalia > Dasyuromorphia > Dasyuridae > Antechinus > Antechinus flavipes. The sequence goes on from NC_067401.1 coordinate 161,456,080, forward strand.
GGAAGAAGAAACTTAAAAGAGGGAGAAAAAATGACAAGGATAGGTACATAGCAGAACCTCTTTACTAGTAGGAATACTTGTTTTCTCTTGTTGATTTACCACAACCTTAGGTATTAATGCTAGTGCTAGAATCATCATGACAGAATTTCGCAATAACAAAATAGGTTAGATTTCCCCAAATTTGTTTTGCCTGTGATATAAAGATACATTCATCTTTTGAGGAAGTTTGTTTCTAACTAGATCTTTTTTTTTTTTTAAACTGCTCCAAGGTCCTAATCAATTTATTTAATTCTAGTTAAGGACAAGAAGAAATGAAACCAAGTCTCAGCTGGAGGATTCAAAGAACAGAGTATTTTTATCAGATATAAAGGTAGGTAAAGTAATAAAGAAATCTCTTGACAAATTGGTAAATTTGGCAAATATCAGAAATTATTTTATTTCTAACTAAAACTTCATTTTTATTTTCTTTTATATGCATATTCAAATATAGAAACAAAAACAATGATCCCCCCCAAAAAAAAAAAAAAAAAAAACGATTATATGTCCATGTTAATCAGTCAGAAAGCATTTATTAGTTTCCCTATTATACGTTAGGCACTATGCTAAACCATGTCCATAAACTTTTGTTCTTTACAGATAAAATTTTAAATTTTAGATGCTTTAACATCTAAATCTAAATGTCTTGAATTTTTTCCCCCTATTTTTTTACCTTGTATTTTGACAAGTCTGTTAGTTCAAGACAACTTTTAAATATGTATAATAGGGTAAGGGTAACTGTTTTGAGTAAGTTTTTAAGGGCATTCAAAAAATTAAGTTTAATGCAATGGAAATACAGTAAAACCTCAATTAATTGAAATTTTTAGGAAATAGACATCTGCTTGAAAAACTTAAATGCATGGTTCTACATGACATAGTGTCTGATTCATAACAGTTGCTTAATAATTCTTGTTAGTATAATGTAATAATTGAATCTTTTTTTGCTCCTCTATTCATTTCTATTGTATAGATTTAGAAGGAATAGGATATTGAACTGAGGTTGTAATAACACCAGGTCACATCCTAGAAATTGCTTTTTTAACATAAGCTTCAGATTATAACTTGCTTTCTTGGAAATTTGTCTCTTTCTCCTAATAGTGAAGTGCTAAATAATAGTAACTCTTCTTAAGTGAAATTTTTGCATATTTGAAAGCATGGCAGAATTTGAAATTGATATTGATCTTTTCTGTGTGTCTCAATCTGAATCCAGTTCTTGACACTAATTCACCAGCTCCCTTCCCTCCACCTCACTTTCCTTGTCTATTAAAAAGAAAGGGTTGGACTAAATGCTCTACCAACATCTCCAGCTTATTAATTTATGATTACAGATTACTTATAGATGAACCATTGAATTTGCATATTGACTAAAGCAACAATTTAGTTGTCTTCCAAGGAGTTTAACATAGAATCCTCTTTTAAACTGCTGCTTTATTAGAATGCAGTCTTTACTTATATCAATTTTCATTTTATAAGCATGCATTAATGACCCTACTACTAGTGACTGTGAATGAAAAATGAGAAAATACTCTATTCATAATACTTTAGGATTTTGCTGTTATCATGATTCTGGGATTCCATTTCTCTTTCAGGATATATCTGAAAAACACCTTGAACAACAGTTGAATAAGTTTTTGGCTGATAAACGGACACCTGACTTTCAAATTACTGTTGGACATATAGTAACAGAACTGGTGGGAAGGTGTAAAGCAGAACCAACATTTTATCCTCAGAGTAGTCTGGTACAACTCATCCAAACTCAAGTACTTTCTTACAGGTAAAAGCTTTTCTTACTTAAGAATACTTTGTATGTACTATATTCTTGTGATGTTTTGTATAAAATTCTAACTTTCATGTTTGGGGGGGAGAAATTGCGGAATATTTTTTTATAAGTGAAATTTGTGTGGAATTTTAAAATAATTTAGCATCTTTTATTTTCCCCTCAGTTTGTGTCCGGACTTGATGACAGTTGCCTTGGAAAAGAGAGATGTGCATTTGTTACAGCTCTGTCTACAGCAGTTTCCTGACATTCCTGAATCAATTACCTGTGCTTGCTTAAAGGTTTTCCTAAGGTATGTGAGAAACAAACTTTTCCCCTCTTTGTTTCAATTCTTAATATAGGTTTCATTGTTAATGTTTAACTATAGAAAATTTTTAAATGCTTAAAAAATTAAGTTTTGGGTATTTCTCTTGACTTCCAAAGAGGCTGTTATTTTTGGTTATAATAACATATTTTTAGGGAGGGAGGGGAAGCTGGGTGGAATCATCAATTAATTTTGTGCTTATTTGTAAAATCTTTCTTCTTGTAGTATTGGCGATGACAGCCTTGAAGGGACAAATGTGAATATGGAGTCAGTTATTGGTTACATTGACTTTCCCCAGAATGGAAAAATGGGAAAAACAGAAATTGTTCAAAATGGTTTCAGTCCAGTACTTTTAGAAGAGGATAATTTTGATGGCAAGTTAAATAAACTGGATGATACGATGAATACTGCTTTAACATGTCCTGTGAGTCCCCCAAAAGCAGCTTTACTGTATCCTTTGAAACATGAATATTTTTCTGTGTCTTTTATCATGTGGTAGCCTTACTATACAAAAAAAATATCTTCGAGTAAGCCAGGGATTTTGTTTCATTATTTTAGAATGTTAACTTAATAGTAAAGTAATAGTATTAAAGAGAGGCATCACTGTATAATGGTTAGAGAAACTAGATTTAAGAATCAGTAATAGTGTGGGGCTAAGTTCTGCCTCCTCATTCATGTAGCATCATGAACAAGCCACATAACTTGTCAATGTCCCAGATGACTCTCAAAGATTCTAAGTTACAGGTAGGCTGCAAAGTGGAAGGAGTTTACACAAGTAGAAATTTCCCACAACAATGAAACCACAGCTCTGTACCAACTGAAATGATTGGATTTTTAAAGTAAATTTAATTGTAATAATGGGCTTATTCAGGGGTATTTACCTAAATTTGGTTCTTTTAATCAATTTAAAGAAATTAAATTTTTCTGAACTAAGTTCTGATTTCTAAATGTCATAAACATTGTTCCCAATGTGATGTCTTAAATTCTAATATTTAAATGACAATTCCCATAGAAAGAACTTCCACCTGACAGCCAAAAGTAACTGCTTTCTTAGAATCAATTTGCTAGTTAGACTTATCAAATTGTAAATACTATTTTAATAAAAGACTCATGCATGCAGTAATTGAGCATTTTCAGTATCTATGGGATTAGCACAAAAATATTTGATAACAGTGTTAATCTTTTATACAAATTTAAGAAAATACTTTTATGATTTCTTTTTTATATATCCTCAAGATTGTGTTCATTTTCCTTTAGTCATAAATAGAAATGCAATTCTCCATTCAGCATATAGTGAAACGTTTCTTTTGCCTAATTTGAAAGACCTCACTGTGCAACATGTTATTGTAAGTACTCTTTAATAAAAAACTTGTGGAAATTAGATTTCTCTTTTAGATTTTGCTATCATCTAGTCTGCTTGTGAAAACAACAGCGTGACATAACTATAGAGTTGAGTTAAAATTGGGTATGAGAAACTGGGGATTTTCAGAGGATGAATGGACATGTGGAATCATTTCTTTTTTCTTTTTTTGCCTTTTTGCATTTGATTGCGAAAATTCATTCATTCATTCATTCATTTATTTATTTATTTGTGTTATGGACACAAATTTTATTGACAGAACCCATGCCTGGGTAATTTTTTTACAAATGTGGTATCATTTCAATGAAAGTTTCAGAGCATAGCTGAAAATAAACATACTCTAGAAAGAGAATCAGAAGAAATAAAGCAAGAGAAAGGGTTAAAATACTTCTTGATGAACTAAGTGTTTGCATTGGAGTTACTTGTATAACAGAAATGTTTGTTGTCACTTTTCTTTGTCCTAGCTTTTTCTCCAGTATTTGCATTTCCTTTATGAGAAATGTAGTGAAAACGCTAGTATGACTCTTCCTGGACCCTGTCCTCCAACTCTGAACCAGGTGAGACAATGTTACATTTACTTTATTCTGAGTAGATAAACTGTTAAGTGGTTATATAGGCAGATTTTAGGGGAAAGAACATGAGTGGTAACAAAAGTTGGGTTTCATTGAGGAATGTGATAGGATTCTTGGTCTTCATACATGACCATAAAAATATCTTTTCTTTCCTTCTCACCTGAAAACAAGTATCTATTTAGCAGTTTTATTTAAAACCTGATTTTTTTTTTTGTGAGCTGCCCATCTCTCTATAATCTCTTGTACTCCTTACCAATTCATTGAATTTATGGAATAGTGGAAAGAATGCTGGGCTTGTATCAAGAGAAACATAGCATTATTGGTGGAGTTGTGAGCTGATCCAGCCTTTTTGGAGAGTATTTTGGAACTATGTCTAAAGGATTTTGAAACTGCATACCTTTTGATCTAGCAGTCTCACTACTAGGTCTGTGTTCCAAAGAGATTGTAATGTAAAAAATGTAGCAGCTTTTTTTTGTAGTGACAACTAGAAATTGAGTGGATGCCCATTAGGGAGTGCCTGAATGAATTTTGATATATGAATGTAATTATTGTTCTTTAAGAAATGATGAGCAGGCTATTTTCAGAAAAGCCTGGAAAGACTTACATGAACTGATTACAGAGTGAAATGAACAGAACCAAGATAATATTGTATACGGTAACAACAAGATTTTGTGATGATCAACTGGGATGGACATGGTTCTTCTCAACAATGTGGTGATTCAGAGCAATTCCAGTAGACTTGGGGGTGGAAAATGCTATCATCATCCAGAGAGAGAAACTATAGAGACAAGGTGGATCAAAGCATAATTTTTTCACTTTTGTTGTTGTTGTTGATATTTGGTGGGGTTTTTCTTTCTCATTTTTTTCTCTTTTGGTCTGATTTTTCTTATACAACATGACAAATATGGAAATATGTTTAAAAGAATTGCACATATTTAATTTATATCAGATTTCTTGCTGTCTTGGGGAGGGGAGAAGGAAGGGAGAAAGGGAGAAAAATTTGGAACACAAACTAACAAAAATGAATTTTGAAAACAATGATATGTATTTAGAAAAATAAAATAAGATACTGTTGAAAATTTTAAAAGAGAGACATGAATTCCTATAATGAATAATTGTCTTATATCCCAAATTTTTTAACCTCTCTAAGCTTCAGTTTTATTAATTTCAAAATTGGAATAATAATTGACCTTAATCTCACAGGATGATACTGAAATTCAGATGAGATTGGTTTTGACAGCATGGTGTTTTTAAATATCAATTACTTATCCAGTGGAGTTTAGAGAGAAACTGTTTGGAGACAAATATAGCTACCTAGTCTTTCTGCTGGATACTTAATACCATATGAACAGTGATGCAGAGGAGCAAAATGATTTTTTAATTGAACAAAAAGTATTGGAATGTAAACTTACTAAAACTAAAAAGCATTAATTCACCAATATTAAACACCTACTTTGTATTGGGGATACAGATACAAAAAAAGATAGTCCCTGCTCTCAAGCAGTTTATATAAATCTTGCCATTTCTGTAAATAAGTTCATTTGATTCAGCCATTTGTTTTAGACTTTTTTTGTACACATATTGTTGATTGAGTTCATGTGGATATGGCCCCATTGATTACATGTTTGAAATTTATCCATCAGAGATACCACCTAATAGTCACTCAAGTTGTACTTAGCAAATGCAGTGATGTGTATCTCTTGTCAGTTATAAGTTTTTAACTTGCTTAGTATATGCTCCAGGAACATCTATCAATCTTCCTTTGTTGATAAGACATTGTTAATCTTTCTATAGCTGCCTTGGGATTGACAGGACCTATGTGTTCCTTAATATTGTGCAATGGATTAGATAATTTCTGTTATAGTGATCATTAATTTTTAGGACTTATATATTTACCACCTAACTACTTTTCAAAAATTTTAAAGAGAAAATATTGAGTCTCTTAGAAAATTTTGTAGTTTTACTATCACTGGCAAATATTTCCTAATTACATGTAAACAATTTTATTGTTCATTTTTTAAAATTTGAATTCCCTTATACCCCAAAGAGATACTAAAGAAGGGAAAGGGACCTGTATGTGCCAAAATGTTTGTGGCAGCCCTGTTTATAGTGGCTAGAAGCTGGAAAATGAATGGATGCCCATCAATTGGAGAATGGTTGAGTAAATTGTGGTATATGAACGTTATGGAATATTACTATTCTGTAAGGAATGACCATCAGGATGAATACAGAAAGGACTGGCGAGACTTACATGAACTGATGCTAAGTGAAATGAGCAGAACCAGGAGATCATTATATACCTCAACAACGATACTGTTTGAGGATGTATTCTGATGGAAGTGGTTCTCTTCGATAAAGAGAGCTAATTCAGTTTCAATTGATCAAAGATGGACAGAAGCAGCTACACCCAAAGAAAGAATACTGGGAAATGAATATAAACTGCTTGCATTTTTGTTTTTCTTCCCGGGTTATTTATACCTTCTGAATTCAATTCTCCCTGCGCAACAAGAAAACTGTTCGGTTCTGCACACATATATTATATCTAGGATATACTGTAACCTATTCAACATGTAAAGGACTGCTTGCCATCTGGGGGAGGGGGTGTAGGGAGGGAGGGGAAAAATCGGAACAGAAGTGAATGCAAGGGATAATGCTGTAAAAAATTACCGTGGCATGGGTTCTATCAATAAAAAGTTATTAAAATAAGAATAAAAAAATAATAATAATAAAGAACAAAACTGAAAAAAAATTTGAATTCCAAATTCTCTCCTTCCTTCCTGCTTTTGAGAAGGTAAGCAAATTAGATTAGATATGTGAAGTCACATAAAGCATTTTCATGTTGCGAAAGGAAACACATTCAAAAATAATAAGAAAAGTAAAATTTAAAAAGTGTGATTTAGTCTGCAGTCATAGTATATTGATTTTCTCTTGGAGGTGGATGCCATTTTTCTTCATGGATTTTGGAATTGTCTTAGATCATTGCCTTGATCAAGTGTAGCTAAGTCTTTCACAGCTGATCATTGTTACAATATTGCTGTTATTATATACAGTGTTCTCCTAGTTCTGTTCATTTTGTTTTACAGAAGTTTATACACATCTTGCTATGTTTTTGTGAAATTATTTCCCTCATTTGTTTTGAATTTTTTTTCAAATTACACAAAAATATTTTTTAACTTTTTTTTTTTTAAATTTTGAGTTCCAAATTCTCTTTCTCTTTCCTTTCCTTGAAATAGCAAGCAATTAGATAGAGGTTATACATGTGCAGGCATGCAAAATGTATTTTCCATATAGTAAAAGAAAAGAAAAAAAGAGTTTTTAAAGTATGCTTCACTCTGCATTTAGACCCCATCAGTTTCTTTCTCTGAAGATTGATAGCATTTTTCATTATAAGTCCTTCAGAATTATACTGGATCTTAAGTGATCCAAATGACTTGAAATTTACAGCCCTTTGGGGATAGTTCCATATTATTCTCCAGAATGGTTGGACCAATTCAGAACTCCACCAATATGCATTAGTATCCCAAAATTTCCCCCATCCTTTCCAGCATGAATTATTTTCCTTTTCTGTCATCTATGAGGTGATCTCACACAAAATTGCCATTTCTCTAATCAGTTGTGATCTAGAGCTTTTTTTTTCCATGAGGCAATTAGAGTTAAGTGACTTGCTCAGGTTCACACAGCTAGAAAGTATTAGGTGTCTGAGACCAGATTTGAACTTAGGGGCTGGTCCTCTACCCACTGTGCAACCTATCTGCCCCTCGAGCATTTTTTGTACAACTGTTTTGTACAACTTCTTTAGAAAACTGCCTGTTTATATCTTTTGATCATTTACCAATTGGGGAGTGGCTTTTATTTTTATAAATATGGCTCAGTTGTATATGTATTTGAAAAATGAGGCTTTTAATCAGGGAAACAATATAAATTTTTTTTTCAAGTTTCTTATTTTCCTTGTAATTTTTGACTTGATTTTGTTTGTGCAAAAACTTTTTAATTTCATGTAATCAGAATTATCCATTTTATCTCTTGTGATTCTTTCTATCTTTTATTTGATCATAAACTCTTCTCATCCACAGATCTGACAGGTACATTATTTTCCTGCTCATCTAACCTACTATCTCATCACCCTTTATGTCTTAATAATTTATCCATTTTTACCGTATTTTGGTTTGTGGTATGAGATACTGGTCTATGTTTCATCCAAACTCCTTTCCAATTTTCCCAGAAATTTTTATTAGATAGTGAATTCTTCTCTCTAAAGCTTGGGTTTTTTAATTTATCAAACACTAAATTGTTGTGTTTATTTACTACTCTTTATGCTGTTTCTAATCTATTCCAGTGATTGATCACACTATTTCTTAGCTAGTACCAGATTGTTTCTACTAAATTATCTTTTCAAAATTTTTTTTCATTGATTCTATTGATATTCTTGACTTTTTCTTCCTTTAATTTGTATGTTGTTGTTTTTTCCCCTAGCTTTATAAAAAAATTCTTTTGTAGGTTGGTATGGCATTGAAGAAGTAATTTAACTTTGGTAGAAGTATCATTTTAGTTTTTATTGACTCTGCTGACCCTTGAGCAATTAATGTTTTTCCAGTTGTTTAGATTTATCTTCATTTGTGTGAAAAGCATTTTGTAATTTTGTTTATATACACCCTGGCTTTGTCTTGGCAGGAAGCTGCTCAAATATTTTATGTTGTCTATAGTTATTTTAAGTGAACAGATAATATTTTGAGATGATAAATGATGTAAAATCATATGTTATCTTAGTTCTTTTTTTAATAGATTAAATATTAGAGTGTTAAGTTGTGGTCTCATAAGTTTTTTTCATATTCTGGCAGGTCTTTAAGTCCCTAAAGTTCCTCTTTAGGTCTTTGGAAACAGTGTTTTTGTTTGATGAAAATTTTTAAGTAAACTATTCAGAGTTTGGAAGATATGAAATTACATATTACTCTTTTGTAAACACAAGGAATCACCACTGTTGTGGGTTATATCAACTTTTGTCCCACATGATCAAATAGTTGTGATCTTTAATATCTTTTATTTTTTATGCCTACTCTGGTAAGGTAAAATTAGGTCACAGAACAAAACAATTAGATCATTTTAAAGAAGAGGCCAATGGGACAGCTAAATGCCTTAGTAGATAAAGTGCCGGCGCTGAAGTCAGGAAGATCTGAGTTCAAATTATACCCCAGGCACTTAATACTTCCTAGCTACGTGACCCTGGGCAAGTCAATTAACCCCAATTGCCTCAGCTTAAAAAAAATAAATAAATAAGAGGAGGCCAATGGTGTCATAGCTCAAAATCTTTGGCTTTATTGGCATTGTTATTAATCATATCAAATAATCCAATAGCTTTAAAATAGTTATTGTAATATAAACCAAGTTCTAGAAAGAGGAGCCATCTATTTCTTTGGACTATCTACCTGTAAATTGAAGTGTCCAGCTATACATTAAAAGAGTTCTGGAAATTTTCAGACGTGGCAGGTTCTGCACAATCCCTCAATCTTTATTTTCCTATTTGTCTTCAGATTATGGATTGGATCTGTCTACTGCTAGATGCTCATTTTACAGTTGTTGTGATGATTCCAGAAGCAAAAGGAATATTGGCAAGTCTTTATAAGTTTGTGAAAGCCCAGGTATGTGAATATTTATTACATGGCAAAATTAATTTTTGTTTCCCTATCAGTAAAGTGCTAATTATCACCTAAAATTCCTCTAATAATTAAAATGCCTAATGATTACCAAAATGATTGAATTTATTACCTTTAAGCATTATTAAAATATTACTTTTTAAATTCTTCTCTTTAGGTGTGGGTTTATTCAGAACTCAACAAAATTGAAGGAAGTTTACAGCAACTACAAAAATTGCACCAGCAAAGAAATATGGGATTGTATTCCATTGAAGTGCTTGAACTCATTTGAGATTAGTATCCATTATGTAGAGAGACTTTTTATGAAGACTTTTTCTTTAGTGGAACTCTACTCCTACTTATCCAGCTAACCAGAAGAATTTGGTGCGTGACTTTGTTTTGATGTCAATTCAAGTTTCAAATATAGAAGACATCAGACCTGAATTACTTCTCACTTGAAAAGAGATATGAGTTTCAGACTGAACTATTCTAATTTTATAGATGCTTGTTGAATGTGGAGAGGCATGTTCTGGGAGTAACTTAAAAGGATAACTTGGTTGATTTTAAGTAAGCTTATTTGTGTATGTATAAAAATCTAATTTCTTACAAAAAGTTTTTGAGTAGTATTTCTTAAAAAACAATTTCCATTGAAACAATAGTTAGAAGAATTTGTTTTAGTTGAATAAAAAAGCTCCTCTAGGTCATCATTCTCATGTCCAAATGTTTGGAATCAAAGTTAAGTCAGAAGATTTAACCATTGAGTAGCTATCTTCTAACTTTCATCTTTAGAAATATTTCTTAGTTGTTTGATATGATCTAAAAGTATGTGGATAGCAAAAATAAGAAGTAACAAATTCCAATAAGACGAGAAAAATATTTTACCTCTGCTCCTTCCTACATAGTAAAAAGATGGCAACAATATCCCAGTAAATACCCCCACATATACCTTTAATTTAAACCCTTTTTATCTATATGTTTGAAATACTCCTCTTCCTCCTTAGAAAATTTTATTTCTAGTTATGTTATTGAATTAATATTTGTTCTGTATTTTCTTTTTACAGTATGAAGATTATAAATACCAATTGTAACACTTATAAAATATTGTCTTTATGGTTGGCTGAACCATTTTACTATTTAGATAAATGAAAGGTTTTGTGTAGAGAGAAATTATGGATATTTTTTGCTTTTTAGAAATACACCTTGAATTATTTATTGACTTTATGAGAACCTGCAGGTCTTTAAATCGGTGTTCTCCAAGCTTTTTGACCATATATTTGTTAGTACAAAAAAAAAAAATTTTGTGCACGTTTCTCACATACATATATTTTTATGAATGTGTGTATGTATATGTGTATACACACACACACACATATCATTGTACTGATAGTTTTCCACATTAGGAAACTTATATGAAAACAAATTTTATGAAATAGAGACAGAATAATCAATCCACAAATCAGAGACCCAGTGGAGTTTTTTGAATAAGGGAGTGACGTGATCAGACCTGTACTTTATTTAGAAAAATTACTTTAACAGTTCTTTGTATAGGACTAGAAAGACACTTGAATCAAGGAGACTAATTAGGAGGCTATAGCATTCATCTGAGTGAGAGGAATGAAGGTTGGAAACTAGGATGGTGGCTGGGTGATTAGCGAGAAAGGGAGATTAGAAGTAGAAATGACAAGATTTGTTAACTGATTGACTATATGGGAGTGAAAGTGAGGGAAAGTAAAATGACACTGAACTTGTGACACACATGGTTAATTAGAAAGTCAATATTGCCCACCATGGCAATAGGGAAGTTTGGAAGAAGTATGGGTTTCAGGAAAAAGATGAGATCTGTCATTTGTCCCAATTTATTCAAGCTTGCTCATTTTGTGCAACTCACTGTATTTTTTTTTTTAAGTTGATCTGTGATGTTCTCTTCTTTTTTATAATATGATGGTTCACTGGGAGCAGGTTTCTTGGGGAGGTTTCTGGAGGCAGCCTTAGTTTCAGTTCAGAGTCATAATCACCTCAAATATAGCCAGCTGATGAAATCCAAATGTTTATTTCTTATCTCCTTGGGCCCGGTTAGCTTTCTTAGAGGCCTATCTCTCTGCTTGGTTCCAAGAGCTCTTGCAGCTTGTCCTTTGCTTCTGCTTGCTTCAGCCTCCAGCCAGCACAAAAGTGGAAGATGGAACGAAGCCCTCCGAGAGTGGGCTTGTGGGCTTCTGTATCTCCCAGAGTGCTCTTTGGCCCTGAGAGCTTCTTGCTTATATGCTATTCACTAAGTACACACCAATCATTATATCACTGGGAAACCATTATTTGTTGTAGGATTAAATCAATTCTAAACTAGATTTAAACATTGTCTCCTCAGTTCCACTTAGTACCTTGTTTCAAGTTCTGGCCCATAACATCTGCTTGTAGGATCAGATCAATCATACAGAACCATGCTAAATTAGATAATTATTGTCTATCAATTCTAATGACTTAATAATTTGTAAGGATTCCAACATCTCTCGCTTTCTTTTGTTTTGGAACATAAGGTGGTCATGACTTCCCTGACTTGTCAAGGAGATGAGAACCTCAAAAAGGTGATGATCACACCTTCCCTGACTACTCAAAAAAGAAGTGAAAACACCATTTAAAAAAAGGTGGTCACACCCTCCCTGACATCTCAGGAAGGGAGATGAAAACACCAAAGGAAATGGGAAATCAAATCAGATTAGCGGGTTTCTAAAAGAGCTCACTTGGTATTTCTTACATGTCTAAACAAAACTTTCAGGATACCTTAAAAGCCTATTCACTGACTGTCTACAAAAGGCTGCTCACATCAGATTGAAATTAGTACTAAAGAAAAAGTACTTAGTACCTTAATACTAGGGAAAACTTTGCCCTCAAAATCACTTTTTAAAATGACAAACCAGCTAAGCAATCCCAGAGTGAACAAAATCATTACTTCTCCCTACAAGCATAGAAAAACAGGTCATTGTCTCTTCACAAAGTGTGTCTTCCTTTTTAAAAAGTTGAATAAGCAATGAATGATGGAATCTGGAGAGGAAAGTCTGGTTGGTTGCTCTTGGGATATACCAGAAGTGGAACAGGGTGAAGGAGATGTTTATAAGATGTTTAACTCTGGGAGCAGACCACCCATAACTTCATATTTTAAGCTTTTTGTTCTTGTTAGTATGTATAAAGAGTTATATAGAGAATCTCAGTTTCAAGATCCTGGTTTTGACCTAAGTCAAATCCTGGTTTATGTGACCCTGAGCAAACTACCTGCCTCTTAATATTCTAGGTAATAGCCCGCTTATTGTGATGACCGCGTTTAGCACCCAGGGTATTTTAAAATCAGCTGGAGTCAGGATAAGCGAAAGTCCTTCATCTTCATTCTTTGTCGAGGTGAAGGGGAATGGCAGTATGAAGTGAGAGTAATCGCTACACGAATCCGGCCAGCAGTGCCCCTGGTTCTCACACTCCACCCACCAAATCTTCTACCCAATTTCCTATACAAGACAAAATTGCACAGAGAGTGGGCAGGACTATTTCTCCAAGTATATATTAATAGAGTATTGTCCAATTGGTAATTAGCCTTAAGTGCTTGGACCTCAGCGCATCTGCTCAGCTTCAGCCCATTACAGCTTATGGCATAGTGTTTCTAAAATTCTACAGTATTTGTTTTCTTGGAGAGTAAATCACTAGTATTTTAGCCACTAAAGACTAACATACTTGTTTCCACAGAACTAAGTTATATCATAAATTTATTTTTAAGGATATGTGCTCTTTAAAATGCAGCTCTCTATTTAGGAAGTGGGTTTCATGTAGTGAACCTTATCTCCTCTGAAGGAACCTGACCCAACAAGTTACTATTGCTGCTTAAGTCTTTTTTTTTTTTTTTTAATAATTATAACTTTTTATTGACAGAACCCATGCCTGGGTAATTTTTTACAATATTATCCCTTGCACTCACTTCTGTTCCAACTTTTCTCTTCCCTCCCTCCACCCCCTCCCCCAGATGGCAAGCAGTCTTATACATGTTAAATATGTCACAATATATCCTAGATACAATATATGTGTGCAGAACCGAACAGTTCTTTCTTTGGGTGTAGCTGCTTCTGCCTATTCTTGATCAATTGAAACTGAGTTAAATCTTCTCTTTGTCAAAGAAATCCACTTCCATCAGAATACATCCTCATGCAGTATCATTGTTGAACATTCTCCTGGTTCTGCTCATTTCACTTAGCATCAGTTCATGTAAATCTCACCAGTCCTCTCTGTATTCATCCTGCTGGTCATTTCTTACAGAACAATAATATTCCATAACGTTCATATACCACAATTTACCCAGCCATTCTCCAATTGATGGGCATCCTTTCATTTTCCAGTTTCTAGCCACTACAAACAGAACTGCCACAAACATTTTGGCACATACAGGTCCCTTCCCCTTCTTTAGTATTTCTTTGGGGTATAAGCCCAGTAGTAACATTGCTGGATCAAAGGGTATGCACAGTTTGATAACTTTTGGGGCATTATTCCAGATTGCTCTCCAGAATGGTTGGATTCATTCACAACTCCACCAACAATGTATCAATGTCCCTGTTTTCCCACATCCTCTCCAACATTCATCATTATTTTTTTCTGTCATCTTAGCCAATCTGACAGGTGAATGTGAACTATCTGCATTTTTGTTTTTCTTCCCGGGTTATTTATACCTTCTGAATCCAATTCTCCCTATGCAACAAGAGAACTGTTCGGGTCTGCAAACATATATTGTATCTAGGATATACTGCAACATATCCAACATATAAAGGACTGCTTGCCATCTAGGGGAGGGGGTGGAGGGAGGGAGGGGAAAAAAAATCGGAAAAGAAACGAGTGCAAGGGATAATGTTGTCAATATAAAGTAATCATTAAATAAAAATTTAAAAAAAATAATTTGCATTTCTCTGATCAATAGTGATTTGGAACACTCTTTCATTAAGTAGAAATAGTTTCAATTTCATCATCTGAGAATTGTCTGTTCATATCCTTTGACCATTTATCAATTGGAGAATGGCTTGATTTCTTATAAATTAGAATCAGTTCTCTATATATTTTGGAAATTATCAGAACCTTTAACTGTGAAAATGTTTTCCCAGTTTGTTGCTTCCCTTCTAGTCTTGTTTGCATTAGTTTTGTTTGTACAAAGGCTTTTTAATTTGATATAATCAAAATTTTCTGTTTTGTGATCAATAATGATCTCTAGTTCATCTTTAGTCACAAATTCCATTCTCCTCCACAAGTCTGAGAGACAAACTATCCTATGTTCCTCTAATTTATTTATAATCTCATTCTTTATGCCTAAATCATGGACCCATTTTGATCTTATCTTGGTGTATAGTGTTAAGTGTGGGTCCATTGCTGTTTAAATCTTAAATATTTTTCCCTCTTGCCCCTTGTTCTTTCCCTGTTAGTTTTTGTCAACCATTTCTTATGTTCAGGTCTGCTCTGGTGTATATGTTAAAATAGAGCTTTTCCATCTGTGGGAAGCAGACAGTGACTTCAAAAAGCAAATTAGGCCAAAGTCAGAAGAGAAAATGATCTCTGAGTGAAGAAAAAGAAGTTGGAAACACAGGAATGATCAGTTCAAATCGGTCAACATTTATTGAGGACTTGCTAATGCTCCACCAATTAGTTCTAGGCACTGGGGAGACAGACAAAATGAAACATTCTTTTAATGCTTTTAATGAGTTTGGTTTCAAAAGAACTATTTTTCACAAACAGGAAACATGGTTAGAGAGCAGTTTTTCTGAAAAAGTCTGAGGGTTTTTACCAACTGCAAACTCAATTTGAGTCAGTTGTGTGATGTAACAGCCAAAAAAATGAATGCTGGAGGACTTACATCAAAAATGGCTTCTGAATAAAGGCAAACAGCCCAGCTGCTCTATACACAACACAATAAAACCCCAGAATTCATATGAGATCAAGTAATGAACAAGAAATGTAATGAAAAGCTACAGTAACATCTTCTACTAGAATTACAGAAAGTTATTTAGAAGTCCATGGCCATTAGAAAGAGATCCTTGCAAAGCCAGCACCTTTGCAGGCAAACAAGCTGATAACCACCCAACTTAATGAAATTAGCCAGAGACATAAAGCTTATAAGACCTCATGCTGGAAGCATCAAAGCAAAGGACTTAATTGAGAAAGACCTGGATTAAGAATCTTGGAAACCATGAGAAGTGGAAAAGTAGTGATATAATGGCAGTATTCACACTAAAATAGCCTAAGTCCCTAGTCTATTGATCCATAACTTGTCTATTTAGGGCCTTGAAGGTTTAACATCTCATATAAAATCAGGGGAGATGACCAACATCAGAGATAAGCAAAGGAACTCAAATCAAGACCAAACAGGTTGAACTGCTCCACCAAAAAAGCAGCAAGACACAAAGCTGGAGGTGAGTAAACTATTAAAAGTATACTATAAAAAAGTTATTGTGGAAGAAAGTTTCTATCTGCTCTCAAAAAAACAACTGACCTAGAAAACATCTCCAAAAATTTTTTTGGAATCCCTGAAAACCATAAAATTGTTAAAGGCCTAGACACTACATTTCATGAAAACTGTCCAGACTTAATGGAAAAAGTAGAGGATAAATTGAGGACAGACTGCAGCCATTTTCTGAAGGGAGTGCCAAAAGGAAAAGTCCCAAGAATTTGATAACCAAAATCGAGAACTTCCATGTCAAAGAAAAAGTATTACGAGTCTCCAGAGAAAAGCAGTTCAAGTACAGAGGGAGCTCCATCAAGATCACACAAGGGCCAGCAAGTTATACTACAAATGAGAGGGAATTTTTCAGTGTAGTATTCCAAAAGACAAAGAATAGAGTCTTAAGAACAAAAATAACAACCTGAAAAGCTGATTTTAGTCCTTTAATATTCAAATACAGGATTTGCAAACCAGAGCTGAGCAGAAACTTTGAAATACAAACATAAAATTCAAGAGAACCTAGATGGCTACATTTCTTTGATCCATTAAGAAAGGCTAAGTGATGATGTGCTAACGTTCTAATAAGAGAAAAATAGGTATCCATTTAGAATCTTTAAAGGTTATGAAATTCAGTAAGAAAAATATGGGCCAGAGGAGGGGGAAGTTTGGTTCTGCACCAAAAGTTTGAAAAGGGGAAAGAGAAGGAAGGACAAAAGTAGGTAATACATTTGTTTAAGAAGGAAAAGGCTATAGCCATGATATAGAGACCCATTACTGCCCTTCCTCCCTGGCACAGAATGAAGCACAGGCCCCAGTGGTCGAGTGGGTACTAGCTTAAGAGGGAAAGGCAGGCTCTTTGCTTATGCTAGAATCTGAAGCTGATGGGATCCCTTCATGATTCTACCAGTTTGTGTCTCCTGAGCATTGGACAAACCCACAGGAAGTGAGCAGTCTTATAAATATCAGACTCAAAACAGGCCACTAAACCATACATATGTGTTATGGGCCAGAACTCTGTACTTAAAACAAGGATTCTTACAAGGTGCTAATTCATTGGAATTGATAGACAATGGTTATCTATTTTAGCATGGTGCTTAATAGTTCTCTAGTTCTGTACATGTACTTAGTACTTAATATAGTTCCACAAGATTCACATCTATGGTAATGTAGTTATAATAGAGTATATAACAGCCGGAAGGGACTCAGAGACAGATTCATTCCATCATCCACCTTTGTGATGGCCGGAGGCTGAAGCACAAGCCCTGGGACTTAGAGAGATTCATTCCATCTTCATCAGCCTCATGGGTGGCTGGCCTCCTGTACTTTCTCCATTGAAACCAAGGCAGGTCTGAAAGGCTCTTCAGAAAGCTGCCCAGTCCCAGGCAGGAGATAATAAAGGATTTGGACTTTATCCCTAGCCATTCTCATGGTGATTATTCACCTGAAAAGAAGGTTGCTCCAGAAAACCAACAGGAACGCTACACATAGGGATCTCTGGCAGTAAATTATTTGTGGTGATCTTCTTCTTTTAAAATATGTGGAATAGTTCTCTCTGGGGGAGGTGCAGGTTTCTCGGGGGAGGTTTTCTTGGAAGCAGCCTTAGTATCAGTTCGGATCAATAATTACCCCAAATGCAGCCAGTTGGTAAAAATACAAACGTTTATTTTCTCCTTCCAAAGTGTCCTGGTTAGTTGAGGCCTATCTCTCTGCTTGGTTCCAAGAGCTCTTGCAGTTTTGTCCTTTGCTTCTACCTCTGCTTTCTTCAGCCTTCAATCCAGCTCCACTCTTCATGTAATTCCTGAAATCTGTCTGAGAGCCTCTGTCTGTTTCTTTTATAGGAGAGAGAGGGATTATGGGTTTCTTCCCAGAGTGCTTTCTGGACCTAAGAGCTTTAAGGGAGGTGTGAATTCACAAAGTTACAAAGTTTACTTTGTGAATCTGGCATACTTGTGAACTCCAATGAGTAAAGGTGTGAACATAAGCATTGTATTCTACTTAATACCTTGTTTCAGGTTCTGGCCCAAAACATCAACTCTAATGAGTTAGCAGTTTGTAAAGATTCCAACAATTATTGATATAGAAAAACATACATTAATATATTCTATTGCATATTAATTATTTTCCAATTATGTTTTTTAAAATAATAGCTTTTTTTCCAAAATACATGGAAAGATAGTTTTCATCATTCACCCACACAAATATATGGAAAGATAGTTTTCAACATTCACTCTTTTTTTTTTTTAATTATAAAACTTTCTTTTTTAAATTTTTTTAATTTATTTTTTTTTATTTTTATTTAATAATTACTTTATATTGACACTCGTTTCTGTTCCGATTTTTTTTTCCCTCCCTCCCTCCATCCCCTCCCCTAGATGGCAAGCAGTCCTTTATATGTTGGATATGTTGCAGTATATCCTAGATACAATATATGTTTGCAGAGCCGAACAGTTCTCTTGTTGCATAGGGAGAATTGGATTCAGAAGGTATAAATAACCCGGGAAGAAAAACAAAAATGCAGATAGTTCACATTCTCAACATTCACTTTTACAAAACCTTGTATTCCAAATTTTTCTCCCTCCTCTAGATAGTAAATTATCCAATATATGTTAAACATGTGCAGTTCTTCTATACATATTTCCATGTTTATCATGCTGCACAAGAAAAATCAGATCAAAAAGGGAAAGGGAGGGGAAGCAAGCAAACAATAGCCAAAAAAAAGGTGAAAATACTTTGTTTTGATCCATATTCAGTCCTCATCGTCCTTTCTCTGGATGCAAATGGCTTTCTCCATCACAAGTCTATTAGAATTGGCCTAAATCACCCCCATTGTTGAAAAGAGCCAATTCCATCAGAGTTGACATCACATAATCTTGTTGCTGTGTACAGTGTTCTCTTACTTAACTCTATTCACTTCAATAAGCATCAGTTCTTATAAGTCTCTCCAGGCCTTTCTGCAATCATCCTGTTGATCATTTCTTATTCCAATTATGTTTTATGATTCCCTTGCACTCAAACTTCTGCTTTAGAACCTTTAGGACATTATCCCGAGGTGGTAGAGTGTGGTAGGAGCTGTTTGCTAATGGAGCACTGAGCCTGCAGTAAGGAAGACCTGAATACAAATTTTAACTTAAGATTCTTACTATCTGTGTAACTCTGGGGAAGCCAGAATTATGCCTCAGCTTCCTCATCTGAAAAATAGGGATAAAAATAGGGGATAATAATAATACAATATAATCCTTCTAGGACTGTTGAAATATTTAGCTTAGTGCTGTGTTGGAGATCTCCCTTTAGTCTTGACTACAGGCCAGCAAAATTACTGATACAGGAATAGGAGAGCTGCTTCAGTTGAAGCACCCAAGCACTAGGACTGTACTCAAATGCAGGCCTGAATTCCCTGCTACCTTATTTCTAGTTCTTAGTTGATTTGAGAAAAAACATGTTTCATATGCTCAATCCCAGAACTATTTCCTATTTAACACTGTCCTTCCACGTAGGAATTGGGAAGATGGGGACCCTTACTAACTGATTCTTTGTTGTCCTGTGCTAAGCAAACTCCCATCTCCTGTTCCTAATACCCCTGATCCAGAATGGATATCTACCAAGTAGACAACCCATTTCTCTAGCCAAGATTTCCCTGTTCTTATCCTTATTCAGCTCATCCTTACTTCTCCCTAGTCCATATTCTCTATCCACCCCTACCAACTGTGTCCTCTGGAATACTCCACTTTTATTCTAGATCTCTTCCTCTCATCTTCCTTCATCAAAACCAAAGAAGACCCCTGGGTCTCTGAAAGGCATTCATTGTTAGTGGGGAGTGATGTTTTAGACTTTTGCTTTAAAAGATTAGTTTGACAGCTGTGTGGAGATTAGAATAAAGGGAAGCCACTTAGGAGATCTTAACCAGGACAGTGGCAGCTTAGGCAGGACAAGAGACACTTGAAGCTTGAGCAATTGAGATAGAAGAGAAACAGGAAAATGGACAGAGAGCAGTGCCTTGGAAGCCAAAGGAGTTCAGGCTGCCTAAGTGAAAACTAAACCTCTCTTCTGAGACTGCTGAATTACCATTTCCTGCTTTTTTGCCATCCATCTCAGCCCTACTCAAATGTTCCAATACAGTTATGTCTCTTTTCTATTATGCCTCCTAAAATCTCCATTCTATTGTCAACAAAATTTCCCCCATGTTAGACCTCTTCTTATGCTTCTTTTTTCTCCTGCTTGATAACTTGGTTCCCCAGACATGCCATTCTTTCTTTCATTGGTTGCAATTGTTCTCATGTTAGATGACATATGGTCCTGTAGACAGTCATCAGTGCCTTGGAAACCTCAGGATCTTTTTGACTACTCCCATGATCTCAACTCTTGTGACCATCGTTCCATTGCACCCCACTTCAGTGATCAAGAATTGTAAAATTCCCTTATGCAACCATAACCTATCATTCCATTTTCCCCTCTTCTTTATCCTCACTGTGAACTCCAAAACCTCCAAAAGACCATCATCCCTGCTCTGGGATTCCCTCTTCCCTCAATCATCACTCAATCTTAGCTAAGCTTCAGCCTGGGATGATACCTGGACAATACTAATACCATTCACCTCCTCTACGCCTCGGATGCTGTTGAACAATGCTGTAGGAGGCCTGCACCTGTTCTGATTAGGTTCACTACAAATCTTGACATTTCGTATAGATACTATAGTATACTATTCCATTATAGTCACATGTGTTTTAACCATTTCCCAACTGATATGTAACCATTTTATTATCAAAACTATTCACATTCATCATGATCTACATCTCCTCCAATCTTCCCTATTCTTCTAATCCATTAACTTTAGTCTGGCCTAATTTCCTTCCCTTCACAGTTTTGACCTTGTAATCAGACTGGTTATGTACTGTCCTCCATTTTTGAATATTTTGCTTCTTTGTTCTTCCATTCACACTATGTTTATCTTCAATCTTGTATCATTACCATCACCTGCATTCTCTGCTACCATTTCTGTGTTGCTTTTCAGTCAATGAGCTATGCTGACTGAGCCCACTACAAATTCATATTATGTAATTCACTATTAAATTAAGCACATATGGATGATGCTAATACTAAGTTCCAAGAGAAAAATAAAACAGGAGCAGCCAGCAATTAATATCCATGAACATGACATGAGAGAGAACATGACATTCTCAGGAATCCATTGAATTTTTTTGACCACAACCATTTTGGAACTGTGCAAATAAAATGACTCAATTGTCCCATAGTTTTAGAGATTCCAGTACAAGGCAAATACCTAAGAAGGTTGTATATAATAGTACCTTTGTAGTAACAAAGAACTAGAAACAAAGTAAAGAATCATTGACTAGAGGATGGCTGGCTAAGTAAATTGTGGTATGTGAATATAATATTACTATGATGTTAAGAAATATAAATACATAGAAACATAGAAAGATTTACGTGAATTAATACTGAGTGAACTAAGTGTATAAAAATATACACAATGACTACAATGAAAATAAAAAACAGGACAGTTGAAAATGAAATAAAAATTAACAAAGATCAAGCAAACATGGCTCCAAAGAAGAGATATGAGAAAGAACCTCCTTTGCAGAGGTGGGACAATATAAAATAATATTTGTAAGGTGCTCTAAAAGTCATAAAGTCCTCTATAAATGCTACCAAATTACCTGTGGTTAAAAATTAAAAATTAAAAAAAAAAAAAAAAAAAAACATGGGACAGCTAGGTGATGCAGTAGATAGAGCACTAGCCCTGACATCAGGAGGACCTGAGTTCAAATCCGACCTCAGATACTTAATACTTCCTACCTGTGTGACTCTGGAAAAGTCACTCAATCGCCTCAGCAAAAAACAAAAACAAAAGAAGAGGCAAAAAATCTTGCATTCTAATAGAACGAAATACAATGCAGAGGTTCCTTTTCTAAAGAAAAGATCAAGGACTTATGTTTTTCTCCTTGTGCCCTCTGTGCAATTGCTGGCATCTATTAGGTCCTTGATAAATACTTTCATTGAATTGAATTCATTCTCTCTCTCTCTCTCTCTCTCTCTCTCTCTCTCTCTCTCTTCTCTCTCTCTCTCTCTCTCTCTCTCTCTCTCTCTCTCTCTCTCTCTCTCTCTCTCTGTATGTCTCTGTGTCTCTCTCTGTCTCTCTTCTCTCTCTTCCATCTTTTTCTCCTCTCTCTCTTTCTCTCTGCCTCTCTGTCTCCCTCTCTCTATCTCTGTTTTTCTCTCTCTTTCTCTCCCTCTCTCTCTCTCTCTTTCTCTTTCATCTGTACATTGAATTCGGTATCTTTTAAAGCAACTACTACTGTGTTTAATTCTATAGAGGAACAAGTTCCTCCAAAATGAAGACTTTCCAGTATCCTGCAAATTCTCCTATTTGCAGATGGCATATTAATGGCATGGAATCTTGCAACACTACAAAACCTCCTTAATGAAATCCATTGTGAGACTAATGGGAAAAAAAAAGAGGGAAACACATGCATATTGCCCATGTTGTGACAAGCAGTTAGATGGACAACCTGATTGATTCATTCTAGATTGTTTTATTCTGGATGAGCAATGAGCTGAGCAGAATTAGAAAGAAAACACAGGGCTATACTGAATTTGGAAAACTATACAATGTTCAGCAGTCCCTAACTACTTTTTAAAGGACTATCTTTTTAACATCAATATTAATTAGTCTGATAACTCAAATCATAGAACATTATATTCTCAGAACTACAAATGCAAGCAACTGAAGGGTGATAGAAAAGCATATGGCAGGTGTGAGTAGACTCCAGAATGCCACGTGGCACAGGGAATAGGGTGTTGGGCTTATACTAATAAAGAATTAAATTTGATGGGGCAGCTAGATGTTGCAGTGGAGAGAGCACCAGCTCTGGAATCAGGAGATCTAAGTTCAAATCCAGTCACAGATATTTAACATTTACTAGCTGTATGATCCTGGGCAAGGCATTTAACTCTAATTGCCTCACCAAAAGGAAAAAAAAAAATGAAGTTTGAATCCTTCCTCAGATGTTTACTTGCTCTGTGCTTCTGGATAAGTCACTTAATCTCTCCCAGCCTCAACTTCCCATTCTGCAAAATGGGAATAATAGTAACAAAACCAGCCTCCCAGAATTGCTGTGAGGATGAAATGTTGCAGACCTTAAAACATTTTATAAATGGTAGCCATCATTAATAGCTATTGTTAATTAATTTGTTAATGTTTGTCCAGTCATTTCAGTTGTGCCCAAAGCTTGTGACTCTCTTTGGAGTGTTCTTGACAAAGATACTAGAGTGGTATCCAGCTCACTTTACAGATGAGAAAACAGAGATAAACAGAATAAGTGACTTCCTCAGTGTCACACAGCCATTAAAAGTATCTAAGGCCAACTTTTAACTCAAGAAGCTGAGTCTTCCTGACATGAAGCTTGGTGCTATGTCCATTTTGCCATCGACCTGCCCTCTTAATTACTATATGTAATAAACTTTGTTATATTGTAAATTGTATTGTATTATAATAGCACGATTATATTATTATTATTTATGTGTTAAAAATATCTTGAGGGCAGAAAATGTCTTGCTTTTTGTAATTGTAACCCTAGCATTTAGCACGGGCTCTTGTCTCTTATTAAGTGTTCAACAAATGCTTTTTCATTCATTCATTCCATGTAAGAAAATGTATGACCAGAAAAGAAAGGTGACTAATTGACAATAAGAATGAGAGACAATTCCTAAACTACTTGAGTAGACAAATCCTATCTTCAAAATAGAAAAGGTGACTAATGCATAGGACTGTTCCTCTTAGAAGGACATATAGAAAAGAACAAATAGGAATCCCACAGCATAGTAAGGTATAGGGAGATTGACTAAATTCATATGAGGATTAATTGAAGGACCTAAGAATGTGAAGCTCACAGTAGAGTTACAGAGGACATGATAGTTATCTAATTATGTGCTAATACATGTTTAACAATCAGACTCTCTAAAAAGTACAATATATTTCAATTTTATTCTGCATTATTAACATTTTTCTCTATGATTTTCTTAAATCTAGACAATTAACAAAACAAATCAAACTCTGGTTTGTAGATTGCCACTTTCTGGAGTATAAATGCTAAGACCGAAAGTTTAACAAACTGATAGGAGCTGGCTCCAGCACATTCCTAGCTGTCTTCAACTGTTTGAAGGTTGTCAGTTGGAAGAGGAATTAAACATCTCCTAGTTGGCTTCAGAAGGCAAATATAGGAACAAGAAGTAGAAAGTGCAATGATGTAGATTTAGTTTATGAATGTTGAGCCAACAGTCCACTAACAACCTGCCCTCGCTTTTTTTTTTTAAATACAAACTGTTACCTAATTATTTCTCTCCCATTTTATGCTTCTGAAATTGATTTTTGAAACCCAAGTTAAGACTTGGTCCCTATTTCTTGGAGGCCAGCTCTAGTGCCAATGTTTTCTTAGGTTCAGGTTTAGTCAATCAATAAACATTAAGCACCTACTACATGTGATACAACTACAAAAAGAGAAACAGTTTCCATCACTAATAATAAGAGAAATGCACCTCAAAACAACCCAGGGTCTTCATTTTAAACCCTGAAAATTGTTAAAGATAACCAAAAAATGTCAACACAATGTTGAAGGGGTTGTGGAAGGAGAGCCACACTGTACATTGTTGGTGGAGTTGTGAAATAGTACAACCATTTTGAAATTATGCAAATAAAGTGACTAAGATTATATAACCTTTGAATAAGAGACATTATTTGGTTTACATTCCAAGAAAACTACTGATGAGAAAAAAGTCTCTATATACTCTAAAATATTTATAGTAGTACTTGTTGTGATAACTAAAATCCATCAATCCTCTATGATGTAAGACACTAGTGGATAGTATCTTACATCACAAGTTCTTTGGAATTATGGTAGATCATTGTATTGCTCAGTTATTAAACCTTTTGAAACTGATTATCTAGAGATTTTTCTATAAGATCTAAAGGTAAATAAGGATGTTTAGATGTCTTGTGATCAATGTTTTTGATAAAGATCTAGGAATGTTAAGACAAGAAAAAAGGAAATATGGGAGTAAAATTATCAAATTGTGCTCATGATATCAATGGAAAATAAAAAGGCAATATAGGGTAATGGATAAAAAGCTATTGTGAGAGCCACAAAGACAAAGACAAGTTTTGCCTGTGACCTAAACTATCTGATCTTGAGCAAATCATTACCTTTAAACACTAGGCAACTGTCCAACATTGTAAAATGCAGAGAAGGTACTAATTGCATTGGCAGAAGGAGTTTCTTCACCTGGGAGTTCCCTATGCCAGTGAAATCATAGGCTTACTCTCTAGCCTTATCCCTATGACAAGTTATTAGAGAATCCTACATATTTACCTAAAAAAATTAGATGAAAAAAATAACTTTAGTAAAGTAGCAATATATCAATCAAATACATAAAATTGGCCAGCTGTCTGAATGTTACTAATGAAGCCCAGAAGGAAAAGGCAGAAAATAAATTCCATTTAAAATAACTGCAAATGTATAAAATATCTGGGAGTTCAGCCATCAAGACACAGAGAAATTATATGAATATGACTCATTAAAGATACAAACCTAAATAATCAGAATTATATTAATTGCTATTAACTATCTCAATTAATTTACATATTTGGTGCCATTTCAAACTACCAAAGAATTACTTTACAGATTTTGAAAAAAAAAATCATCCGAAAGCTCAGAAGGTCAATAATCTCAAGAGAAATAATGGGAAAAAAGGGGGAGGAGAGGGAACTAGAAGTACCAGATCTCAAACTATACCACAAAGTAGTAATTGTTAAAAAGTTTTGGGCATTGGTTAAAAAATAGAAAAGCTGATTAGTGGAAGTGATTAGATTCACAGGACTCAGAAGCAATAGAATTTAGTAGCGTAGTGTTCTGTAAGCCAAAAGTTACAAATTTCTGGGGTATGGATGCACTATTCAACAAAAAATGTTGGGGCAACTGAAAAGTAATCCAAGAGAAATTAGATTTAGGTCACATCATATATAAATCAGAGGGATGAAAGGCGATACGTTTTTACAAGTATGTTGCAAATGTTTAAAATTTTGTGATTCTACTTCACTCTAATCAGATCGACAAAGATGACAATTATTAGAGGGGCAGTGGGAGAACAGACACAATAATACATTGTTGGTGGAATTAGGAAATAAACCAAACATTCTGAAAAAAACATTTGGAGCAATACTTAAAAATAACTACATATATTCTTTGACCCAGCAATACCACTACTAGGCATAAACTTCAGAGTTAGAAAATATTATGAGTAGATAGCATTTATATAGCATTCTGAGACTTGCAAGATTATAGCATTTCACATAATTTTGAAGATGGATGTTGTTATCATCCTCGTTTTATGAATAAAGAAAATGAAACTAATAAATGACTTATCCTAGCTTTGTGGTTGTTTAGTCATCTGCAACTCTTCGTGACCCTATTTTAGGGTTTTCTTGTTAAGGATACTAGAATGATTTGCCACTTCCTTCTCTAGCTCTTTTTACAGATGAGCAACTGAGGCAAACAGTGGTAAGTGACTTGCCCAGAATCACACAGTGAATAATTATCTGAGGTCAAATTTGAACTCAGATCTTCATGACTCCAGTTAAGGTGTTCTATCCATTTCACTACCTAATCGACTTTAATAAATATCTGAGACAAGAGTTGAACTTGTCTTCTTGGCTCTGAGTTCAGCACTCTCCATTATGTCTCCTAGAAAGAAGAATAGGATCTATCTATTTAAAAAACTTATGGCAGTATTTTGGGGTGTACAGGAAACATAATGTATATCTTCTCAATTGAAAGTGGCTGAACAATAATTTAAGTCATTATGCTGTAAGAAATGATGAAAATTATGAATTCAGAGAAAACAAGAGTGACTTGCAGGAATCGATTCAGAATGAGTGAACCAGGACACAAGATTGTAAAAGAAAACAGTTGAGCCAAGATTATGTGATGATCAACTGTGATGGATTTGGCTCTTTTCAACAATGAGGTAATTCAAGACAGTTCCAATAGACTTGTGATGGAAAGTGCCATCTGCATCTAGAGAGAGCACAATGGAGACTTACTGAGAATCAAGCAGAATATTTTCACGTTTGTGTTATTGTTTGCTTGTTTTTTTTCCCTCTCATTTTTTCCCTTCTGATCTGATTTTTCTTGTGTAGCATGATGAAAATGGAAATATATTTAGAAGAACTATACATATTTGACCTATTGCTTGCATTCTTGGAGAAAAGAAAGGAAAGAAGAGAGAGAAAAATTTGGAACACAAGGTTTTGCAAAAGTGAATGTTGCATACTATCTTTGCATGTATTGGGGGAAAATAAAATACTACTAAAAGCAAAATAAAGCAAAAAAAAAAAGTTAAGAAAGGTTTATGAACTTTGATCAATGCAATGATTAATCATGACTTCAGAAGAATGATGAATCATGCTTCCATTTTCTGGCAGAGGAAAAGGGCTAAAAGTATAGAATGAGACATATATTTTGAAACATGAATAATGTGTGAATATGTGTTGTTGTTTGAATACACTTATTTTTTATAATGGGAGAGTTGGGAGGTCATGCTAGAAACAGAGATTAGACCTATAATTTCATTGATATAGAGAACTTCCCAGATGAAAAAATCAATTCAGTTCAGTACTTTTTCTGCAATGTAAAGTCTTAGAGAGTTACTTAGAGCACTGCTCAATGTCACACAGATTGTAAATGAGAGAGACAGGTATTCTTGTTTCTGAATTTGTCTGTAAAACTACTATGTTATTTTGCTTCTTTAGTTAGTGATATTAAAAGAAAAAGGGGGAAATTATCAGTGAATCATTATTTAAAACAAAATGTCAGAAGGAAGAGCAAAAGGGGGACATAGAAAATTTTGGAATGATCATGTTAAATTTGAAATATACCAAAAACCCAAGGTCTCTGTAGTAGAGATTCATGTTTTATTGTATAATCTTTTTCTGTCCTGTCCTTCATGTTCATGTTTGTTGTTTTTAAGCACACTGTAAAAAAGAGGAAAAAAAGTTTTAGAGGAAAAAAAAGATTAATAGACATTCCCAAAGCATATAAAAGACAAGTTAAAATTAGCATAAGTATTTTAGGGGGGAGAAAAGGCTTCATTTTAATTATAAAGGCTGACAATGAGGTAGCATGCCATTGTAATTCTTGAATGAAAGAAAGTGGTTCACCTCTAGAGGGAGCTTGTGAAATGACTAAAAGGCTAGATTGGAATTAAAAGCTCTATTCCATATCCACATGAACTCAACCAATAAGTCAACAAAAAAGGACAGAACTCATTGCTGTCATGAAGATTCATTTATGGAAGGGAATTCAGGATGAGGTCATTACAAGAGTTTTTCATAATGATCTTGAACTTACTCATCAATGTCGATCATTTAAGGAAAGGACATAGCAGAAACTGCAAAACATTCTGCTTGCAAACATTACTGAATACCAAGCAAAATGATCCAGTGACTAAAATTATAAATCAGAAACTTACTGTCTTTCAGAAAATAACAGACAGTAAAGCCTTATATTACAAAAAAAGAAAAACTTCAAAATATTTTTGAGAAATCAACAAATTAACTGTTTTATAACTGGAATCTCATTGTAGATTAAAAAAAAAAATTATTGCCCACAATCATCAGAACACAATCCATAAACATTTAAGAATGATGTTTTTAATAGATATCACCATAATGAATAATCTCCAAGTTTCAGTACGATCCTAGCTGAGGTTGAGATAG
Organism: Antechinus flavipes; assembly: GCF_016432865.1. Lineage (NCBI taxonomy): Eukaryota > Metazoa > Chordata > Mammalia > Dasyuromorphia > Dasyuridae > Antechinus > Antechinus flavipes. The sequence goes on from NC_067401.1 coordinate 161,484,994, forward strand.
AGGAGGAAAAAAGGAATTCTGGTGGTCGCTAAACCAGCTGTTCTTCTTTCAAGGACATCTGCAGTTTTGATTGGTTTATTTTCAACCTGGAGACAGGTCAACCCTAAAAATGGTCACTGATTTCTCCAAATTTATTGTCTTGTTCCCTCCTTCTTGTAGAGGGCGGGAACTCTGGACAAGTATACTTGAAACAAGGTGTTAACTCAGTGGAATTGATGAGATGATTGTTCTCTAGTTCACATATATACTCAGCATGGTGATATAAAGGTTCTCTAGTTCACACATATTCAATATACTGTAATGATGTAGTTGTAATAAGTTATTTAAACAGGGGACAAAGTCAGACTCAGAGGGAGACTGGTTGAGACTGGCAGACTGAAAATTTGTGCTGGAGGAGACTGGGTCAGATTGAGACTGGGTCAGACTATGACAGACACAGACTGTAAGAGACAATAAAGACTTTGGACTCTATTCTTGTCCATTCTCGTGGAGTCTGTCCTGCTGAGATCAAGGCCCTTTCGGAGGACCTCCAGAAAGCTAGCCGGAACATTACACCCTGTAGATCATTTTAATCAAAATATTACTTGGGTCATCCATTTTCAGCCCACTCCATTAGGGAAATGGATACAGTTCACAGAACTCAAATATTCAAATAAATCTGATCTCATCAGAGCATTCTCATTCTCATTTTCTGTCCATAAGGGATTCGCCCAGTAGGCTGCAGACAGGCTTTCCTCATTTTTTCCTGACTTTGCAAATTGAAGTATAGTGATATCATTTTCAAATTTTATGAAGACTGTTGTACTCCACATTTTATGATCCTTCAATACCACCCCAACTTCAGAAAACACTGTTTAATTAACCTCATGATAATACTCTTGAGGTTCCTATAAGTTTAGGATATATTGCAATTTTCATTTTAGAAAATACAGACCTGGGGGCAGCTAGGTGGCGCAGTGGGTAGAGCACCAGCCTTAAGTCAGGAGGACCTGAGTTCAAATTTGAACTCAGACACTTAATGCTTCCTCGCTGTGTGACCCTGGGCAAGTCACTTAATCCTGATTGCCTCAGCAAAAAAAAAACAAAACAAAAAAAAAAACAGACCTGAAATAAATAAATAACCTGCTCTTCTAAGGTTGCATGGTGAGTCAGAAGCCATGGAAAGAACATAACTAAAGCATTTCATTAGGGTACTGAGCTATTCCAAAGGTCCCAAACTACTTTAATTCCTAAAATAAAAGGAATTTCAGTAATCATACTACAAGCTCAATTGCATTTAATCTGAATATTTCTTTCTGAATATTATTTCAAAAGTATCTATACCTGAACTATGTTAACTTAATTTTTTATAAAATTAGGGAGAACAGGAAATGAAATTAATCATCTATTGCACATTTATTACCCTGTGCAAGTCATTTAACCCCTATTGCTTTGCACACAAAAAAAGAAAGAAAAGAAAAGAAAAAGGAAAGAATGCCCCACAATGGTCAAGTCCACAGTGGTCAAGAAGAGTCAGACACAACTGAACAATTCTTTGAATAAAAAGATAGATTAGATCTGTGCCTAGCCCTCAAGAAGTCTAGTTGGGTGAACAAGAGATGTAGGTAAGTGACTGTAAAACAATAAAAGATACAAAACAACAATATTAAAAATGTCTAAAAATAACAGAATTCTGTGCCAAACAAGAACTAAAGACAATAGTTGCTGGATAGTTGCCTGGGTGTCAGAAGAGTTCTAATCCCAGCTCAGCTACATTTCCCTTCTGTGTGCACTTCTTTGGAATTCCCAATCAAAAGAGTGGGGAAGGTGGAGAGTGGAGAGCAGGGAGCTCCTCCCAGATGCCTCATTATGCCCAGAAAGAACCAGGTCCCTCCCTGACTCCTCTCCTGTAATTTACCTTCTTTTAAAGTTTTATCTTCCACTGTTAGAGCTCACTAAGGTCAGGCTTTCTTTTGCTTTTTTGTTTGCTTGTTTGTTTCTTTCTTTCTTTCTTTTTTTGTTTTGCTTGTCTTTTGTTTTTATTTGTATCCCTAACCTCTTAACATAGTAACCTATGTAACCTAGTAACATAGCCTGGCCCATAGTAAATATTTAATAGATGGTAGTGGATGGATTGACTGAATTACTAATTTGCTTTGTAACCTTGGACAAGTTGTCATTCATTAAATATATTCATTCAACAAGTATTTATAAGTACTTGTTATACTAAACAAGAGATTTTGTTAGAGGAGAAAAAGTACCTGCCTTCAAGGACTAGGTAAATCAATCAATCAATCAACATTTATTAAGCCTACTTACTATATATCAGGCATAGGCTAAGCACGTGGGATGCAGAGACAAAAGACTATTCCTGTTCCCAAATACTTACAATCTAATGAATAGGTGACTACATCATTAGGTGAATACAACATGCATCAGACAAATAAATAAAAAATATATTCAAAGTAAATATGAAAAAATATATTCAAAGTAAGTATGAAATATGAGATGGGGAATATTAACAAAGTAGGAGGGGAAAGACATATCCTCATATGGCAGGGTCTCAGTTTTCTCATCTGAAAATGCAAAAGTTGTTCTAAATATATTTTTAAAATTTCTTCAAGATTCTATAACTCAATGGATTAAGATGAAGAAATTACTATGGACTACATTGGTCTGGGAAAGCTTTATTAAAAAAAAATCTTGAATTTGCTTCAGAAGAACAGAAAATGATAAACAGAAGTACTTATTTATACCTACATGGTCTTTAGCTAAAATTTCAGTTAAGCAGCCAATAATTGTATTAATAACTTGCTAACATGTTATAGTGAATTACACACATGACAGATTCTTTGACACCTATTATCTCATTTGATGGAATTCCCAAGTAGGGTAATTGAAAGGAATGTCCAGTGAATGATGAAAATAGAATTCCAAAACTCCAGCGACACTCAATCCTGGACTGTTGCCCAGCACTAGGCTTGAATGGAGTGATTCTTTTTTCCACACTCACTTAAACTATTAGTTGGAATAGCCTGTCCTCCATTTAATCACACTCCATTTCTATGCAACATAAAAATATCCAACATCAAAAAGGCAATAGTGGGGGATGGGAAGAGAGTTCAGAACAAAGAGAAAAAAGAGGGAGAGAATCTAGATAGCTTTCTGTCTTTGTCATCTAAATTTTCAGACTATACATCATAGAATCACAGCTACAAAGCTGAAAGGAATTCTAGGCATCATCTAATTAAATTATCTCATTATATGGATGAGGAAATTGAGATCCAAAGAGATTTAAAGTTCATCTAACATATATTGGATAAGTGACAAGAATCAGAATTTAAACTCAACTACTTCAACTCCAAGTTCATCATTCTTCCCACTGTACCACACTGCCTCCTAAAATGCTTCTATGAAGGCTTGTTGTTGTTGTTACTGTTTTTATGGAAACAAAAACTCTGCTTATGCATTTGAAGGAAAAGGGAAAACTAAGGTTATTGTCTAAATGTCAAACCCAAACACATTTTGTCAAATTATCATTACATTTCAAGTAAAAGTGATTTATTCTAGGCAAATTTCTCAAAACAACAACCTCAATTCTCCATTTTGCTTTTTGTGTACACACATAGTCATTATAGTCTTATTTATTTATATTTACTTACTTAAAAAATAAACCAAGGAATTTTTCTTCCTTTAGCCTGGTACTCCTCAATAAATACTTACTAACTTCTATGAATTTTCTAATAAGATCTGTACAAAACAGACTATCTGTGCTTTCTTTTTTTTTTCCTCCACAGTTAATCCCCTGTGAAGATTCTGTATCATAAAATGGAGATAATGACACTGTTATTGTGAGGAAACCATTTTGTAAACTATAAAGTACTCTGTAGGTATGAGTGATTACTCTCATTACTGAGGGAAGTACTAAGTTTGAGCAGTAGAAACATTTATGGAAGTAAAATTCCATTTGCAAGGACTCTGCCCATATATTTTCATATATAGCCATAATATATTTATAAAGATTGAGAGGTATGGTGGATTGCAAGCTGAGCTTGGAGGAAGGAAGCTCAGGAAGCAAATCTTCTCTTTGCCATTAAGTAGCAATGTGGCCATGGGGTAAGTTAGTTCCCATGGATTTAATTATCACCTCTCTGTAGATAACTCCCAGATCAATTTCTATAGTATCTAACTTTTTTTTTTTAAGTTTCAGGTGTGTATCTCCCACAACTATTGGACATTTTAAACTAGATATCCCCCAAGGGCAGGTAAATGGTACCATAGAAAGTGGGCTGGGAAGCCCAGAAAGATCTAAATTCAAATCCAGTCTCAGACACTAGTTGTGTGATTCTGGACAAGTTACTTAACCCATTTGCCTCAGTTTCCTCATCTATAAATAGAGTTGGAGAAGGAAATGGTAATCCTCTCTGATAGCTTTGCCAAGAAAACCCCAATATGTATAAATGAAACAATTAAATAACAAAGGTTTCTCAAATGCAGCACTTTCAATCAGAACTCATCTTTTCCTAAGAATTCTATCCCTTTCCTCAACTTCCTTTTTTTTTTTTTCCTGTTGAGGAAATGCTGTCATTTTAGTCACCCAGACTCACAGCCTCGGAATTATTCTCAGCTCTTAACTCTCAGTCAAATATCAAATAGCTAATCTTCAAATAGCTGATCACTATCCAAAATATTTCTCCCTCCATAATATCACTTTCATCTCTCCCTTTCTCTTGATTTGTTAAACTGATGCCCTAGTTCAGGCCTTTATCTTCTTTTGACTGGCCTGTTATAATTGTGTCCTAATTGGTTTGAATGCCATAAGTTTTTCCTCACTCCAATCATAAAACCACATAAAATACTCAATAAATTATCATCCAGCTTCTATTTGGAAACCTATGAGGAACAGAAACTTACCACCACCATCTCTCAAAGCAAACCATTTCACTTTTGCATAGCTCAACCTATCCTGTACATATCTGTTAAAAATGATTTTCTTAAAGCTAAATTTGACCACATTATTCCTCTACCTAATAATCTCTAATGCCTTTTAGGATCAAATAAAAGACTTCCACACAAGATAACCATGCATACAATTATATAGAAAGGGCTCTGGGTTAAACAATGACCAAGGAAATCAAAGATGAACATCACTAACTCTTTAAACAGTTCAGGATCTCCCCAAACCAGAAATTGTAGGCACTGAAAGAGGGGTCCTGACAGAGAGGCCAGGTAAATTCAGATAGGTAAGACTTGAACTTCACAGCAACATTCTGAAAGGGGAAACCTGAGAGACAACAGATTACCTAGTACCTTGATCAGAGAAATACAAAAGAGAGGAAAGGAAGGAAGAAAAGAAGGAAGGAAGGAAAGAAAGAAAAAAGAAAGGAAGGAGGGAAGAGGGAAAAAAGGAAAGAAGAAAAACAACTATTTGATTTTTACAACAATCCATTGAAGCAGATATTATTATTTCCATTTTACAGTTGAGGAAATTGATGCAAACAGAGGTTAAGTGACTTAGCCAGAGTCACACAACTAATAGTTTGAGACCGGACTTGAACTCAGGTCTTCTTGTCTCCAGCCCCAGCACTCTATCCATTGTGCAACAGCAGATCAGGGAATCAGGGATGTTGAGCTCTGACCAGGTTCACTGAAGACTGAGAGATCTGAAGGCAGACACTCCATTGGAAATAGAAACTAGCAAAACCTTAAGAAAATGAGATCAGCACCAACTAGGATGTGACTATCCCCCTTAAAGATTACTAAAAAGAAAGAGCCTAATCCTATCAGAAATTCTCAAACAAGAACTAAGGCTTGAGATATGAGAAAACAAAAGATACCATTGAATACCATAATATATATACATACACACATGTGTATATACATACTATACGTATATGTGTATGTATGTATGTATGTATGTATGTATGTATTGTGTCAAAAGTTGCTGAAGAGGAAAACCCAGATGAAGAATCACAACACAAACATTTTTAACAGAGCAAAAGAAGAAACAAACACTTAATAACAGGACTACAAGAGCACCAGGAAGATAGGAAGAAGATTAAAAATGAAAGGAAAAAATTGGCTAGAGAACAAATAATTTAAAACAGATGGTGAAAACTTTATCCAAGTAGCAGACTTGTGAAAAATGAGAATAGACAAAACAGAACACGTAACTTTATGAGACAAAAAAAAATATAAAACAGAAATTAAGATTAAAAATAAAAGAACATGTAAGGTGTCTTTTACTGAAAACAACTGACCCAAAAAAAGAGAATGGTGAACTTAAGAATCTGAAAACCATGACCACCTTCTCAAAACCCACATTTTGGTCATTATATTTTGAGAAACTCTAAAACCTTTAAAATTATGTAACATGATTATATAATTTTATATAATCGTATAAACTTATGAAAACTGTACAATTTCATCAGAAGCAGAGAAAAATGAAAATTGAAGGAATCTACTAATCACCTCTAAAGTTTGTTATAGCCAAAATTCAGAGACCAAAGAGAAAGAATTCCATAAGCAGACAGAAAGATCACACAAGACTTTAACATAAAGGAGAGAAAATCTTATATTACAATATTCCAAAAAGTAAAATATAAAACTTTATGCCAAGAATAACTTAGCAAAACTAAAGTATAATTAGACATGGAGATAAAAGAACCATAATGGAACAGAAGATTTTCTAGTGTTCCTAATGAAAAGAATATAGGTAAACACAAACTTTGAAGTTTAAACATAGAAGTCACGAGAGCCATAGAAAGGTTTTGGATGACAATAAGGTTCACTTCTCCCATCCTCTATTCCCCTCCACTATAAAACCTTTTTATTGCCTTTTTTATGACAGATAATTTACTCCATTTCATCTTCCCTTTCCTTTTCTCCTAATGTATTCTTCTCTCATTCCTTAATTTTATTATTTTAGATATTATGCCTTCATATTCAACTCACACCTGTGCCCTATCTATGTCTCTGAGTATACACACACACACACACACACACACACACACACACACATACACACACACTCCTAATTGCCTTAATAATAAGAAAGTTCTTATGAGTTACAAATATCCTCCCATGTAGGAATATAAACAGATTAACTTTATTAATTAAGTCCCTTATAATTTCCCTTTCCTGATTTATACCCTAATTCTTCTCCTGAGTCCTTCATTTGAAAGTCAGATTTCTATTCAGCTCTGGTTTTTTCATCATAAATGCTTGAAAGTATTTTATTTCATTGAATATCTACCTTTTCCCCAAAAGGATTATTCTCAGTTCTGCTGAGTAAGTGATTTTTAGTTGTGATCCTAGCTCCTTTGCTCTCTGGAATATCATAGTCCAACTCCTCTAATCTTTCATTGTAGAAGCTGCTAAATCTTATATTATCCTGATTGACTATCCAACTATACTTGAATTTTTTCTTTTTTACTTTCCTGCAATATTTTCTGCTTGACCTGGGAGTTCCAGAATTTGGCTATAAAGTTCCTGGGAGTCTTTTTCTTAGGATCTCTTTCAGGAGGTGATCAACTCTGTGGTTCTAGAAAATCAGGACAACTTATATGAACTGATGCTAAGTGAAATGAGCAGAATCAGATCATTATATACTTCAACAACAATACTGCATGAGGATATATTCTGATGGAAGTGGATTTCTTTGACAAAGAGATCTAATTCAGTTTCAATTGATCAATGATGGACAGAAGCAGCTACACCCAAAGAAAGAACACTGGGAAATGAATATAAATTGTTTGGATTTTTGTTTTTCTTCCCGGATTATTTCTACCTTCTGAATCCAATTCTCCCTGTGCAACAAGTGAACGGTTCTGCACACATATATTGTATCTAGGATATACTGTGACATATTTAACATGTATAGAACTGCTTGCCATCTGGGGGAGAGGGTGGAGGGAAGGAGGGGAAAAATTGGAACAGAAGTGAGTGCAAGGGATAATGTTGTAAAAAATTACCCTGGCATGGGTTCTGTCAATAAAAAGTTATTTAAAAAAAGAAGAAGAAGAAGAAAAAAAAGAAAATCAGGACAGTTTTCCTTGATAATTTCTTGAAAGATGATGTCCAGGCTTTAAAAAAAAAAATGGCTCTCAAGTAATCCAATAATTTAAAAACTGTCTCCATTTTCTAGATCTGTTGTTTTTTTTTTTTTTTCCAATGAGATAATTCTCATTGTTTTCTATTCTTTCATTCTTTTGGGTTTGTTTTTATTGTTTCTTGATTTGTCATAGTCATTATCTTCCACTTGCTCAATTCCAATTTTTAAGGAATTATTTTCCTCAGTGAGCCTCTGTACCTCCTTTTCCATTTGGCTAATTTTGCTTTTTAAAGCATTCTTCTTCTCATTGACTTTTTGTACTTCTTTTTGTAACATTCCCTTTTTCTCTTTTCAATTTTTCTTCTCTCTCTCTTACTTGTTTTTCAAAATCCCTTTTGAGCTCTTCCACAGCCTGAGACCAATTCTTATTTTTCTTGGAAGCTTTGGCTTTTTTATCTCCTGAGTGTGTAGTTTGGTACTTTGATCTTCTTTGTCATCATAGTAACTTTCTATGGTCAGAATCTTTTTCTGTTATTTGCTTATCTTCCTAACCTATTACTTGTTTTTTAACTTTTTGTTAAAATGGGGCTCTGTCTACAGTGTAGAGGATGCAATGTCCCAAGTTTCAGAGGTTTTCTGTAAGCTTCTTCTGGGGACCTGTAAGTTTTCAGTTTTTCCAAGGTAGTATGATCCAAGGAGAAATATGTTTACTACTCTCCTAGCCTGTACTTTTTTCTGTGAGTATCCATAAGCACTCTTTTTTTGTCCAGGAATTGTGAAGAGGGTCCTTGAGCCACTCTGTAAGTTTTAATAGGCTAGTGCTTCTCACCCTGAGAATGTGAGCCAAGACTTTTGCTGGGGATCTGAGTACAGACAAAGCAACAGAGCATCCTTCCTGCCTCAGTGTTAACAAACAGATCCCTATAATCTTCTGACCAGCTGTTCAACCCCCTTACCATCTGTGGGCTGAAACCTCTGGAAGGCACAGCTACATCTGCTGCTATTGCTGCTGCTGTTGCCACTGCTACTAATTCAATAGTTCCCAAGAACTGATCCTAGTTTATTAGGGCTGGGACTGTGCTAGCTTAGCCTACACCAGATTGTGTTGCACTCCTACCCTGGTGCAACAGAACTTTCCTGTTGACCTTTTAAGTTGTCTTTGGCTGGAAAAAACTTTTTATACTCTTATCTTTTTGTGGGTTCTGATGCTCTAAAATTTGTTTAGAGTCATTATTTAAAGGTATTTGGAGGGGTTTGGGGGAAAGCTCAGGTCAGCTATTTTCCTAGAAAGATTTTTGAACATTTGAGCAAATGGAAAGATATGTAATAATGAAGTGTTTACATTTTCAAAATTCCATTCAGAATCTCTATTGAATGCATAAAATATTTTGGATTATACCTACAAAGACACAAAAATCATATTGATATAACTACAAAACATTTAAGAAATTTTAGTAATAGTTTTCCATTTTCAAAATATATGCAAAGATAACCTTCAGCATTCACCTCTGCAAAATCCCATGTTCCAAACCTCTCTCTTCCTTTCCTCCTCTCACCTATCTTCTCCAGACAGTAAGCAATTCAATACAAGTAAAACATGTGCAATTCCTCCAAACACATCTCCATACCTATCATGCTGCACAAAAAAAAAAAAAAAAAATTAGATGAAAAAGGGACAAAAAAATTGAGAAAGAAAAAAATGCAAGCAAACTTGCATTTCACTATAGTAAAAATACTCTATTGGGATCCACATTCGGTCCCCATAGTCCTCCCCCATAACAAGTCTACTGGAATAGACCTGAATCACTTCACCACCAAAAAGAGCCAAATTCATCACAATTGATCATTGTATATTCTTGCTGTTGCTATGTACAATGCTCTCTTGGTTCACTAGACTTTTCTGAAATCATCCTGCTGATTGTTTCTTATAGAAAAATAATATTCCATTACATTCATATACTATAACTTATTCAGCCCTTCTCCAACTGAGGGGCATCCACTCAGTTTCTAGTTCCTTGCCACTACAAATGGGGTTGTTACAAATATTTTTGCGTAGTGACTCCTTTTCCATTTTTATGATTTCTTTGGGATACAGACCCAATAGAGACACTGCTGAATCAAAGGGTATGCAGAGTTTGATAACCTTTGGCATAGCTCCAAATTGTTCTCCAAAGTAGTTGGATCAGTTTACAACTCCACCAATAATGTATTAGTGAACCACATCCTCTCCAACATTTATTATTATCTTTTCCTGTCATTTTAGGCAATCTGAGAAGTGTATAGTAATATATCAGTCTTAATATGCATTTCTCTAATTAAAAGTGATTTAGAGCATTTCTCATATAACTAGAAATGACTTAAATTTCTTCATCTGAAAAATTGTCTATTTATATCCTTTGATCATTTATCAATTGGAGAATGGCTTATATTCTTTTAAATTTGAATCCATTCCCTATATATTTTAGAAATGAGACCTTTATTAGAATCCTTGGATATGAAACATTCTTTATGAAAATAAAGACAGGTTTAAATAATTGGAGGGATATTAACTGATCTTGATTAGACAGTACCAATATAATAAAAATGACAGTATTACTTAAAATAATTTCATGTCATACCAAACTACCAAAAGTTTATATTACAACAACAACAAAAAAAAAAAAAATCTGCTCTTCTCTCATTTCCTTCTCTAGCCCCAGAGATGCTTCTGTTGCTGCCCCCAGAGTGGGTAGGGAAGGAGGGAGGGAGAGGACTAGGTTGAAGCATTGGCTGCCATTGGGAGGGACTCTGTCTGAGTTAGGCAAGGAAGGCCAGAGCTCTACCTGCCAGAGCTTCACCTGCCACAGCTGCCATGATGCAGAGGATCAAGTGTGTGATGGTGGGTTGTTAGGATTCTTACAAAGTGCTAAGTAAGTGGAATTGAGGAGACAATGGTTATATCTAGTTTAGTTAATCAGGGCTAGGACAGAAGCCCTGAAGAACAAGCCCACTAGAAGCTCTCAGGGGCAGAGACAGATTCATTCCATCTTCCACCTTTGTGCTGGCTGGAGAATTCGGAGGGAGCTAGAGGCAGAAGCTGGCAGAGGCAAAGGACTAGCAATAGGAGCTCTTGGAACCAAGGAGAGAGAGAGATAGGCCTCTTAGAAAGCTAACTGGGCCCAAAGAAGGAGACAAGACTTGGAAAGAGAAAATCAAGGATTTGGACTTTAACTCCTGGCTGTATTCGGGGTGATTACACTGAACTGAAACTAAGGCTGCTCCCAGAAGCCCCCCTGAGAAACCTGCTCCCAGAGAACATTATATTTTAGAAAAGAACATTACAATGGGTGATGGGACAGTGGGTGAGACATGCCTTCTCATTTATTACACTACCAATGTCTTCCTCAAGGAGTACATCCCAACAATGTTCGACAGCTACAGTGCCCACCGTATTGTGGATGGATGCACAGTCTATCTGAACCTGTGGGACACAGCAGGTCAGGAGGAATAGGACCTGCTACACACCCTGTCCTATGCCCAGACTAACATCTTTGTCATTTGCTTCTCTACTGCCAGCCCACCTCCCTGTGAGAATGTGTGGCACAAATGGTGTCCAGAAGTATGTCACCATTGCCTAGATGTGCCCATCCTGCTCATGTGCACCTGGAAGGACCTGCAGGCTCAGCCAGAAGCCATAAGGCGGCCGAAGGAGCAGGGCCAGGCACCCATCACACACCAGCAGAGTATAGTCCCGAACAAGCAGATCCATGCCATTCACTACCTAGAATTCTCTGCACTGAGGCAGGATGGCATCAAAGAAGTGTTCTCCGAGACTGTCCCAGCTGTGCTCAACCAACACTACTCAAGTGGGGCCTCTCCTGTTTTCCCTTGTGATCCCCCAACCTTGGAAAGGAATAAATCCCTTCCCACCCCTGTTGGCTTTGTCCTGTAGATTGTCATCTGTTTGTCCATTTTCCAGAGTCCCTTTCTCCCTCTCCCACCTTAGCCACATGTGCCTTGGTCCCCTTCTCCCTTCTATGTCTGATTGACTCTTCTTTCTCTCTCCATCCACATGCCCCTCCAAGTTGTGCCCATGCTCTCCCTATCAGAGGAAGGGAGAAAGGGATCAGGGCAACATTCCTGTTTTCCTTTCTCTGGGCAGTCTTTACATTCAATTCAGTGAACATTTATTGACCAATCTCTACTATATACAAGGCCCTTTTCACTTTCTGGGAATTCAGAGGTGAAAAATGACATAGTCCCTGCTTTCCTGGAGCTTTTAGTCCATGTACTGTTCCTGAGGCTCAGAGTTTAAGAAGTCTTGTTGTGGCAGGAGGTATGTGTGTCTGTGGAGGGTTTTTCCAGCTCTCCCACTCCATCAATTTTTAATGAGTTTCCTTGGGCCAATCCTCAGAGGCCTTTCTGAGCTTCCTTAGGTCTAAGGCACTTCTGAAGACCCTTTCTACCTTCCTGACATCCCTGCTCCAAGCGGGCTACCATGCTCAAGACATATCCCTCTTGCCAGGACAGGAACACAGGATCCTGAGAAGAGAGAGAGCCAGTCAGCACTTGCTCATCTGAGGAAGGGGCAAGGAGAGCTGGCTGCCTCCCAAGACTCCATTTACAAATCTACCAACAGACTTTGTGCATATGTGCTCTGGAGGTTTGGAAGAAATGGGACTCTCAACTCTCTCCCTGCATGCATTAATAAAACCTTGTATTCAAAGGAAAAAATAAAAATAATAATTCATCTGGATGAACAAAAGGTCAAGAATTTCAAAGTATGGCATTTAGAAAGATTTGAGACATAATTTCTGGGTTACTTAATCATTTTATTAATAATGGCAGCATGTTCTTTTTTTTTTTTAAATAACTTTTTATTGATAGAACCTATGCCAGGGTAATTTTTTTACAGCATTATCCCTTGCATTCACTTCTGTTCCAATTTTTCCCCTCCCTCCCTCCACTCCCTCCCCTAGATGGCAAGCAGTCCTTTACATGTTGAATAGGTTACAGTATATTCTAGATACAATATATGTGTGCAGAACCGAACAGTTTTCTTGTTGCACAGGGAGAATTGAATTCAGAAGGTAGAAATAACCCGGGAAGAAAAACAAAAATGCAAGCAGTTTATATTCATTTCCCAGTGTTCTTTCTTTGGGTGTAGCTGCTTCTGTCCATCTTTGATCTGAATTAACTCTCTTTATCGAAGAGATCCACTTCCATCAGAATATATCCTCAAACAGTATTGTTGTTGAGGTATATAATGATCTCCTGGTTCTGCTCATTTCATTTAGCATCAGTTCATGTAAGTCTCGCCAGTCTTTTCTGTATTCATCCTGCTGGTCATTCCTTATAGAACAATAATATTCCATAACATTCATATATCACAATTTACTCAACCATTCTCCAATTGATGGACATCCTTTCATTTTCCAGCTTCTAGCCACTACAAACAGGGCTGCCACAAACATTTTGGCACATACAGGTCCCTTTCCTTTCTTTAGTATCTCTTTGGGGTATAAGCCCAGTAGAAACACTGCTGGATCAAAGGGTATGCACAGTTTGATAACTTTTTGAGCATAGTTCCAAATTGCTCTCCAGAATGGCTGGATGTGTTCACAATTCCATCAACAATGTATCAGTATCCCTGTTTTCCCACATCCCCTCCAACATTCCACATTATCTTTCCCTGTCATTCTAGCCAATCTGACAGGTGTGTAGTGGTATCTCAGAGTTGTCTTAATTTGCATTTCTCTGATTAATAATGATTTGGAGCATAGCATGTTCATTAATAGAAGAATGGTCGTTTGGCCATCACTCTCTTGACTAAAGACAATCATGGTGATAGGCTCACACTTACTTGAGGATGGAATCAACTCTGATTGATTAGCAATTAATGAGAGAGTAAATATTTTAGTGAGGAGCTGAACTATTCAAATGAACTTTGATTATGTGATTTACTTCTAAATTACCCCTAGCCTTGGGCAATCTATTCAAAGAATTTATCCCCACCCAAAGCTTGGTAGAACACAAAGACCACCTGGGGGTGTGGTCTAAACAAAACTATGAAGAAAGTGAGTCTAATCTCATTATCAGTGATATCCTTCAATTGAGTGAAATTTTGAAATCTGGACTTTATTTTTTAAAAAGGGAAAAACTCTGATCTCCCCAAATCATTGGTCATTAATAATAATTTCTCTCAAAAGAAAATCAATTTTTTTAATGGAAGGAAAAGACAGAGTAGTACCAGATCTCAAATCATAATACAGAGTAGTAACTATCAAAATTATATAAATATTGAAAAAAATTTTAAAGTTGATCAGTGGGCTGGCCTAGGAACACAAGAACCAAAAACAAATAAACATAGTAGTTTGAGAAACCCAAAGACACCAATTACTGAGAAAAAACCCCTTGACAAAATCTGCTGGGAAAATGGGAAAGCAAACTAGCAGAAACTGCTTGTTAGTTAAGTTACCATCACGGACAATATGCCACAATAAACTCAAAAAGAATACATTATCTTAATTTAAAAGGTCTCTGCAGACAGATTAGAGGAGTAAGGAAGGAAGTATGCTATGTAATAATGGATAGAAGCAGAGTCCTTGACAAACAATAGATTAGTAGCATCATAGGAGATAAAATGGACACTTTCAATTACATAAAAATGTAAAGGCATTTATGCAAACCAAATCAAGGCACTAAAAATGATAAATATAACAGTTATATGGGGGAAAAAGTTGTGAGAAGTTTCTCTGCATATCCAAAGTCTGGAATCCAAGATATATAGGGAAATGATTCAAATACATAAAAAGAGGAGTCAGTCCCTAGTAGGTAAATGGAAAAAGGATATGAATAGGCAGTTCTAAAAACAAAAACAAAAATTCTCCAGATTATTTATAGTAAAAAATTGCAATTTAAGAAGTTCCACTCAGATTTGCCCAAATGACAAGAAAGAAAAATAGTAATTATACCCAGAGAGAGAACTATGGGAAATGAGTGTGGACTACAATATAGCACTTTCACTTTTTCTGTTATTGTTTGCTTGCATCTTTGTTTTCCTTCTCAGGCTTTTTTCTTTCTTTCTTTCTAGATCCAATTTTTATTGTGCAGCAAGATAACTATAAATATGTATACATATATTGGATTTAACATATACTTTAACATATTTAACATGTTTTGGACTACCTGCCATCTAGGGGAGGGGATTGGGGGAAGGAGGAGAATAGTTGGAACACAAGGTTTTGCAAGGGTCAAATATTGAAAAATTACACATGCATATGCTTTGTAAGTAAAAAGTTATAATAATAATATATTTTTTAAAAAAAATAGCAGTTGTTGGAAAAGATTGTTAAAGGACAGGAATACTAAAGCATTATTAGTAGAGCTATCACTTAGCATGGGTTATTATGGAAAAGAAATTGGAATTGTACCCTCCAAATAATCACTTGATTCAAAAATATTCCTACTAGGTTTCTGCTTCAAAGGATAAAAGGAAAACATGTAGGAACAAAGCATATGTGCACAAAAATACTCATAGGAGCATTTTTTGTTAGAGTAAAGCCATCAATTGGTGAAAGGCTCAACAAATTATGGTATTCCATTGTAATGGATTGTTATTTCACTAAAAGAAATGATGAAACAAATTTAGAAGGTGACAGCTAGATCGCACAAAGCATAGAGTACTGGGTCAGGAATCATGAAGTCACGAGTTCAAATCCAGTCTCAGATATTCCCTAGCTTTGTGACAAGACAGTTAATCTTTGTTTGCCTCAGTGTTCTCAAATATAAAATGGAGATAATAGTAGTACCTACTTCCAGAGCTGCTGTGAGGATCAAATGAGATGTTATTTATAAAAGTGTTTGGCACATCGTAGATAACATGTAAATGTTAGTTACTATTATTGTTGTTTTTGTCAAAATTTAGAACAATAAAAAATACATCAGCAAACATGACCATTTCCATATACAAAGAAGAGAAAGAAAAAAAAAAATGGCTTGCATGTGAAACTGTTGAGGTATGAGAATGAGGGTTGAGAGATCTCCTGACAACAATGGGATCCCCTTGGCCATGGCAGGCTTTGCGAAAGAATTCACAAACTCCAATGAATATAGGCTAGAAGTTTGTGGCAAGAATGGGCTTATTTACGCTAAGAAAATAGCTTTCTTAGTGGATAAACTACTGATTAGGAATTAGCAGAGATGGATTGACAGACCTTTGGTTTTATTGGGTTTGTCCTGGCCCTGAGCTGGGGCTAATCTTCAACTCAATAGAGAAGTTGACCATGCCCCAGACCAAGATTTCCAGTTGAATGAGATTACTTATCTGGTAGTTATCCTCATGAATGGGTGTGGCCCCTCCCAGAGGCTTGGAGAGTTTGAGACTCAGGACCACCCTTTCCCATGGTTTACATCAGGGCCTTTCTATACTCCCCCCACAGATTAAATGGGATACAATTTACATCAGATTCCCCCCCCCAAGATTAAAGGGGACACAGTTTACATCAAAACTATTAATATCTATTGCATAATACTCCCCCTCCCAGGCTTTTGTTAGGCTTTTGAATCCCTTTGACAACCTGGTCCAATCTACTTTTCCAGCCTTAGGATCATGCACTTTTGTCCTTGTCACACTTTGTGATTCTGCTAAACTAGCCCATAATTCTCCACCCCACACCCTCTTCCTGTCCTGTCCCTTTTCATTGACTGTCCTCCCATACCTGGAATGCATTTCTTTCTCTCTTCCACCTCATTGAATTTCTTGATTCATTCAAAACTCAACTCATGCACAACCTTCTACATGAAACATTTCCTCATCCTCTTGTTGCTAGAGCCTACACAATTACCTTCACCTCCTCCCCCTCCAAAAAGTTGCCTTTCTTTTTTGGTACATATTTATTTGCATGTGTTGTCTCCTCCAGTAGAATTTAAGTTCATTGGATGATTCAGGCCAGTTCCAATGAACTTGTGATGAAAAGAACTATTAGCACCCAAAGAGAGGACTGTGGGAACTGAATGTGGATCACAAGACAGTATTTTTACTCTTTTTATTGTTATTTGCTTGCATTTTGTTTTCTTTCTCATTTTTTTCCTTTTTGATGTGATTTTTGTGGAAATGCAGCATATTTGTGGAAATATGTATAGAATTGCACATGTTTAACATATATTAAATTACTTGCCATCTAGGGGAGGGAGTGGGGAGAAGAGAGGGAAAAAATTTGGAACATGAGTTTTTGCAAGAGTGAATGTTGAAAATTATCCACGCATATATTTTAATTGAAAGTAATTGAAAGTTTTAATTGAAAAAGAAAAAAGAAAAGTACTAAATAAATGTCAGTTACTAATTTTATGTAGTGAATACTTATTTTATTCTCTCTGTTATTTTGCAAACTCCATGAGAAACTAAAAAGCCCATTCAGTGCCATTTCTCCAGTCTTTGGAGTAGAATAGTACTAGGCTAGAATTATATGTATCTGCCCCTCCAAACATTGTTGGGAGAATACCAGGCCTGAAATCTGGAAAATCTGGGTTCAAAGCTGTTCCAGACACTCACTGACTGTTAAACTTCTGGCAAGTTGTTTAATCTCTGTTTTCCTAAGTTTCTTCATCTGTAAAATGGGGGAAATAATAGCATCTACTTCCCAGGATTGTTGTGAAAATCAAGCAAGATAATAATTGTGAAACACTTGTACTATATAAACTTTAGCTATTATTATCATTATTAATTATTACTGTAAAATATCTCATCTCAAACCAAATGAAAGGTTTTCATTTTCCCCACAGGGAAATTTCTCTAAAGCTCCAGGAAGGAAAGCTGGAAATAAGTAACAAGTTGAAGTTCTGAAGTTTGTTCCTCTCTCTCTCTCTTTCTCTCTGTGTGTGTCTGAAGCTGATTCAAATTACTATTGAAGAAAACATAAAAAATACCTTTTCTTTCATAAGCTCTCAGATCAATTCATTGACCATTCAAAACATTTTCTTCTCCAATTAGGAGTCTCCTGTAAAAACTTTAAGCTTGTCTAGAAATCCAGATTATATCAGATTAGAAATCCAAGAATTAGAGAAGTAAATTATTGGCCCACCATCACATAGCTCGTATAAACAGAGCTAGAATTAGAAACCTGGTCTTTGGGTTCTTTCAAGGTCAATGCTGTTTCAAAGTCATAGATTGCAGATTCCTAAATTAAAACCTTCCCCTCCCCACTTTCTCCTTCCACAAACCATGGCACTATGACTTCTATTGAATCAGGGGAAATGTTTTCTTGTAATACAGGGTTGAAGGACCAAATGTATTGTCTCTCACTTCTGTGAGGTTATACCTAGTTTGGTTTAAATGAAATGATAATTAAATTCAACTGTCATTTATTAAGTGTTTAGTTTATGCTATATTCTGGTCCATGTGATGGGTGATGCTGCATGTGTGAGATCTGCAGTGGGGATCTAATGAAGAGTGGTAATGGTGAACTGGTACAACCATAAGAACATCAGAGTCCCAACACAGATGATGTCACCTCTAGGATAGCTGTAGATTTCATTTCCTGATGTGAAGTGTTGAAGATAAGCAGGAACAGCTTCAGGAATATCGGGGCTTCTGCATGGACACTTCTGATAGAGTCACCAATTCTTCATTCAGCATCGGGGTCATCTATAGTAAAATGATTAAGAGATCATAATAAGCTTCTTGTACATAGACTATTTTAGGATCTAAGTTGATACCAAGACTTATCTTATACCTGTCAAATTGGCTAAGATGACAGGAAAAAAATAATGATAAATATTGGAGGGGATATAGGAAAACTGAGACACTAGTACATTATTAATGAAGTTGTGCACTGATCCAGTCATTCTGAAGAACAATTTGGAACTATACTATAACATTGCATCCAGTTATTAAGTGCTTTCTAGTGCCTGGCACTGTGCTAAATGCTTTATTTCTTTTTTTTTTTAATAACTTTTTATTGACAGAACCCATGCCAGTGTAATTTTTTACAACATTATCCCTTGCACTCACTTCTGTTCCGATTTTCCCCTCCCTCTCTCCACCCCCTCCCCCAGATGGCAAGCAGTCTTATACATGTTAAATAGGTTACAGTATATCCTAGATACAATATATATGTGTAGAACTGAACAGTTCTCTTCTTGCACAGGGAGAATTGAATTCAGAAGGTATAAATAACCCGGGAAGAAAAACAAAAATGCAAGCAGTTTATATTCATTTCCCAGTGTTCTTTCTTTGGGTGTAACTGCTACTGTCCATCCTTGATCATTGAAACTGAGTTAGATCTCTTTGTCGAAGAAATCCACTTCCATCAGAATACATCCTCATACGGTATCGTTGTTGAGGTACATAATGATCTCCTGGTTCTGCTCATTTCATTTAGCATCAGTTCATGTAAATCTCACATTGCATACATCTTTATCCAACAGTGTCACTCCTGGGTTTGTATCCTAAAGAGTTCCTAAAAGAAAGAAAAGAGTCCAAATGTGCAAAAATATTTGTAGCAATCTTTTTGTAGTGGCAAGAAATTGGAAATTGAGTGCCCATCAATTGGGGAATGGATACATAAGTTATGATATATGAATGTAATGGAATATTATTGTTCTATAAGAAATGATGAGCAGGCTGATTTCAGAAAAGCCTAGAAAGACTTACATAAACTAATGCTGAGGTTAGTGAGCAGAACCAGGAAAGCATTATATACAATAACAGAAAGATTTTGGTAGACTTAGCTTTTCTTAGTAATGTGGTGATCGAAGACAATTCCAATGGAGTAGGTGGAAAATGCTATCTGCATCCGGGAAGACTGATGTGTATTAAAGCATAATATTTTCATCTTTTTGCTTGTTTGTTTGTTTGCTTTTTTTCCTCATGTTTTTTCCCTTTTGTTCTGATTTTTCTTTTACAACATGACTAATATGGAAATATGTTTAGAATAATTGTACATGTATTGCCTATATTAATTTGCTTGCTGTCTTGGGGGGGAAGTAAAATCACAGGAGAGAGAAAATATTTGGAACTCAAAATGTTACAAAAATGACTGTTGAAAACTATTTTTACATGTAATTGGAAAAATAAAATACTATTTTCAAAAAAAATTTTTTTAAAAGAAGTGATGAGCAATTTAATTTCAGAAAAGCCTGTAAAGACTTATATGAACTGATACTGAAAGAAGTGAGTAGGATCAGAAGAACATTAAATACAGTAACAGCAAGGTTATGTAATGATCAACTATGATAGTCTTAGCTTTTCTCAGCAATGTGGTGATTCAAGACAATTCCAAGACAATAAATGGAAAATGTCATCCATGTGCAAAGAGAGAATTATGAGATGAATATGGATTGAAGCACACTATATTCATTTTGCTGTTTTGGGGAATAAGGGGATAAGAGAGAAGAAAAAAATTGGAACTCAAAATGTTACAAAAATGAATGTTAAGATATAGTAAGCAACTCTGGATGAAAGATCATTGCATGATATTGTGCCTCAGTAACAGCTAGGCCCCAATAAGAACTGTATTTCAAAAATTCTGTAGAGAATTAGAGCTCCAGAAGCCCATCAATGCTTATTCTGGCCACTCCTTCATGTCTTTAAAGGTCTTTACCCAACCTGGTCTTCATGAGCTGAGAACAAGAGCCTCCAGAAACATGAGATTTGAAGGGTCAAAGGGAAAGATTGCTAAACTGTCTGCTTTACATCTTCCAGGGTTTTACCCTGGACTAGGCCCCACTTGAAATACATTGATTTGTAGGTAACTTGATAAATGATATCCATTAGGATATCCAAATGGGGGGGGTGGGGGAGGGGAGGGTGTAAGTTTTCCAGAATCTAGAGTCCAAAAAAGTGTCCAGGCTTCCTTCTTAGATCATAGAAAAGCAAGTCTCAGCAATTTATTCTAGACTGTGCCTTGAAGTTCTTGGCTTCGGGTGAGATGGGGAGGGAGAGGAGTAGGAGGAGAGAGGGAGAGGAGGAAATCCACTATATTCCCTAAAACTTGACTGAGCAGACTAGACTCAGGATTTTCTTAGGGCTTATTTCTCAACCATTATCTCTCATATGAGCCATCATCTGATCTAGGACCTTAACCACTGTGATCTTAGATGGTCTGGTCAATATCATGTCATCAATATACCAATATATATACCAATTCCACAAGAAGGCAAACCTCTTTCAAGTCTCTATCCACTTTATGTAACAATATAAAGGAGCAGCTAGGTGGCATAGTGGATAGGGTACTGAACCTAGGGTCAGCAAGATTCACCTTAGAACAAAAAGTCAAGAATATCAAAGGAACTAATAGAAAAAAATGTAAAGGAAGAGACTTAATAGTACCAGATCTTAAAACTTTATCATAAGGCTATAAATATCAAAGCTATGTAGTATTTGCTAAGAAACAAAAAGTTAGATCAGTGAAATAGAATAGATGTGCAATTTATAGCATCAAATAAATATATAGTAACATATTTGACAAGTGTAAAGACTTAATTTAAGGGAATAAGAATTCATTATTTTGTAAAAATTGTTGGGAGAACTGGAAAGCAATTTGGCAGAAATTGGGTATAGACCCATTTTACCATTTACCAAGATAAGATCAAAATGTATTCATAACCTAGATATTAAAAATTTTGCCAAAAAAAAGTGAAGAAGGGGGAATATATTATCTATCAGATTTATGGATAGGGGAACAATTTATGAATAAATTTATGAATAAAAAGCGATAGAGAGTAATATGAGGTATAAAATGGATAATTTTCTGTTACATTAAATTAAAAAGGTTTTGTACAAATAAAACAAATGTAGCCAAGAAGAGAAGGAAAGAAGAAAATTGGAAGAGAGGAGATTTTATAGACAGATTCTCAGATAAAGGTCTTTTATTTCAAATACTCAGTGAAATCTAAACGAATATGATATTCATTAATTGATAAGTAGTCAAAGGATATTAACAGGCAATTTTCCAATGAAGAAGTAAAAATCTTTTTTAAAAATGTTCTACAATTTGGAACCATGCAGCTATTAAACTGTGGATAATCTTTGATCCAGCAATGTCTCTACTGGTCTGTATCCCAAAGAGATCATAAAAAAAGGGAAAGGGACCCATAAGTGCAAAAATGTTTGTAGCAGCCCCCCATTTTTTTTAATTAAAGCTTTTTATTTTCAAAATATATGCATAGATAATTTTTCAACATTAACCCTTGCAAAACCTTGTGTTCCAGGTCCCCCACCCCCAATTCCTTCCCTCAGATGGCAAGTAATCCAATATATGTTAAACATGGTAAAATATACGTTGAATACAATATATGCATACATGTTTTCACAACTATCATGTTGCACAAGAAAAACCACATCAAAAAGAAAAAAAAATGAGAAAGAAAACAAAATGCAAGCAAACAACCAAAAGAGTGAAAATGCTATGTTGTGATGCACACTCAGTCTCCTGTCTCTCTGGGTTCAGATGGCTCCTTTCATCACAAGACCATAGGAACTGGCCTGAATCACCTGACTGTTGAAAAGATCCTCATTCATCAGAATTGATTATTGCCACTAATGTTAAGAAACTGGAAACTGAGTGGATGCTCATCAATTGGAGAATGGCTGAATAAATTATGGTATGTGAATGTTATGGAATATTATTGTTCTATAAGAAATGATCAACAGGATGATTTCAGAGAGGCCTGGAGAGACTTACATGAACTGATGCTAAGTGAAGTGAGCAGAACCAGGAGAACATTTGTTGACAGCAACAACACAATTATATGATAATCAATTCTGATGGATGTGGCTCTTTTCAACAGTGAAGTGATTCAGGCTAATTCCAATGATTTTGTGATGAAGGGAGCCATCTGAACCCAGAGAGATGACTGTGGAGACTAAGTGTGGATAACAACATGGTATTTTTATTTTTTTGTTGTTGTTTGTTTGCATTTTGTTTTCTTTCTCATTTTTTCCTTTTTTATCTGATTTTTTTTTGTGTGTGTGCAGCATGATAATTGTGGAAATATGTATAGAAGAATTGCACATATTTAATATATATTGGATTACTTGTCATTTAGGGGAGGAAGTGGAAGGAAGAAAAGGGAAAAGATTTGGAACACAAGGTTTTACAAGGGTGAATGCTGAAAATTAACTATGCATATGTTTTGAAAATTAAAAAAAAACTTTAATAAAAATGTTCTAAATCATTATTGATTAGAGAAATACAAATTAAAATAAATTAAAACAAATCTGAGAGATCATTTTACATCTGTCAGATTGGCTAAAATAATTGAAGGTAAAATGACAAATGTTGGAGGGAATATGAAAAAATTGGATCACTAATTCAGGGTTGATGGAACTATGAACCATTTTTGAGAGCAATTTGGAACTATGCCCAAAGAATTATTAAACCACCTATACACTTTGACCCAAAAATATCACTACTGGGGCTTTCCCTCAAGATGATTGAGGAAAAGGAAAAGAACCTATATGTTCTGAAATATTTATAGCAGCTCTCTTTGTGGCAGCAAAGAACTGGAAATTGCAGGAATGCCCATCAATTGGGGAATGGCTGAACAAATTATAGTTTGTGACAGAATGCTACTGTGTTATAAGAAATGATGAGCTCAGTGATCTTAAAAAAACATAGGTATACAGGAGATCATTATACACTTCGACAACGATATTGTATGAGGACATATTTTGATGGAAGTGGATTTCTTTGACAAAGAGACCTGAGTTTCAATTGATAAATGATGGACAAAAGCACCTACACCCAAAGAAAGAACACTGGGAAACGAAGGTGAACTATCTGCATTTTTGTTTTTCTTCCTGGGTTATTTGTACCTTCTGAATCCAATTCTCCCTATGCAACAAGAGAACTGTTTGGTTCTGCAAACATATATTGTATCTAGGATATACTGCAACATATCCAACAGATAAAGGACTGCTTGCCATTTAGGGGAGGGGGTGGAGGGAGGGAAAGAAAAAAAAATCGGAACAGAAACGAGTGTCAATATAAAGTAATTATTAAATAAAAATTAAAAAAAATAGGTATAGATGCATGAAATAATAAAGAACAAAATGAGTAAAAGAGAACATTGCATATATCTATAATGTTTTTAAAACATTATTTTAATTATAAATACCCAAATTAACTAAGGACATATGAAGGAAGATGCTATCTGAAGCCAAAGAACTGATGTATGAATAAAATGTTTTAAAATAGTTATGTGTACACACACACATATATATGTTTTTGTGCATGATGGTAGCCATTTCTAGGGCAGGGAGGAGGAGGGAAAAAAAGAAAAAAGAGAAAATCATGTGATAATTTTGCTATATATTTAAAAGCAATAACAAGTTGTACCTAATAGATTTTCCATTTTATGTACAATCATCCCTTCCCCGCCCCAATTCTACTATATTTTGGAAATGTTTGTTTTATTGCTTAAGTTCAGAATAAAATAAATAAATTTTTAAAAAAGACTCATCATCTCTGTGAATTCAAATTTAGTCTCAGACATTAACTTGCCATATGACTCTGGGAAAGTCTCTTAGCATTGTTTTCTTCAATTTTTACATTTTTAAAATGAGTTAGAGAAGGAAGCATTCCAGTTTCTCTGCCAAGAAAACCATAAATGAAAAGTTGAACATGACTGAAATGACCGAACAATGAGTTTAGCTAGTCCTAGGGAAGGATGGTAAAAATATATTGAACTCCTTCCCATGTAAAAGCAATATTCCTGACTAGTTTCAGCCATAGAAATGGAGAAACAAGTACTGGCAAGATTGATGACTCCATATCACTCAAACTGGATCTGGACTATCTAGTCGACAACATTGGAGAGATCAGGAACACCTTTAAAGATAATTGATAAAGATACTTATCTTTAAGTATATTTACTTCAATCAACTCCCTGTGGTCAATTGTAACTTGCTAGGCATCACCTGCTTTCCTCACAGTCACAATGTTATTGTAAAGGGATCTGGAATAACAAAAACTCCTCTTTCCTTCATCTCTATAACTACAAGAGGAATATCGTTCATACTCCCTCCTGGGATCCCAATATTGTATGGTAATTAACTAAGTTGCTCAGGTAACCAGTTTTCTTTTCTTTTTTATTAAACATATGCATGGATAATTTTTCAATATTGACCCTTGCAAAACCTTGTGTTCCAAATTTTCCCCTTCCTTCCTCCCACCCTCACCTCTAGATGGCAAGTAATCCAATATATTAAGCATGTTAAAAAATGTTAAATCCAATATATGTATACATATTTATACAAATCATAGTGCTGTGTAAGAAAAGTCAGATCAAAAAGGGGAATAAATGAGAAAGAAAACAAAATGCCAGCAAACAACAACAACAACAAAAAAAAGAGTGAAAATTCTATGTTGTGTTCCACACTCAGTTCCCACAGGCTTCTCTCTGGGTATAGATGGCTCTCTTCATTACTGAACAATTAGAACTGGTTTGAATCATTTCACTGTTGAAGAGAGCCATGTCCATCAGAATTGATTGTTGTATAATCTTATTGTCGCCACATATAATGATCTCCTGGTTCTGTTCATTTCACTTAGCATCAGTTCATGCAAATCTTTCCAGGCCTCTCTGAAATCATCTTGCTGATCATTTCTTATAGAACAATAATATTCATATACCATAACTTATTCAGCCATCCTCCAATTATGGGCAACCATTCATTTGGCCCTACCCACAGTTACATGTCTCGAGGTTACTGAATAGGAGCACACAAATCATAAACCCATAGTACCCCTTCCCACCATGGTCTGCCCTCTGTGGCCTCCCATGATTTATATAAATGGAGCAGGGCTTTGAATGATACTTTTGACTTTTGACTTTTTGTCCTGAGGGGGCCCCAAAACTTTGGTGCTTAATTTCCCAGTTTTGTTTTACAAGCAAAGTGAACTCTCCTTCTGGCCATCCTCTTTGTTCAGGTTTAATGTTGGACAAAATTAATTAATGGGCAAACAAATCTTTGAACATTTAATAAAGGAGGAAGTGAAATTCTTTGCTCTAAAACTGTGAGAATACACAGTGAAAATCCAGCAATGCTAACCATTCTGGATGCACTCCCTCTTCTCCAGTATTACTTGTGGACTGGCTGAACAAGCTGTAGTATATAGATGTGATGCAATACTATTGTGCTATCAGAAATGAGCAGAATGCTTTCAGTAAAACCTGGGAAAATTTGTATGAATTGTTACAAAGTGAAATCAGGAGAACATTGTATATACTAGCAGCAACATTGTGTGATGTTCAACTCTTAATTATTTAGCCATCTTCCACAATACAGTGATCCAAGACGATTCCAAAAAACTTATGATGAAAAATAATATCCATTTCCAGAGAAAGAACTGAAGGAGTAGATTGAAGCATATTTTTCATTAAACTTAATTATTCTTGAATTTTTCTAGTCTGTATTTTGTTTTGCAATGTGACTAATGATTGCACATGCATAATCTATATCAAATTGCTTGTTTTCTCAAGGAGTAGATGGGGAAGGAGAGAGGAAGAGAATTTGGAACTCAAAAATTTTAAAAATAAATGTTAAAAATTTTATATTTACATGTAATTGGGAAAAAATAAAAATAAACAACACAAACAAAAAATAAAGGAAAGCCATTTGGTCAGTCAGTTATAAGAGTAGCCAGTCATCTAAGTATAACAACTTCCATTGTTTCAGATACTCACCAAGGCTGATAGGCATGGAATCCAAGTGGATTGGTTTTTTTTTTTTATTGACTATAGGTCAGGAAACTGTATTAAAGTAAGTGGAGCCAATCAGGTTTCCTAGGAGAGGACATTTCACCAAGAAGGCCTTGGGAAGTTGGTGCCAAAGGAAGTTAACTGGATGTTGTGTATGAGGAAAAAGGCTATATCAGGGTAAGGGAAGTTGAGTCAAGAAACTGCTGTTCTACTAATACATTGTTGGTGGAATTGTGAATATATCCAGCCATTCTGGAGAGCAATTTGGAACTATGCTCAAAAAGTTATCAAAATTGTGCATACCCTTTGACCCAGCAGTGTTACTACTGGGCTTATATCCCAAAGAGATCTTAAAGAAGGGAAAGGGATCTGTATGTGCAAGAATGTTTGTGGCAGCCCTCTTTGTAGTGGCCAGAAACTGGAAACTGAGTAGATGCCCATCAATTGGAGAATGGCTGAATAAATTGTGATATGAATAATATGGAATATTATTGTTTGATAAGAAATGACCAACAGGATGATTTCAGAAAGGCCTGGAGAGACTTAACAAACTGATGCTGAATGAAATGAGCAGGACCAAGAGATCATTATATACTTCAACAACAATACTATATGATTATCAATTCTGATGGACCTGGCCATCTTCAGCAATGAGATGAACCAAATCAATTCCAATGGAGCAGTAATGAACTGAACCAGCTACGCCCAATGAAAGAACTCTGGGAGATGACTAAGAACCATTACATCAAATTCCCAATCCCTATATTTTTGCCCACCTGCATTTTTGATTTCCTTCATAGGCTAACTATACAATATTTCAGAGTCCGATTCTTTTTGTACAGCAAAATAACGGTTTGGACATGTATACTTATTTTGTATTTAATTTATCCCCTAATATATTTAACATGTATTGGTCACCCTGCCATCCAGGGGAGGGAGTGGAGGGAAGGAGGGGAAAGATTGGAACAAAAGGTTTGGTAATTGTCAATGCTGTAAAATTACCCATGCATATAACTTGTAAATAAAAAGCTATTAAAAAAAAAAAAAAGAAACTGCTGTCCTAATACAACCTTTATTTCACAACTCCAAACTGAGTTTTCTCATAAATTAGTATTTGTTTTTTGACTATATTCAATATCTTCCCTGGCCTCATGTGTTTGGATTTATTGTGGATAAATTGGATTTATTTATTTATCACCCAGGATATCTTCTGGGAACATCAGAATATAGCTTATGTATAGGTTTTGATAGGTCTAGGTAAAGCGCTCCCACCTACTGTGCAAATTCTCAAACTAACAATGCATATTAGAGATAGCACAATCTTTATTTAACCAAAAAAAGAATACAAAACCCCCCAAGACAATTAGTTTTTCCTCTGCAGGTCCTAATTCCTTAGAAAACAGTATATAAAACAATGATAAATGCTGGAGGGGACATGGGGAAACTGGGACACTAATGCATTGTTGGTGGAATTGTGAAATAGTCCAATCATTCTGGAGAACAATTTGGAACTATGTCCAAAGGGCTATAAAACTGTACATATCCTTTCACTCAGCAATGCTACCACTGGATCTGTTGGAATCTTTACAAACTGCTAACTCATTAGAACCTGAAACAAGGTACTAAGTAGAACTAATTGATACAATGCTTGTGTTCACACCTTTATTCATTGGAGTTCACAAGTATGGGAGATTCACAAAGTAAACTTTGTAACTTTGTGAATTCATACTTCCCTTGGATGTGCCTCCAGAAGGAGGAGTCAACCTTTGGGAAATCATATATAAAGAGGCTTTTACTTCGGGTTAGAGAGCCAGAAGCCCTTTCTCCGAGGAGAGAGATTCATTCCATTTTCCACTTGGTTGGCTGGTGACAGAAGGGAGTTCAGCTGAATTAAATGCACGCTGGGACAGACGCAGAGCACTCTAGGAGATTGAGAGCCAGAAGCCCTCTCTCCGAGGCAAGAGAGATCCATTCCATTTTCCACTTGGCTGGCTGGGCTGAAGGACAAACCTTTGGATTTGGAGACATTTGGAGGGAGCTCTTGGAACCAAGCAGAGAGATAGGTCTCTAAGCTAACCGGGCTATATTGGAGGCAATAAAAGATCTAAATTTTTATCACCTGGCTGCATTTTGGGTGATTATTTACTCTTAACTAATACTAAGACTGCCTCCAGAAAACCTCCCCAAGAAACATGCTTTCTCCCAGAGAGAACCATCTATATATTATATATTATAAAGAAGAAGAACCCAACAGGATCTGTATCTCAAGGAAATCATAAAGGAGAGAAAAGGACCCACATGTGCAAAAATGTTTGTAACAGCTCTTTTTGTGGTAGCAAAAAATTAGAAAATTAGGGGAATTATCAATTGGGGAATGGCTGAATAAACTATGGTATATGAAAGTAATGAAATATTATTATTCTATAAATAAGTGATGAACAAGCTGATTTTAGAAAGGTCTGGAAAGATTTGCATGAACTGATACTGAGTGAAACAAGCAGAGCCAGAGATTGGTTGTTCTCAGGGATTCAGTGATCCAAGGCAATCCCAATAAACTTTTCATAGAAAATTCAATTTTTTAAAAAAGAAAAAAAATATGGTATAAGAAATCTATAGTAACAGAGCAGTTCAAGATTGCTCTAGATTAGAGGTTCTTAACTTTGCCGATTCATGGATCCCTTGGGCAGTCTGATAAAGGCATTCTCAGAATAATGTTTTTGAAATAACTGAAGGAAATATAAAATTTAATTTAGAGTTTAACAAAAAAAAATGTACTTTTTTTTCATTCAAGTTTATGTATCCCCTGTAAATCATGGACCCCTTGGAGGTTTCTACCTGCTTTGGAAAAACAAAATTAAACAGTTGAGAGATAATCCTTTATTCTAGGATGGTGCTCAATTCCCCCAAAACATATATTCAATGCTTTAAGTTTATGGTGCTACTCTAAGTTTGGGGTTTCTCTGGAAGGAAATATTTCACTTCAGGGGTGCAATGTGCTTTCTAGAGCCCCCAAATTGGGGTGCCAAAATATACTATGCTTTCTAGAGCTGTCACACTGGGTGTCAAAATATACCATCTAGACTAGCTCTCTGAAGGATCTCCAGACCAACCTGAGTCCTTGGTCTTAATGGAGGAGTGATGAAGTAGGGGACCCATGAGGATTGTCAAAGATGGAGTCTATTTATTTCAAGTCCTCTCGGCCTCTAAATACCTTAGTACAATTACACCACTACAGCACACTTAGCATGGCTAACTGTAGAACCATTACATCACCACATCTCTACAATATACTGCGCAAGTGCTAACTATAAGCATCCTGCTATTGATATATAAATGCCTTTTTTACTGTAAATATTCCTTGCTTCTAGTAGAACACTCTCCTTGACTTCTCAGGAAGGGTGAGATGCCCCAAGGGGAGATGGGGAGCCAAGCTAGACATTGTCAGTAGATTCCCTCTGAGCTGAAGGATATTATATCTCACCCAGAGTTCCCCCACTATCTTGTGGCTCTCTATGGGGTGGGGGTGAGGAGCTTTAGGGAAAATTCCCTTTCAAGAAGATCTGCACAGTCCAAAGTGATGTACAAAGCCAAGATGGTAAAGTTAAGCCAGAATGCTGTTTGAGCTCTCCCAGACTCCCTTGAAAATCCCAAGTCTCTGAACAGTTTGGAATCATAGAGCCTATCTATCAGAATGAAGAGACAGAATGAAACTCAAGCTCAAGATAGATTGAAAAGACTTCAAGAAAGGTAAGTCTTCATGAAGTGAAAAGGGTGGGCAGCCCAGCTTAGATGGTGTCCAGGAAAGTTAGTGAGATCTTAATCATAGTAGATCAGTAACTGAGAGCCTCTGTCCTGAGTCATGAAATAAGAAAAAAGAAATAATGAAAGAAATGAGCAAGAAACAGAAAGTAACCTTAACCATGGAAAGCTACTATGGTAACAGGGAAGACCAAAACACCAACTCGGAAAAGGATAAAAAGCCCATGTTCAAAATCTCGAAAAGGGATGTGAACTGGTCTTAAGCCCAAAGAACCTTCTTAGAAGAGCTTATAAAGGATTTTAAAAATCAAATAAGAGAGGTACAAAAAAAATTGAGGAAAGAAATGAAAGGTATGCAAGAAAAAGTCAACAGCTTAAAAAAGAAAAACAATTCTTTAAAAAATGTAATTGGTCAAATGCAAAAAAAAAAAAAAAGTCCACTGAAGAAATCAATTTCTTAAAAATTACAATTGGCCAAATGTAAAAACAAATCCACTGGAGAAAAAATACTTTTAAAAGTAGACTTGATCAAATGGAATCTGATTATAAAAACTATCTGAAGAAAATCATACATTAAAAATTGGAATTGGGCAGATGGAAGTTAATGACTATGAGACATCAAGAACCAATCAAACAAACTAAAAATGGAAGAAAATATAAAATTCCTCATTGGAAAAACAATTGACCTGGGAAATAGATCCAGGACTATTGAAATACTTGAAGGTCACAATCCTCCCCCCCCTCCAAAAAAAAAAGCCTGGACAGCATTCCATAAGAGATCATCAAGGAAAACTGCCTTGATATACTAGAACCAGAAGGCAAAATGGTCATTGAACGAATCCATCGATCACCTCCTGAAAAATATATCACAAGGAAAACTTCAATAAATATTGTTGCAAAATTTCAGAACTGTAATCTCAAAGAAAAACAGTGCTACAGACCTCCAGAAAAAAAAATAGTTCCAAATATTGAGGAGCCACAGTCAGGATTACCTAGGATTTGTCAGCTTCTTCAATAAAAGATCAGAAGATCTGGAATATCATATTCCAGAATGCAAAGGACCTGGGATTACAACCAAGAACTAACTACCCAATAAACTGGGCATCATCTTTCAGGAGGAGAAAATGGATCTTTAATGAAGTAGGGGACTTGCAATCATTTCAATTTGAAAGACCAGAACTAAACAGAAAATTTGATCTACAAATACAAGTCTTAAAAAGAAGCATAGAAAGATAAACAGGAAAGAAAAAATATTACTTAAAGGTTAAATTGTTTATATCCACATATGGGAAGATGATACTTTGTAATACTTAAGAATTGTAAGGGGCATACAAAGACAGAAAGTGTGGGTATAAGTTGACTCTGATATAATGATATTAAAGATCTGCACAGTCCAAGTAACTCTAAGGTAACAGCTTTAGAAAAAAAAAATCCTTGTTCTATCACATAGTATGTGTATCACAAACTTCTCTTGCTTGTTTATTTTTTCTTTTTGCCAAGGCAATTGGGGTTGAGTTGCCCAGGATCACAAGTATCTAGAGCTGCATTTGATTCTAGAGCCAATACTCTATCCACTGTTCCACTGAGATGACTCAGTGTCTTGCTTTTCTTAGAACTATAGATATGGCTGCTTTTTTCCTCTTCTTCCCATGAGGCTCAATACACTAACTTCTTTTCTTTTTTCTTTTTTAAAATAGCTTTTTATTTTCAAAATATCTGAAAAGATAGTTGTTGTTTTTTTCACAGTGTCTTCCAAAACTTTTTCCAAATTTATTTTAGGGTATCCCACTCTTTCATCTTTAAATTTTTTTTTTATTATTGTAACAACAATTCTCAACAGACAGATATTTCAATATACTAAGGATGAGTAAAAGTGTTGTATATGAAACAATGAACAGTCTTAGTGGTGTATTAATGTATTAAAATATGTAACATACCTATTTATATATGTATGCACACATATGCACATAAAATTTAACAAAAGAGCAATAAAATTGCTCTAATTTATGTACTTAACACTCCTTTTTATTTTCTTCTGTGCAATTAAAAATGTTTTATTGATGTTCAAATATCAGCAATTTCCTCTTCTCTTTATCCTCAATTAAAACGAAAAGATAGTTTTCAATATTAACCCTTGCAAAACCTCATGTTCCAAATTTTTCTCCCTTCCTTCCTCCCACCTTCTCCCCTAGACAGCAAGCAATACAATATATGTTAAACAGTGCAATCCTTCTATACATATTTGCATTTTTATCATACTGCACAAGAAAAATCAGATAAAAAAAATGAGAAAAAAAACAAGCAAACAATAACAAAACAGGTGAAAGTGCTATGCTGTGCTCTACATTCAGTTCCCATAGTCCTCTTTCTGAATGCAGATAGCTCTCTTCATTACAAGTCCCTTGGAATTGACTTGAATCATCTCATTGTTGAAAAGAACCACATCTACCAGAGTTAGAATTGTCATGAATCACCTTCTTATTAAAAGGAGCCATGTCCATCAAAGTTGATCATCACATGATTTTGTTGTTGCTGTGTACAATGTCCTCTTAATTCTACTTACTTCACTTAGTATCAGTGCATATAAGTCTCTCCAGACCTTTCTGAAATCATACTGCTCATCATTTCTTATAGAACAGTAATATTCCATAATATTCATGTACCATAACTTATTCAACCATTCCCCAACTTATGGATATCCACTCAGTTTCCAGTTCCTTGCCACCACAAAAAGGGCTGTTAAAAACATTTTTGCACATATGCATCCCTTTCCCTTTTTTATGATCTCTTTGGGATATAGCCCAGTAGAGACACTGCTGGATCAAAGGGTATGCACAGAATAACTTCTTTTCTTTCCTAGAGACTGACTCTAGGAACTCAATGTTGTTCTTTACTTCCCATGCCCTGCCAAACTAGGTTTAGGATTTGTCATTGCTTCATTGCTACCTCTAACTGCTACCCTCCCTGGGCCCAAGCACTTTCCAGAGGAGAGTTTATTTAGATAGACTGGTTTCCCCTCCCTCAGGAATCCCCAATTACTGATCACTAGTCTGGTCCATTATTTCTCTGGATTTCTGATCTCTTTCTGCCAGTTCCGTCTTCTTTGTTTTATAAGTCTTTCAAAGTCAAGAATCCAACTCAGCTTTAGACTAGACAGAACTCAGTAAAACATTCTTAATGAAATGGCAAGAAGTCAATAAGTATATAACCATTAAGAAGTTATTGTTATATTTAACATATATAGAACTGCTTGCCATCTAGGGGAGAGGATGGAGAGAGGGAGGGGAAAAATCAGAACAGAAGTGAGTGCAAGGGATAATGTTGTAAAAAATTACCCTGGCATGGGTTCTGTCAATAAAAAGTTATTATTAAAAAAAAAAAAGAACAATCACTTGTAAATAATAATAATAATAAGAAGTTATTGTTAATATTCTCAGCTCGATGCCCATCCCTTCCATTAGAAGTTGTCTTTAATGTCTAAGAGAGGATGCAGGGGGAAAAGGAAGGGATAAAAATTTTGGAACACAAGGTTTTGCAAGTGTAAATATTGAAAACTATCTAGCATATATTTTGAAAATAAAAAGCTAAAAAAAAAACAAAACATTTTTTTTAAAAAGTTGTCTTTTAAGACCAGAAAAACAGCCCCATCTTTAACATTATGAAATTGACCAGGCTACTATTAGCCACATCCCCCAACACACACACAATTCAAAAGAAAGAGAGCATTCTGATCATTCTGATCTGAGGTGTGTTAATGAATTGTAGACACTTTCAGTGAGAGTATTCTCTCAGGCCACTTTGTAAGCATCTGGAAAAAAAGATGACAAATGCCATCTTCTGGAGATCGATGGGACTGCAGAAAACAGGAAGAGAATTAAGCCCCAGCACTGCCAACTGCTGAGGAAATAGAGGAGAGGCTCTGGAGAACATCAAATATCAAGAAAGACTTGCAAAAGAACTACTAATTGAAGGGAAGCACAGGCACCAGAGAACAGAATATGATGAAAAGAAATGATCTTGGATGCTTGGAGAGGGCTGCACAGGAAAGGGCAATAAGGGAGGGAAGATGGAGTCAGGATGACAGAGTGAGAGGTAGCATTTCTGTCTTAGCTCCTCTACCACAACTGAGGAAGTACCAGACTGAATTCTCATGGGAAAAGCCAAAAAAGTGGCAATGAGTAATTGTTTAATGTATATCAGCTTAGAAAGATAGAAATATCTATAGATGCTAGGGCCAGGACTGGCTAGGAGTTTCATGGTGGCAGCAGTGAAAAGCATTCCAATGCCCAGAGACAGGAAGGGTTCTGAATTCCAGGGCAGAAAACACCTGGGCAGAAAGAGATTCTAGGGGGCCTTATATCAGCACTAAGAGCAGGAACAGTACCATTTGGCAATACTGTGACCCATTACTCATTCCTGGGTCACAGTTCCAGGATGAAGAAAGGAGATTGCAAGAGAACATAGTTCCCATCTGTTTAAAGAGCAGGAGATTAAGATCGAAAATGAAGCTTTTTAACTCTGAAGTCAAGAACAGAGTAGGGACTCATTTCTAATCTTTAGCATCATACATAAGCCTGTTATGGACTAGACCAGGTCAGGGCACTAAACCAAAGAGAAACATAGGTTCAGTTGCTCTGAATCTACAGAAATTTCCAGTAGGATAACAATGACTAAGTCCAGCAGCAATGTACAGAAACTCAACTGTTCATAAGGCAAGTGACCTAAACCTGGGTCAGGAACTTGCAAAGCTCAGATCAGGAGCACAGAGAAAAGAGTTTTCCTCACATCACTTTGGGAGAACTGAAAATTTGCTTAGCTATGAAAACAGTAGGATATAAAAGGCCAGACACTCAGGCCAGACATTGCCTCAGTCTTTGGAAGGGAACAGAGCTCAATTCCAACAAAAATCCAAAATTATGGAGTAATAATATCACCATAAAAAGTGATAAAAATTTCAAGGCTCAGACACAGAAGATAATGTCTTGAAAACACCTACAAACAAAGCCTCCAAAAAATGCAAATTGGACTCAAACCCAATAAGAATTCCCAGGAAAAAAACTTTTAAAAAGAGCAGAAAAAATGTTTTTTAAAAGCAAATAAGAGTAGTAAAAGATAAATGGAAAAATAACTCTTATACAGGAAAATTATGAAAAAAATAACTTTAAAAGAAGTACAAAATTATATTGAAGAAAATAACTCCTCAAAAAATAGAATTAGCAAAGTGGAAACTAGTGACTCCATGCTCCACCAGTGTTCCATCAAGAAGCAATTTTTTAAAAATCAAAAGACTGAAAAAAATAGAAGAAAATATGAAGTGTCTCATAGGAAAAAACAATTGATCTGAAAAATAGATTGAGGAGTGATAATTTAAGAACCACTGAACTTTTGAATGTCATAATTCAAGAAATTATAAAGGAAAATTGCCCAAATATACTGGGATCAGGGGGCAAAATGAAGATGGAAAGGATCCACTTGTCACCTCCTAAACCAAATTTGGCTAAATTTGGATTTAGCCAAAATCCAGGAACTCTTAGATCAAGTTAAAAATACTACAAGTATACAGATAGAAAGAATTAAAGCATCATGGAGCCACAATCAGGATCACATAAGATTTAGCAGCTACCAGTATAAAGAAATGAAAGACTTGAGATATGATTTTCCAGAAGACAAAGAAGCTAGAATTATAACCAAGAATAACCAATGCAGCTAAACTGAAAATAATCTATAGGGAATTGGGGGAAGAAGGTGGAGGGGAGATTGAGTGTATGTGTGTGTGTGTGTGTGAGGACATATAAAGACATTTAGGACTTTCTAGTATACCTGATGAAAAGAATAGGGTAGAATAGAAAACTTGATGTTCAAATATAAGACTTTAGGGAAACATAAAAAGGTAAACATCATAAGGGATTAAATAATGTTAAACTTTTAACATTCTTATATGAGAAGAGGATACGTATAGTACCTCAGAACTTTATCATAAACAGGAGTCTTAGAGGGAGTCTACCAAGACAGAAAGCTTGGGTATGATTCTATTTTGTTGGGATGATGTCATAAGAATGGAAGGATGAGAAAAGGGGATGCACTGGGAAAAAGGGGAAGGGGAAGGAAAATTGACAGATTTTTCTCACAAATTGGGTATAGAAGAAGAATTTATACAATGAAAAAGAGATTGGGGAGGGAGAAAAACAGGCAACATCAAGCTTACTCTCATCTGAACTAATTCTTAAAAAACAATGCACATGTACACAGCTGAATACAAAAATTTATCATAACTAACAGGGAAATAGGAGGGAAAGATGTTAAAGAAATAGTGGTAAGAAACAAAACAAATTCTTGAAAAAGGGACAAGGTAAAAAAAAGAAAAAAAAGAACAGGATAAGTATAAGATGGAGGAATTGTAAATGTGGATAGGATGAACTCATAACATGGAAGAGAATAGCAGAGACCAAAACTGAAATCAGAATTCAATAATATGTTGTTTACAATAAAATTCAGAATCCATTAATATGGTATTTATAAGAAACAGTCTTGAAATAAAAAGACACACATGGAGTTAAAATAGGATAAATCTTTAATTTTAAAAAATCAGTTGGTCAGATGAACAAAATAGGAAATAAATTCCAAATAGCACTATCTTAGAAAGAGAAATTGAACAATCCATAAATAAGCTCTCTAAGAAGAAAAAAAAAACAGGACCAGATTTATTTGTAAGCAAATATTTAAAGAACAATTAATTCTAATATTACAGGAGTAGCTAGATGGTGCAATAAGATAGAGCACAGGCCCTATTCAAATCCAGCCTTAGATACTTAACATGTCCTAGCTGATCCTGGGCAAGTCACTTAACCCCGATTGCCTCACACACAAAAAAGATTTAATTCTAATACTACATAAACTCTTTGAAAATACAATAGAGAAAAAGGAATTTTACTAAATTCATTCTATAATGCAAATATAATCTTGATACTTAAACTAGTCAAAAGTCAAAGCAGTCCCCCATGTGCAAAAATGTTTGTAGTAGCCCTTTTTATATTGGCAAGGAATTGGAAACTGACTGGATACCCATCAGTTGGGAAATGGTTGAACAAGTTATGACACATTAATGTAATGAAATATTTTTGTTCTATAAGAAATAATCAGCAGGATGATTTCAGAAAGGCCTGGAGAGACTTACATTAACTGATGTTAAGTGAAGTAAGAAAAATCAGGAGAATATTGTAGATAGCAACAGCAAGATATACAATGATCAATTTTGATGGACGAGGCTTTTTTCCACAGCAAGATAATTCAGGCCAATTCCAATGGTCTTGTGGTAAAGAGAGTCGCTTGCATCCTGAGAAAGGACTGAGTGTGGATCACAATATAGCATCTTCACTCTTTTTGTTGTTGTTTGCTTGCATTTTGTTTTCTTTTTTCTTTTTTCCCTTTTTTATCTGATTTTTCTTGTGCACTATGATAATTATAGAAATATGTATAGAATAATCACACATGTTTAACATATATTGGATTACTTGCCATCTAAGGGAGAGGGTTAGGGGAATGGAAGGGAAAAAATGTAACATAAGGTTTTGCAAGGATGAATGTTGAAAATTATCTATGCTTATGTTTTGGGAAAAAAAACCTTTGATAAAAAACCAAATATATAAAAAACTCAAAACAATCAAACAGAAAAAGAAAACTACAGATCAATTTCCTTAATAAATATTGATGCAAAAATTTTAAATAAAATACTAGCAGGGCTAATTTATTAACGATTAAAACTACCAATCCATTATATACAATGACCAGCCTGAATATGTACCAAGAATGTAGAACTAGTTCAATATTAGGAAAATTATGAGTATAATTGATCTTACATAAGAAAAATAATAAAAATTCTTTGATTATTTCAACAGATGTGGAAAAGGCTTTTGGCAAAATACATTCTTGTTTAAAAAATACTAGAAAGTATAGGAATAAATGGAGCTTTCCTTAAAATGATAAATTCTACCTATCTAAAACCAAGAATAAGCATCATCTGTATTGAGAATAAATTTGAAATTATTCCAAGAAGATTGAGATGAAAAAAGTTCATTATCACCATTATTAATTATGTATTTAAAACATTAGCTATAACAATACAAGCAGAAAAAGAAATCAGAAGAATAAGCATAGAAAATGAGGAAATAAAAATATCACTTTTTGCAGATGATATGATGCTTTACTTAGAAAATCTTAGAGAATCAACTAAAAAATTAATCAAAATAATTAACTTCAACAAAGTTGCAGGATATAAAATAAACCTTCACAGTTCACCAATATTTTGGCACATTACTAATAAAACTCAATAGAAAGAGAAAAAGGAATTCTATTTTAAATAACTTTAGACTATAAAATACTTGGAAGTCTACTTACCAACATACCCAAGAGCTATATGAACACAATTACAAAATATTTCATGCAGACAGATCTAAGTAATTTGAAAAGTATTACTTGCTTATAGATAGGCCAAACAATATATAATATAATAAAAATGACAATATTATCTAAATTAATTTATTCAGTTTCATACCAATTAAATTACCAAAGTATTACTTTATAGAACTAGGGAAAAATGATAAAATTAATGTAGAGAAATAAGAGGTCAAGGACCAGGTCTCAAACCATATTACAAACTTTTAATTATTAAAACAATTTAGTACTGGATAAGATATAGAGTGATTGATTAATAGAACAGATTAGATACAAAACAGACAGAAGCAAATGATTATAGTAACTTAACATTTGATAAATCCAAAGATCTCAGCTATTTGGAAAAGAATTCACTATTTGACAAAAAGTGTTGGGAAAACTACAAAGTTGTCTGCCAGAAACTAGGCATAAACCAACATCTGACACAATATGCCAAAATAAGCTCAAAATAGGAACATGATTTAAACATAATAGGAGACACCATAAGCAAACTATTGGACCATGGAAGAAATTGTCTAACATAACCAAATAAGAGAACATTTCACAGGAAGTAAAATTAATAATCTTGATTGCTTAAAAATAAAATTTTTGCATAGACAAAACCAAGGTGGCTAAAATAAGAACAAAGACAGGAAAATGTGTGTGGGGGGAGGGGAGGAGGCATTTTGCAGCAAGTTTTTAAAAGTCTCATTTCTAAAACATATAATGAACTAAACCAAATTTATAAAAATAGAAGCCAAGTCCCACTACGATAAATGCAAGAGATAGGAATAGGTAGTTTTCTGTGAAAAACTATCCATAGTTATGTGGAAAAATTCTCTAAATCATTAACAATCAGGCAAATTAAAACAGTGGTAAGGTACCACATCATACCTACCAAAAATAAAAAATAAAGAAAAATGATAAATGCTGGAGGGAATAGAGGGAAATAATGCACTATTAGTAGAGTTATGAACCAGTTCAATCATTCCACAAAGCAATT
This sequence comes from Antechinus flavipes, assembly GCF_016432865.1. Lineage (NCBI taxonomy): Eukaryota > Metazoa > Chordata > Mammalia > Dasyuromorphia > Dasyuridae > Antechinus > Antechinus flavipes. The sequence continues at coordinate 161,524,902 of NC_067401.1, forward strand.
TAAAACTACCCCCCAAAAGACTATGTGCATATATAGTGCATATATAGTGACATACTGTGCATATGCCTTGAATAAGAAATAAGAATTGGGACTATAGCCCCAGGAGGTCAAGAAAGAGGAAAAGGACCTATGTATACAAAAATATTTATAACAACTCTTTTTGCATTGTCAAAAAATTGGAAACAGAGGATACCCACGGATTGAGGAATGGCTGAACAAGTTATAATATATGAATGTAAAGACATATTATTATGCTGTAAGAAATGATGGAGGGTATTGTTTCAGAAACTGAACTCCTGGTTCTGCTCACTTCATTTTGTATTAATCTATATGTTTACAAAATGAAGTGAGCAGAATTAGGAATTCAGTTTTATTTAGTAATAGCAATATTGTAAAGATACAATGAACTGGAAGAGAGGGAGAAGAGGTTAAATAAGTGAATCTTACTCTCATTGGAATTGGTTCAAATATCAATTGTGAAAAGACTTAGTAATTCTAATAGGCACAATGATATCACAATTCCAGAAGACTTCTGATGAAAAATTCTAAGCTCCAGATAGAGAACTGATGACCTCAGAGTAGAAATTGAAGCATTTTTTCCTCTTTATTTTTCCTTGCTTTTTGAGGGGGAGGCGATGGAGGAGGAGAGAGGAAATTGGAGAATATAGCCAATGCAGAAAATTGTTTTGTATGACTTCATATTTGTAATGGGTTTTGTATTTCTTGCTTTCTTAATTGGTGGGGGAGGAGTTGCAGGAGGTAGAAAATTTAAAACTGAAAATAAAATTGATATTAAAAATAGACAGCTATTCTCAATGATCCAAGACAATCCCAAAGGACTAATGATTAAGCATGTTATCTACCTCCAGAAAAAGAACTATTATTGTTTGAATACAGACTGAAGCATACTATTTTTCACTCTTTCACTTTTTTTCTTTTATTTAAGTCTTCTTGAACAAAATTACTAATATGGAAGTATTTTATATAATTGAAAAAAATAAACTACAAAGAAAAGAGTGGAATAATAATATAAACATTACAGAGCCTTGGAGGAAAGGAGCAAACTCTGGTTCCCTTCTTGAAGGATTCTATCCTGAGCACACAAACACCATATAGGTAGAGGTCTTTAAGATCTTTCAAAAATTGGGAAGAACTCTAGTCTTGTTTGAAAAGAAAGAATTGTGGGAAGAAGACACTAAATAATTGGTTGAAGGGTGTATCTATTGAAATACAATCAAAGATCAGTTCAAATCAATTATACTATCATAACTTATCTTTGAGGATGCTATTTTCATGCTCAGCTCTCCAGTTCCTTCTTTTTGACTTCTTGAATCTTCTCTTCCCATGTTAAAAATATCATACCAATCAAACCACCAAAGAATTACTTCAGAAGCAATACTGTTGAATTTGTAGTTTTTAAAAAAGGTAGATATGAAAACTCTACTCCTGTTAAATATTAATTGGGATGTGTGTTATATAAAATGTTTTATTAGCATATATACCCATCATGTGCTAGGTCTAGTCAATAAAACCCAAAACAGATTAATTTCTGGTTTGGGCAAGTTTTTGATGAATCTCACCTAATAATCAAGTCTGTTTACAAATATCAAATAGAAAAAAAAAAAAAAACCCAAACCTTGGAGGTTTACCGTTGCTAGAATGAATATTTGAACAAGTAAGTATTGTACAAGTGTCCTTTTTGTTATAAACTGTTAATTATGAGTCAAATAGGAAATAACAAATAGGAAAGAACTTAGTTTGGGTTTTGATTAAAGTAATATTTGCTCTTAGAAAAAAATGAATTACTTCATAGAACTCTACATTTCTACTTCTGTAAATTATAAAACTGAAAAAAGTGACAAAATTCATCTGTAGGAACATGAGATCAAGATTTTTTCTTTTTTTTCTTTTCTTTCATTTTCTTTCTTTTTCTTTTCTTCTTTTTCCTTTATTGTTTTCTTTTCTTTTCTTGGTGTTACTTTGAGAGAGGATATATTAAGACAAAGGGAAAGGGAGAAATGGAATGATGCAAATGATCTGCCATAAAAAAAAAAAGGCAAGAAAATTTTTTTTACAATGAACTGGAAGAGAGGGAGAAGAGGTTAAATGAGTGAATCTTACTCTCATTGGAATTGGCTCAAATAGGAAATAACATACATATTCAATAGGGGGTATAGAAATCTATGTTGGTGTTACTTTTTTTGGCTTAATTTTATTTTTCCTCAGGAAATAGGACAAAAATCTATTTCCTTTCCCTCTTATCTCCCCCTCATTGAAAAAGAAAAACAAAACACTTAAGGATAAAACTGGAAGAAATAAAAAAGAAATAAAAATTGTAAAAAGAAAAAGAAAAAATTATAACAAATATGCATAGTCAAGTAAAATAAATTCTTGCACTGGCAATATCCAAAATAAGTCTCATTCTACATGCTGACTCTATCCCTTTTTTTTTGTCAGGAGGTGAGTGGCAAGCTTCATCAACTATCTTCTGAATTAATAATTGGTTATTACATTGATCAAAGTTTTTAAGTCATTTAGTTAAAACTCCTTTTCCAAAGGGAAGAATGAGGGAAATCAGAGAATTCTTTCTCTAAAGTCCCAAAGGCAGGGTATTCAGATAGTTTATTAGAAGGTAGCCCATTGAGATTAGGCTTGACTCTTAAAAGGCTTGGATATGAATCTTTTCTGTTGTAAATAAAACTATTATTAATCTTATTCACCTCTGTATTTGTAACTGCAACTGTAGGACTACCAGATAATAAAGCTTCCAGGTTCCACCTCAGTAAGAACAAAGAACTAGAGTTTTGAGAGAGCCCCACAGTATACAAGATTCTCAAATCAGAAGAGATCCTTGGATAAAGGGCTTTGTCTCTTAGCAAAGAAGTAGTAACTAATATGGAGAAGTAGCTGCATTTCCTATAAAGAATGATGTTGCTCCATTGAAGTTGGCAAGTAAGATGATAGCTAATGGTGAGAAGAAGAAATAAGTAGTACTTTTGGAGATTCTCTTCTGATAAATAAATAAGGTAGTTTCTATTTGTTGACCTAACAGCAACTGTAGACTAGCCCACTATCTCCCGTAGTCAGGTATACAAACTAAGACAATCTTCTAAGACTTGTCAAAGATGATGACTTCTCTCTACTTCTGATGAGTCCCATGGATACAAATGATAATGCAAGATGGGACCTAGAAAGCATTGTTGAAGATTACCAAATCTTGGGCAAGAAACTGAAGATCTTAGTTGGTATAGATGACATTTTCACCCCTGTTTTCAATAAAAAGCAAAATACTTACAAAATAGATTGGAGGAAAGATTTTGGAAATAAGCAGCTGGCCTTTTTGTAGTGGCAAGGAACTGGAAACTGAGTGGATACCCATCAGTTGGGGAATGGCTGAATAAGTTATGGTATATGAATGTATGGATTAGTATTGTTCTATAAGAAATAATCAGCAGGATGACTTCAGAAAGACCTGAAAATACTTAAATGAACTGATGCTCAGTGAAGTGAATAGAACCAAGATGACATTGTATACCACAACAAGATAATGTGATGAGCAACTGTGATGGATTTGACTCTTTTCAACAATGAGGTGATTCAGGCCAATTTCAATAGACTTGTGATGGAGAGAGCCCTCTGTATCCAGAGAGAGGACTATAGGACTAAATGTGCATCCCAACGAAGTAGTTTCACCTTTTTTGTTGTTGTCATTGTTTGACTGCTTGTGTTTTTCTTTCTCATTTTTTTGATCTGATTTTAATTGTGTAGCCTGATAAATGTGAAAACATATTTAGAAGAACTGAACATGTTTAACCTATATTGTATTACTTGCTGATTAGGAAAGGAGTTGGAGATAAGGAAGGGAGAAAAATTTGGAATACATGGTTTTGCAAGGCTGAATGTTGAAAACTCTCTTTGCATGTATTTTGGAAAAATAAAAAGCTATTATTATAAAAAATTTTAAAAAGAAAAAGAATAGTAGTTGGAAGACTATCTGAGAAGGGGATTTTGATTTCTAGTCCATGTTTGAGGAATAGGAATGAAGTTATATTTGTACTTAGATCTTTCTGACCCCAAGGCCTAGCTGCTTCTAAAGAGGTAAACAAAGAGAAAAACCTAGAAGAAGATTAATTCTACAACTACAAGCAGATTTTCAGGGAAGGAAAATAGTTTGGGTACAAGGACTACATTCAGTCAGTCAACAACTATTTATTCATGAGGCCTTACTATGTTCTGGGTACTGTGATAGGAACTGGGTATATAAGGAAAGGCAAAAAACATAATTCTTATCTTCAAAAGAGCTTACATTCGAAATGACCAGTAGGATGAATACAGAGAGGACTGGCGAGACTTACATGAACTGATGCTAAGTGAAATGAGCAGAACCAGGAGATCATTATACACTTCGACAATGATATTGTATGAGGATATATTCTGATGGAAGTGGATTTCTTTGACAAAAAGACCTAACTGAGTTTCAATTGATAAATGACGGACAGAAGCAGCTACACCCAAAGAAAGAACACTGGGAAACGAATGTGAACTATCTGCATTTTTGTTTTTGTTCCCGGGTTATTTTTACCTTCTGAATCCAATTCTCCCTGTGCAACAAGAGAACTGTTTGGTTCTGCAAACATATATTGTATCTAGGATATACTGCAACATATCTAACATATATAAAACTGCTTGCTATCTAGGGGAGGAGGTGGAGGGAGGGAGGGGAAAAATCGGAACAGAAATGAGTGCAAGGGATAATGGTGTAAAAAAATTACCCTGGCATGGATTCTGTCAATATAAAGTAATTATTAAATAAAAATTAAAAAAAAAAGAGCTTACATTCTACAGTAGAATGATTATTCTAAAGAACTTATGATGAAAAATGCTATCCATACCCAATGAAAGAACTGATTGTGTCTGAATACAGATAGAAGCATACTTTATTATTATTATTATTATAGCTTTTTATTTACAAGATATATGCATGGGTAATTTTTTAGCATTGATAATTGCAAACCTTTTTGTTCCAATTTTTCCCCTCCTTCCCTCCACTCTCTTCCCCCGATGGCAGGTTGACCAATACATGTTAAATATGTTAAAGTATATGTTAAATACAATATATGTATATATGCCCATACAGTTATTTTGAAGCATACTTTTAAAAAACTATTTTTCTTTAGGATTTTTTTTTGGGGGGGAGAGAAGGAGATCTATGTTTTTTTTTTCACAACATGGCTTTTATGGAAATGTTTTATATAACTTACACTGCCTTCCCAATGAAACTGGAGTGAGGAAGGAGGAAAGGAGAGAATCTGGAACTCAAAATTCTAAAAACAAATGTTAAAAAATGTTTTACATGTAACTGGGAAAAATAAAATATTTAAATAAAAAAACTCACATTCTAATAGGAGAGACAACGTGTAAACAACTATTATATTATGTTATATTATATTTTGAAAATAGGAGGTAATATCAGAGAAGACTCTAGAAATTTTGGGCTTGAGAGGGAGATGAGGAGACCAACTAGGAAAGGTCTTTTGCAGAAGGTGGGATTCAACTTGAGTCTCAAAAGAAGCCAGGAGGCATAGATGGGAAAGAAGAATATTGCAGTTTGCCAATGAAAAGGCACAAATTTAGGAGATGGAATGTTCTATGTAAAGTATAGAAAGAAGATCATTGTCATTTGACTGCAGAATATATGGAGGGGAATAAAATAGAAGTAAAGTAGAAAGGTAGAAATGGTCTAGGTTGTGAAGAACAATTAGATTGTGAAGCCAAAGGGAAGAATTTATGTTTGAGTCTGGAAGTAATGCTGAGGCACTGGAATCATCAGTAGAAAGATGATCATTGAACCCAGGGGAGCAGATATGATTACCAAGTGAAATTTTATAGATGAAGAGCAGAAGAAATCCCAGGATAGAGCCTTAGTAGACACCTATATTTAAGGGGTGTGAATCTTAAGAAGATTCAGCAAAGAAAGTGGAGTGGTCAGATAGGTAGGAGCAGAACCAGAAGAGAACAGCATTAGTAAAATCTGGATAAAAGAGAGTATCAGGAAAGGAAAGTGATTGATCATATCAAAGATTGCAGAGAAATCAAGAAGTATGAATATTGAGAAAAGATTATTAGATCTGGCAATTAAAAAATTGTTGGTACTTTTGGAAAGAACCATTTCAATTGAATGATGAATTTAGAAGTCAGACTGCAGAACATTTTGAAAAAAGTGAGAGGAAAAGTGAAAGTAGTGATTGTAAATAAATTTCTCAAGGATTTTAGACATGAAAGGGAAAAAAGTTATAGGACAATAGCTAATAAAGATGGGTTTTTTTTAAAAGGGTAGGGATATGTTTGTTAGTATCAGGGAAGTAACTAGGGAGTGATTGAAAGTTAGTGAGAGAGTAGAGATGATAGAATGGGCAATCTGATAGAGAAGAAGGTCAAAGCTACATGTAAAGGGGTTAACCTTGAAAAGGCTCTTCATTTGAGATAGGAATAAAGGGGGAAATAGTAGGATAAGGCATCTGACCAATGTGAGATAAGGAAGAAGAGAATTCTGAGAATAGCCTCAGTTTTTCTGTGAAGTATGAGACAAGATCCTCAGATGCAATGGTGAGGGTGAGAGGGTACTATGAAAGGCTTGGGGAAAGATCCAAAATCAAAACAAAACAAAACATGAGTGGGATAATGAATAGTTGCAAAAGGATTTCCTTACTGAAGTGAGGGCCCAGATAAGATTATAACACATAAGTAGGCAGTAAATCTTGTTAGCATGGCTTCATGATTTTCTCCAGTTTTGTCAAACAGCCATGAGCAGAAATGAAGATAGTAGAGGAAGTTGAGACTTTTATATGCCATGAGAAGCAATAGATAAGAGAACCAGAGATTTGAGTGTGGAATATAGTGTAGAATTAAATTAGTTCACCAAGGGATCAAGAAAAAGGGGAAGAATGTAGCCAATGTAGAGGTGATGATACAAGAAAGAAGTAAAGATTCATGAGATTGCATTATGGTGAGGATGAAGAACAGGGTTAAGGATGGAAAGGCAGAGAGAAAAATGAAATGATAAAAGATAATGACTAGATTAAAGAATTTCAAATTCATAAACATGGAAATGTAATACACTTCCATCTGAACTCCTAATTATCATTGTACAATTCCATTTCCCACTTCCCAGAAGTTCCATCTGAACTCCTAATTATCATTGTACAATTCCATTTCCCACTTTAGCCCCCTTATTTCCATACTCCATTCCAGATTATCCTGCCCTTATATTGTGCTCTTTGGCATGTCTGCTCCATAATTCAAAAACTTGTTTATTAAAATCTTTTCCCTTAGGTAGCATGATAGAGAAATGGGTCAGGAATTAGAAGGACCTGCATTCAAATCTGGCTTCAGACACTTAATAGCAGAGTGAGCCAGGGCAAGTCAAGGATTTGACTCATTTTGTGTAACTGAGGTGGAGTGGATTAGTAAATTATAGGAATTCAGTAGATTGAGGAACTAGAAATTTAGAGTATTTGAGAGAATATCGATATGTATATTCAGCTTCTTCTACTATGAGGGCAGAATTTGTGAAGGAAAGAATAACTGTGAGTCAGACTTTGAGGAAGAAAAGAGAATGTCCTGGGAGACAATAGATAACAGTTCCCAGAATCTTGATTGGGTAATTAGTTTGGAGTAAAAGAATTTCAAAGGAGGAGCATGATGGTGGTAGAGGAACAGTTTGGAAGTGGTAATGGATAACAAGGAGTATTCCAATTTTTCTCATGAAGATCAGGGAGTCAGAGCATATGAGTTAAAGTGAATCCAATACTAAAAATGGTAGTCAGCCTTACCATATCATGAAGATAGCTCTTGATGAAAGGCAAAAGATGGATAATAATAGCTCATATTTATATAGCAACTACTGTGTGCCAGGGAATATGCTAAATCCTAGTGTCTAATTTTATCCTCACAAAGCCTGTGGATAGTGTTATTATACCCATTTTATAGATGAGGAAATTGAGGCAAATAGAGCTTAAGTGACTTGCCCTGGCTCACTCTGCTATTAAGTGTCTGAAGCCAGATTTGAATGCAGGTCCTTCTAATTCCAGACCCATTTCTCTATCATGCCACCTAAGGGAAAAGATTTTAATGAACAAGTTTTTAAATTATGGAGCAGACATGCCAAAGAGCACAATATAAGGGCAGGGTAATCTGGAATGGAGTATGGAAATAAGGGGGCTAAAGTGGGAAATGGAATTGTACAATGATAATTAGGAGTTCAGAATCACTGAAATGGGAAGAGTTATGATGGGGAGTATTCTACATATTGTGAAAATGGGTGAAATTTTACCATGCTTGTCTCCACTAACTGTAACTGGCTCAGGGAATGACTTTCTCTTGAGATTTCTATTCCTTCTCTTCTTCTTTCCTTTCAGAGGGGGAAGGAAAATCTAAAAGCCTTTGGTGTGAACTCTTTGTCTATTTAGAGATAAGGAGATTAAATTATAAGGGTTTTAGGCTAGGGGGAAGGATCCAGTTCTACATGGCTTCCTTCCTCTACAAACAAAACAAACAAACAAACAAACAAACAAAATAAAAATCTTAAAAACACAAATTGCAAATAAAAGTCATAAGAAACTTTGCATTTCCATCGATTGCCAGGGTGGGAGGCTTATCTCCCAGCTAGCTAAAATTGAGTATAATCAGTTATCCACACAGGCTCTCCCTCTCTCTCATAACACTTATTTTAGCAAAAACATGCAGTGTGTGACCTTGGTCTTTCTAAATTTAGGTCATTTCCCAGGTCCCACTTTATCTGAAACAACAACAAATCCAAGCTGCAATTAATATTATCTTATCCAGCAAACCAAAGTTTAATAATACAAATAATCAGTAAACAAAACTTTTAAGTGGCAAAAAAAAAAAAAAATCCTTAAGTAATGAACCTTTCTGACTGTTGTGCTAAGTGATAAAAACAAAAGGGAGAAAAAGAGATTGGCATAGACTCACCATTGTTTTCAGTAATTTCTCTAAGAAATCAGAATTCAGTCACTCTTTGTTGAATTCTTTTTATAAGAAACATTTCAAGGCAGGGAAAAGAAAAATTCTTATTGCTACAAGCCTCAGTCTCTTGGGAAGTGTCCTCCATCTGCTGCTGTTGCTACCCCTGATTCTCACTGCTCCTGCCTAATGCCTCTTTCCAATTCTCACTCCCACACTTTTCCTTTATCCCTCTCTAGAGAGATTAAAAAAAAACCCTACTATTATAGTTAAAACTTCATCCTCCAATTATGATATTAAGATAGTATTCTCTTCCCATGCTGGGAAAAAAACTCAACTGACATCGTCTTTACTAACTTGAGCCCCTTCACAGGGTAGGCAAGCCTTCCTAGAAGGAATATTATATAAATATATTAAGAATACATATCAAGTAATTATCTAGGTTTTTTAGAGGAATGATACTAACAATTAATAAGATCAGAAGAGGCTTCATGTAAAAGGTGCTATTCGAACTTTTGGAAAGGAAGTCTAGAAGGTTTGAAATTATCTTACAAAGGAGTAATCATCAAAATTATTTGGTGCTGGTTAAAAAACAGAAAAGTCAATCAGTGAAATTGATTGTACATATGTAGTTATTTAATTGTATCAGTCTGACTCTTTGTGATTTCATTTGGATTCTTGGCAAAGATAATGGTTTGCCATTTCCTTCTCTAGCTCATTTTACATATGAGGCAACTAAGGCAAACCAGGATAAGTTATTTGCCCAGTGTCACACACCTAAGTGTCTGAAGCCAAATTTGAACTCAATAAGACAAGTCTTCCTGGTTTTTGGCCTGGTCCACGCACTGTTCTACCTAGCTGTACCAATCATTGATTAATCATGTCCAACTCAAGTCCTTCTGACTCCAGGGATGGCACTTTATCCACTATGCCCCTAGCTGGCCTATACATATAGAGGACTAGCCAATGAAGAAGGATGATAGAACCATTTAATTTTATTCCCTCAATTTTAGAAATGTAAATCTTCTTTGAAAGATTCTGAAGATCAGTCCAATAGTACTTTTCCAGCTACATTTATTTCCTTTAATGTAGATTTCTTTCTCTATGTAGCTGCTCAGGGACAGCTGTTTTTCCCATCTTTATCATCTGACATGCAATTCTCCTACCCATGCAACACAGCATGTCCTAACTATTTCAGTCCAAATATGTAGGCCTCTTTTGTAATTGATGAGAAGAGAGCATGGTACAAATGCTGAGGAACCTATCTAAGATGACAAATTTAGTCAATAAATGTGTATGTTCTGATTGCTCCATTGACCAGCCTCCTGTATCTTTCCCTCTCCTTCCGCCTCCCTATTCCCCCAGGCACAATTGTTGGAATCTTTACAAACTGCTAACTCATTAGAGTTGATAGATTATTGATCTGATCTTACAAGAAGATGTTTTGGGCCAGAACCTGCAACAAGGTACTAAGTAGAACTAATTGAATGCTTGTGTTTACACCTTTACTCATTGGCGTTCACAAGTATGGGAGATTCACACCTCTCTTGAAGCTCTTAGGGAAGAGAGCACTATGGGAGAAAACCCATAATCCCTCTCTCTCATATCTCACAATTCCTCTCTCTCATATAAAACAGACAGAGACTCTCGGGGAGAGTTGAGCTGAAGATTGAGAAGGCTCTCTTAGAGGCACAACCAGATTCATCTTCATCTCACACCACTATGGTGCTGGGCTCCTGCACTTCCCCCACTGAGACCAAGCTGGTCTGAAAGACTCACCAGAAAGCTAGCCGAGCCCCAAGTGAAGGAGACAAGAGATCCATTCCATCTTTTTCTCCCAGAGAAAACCATCGTTATTATATTTTAAAGAAGAAAAAGATCACCACATTTTGGAGCCTGAACAGGGATGTGGTGTTCTTTTTCTTCTTTAAAATATATAATATAAAATGATGGTTCTCTCTGGGGGAGAGCAGGTTTCTCAGGGAGGTTTTCTGGAGGCAGTCTTAGTATCAGTTAAGAGTAAATAATCACCCAAAACGCAGCCAGGTGATAAAAGTTCAGATCTTTTATTGCCTCCAATACAGCCAGGTTAGCTTGGAGGCCTATCTCTCTGTGTGGTTCCAAGAGCTCCCTCCGAATGTCTCCAAATCCAAAGGTCTGGTCCTTCAGCCTCTGCCTCTGCTTTCTTCAGACTCCAGCCAGCACAAAGATGGAATGAATCTCTTATCTCCTTCACTTGGGGCTCGGCTAGCTTTCTGGTGAGTCTTTCAGGCCAGCTTGGTCTCAGTGGGGGAAGTGCAGGAGCCCAGCACCATAGTGGTGTGAGATGAAGATGAATCTGGTTGTGCCTCTGAGAGAGCCTTCTCAATCTTCAGCTCAACTCTCCCCGAGAGCCTCTGTCTGTTTTATATGAGAGAGAGGAATTGTGGGATATGAGAGAGAGGGATTATGGGTTTTCTCCCATAGTGCTCTCTGGCCCTAAAAGCTTCAAGGAAGGTGTGAATTCACAAAGTTACAGTTAACTTTGTGAATCCGGCATACTTGTGAACTCCAATGAGTAAAGGTGTAAACACAAATATTGTATCAATTAGTTCTACTTAGTACCTTGTTTCAGGTTCTGGCCCAAAACATCTTCTTGTAAGATCAGATCAATAATCTATCAACTCTAATGAGTTAGCAGTTTGTAAAGATTCCAACACACAATATTGAAATTAAACCAATTAATAACCCCAAGATGGCCTCTAAGTGCTCAAGTAAAAGAAAGAGTCAATTGATGAAGTGAATATCAGTGTTAATTCATTTTAAGAAATTGCCATAGTCATCCCACTCTTCAGTAAACACCACTCTGATCAACCAGCAATCATTAACATCAAGGCAGGACCCTTCAATAGCAAAAAGATTACAACTTACTAAAAATTCAGATGATAGTTGCTGTTCTTCAGCAATAAAGTATTTTTTAATTAAGATATGTACATTTTTCTAAGACACAATGTTACCATGTTTAATAAATTACATTATAGTGTAAATATAACTTTTATAGGCACCAGAAAACCAAAATATTCATGCGACTCTATATTGTGATAGTCATTTTATTGCCGTGGTCTAGAACCAAACCCTCAATATCTCTGAGGTTTTTCTATAAAGGACTCTAAGACTGTTACTGGGAAGGAGCAACTGGCAAGAAGTCTATGTGCCTCTGGAGACTGTAATGTTCTTATTCTCTTTTCACTATCCAGTGCAAAAGTGACTAGCGCCTCCTTCTTTCCCTTTCACTTTTCCTTTTGTCCTTTCTTTGTGTTCCTCCCTCAGCAACTCCTCCTGGTATCATATATTAGGCAACTGATATATCAGCAACAACTCCAGCAACATGTGAGTAGTGAGTGAGTCCTTTAAAAAACTGGGAATGCTTTACCTCTACTTTCTTGGATTCCTACCTACTCAAAGCATAAAAAGGCATAGTCTAAGTTGAATTGGGTTCAAAAGGAAGGTAGTTTCTTAGAGAATGCTTTCCTGATATGTACTGGTTAGTTGCTAGAATGACTTTGGGGACAAAGGGAATAGTGCCGTCATGCTAGAAGATTTCAGTTATATACTGATATGCCCTCAAATATCCTCTTTTTATAACAGCTTTTTATTTTTCAAAATACATGCAAAGATAGTTTTCAACATTTACTCTTTTTTAAAAAAATTTTTATTTAATAATTACTTTATATTGACACTCGTTTCTGTTCCGATTTTTTTTTCCCCTCCCTCCCTCCACCCCCTCCCCTAGATGGCAAGCAGTCCTTTATATGTTGGATATGTTGCAGTATATCCTAGATACAATATATGTTTGCAGAACCGAACAGTTCTCTTGTTGCATAGGGAGAATTGGATTTAGAAGGTATAAATAACCCGGAAAGAAAAACAAAAATGCAGATAGTTCACATTCGTTTCCCAGTGTTCTTTCTTTGGGTGTAGCTGCTTTTGTCCGTCATTTATCAATTGAAACTCAGGTTTCTTTGTCAAAGAAATCCACTTCCATCAAAATATGTCCTCATACAATATCGTTGTCGAAGTGTATAATGATCTCCTGGTTCTGCTCATTTCACTTAGCATCAGTTCATGTAAGTCTCGCCAGTCCTCTCTGTATTCATCCTGCTGGTCATTTCTTATAGAACAATAATATTCCATAACATTCATATACCACAATTTACCCAGCCATTCTCCAATTGATGGGCATCCATTCATTTTCCAGTTTCTATCCACTACAAACAGGGCTGCTACAAACATTTTGGCACATACAGGTCCCTTTCCCTTCTTTAGTATTTCTTTGGGATATAAGCCCAATAGAAACACTGCTGGATCAAAGGGTATGCACAATTTGATAATTTTTTGGGCATAATTCCAGATTGCTCTCCAGAATGGTTGGATTCGTTCACAGCTCCACCAACAATGCATTAGTGTCCCAGTTTTCCCGCTTCCCCTCCAACATTCATCATTATTTTTTCCTGTCATCTTAGCCAATCTGACAGGTGTGTAGTGGTATCTCAGAGTTGTCTTAATTTGCATTTCTCTGATCAATAATGATTTGGAACACTCTTTCATATGAGTGGTAATAGTTTCAATTTCATCCTCTGAAAATTGTCTGTTCATATCCTTTGACCATTTATCAATTGGAGAATGGCTTGATTTCTTATAAATTTGAGTCAGTTCTCTATATATTTTGGAAATGAGGCCTTTATCAGAACCTTTAACTGTGAAGATGTTTTCCCAGTTTGTTGCTTCCCTTCTAATCTTTCAACATTTACTCTTGCAAAACCTTTTGTTTTAAAATTTTCTCCCTTTCTCCTTACCTCCCCCCTTCGCTAGACAGCAAGTAATCCAATATAGCTTAAACTTGTGCAATTCTTCTAAACATTTCCACATTTATCATGCTGCACAAGAGAAATCAGATCAAAAAGGAGAAAAAAATAGAAAGAAAAAAAAACAAAGAACAATAGTAAAAAAGGTATAAATGCTATGTTGTGATCTACATTCAGTCTCCATAGTCCTCTCTCTGAAGATAGATGGCTCTCTCCATCACAAATCTATTGGAATTGGCCTGAATCATCTTATTATTGAAGAGTCAAGTCCATCAGAGTTAATCATCACATAATCTTGGTTCTGCTCATTTCTCTCAGCATCAGTTCACGTAAATCTCTCCAGGCTGTTCTGAAATCATTCTGTTGCCTGTTTCTTACAGAACAATAATATTCCATTACATTCATATACCATAACTTTTTCAGCCATTCCTCAACTGATGGGCATTCATTCACTTTCCAGTTCCCTACCACTACAAAAAGAATTACTACAAATATTTTTGTACATCTGGGTCCTTTTCCTCTTTTTAATGATCTCTTTGGTATACAGACCCAGAAGTAAGACTGCTAGATCAAAGGGTATGCAGTTTGATAACCATTTGATGCCTTCAAATATTTTAACCTAGCAGCTCCTCAGCTTACTCATTTCTACCCCATCTCAGCCACACACAAAAATGGTCATACTCTTGATCTACATCTGCACTATTGTCATATTCATGAATGCTGAAATTCCCTTATTGAATTCTATTATAATTTCAACTCTTTGTCTTACAACTCCAAACATTATTTTTTGTCCACATTATGACCTCCAATCCCTTGAACCCAAAATTCTCTCTCAGACTATCACCCTGGAACTAGCCATATTCTCTTCCTTTTCTCATCTTGATCCCTTGTTGGACCAGTTCAGTTATACAATTCACTCTTCTCCAAAGTCCCTTGCTCCCTTATCAAATCACCAATAATGCCTTGCAAAGCCTTAGCCTTGGATCAATTCCATCACTCACTGCCTTTGTTCCTATGAATGTGTTGCTGAAGGAAAGTGGAGAAAATCACAAAACCATGTTAACTGCATCTACTATAAGTAATATGTTACATAACCTCAACTGATTTTTCACTGCTATAAAGTAATCCTTTTTTATTAACCTCATTAACTCACTATGTCACTAATCACAGGTCTTCTATTCTTTCATTCCTCTTCAAATTTTTCTTGTTTATTCATCCCTCCCCAACTCAGCTGAGAAGCTTATCTCATTTTTTCCTCAATAGCATTTTATTTTTCCAAATACATAAAAAGATAGTTTTCAACGTTCATTTTTGTAGAACTTTGTGTTCCAAACTTTTTTCCTTCCCTCCTTTACTTTCCCTTTCTCCAAGATTACAAGCAATCTGATATAGATTAAACATGTGCAATCCTTTTAAAAATATTTCCATATGACTGGATGTGCATCACAGCATAGTATTTTCACCTTTTTTATTGTTGTCTTGCTTGTTTTTTCTTTCTTGTTTTTTTTCCCTTTTTGATATGATTTTTCTTGTACAGCATGATAAATGTGTAAATATGTTGAGAAGAATTGCACATGTTTAACTTATATTAGATTATTTTTTATCTAGGGGAGAAGGTAGAGGGAAGGGAAGGAGAAAAATTTGGAGCACAAGGTTTTTCAAGGTGAAGGTTGAAAACTACCTTTGCATGTATTTTGAAAAATAAAAAGCCATTATAATTTTAAAAAATATTTCCATATTTGTCATGTTTTGCAAGAAAAATCAGACCAAGAAAGGGAAAAATCATGAGAAAGAAAAAGCAAGCAAGTAAACAAACAAAAAAGGTGAAATATTATGCTTCAATCTACCTTCAGTTCCATAGTTCTCTCTCTAGCTATAGATGGCATTTTCCATCCCAAGTCTATTGGAATTGTCTTAAATCAGTGCATTGCTGAGAAGAACCAAGTTCATCAGAGTTGATCATCACATAATCTTGCTGTATTTATCCTGGATAAACTAAATGTACTCAGCATCAGTTCATGTAGATCTTTCCAGCTTGCTCATCATTTCTTAGAGAAAAATAATATTCCATTACATTCATATGGCCATAACTTATTCAGCCATTCCCCAACTGAGGGGCATCCGCCCAGATTCCAGTTCCTTGCTACTAAAAAAAAAAAAAGCTGCTACAAATATTTTTGCATATGTGGGTCTTTCCCCTCTTTTTAAAAAAATCTCTTAGAGATACAAACCTACCCTTATTTCACATTTTATTGAAAAAAATTGAAGCAATTTACTGAGCATTTCTTCTTCCTTCTTCCTCATCTCGCATCACTCAAATGCCTTCTGAAATTATCTCCTCCTTCTCCGTTTTCTTAAATGAAGAGATGTACCTTCTCTGTGCCAAGGATAACTTCTACATGCAGAAGCAATTTCTAATTACAGATTGCCTCTTCTATCATCCTCACTCTCTCACTTATCTTCAACCTCTTCCTGTCTACTAATTTTTCCTACTATCTACAAAAATATTCATGTCTCCTACATCCTCAAAAAACACTTTCATTCATCTTAACTAACTTATCCCAAATCTCTCTTGCCCATTGGAGCTAAACTTCATAAGAGGGTAATTTACTAGATGCCTTTCTCCTTTCCTCTCACTCAAGAATCTTAACTGTACAATCTGACTTCCAAATTCATCATTCAACTGAAACTACTTTCTGTTTTATGTGTGTGTATTGTGTATTTTATTTTTTAAATTTATTTTGTTAAACATTTCACAATTACATTTTTAAAAATTTAATATTTTGCTTTTCCAAATAAGTTTCCAACATTCATCTTTGCAAAACCTTGTGTTCCAAATTTTTCTTCTTCTTTCTCTCTCTCCCTCTCCCCTAGAAAGGAAGCAAAATGATATAGATTAAACATGTGCAATTATTCTGAATATATTTCCATATTCATCATGCTGCACTAGAAAAATCTGATCAAAAGGGGAAAAACACAAGAAAAGAGAAAAAATAACAAGTAAACAAACAATAACAACAACAAAAGGTGAAAATGCTATTCTTTGATCCACATCTAGTCTCCATAGTTCTCTTTGGATGTAGATGGCACTTTCCATCACAAGTCTATTGGGATTGCCTTAAATCATCTCATTATTGAAAAGAACCAAGTCCGTCAAAATTGATTGTCACACAATCTTTTTGTTATTGCATAAAATGATCTCTTGATTCTCACTTCACTTAATATTAGTTCATTTAAGTCTTTTCAGGCTTTTCTAAAATCAGCCTGCTCATTATGAAACTAGTCTCTTCAAAGACACTATAAATAATCCTCATATTAGTCCTCACACATGACTTGTCTGCAACTTTGACAGTGTTAATCATTCTCTTTCCTTTGATATTCTCTACTTTTTAAATTTTTGTGATATCACTCTCTTCTAGTTCTCCTCCTACATTTCAGAACTCTCCTCAGTCTCTTTTTGTTGGATTTAGGTCATACCTGCTAACCATGAGTATGCCACAGGGTTCTCTCCTGGTCCCTCTTCTCATCTTTCTTTGTAAAACTATATTACTTATTGAAATCCTCAGCTACTCTGGATTCAGTTATTATCTCTATTGTCTACTTATCCAACCTCCCTGCTAACTTTCAATCTTGCATCTGCAGTTGCCCACTACACATTAGAACTGGATGTCCTATAAACATTTAAAATTCCACATGTCTAAAATTGAACTCATTATTTTTCCCCAAAATATTCCTCTCTTCCAAGATTTCTTAATATCATTAAAGGCACTACCATTCTCCCAAGTACCCAGACTCACAACATAGGTATTATCATTGACTCCTCACTCTCTCCTACTTCCATATTCAATCTATTTACCAGGCCTGTTCCTTTTACCTTTAGAACATCTCTCAAATATATATTACTCCTCCCAGAACCCAGCATCCAATACACTACAACTCTGGTATAATCCTTAATCACCTCACTCTTAAACTATTGCAAGAGCCTGCTGACTAGTCTGCCTACCTCACATCTCTTTTCACTCCAATCCAAACGTCAACAAACTGTCAAAGTGATCTTCCTAAAGTGCAGATTTTACTGTCACCACTTCTACTCTGTAAATATCAGTGTCTCTTAATAACCTCCAGGATCAAATAGAAAATTCTTAGTATTTAGAAATGTAGAAAAGTATTTAAAACCTTTTATAACCTGGCCTCCTCATACTTTTCCAACCTTCTTAAATGTCATTTCTCCACATAGAATTTGATTTAGTGTCATCAGACACTCTATGTCTTAATTATGAATATTTTTCTTTTCTTTTTATTATTTCTGGGTATTTAAAAAAATTGTCTTCCATGTTTAGAATTCTTTCCCTCCTTATCTCCATCTTCTGATTTTCTTGGCTTCCTTTAAGTCCAGCTAAGCTCTCAACTGCTATAGAAAGCCTTTCTTGATCCCTATTAATTTTAGTGCTCTTCCATTGATTAGTTCCAATTTATTCTGTATATAGCTTTTTGTATGTCATTATTTGCATGTTGTCTCTTCTCATTAGATTGTGAATGCCACAAGAGCAAAAATTTTCTTTTACCTTTCCTTGTATTCCTAACACTTGACACATCATAAGTGCTTATTAAGTGCTTATTGACTGACTGAGTTAATATCATTTTTTTTAACTTTGGAAATTACATTCTTTTCATTTCTTATTAGTAAAGTTATTTTTCTTTCTTTCTTTTTTTTTTTGGTCCACAAGTACCTTATGGTACTTTAATCCCTGAGCCTGAATTGCTGGACTAGTTTAAATTAGACCTAAACAGTTGACAAATTTTGTCCATTCTAGTTCCTCAATATTTCTCTTATTCATCTTGTCCTCTCTAATCACCATGGTCACCACCCAAGTTCAGACTTCCATCCCTTTTTAATGGGGCTTTTTTCAGTTGCCTATTAATTCTTCTCCCTAATTCTCCAACCCATTCTCTTTACATCTAGCAATCTCTCAAATGTTCTTATTCCTCAGGAATAGTTCTCATGATTTCACTCTGGTTCAACAAACTCTTGGTTTTATATTTTTATAAACTCCTCTGTTTGACATCTGAAGCCCTTTACAACCTGCTCCAACCTACCTTTATAGCATTATTAAAGCTGATGAGGTTGGCACTGAATTGAGCTTTAAAGCTCAGTTCAATTAGCAATTCAGAGAGATAAAGAAGAGGAATAAATTCATTCTAGGTATAGAGGTCAGTCTGTGAAAAGGTATGAAGATAAAAATGGAATATTATGTGTGAGGAAGAAGGCTTTAAACTTCAACCTCCAGATTCTCCAGCTATGGATGTCTTCCCGTCAATTTCTCCTTTCCCCCAACTCACACCATTAATTTGTACTTATCTTAAAAGATTTTATAAATATTTATAAAACCAACAAATGGTATTGTCTGTTTAGGTTGGCATTATATATGAGAATGGCCCTTATCTTTTTAATTCTGTGATTTGACTACCTCTCTGAACCATGCCTTTTCCTTCTACTGTATGATTCAGGGTATGATCTTCTCTTGTCTCTTTCTCCAATTTCACTGAAGTATCTGCTTCTCTACTCCAGTTGAATCTTGCTAATTCTTGATTCACTATATTAGGGGTAGATGATCCCAAGACTGTTCATCTTTGCTATTTAGGAGTTTACAAGACTTTTTTTTTTTAAATTAAGATAGACAATGGCCATTCAGAAACTCCTTCCATCAGTTTTCCAACTGTCCACTTTCAGACTTTGAAGGAAATAGATCTCATTCATTTGCAGTAGTCTGAAAGAACATAGCAGACTTCCTGGGGGAAAAAAAAACATAATAGATCTAAGTCTTCCTTGCTCTTGAGGAGCTCACAGTGTAATGGGAGAGACAACATGCAACTAACCATGCATAAGAAAGACATATGTAGAATACTTTGGAAATAATGAAAAGAGAGGAGGCACTAGAATTTAGGAGATCAAGAAAGGCTTCCTGTAGAAAGTTGGAGTTTAGCTGGAAGTGGAAAGAAGTCAGGAAAGCCAAGAGATGGAGACAAGGGAAGAAAAAATTACAGAAATGGGACACTAGTGAAAAGAATGGTATTGAGCATATTTTAAGCAAGAGCATCACAGAAAAATTAGCTAAGAAAGCTGATTGAAGAGGAGAAATGGACATTCATTCAAAGAATAGATTCATCTTAGTGGACAAACATTTTATAAGGAAGGAAACAGAGTAAAAATGCCTTAGGAAGGATGAAAATAGCACAACAGATCTTCAAAGAATTTTGAAATGATAATATAGTAACTCTAAAAATTTCCATGTTGGTTTTGAAGGCCAAACAAAGAATTAAGTAATAAAGTCAAAGATATAAAAATAGATTCAGAATTCTTTAGGAAGTTATTGGCAAATTAGAAATCACAAAAATTGAAGAAAATAGTAAAACAAAATTGAAAGCAAAACACCATTGAGTTATTTGATAAAATTGAGAATTGGGGATGGGGGGATGGGAAGCTAATAAAACAGAGAAACAGACAATTTAACTTTTTAAAGAGAGGAAAACCAAATTGTTCATATCAAAAATGAAAAAATAATTGAGGAACACAATTTTGAGTAAAATGAACAGAATCAGAAGAACATTATATACAGTAACAGCAAGATTATATGACTATAATATATTTAGCTCTTCTCAGCAATGTGGTGATGCAAGACAATTGCAATAGACCTAGGATACAAAATGCTATCTGCATTCAGAGAAAGAATTATGGAACTGAATTTGAATTGAAGCATAGTATTTTCATTTTTATTTGTTTGCTTGCTTTTTCTTTTTCATGGTCTTTTCCCTTTTGGTCTGATTTTCTTGCACAACATGATAAACATGGAAATAAGTTTAAGAGAATTGTATCTGTATACCATGTCAGATTGCCTGCTGTCTTGGGGAGAAGGGTAGTGGAAGGAGGAGGGAGAAAAAATTTGGAACACAAAATCTTACAAAAATGAAGGTTGGAAACTATTTTTACATGTATTTGGAAAAATAAAATACTATTAAAATGAAAAATACATGCAAATGAATCCCACCAAACATTTTAAAAACAATTAAACAATTGCAACTCTTTGAAATAGTATGAAAAAGGACTTTTCAAATCTCTTTCTATTATATAAATATGGTCTTGCTACCTAAATCAGGGGAGACAAAGCAGAGAAAGAAAGCTTCAGATTAGTACCCAAATGTACATTGTAAAAATAAATAAATAAATAAATAGTAGCAAAAAGATTACAGCAATATATAAGAATACTTTATGTAACAATCAGATGGTATTTTATAAGAAATGCAGGATTTGTTTAACATGAAGAAGACCATAAATCTAATAACTATGTTAATATAAGTATGGTTTTATCAGTAGATATTGCAAAGGCTTTTGGCAAAATCCAATGCATGCTTTATTAAAAATTCTAGAAATCATAAGCATAAATGGACCTTTTCTTCATGTAGCATAGTATTTAATAAATTTAAGAGCAAAGATTATAGGAAACAGAAAAAAGCCATAGTCCTTTTCAATATTATCAGGAATAAAGTAACATTGCTCATTATTACCACTGCTATTTAACATGTTAGTGACACTAGTTTTAGAAATATAAGAAAAAGAAATTGAGGGAATATGAATAGGCAAAAAAGAAAACAAAATTAGGGCATTTTTCAGATGATATGATGATATGGTTAGAAAACTCTAAAGACTCAAATAAAAATTAACTAAAGTTATATAATTTATATGTATAGGTAGATAGCTACATACATACATATATTCAATACAATCCAATAAGAGAAATCCAATTCAAAATCTCTACAGAAGCTTTAAAATACTTAGGAGTGTCAATAGTTCAGAAAGTCAATAAACATTTATTAAGAAGCTGCTATATAATCCTTTTTGTAGTGGTAAGGAATTGGAAATTGAGTTTAAGCTGTATCAGATTACATGCTATCTAGGGGAAGTGGGGAGGAAGGGAGAAAAATTTAGAACACAATACCCTTGTATTGCAAGGGTAAATGTTGAAAACTATCTTTGTATGTATTTTGAAAAAATAATAGAAATAATAATAATATGTTCTTTGACCTAACAGTTCTTAAGATTATATTATTTAATCTTCAATTACTTTTTGATTTCTTTTTTAAACCATTTTTGTAATATTTTATTTATTTTGTTACACATAACATTTTAAACATCCTTTTTTTTTAAAATTTGAATTTCAAATTCCCTTCCTCCTTCTTATCCCCCACTTTCACATAAAGAAGCCAAACAAGTTTGTATAGATCATACATGTGCAGTCATGCAAAACGTACTTCCATATTAGTCATATTGTGAAAGAAAATTCAAACAAAAAAAAAGTAAAATAAAGAATGTTTTTACTATCTTTGTCTAGATTCATCTCTTTCAACTCTTTCTCTGGAGATATTAGCACTTTTCATTATGAATACTCTGGAATTATCTTGGATCATTGGATTGTTGAGAATAGCTAAGTCATTTGCAAATGATCTTCATACAATATTATTGGTACTGTGTACAATGTTCTGGTTCTGTTCACTTCCCTTTGCATCAGTCCATGTAAGTTTTGCCACATCTTTTCTGAAAGCATCTTGCTCATCATATCTTATTTTCATGTAAAAATAGCTTTTTCTTTTTCTTTCTTTTTTTTTTTTGTTAAGGCAATTGGAGTTAAGTGACTTGCCTAGGGTCACACAGCTAGGAAGTGTTAAGTGTCTGAGGCCAGATATAGAACTCAGGTCCTCCTGACTTCAAGACTGGTGCTCTATCTATGTTTTTTATTTTTCAAAACACATGCAAATTGCTTTTTTTCCTCTTTTTTTCCTGTTTGATATAATTTTTCTCATGCAGTATGATTAAATGTGGAAATATATTTAGAAAAAATAATCTTTTATTGGATTACTTGCTGTCTAGGGGAGGAAAGTGGAGAAACTTTTTAATAGAAAAAAATTTGGAACACAATGTTTTGCAAGGGTGAATATTGAAAACTATCTTTGCATGTGTTTTGAAAACTCAAAAAAACCCCAATCCTTTCTTTCTTTGGCTGAGATATTTATGCTTCAATGTATAGTCAATTTTTGTAAAAGTGCTATATGCCGCTGAATAGTATGCCAATTCCTTTCTGTCCTCATTCAATAATTTCTAGAGATTCCAGCAAATTCTAATATCTAATTTTAATAAACTCTATTCAGATACTTGACTTCTTTTTTATGAAACTTTTAGTTAGATTAGTCTGGATCTGAAAGAACAACATTAATATTTTTCACAATTATGGTATTATTATTTATTTTTCTCTCAAATTTGATTAGCTTTTCCTACAAATATTTAGATGCTGTGTTATTAGATAAATATATAGAGAAATATAGTCTCTTTGAGAAAAACATAATTTCCTTGCTTATCTCTTTTGCCAGTAGGTCATTTAGCATCTCTTGTTCTGGGAACTCTCATATAGCTAGGTGGTGTGGTAAATATGGATCTGGAATCAGAAAGACAAGAGTGCAAGGCCAACTTTACATACTTTCTAGCTGTGTGATGCCAGGAAAGTTTTTAGCCTTTATCTGCTACAGTTTTTTTTTTTAATCTGTAAAATAGTGAAGATAACTTTCAGGGATAGTATGTGGGGGGCAGGATGAAGATTGATTTCTACAGTGCTTTGTAAACCTTAAAGTGCTATATAAAGTGCCTTTTTAAAACCACTTTGTTTCATTATTTTTTCTATCTCTGCATTGTTGCATTCCAATTCTGTAGTTTTTTTCTCAGAGAACCTACTGATATAAAGGGTTTCTCTCTTTTCTGATCTAACTTTTTTAGTCTTCATTTAGATTGGTTAACATAACAGAAAAGGAAAATAACAAATTCTGGAAGGAATTTGGAAAAAACACATACACTAGTGTACTATTGGTGGAGTTGTAAACTGATTCAGCCATTATAGAAAGCAATTTGGAACCATACCAGAAAATTATCAAATTCTGCATATACTTGACCCAGCAATATTATTACTTGGCTTATACCACAAAGATATCAAAGAAAAAGGAAAAAAATCTATATGTGCAAAAAAACATTTATGGCACTCTTTTTATAGCAGGAAAAAATTCCAAAATGATGTACTCCTTTTAATGAATGGCTAAAAAATAATTTTGTACAAATGCGATGGAATACAATGAAATACTGTAACATAAGAAATTATGAAATGGACAATTTCAGGAGAAACAAGGAAAACCATTATGAATTGATACACAATGAGAACAATGCATTTAAGTACAATTTATGCAATGAAAACATCATAAAGACAAACAATTTTGAAAGATTTTAGAACTGATCAACATAATGATAAATCAATGTCCAAAAGAATTAAGGTGAAAAACATCTGACAGGAGGTCATGAACTTAAAATGCAGAAAGAGACATGACATTTTCAGACATGGCCAATGTGAGAATTTGATGGATTATATAGATATGTAAAGAACTTGTTTTTTGTTTAATTTGCTTACTGGGGTAGGTAGTAGTGAAATAGAAACATTTTATTTGTTGCTTGAAAAATAAAAATACTAAATTATTAAAAAAGAAAAAAATAATTAAAACATCTATATTCTCCTACTCAAAAGTCTCACTAGTAGACATATATTTTAAGGCAGCAAAAGTTAAAAATAAGGTTCAATACATATTAAAATATTCAAAACAGCTTTCTTTATGGTAGCAAAGAATTAGAAAAATAATCCCATTCTCAAAGCCTATTGGTATGACACTGTCTCCTTAATGTTGTACTGATGAAAGGTGGAATAGAGTTGATGAGATTAGGCTCAAGTCTCTATATTCTCCAGACTTTCCTCAAGCTTCAAATTATTTCAGGTGCTTCTAACTTATAGCTTTGAGAAGGAAGACAGACAAGGTCACAAGGCCAGCCTTTCTTCAGGTTGCTAAAAGAAAAGACTCTGGGAAAAAGCTGGCATGGGATGAGCTGGTAGTCTACAACAATTGTTCCCCAACTTGTCCGACTAGACATTTAAAAGAGATATGCCATAAAAAGAATAGCAAAAAAAAAAAAAAAAGACCACTCTGAATAGAACACAAAATTTAGAAGAAAAAACATAACAAGCTTGGAAAGGTAGATTGGGTCCAGCATCTAAAGAACTTTAAAAGCCTAAAAAGGAGTTGAAAAGCACAGAGAGAAAAGATGAAGTTTTCTACGTGAGGACCAACAAGAAAGTGGACCAGCAGAGTGAAGGAAAGGAAGTCTTGCCCAATGGCTAGCTAGGTATCACTTAGCTGAGGCCGCAGAGACTGTTACCTTGCCCTTGTCACTCATAGAAGTTCACTTAGTGTTCAACTCTTGGGAGAAACCTGATTTCTTTGTAGGGAAATTGTTTTCTCAATTTTCTCATTCTTTTTCACCACTACCATCCTGACTCCCCAAGCAAAATTGCTAATTACAGAAATCTTTTGATTCTAGCTTAGGGTTTCCCTAAAAGAATAATCAGTCCAAAAGGTTCTCTTTCTATAAGTATAATAAAGAGCAGATAATTTGTCCACATCCTGCTACTGGGGATATATCTCCCAAGAAAATCAAAAAAAAAAAAAAAAAGAGGAAAAGGACCCATGTGCATAAAAATGCTGGTAGCAACTTTTGTGGTGTCCAAAAAAAAAAAAGGAAAATGAGAGTATACCCATTAATTGGGGAATGGCTGAAATAATTATGGTGTATGGATGTGATGGTATATTATTGTACTAAAAGAATAAAGAAGGACAGGGTTTCTGAGAAAACTTGGAAGACTTGAATGAACTGATTTTAGAATAAAGTCAGTGAAATAGGAGGACAATTTATATAATGGTAACAATATTACAAACACAAAAAACTTAGGATCTCTGATAAACATAATGACCACCATGTTCCAAAGAATTCATGGTAAGAAATGTCACCTATCTCCTTACAGACAAGGAATGGACTCAGAGCACTGATTAAGATTTTTTTTGGGGGGTGGAGGGGACTTGGCCAATGAAGAACTTTGTTTTGCTTAATTTTACATGTCCAATATTAGAAATTTTGTTTTCCTTTCTTTCTCAGTTGGGATGTATGTGTAGGGATTTTCATTGATTCGAAACAAAAATTAAAATTTAAAAAATGAATCCCCACTCATGAAGAACTTACATTTAAAAAATGCTATCTTTTTTTTTTATACTACTAAACTTTTCTTAGAATATCCCTTCCCAGAGAGCCATCCACAATATTACTTTTAGATAAAAAAAGGAAAAAAAAATTTTCCCTTTTGAATATTTTGTTATTTCTCTTTGCAATTTTTAGTCTACTTTGTTTCCATACCTTTACTATCCCTCAAAGTGTTGTTACAAATGTATATTGCTATGTATGGAGGCTTTCTTCTTTCCAATGACCTCCTTGGAATATCATCTTAGTAGTGGAATCTCTAGATCAAAAGACTTTTTTGTCACCTTATTTGCATAATTCCAAATTGCTTTCCAGAATGATTGTATCATTCACAACTTTACCAGAAATGCATTGTTATATGTGTTTATCATCTTATAGCTACTCTATTATAAGATTAATTCTAATGGTCTCCCATAACAGTTTTCTCTTAATGGAAATGACACCTTATAAAGTCTATGCATGGAAAAATTCTGGCAATAAAAATTTTTTTAATGTTTATGTAGTTGTGTATCCAAAAATAATATGTTTCCAACATTTATCTTGTTTTCCTCTACACCTGTGTACTTCCAAAATCCCCTGTGTGCCCTGAACCCTGACATGCAAATGGCCAGCTTCAGTGACCAGTGATCAGGGTATAAGTATCTCATTCTCAGAAAGACACCTTGGAGCACACCTTTCCAACTAAATGGACTGTGTTTCTGTGCTATCCAAAGAAATATTGCATTATTTGGATTATTATTTATTTTTCTTTCTTTTCTTTTCACAGTTACTGATAAGAAATATATTTTTAACCAAGAGACAGAGGCAATTATAAAAAAAAAAAAAAGACAACTTCAATGGCATGAAACTGAAAAACTTCTGCACATACAAGAAAATTAATGTATTTACCTTAAGGGAGTAAGTAATCAAATGGATTATTATATGGATTATTAATTATTTTAGTATGTGTGACTCAGTTTATCTTAGATTCCCTTCTCTTTTCCCTGACCTCTCTTCTCCATTGCTTGAAGTGTTGAAATGAACTGATTCCTATTGTTTTACATGTTATTCTTAGCATCTGAACTCCTTAAGGGTTCTTTTTCTTGACATCTCTGGCTGGCTGGTGGGCTTTCCTTCAGATATAAACCAGGTTTTCGGACAAGGACTTAACTTACTGGCCCTTGAATCTACGTTGGGGGAACATAGTGCTTAGAATTGTAAAACAAGAAACAACAGGAGAACACTACACGGCCTTGGAGGGAATCCCTTATGTCAGAGTACTGTCACAAAAGACACTCCAACATTTATTAGTTCCTTTTCAATTTTCTGAGTATGAAGTGAGACTTTAGGAGTAGTTTTGATTCTCATTTTTAAAAGAAATTATTATTTGGGGCATTGTAGAGGGCCTGAACTCTGGAGAAGTATACTTGAAACAAGGATACTTACAACAAGGTGCTAACTCAGTGTCATTGATGACATGATGATTCTCTAGTTTACATATACTTAGTACTTAGTGTGATAATGTAATAGTTTTCTAGTTCACACATAGTCAGTATGCTGTAATGATGTAATTGTAATAAGGTATTTAACTGCTGAAAGAACTGGGGACACAATCAATCAGACTGGGACAGACTATGAAGGAAACAGACTGTAGAAGACACAGACTGTAACAGACATAGACTATGAAGGACACAGACTGAGTCAAAGTGAACAGACTGTGAAGGAGATTATAAAGACTTTAGACTCTATTCCTGACTGTCCTCGTGGTGACTATCCTGCTGAGACCAAGGCCCATCTGGAGGACCTCCAGAAAGCTAGCCTGGACATTACAGGGCATTCTTTCATATGGTTGTTAATAGTGTGCAATGTTGGGGGCAGTTAGATAATGCAGAGGATAGAGCACTGGCTCTGAAGTGAGAAGGATCTCAGCTCAAATCTACCCTCAGACACTTAACACTTAGTAGCTGCGAGACCCTGGACAAGGCACTTAACCTCAATTGCCTTGAAAAAGGGGGGAAAAAGATTAAAATAATAGTTTGCAATTTTCTTTTGGAAACTTCTCTTTGTACACAAAGGTATAGATATGAATATCTATTAGGAATAACTTTTGGTCTTACATATTCCTTTTAGATATCTATATTAGTGGTGTCAGACTCAGATACACATCCCTGAAAGCTGCATTTTGATTTAGAAAATCACAAGTCAACATTATATATGCTTTGTTTTATTTTCATTTATTTTTGTTAAACATTTCTCAATACATTTTAATTTCAGGCAAGCACTACAAAGTATTGTATAGTCCAGGCCTCAAATTTGATATTTCTGATCTACATATTTTGGCTATACTTGAGTAATATCAAAAAGAAATTATATAAGAAATCTGATGCAAAGATTTCCCCCATTTGATTACTTTCTCCCTTAAGGTAAATACATTAATTTTCTTGTATGTGTAGAAGTTTTTCAATTTCATGCCATCAGAGTTGTCTATTTTTTTTTATATAATTGCCTCTGTCTCTTGGTTAAGAATATATTTCTTATCAGTAACTGTGAAAAATATAGAACATACTTCATTTATATTTTTAAATGATTTTTAAATTTTAAGGTAATATGTCATTTTACATTTTGGGGGGAATGTAGTGTAAGGTTTTAGTCTCAGCCTAATTTCTGCTAGATAACTTTCTAATTTTTCTAGCAGCTTAAAGAAAAATTCTAATAAGAATTTCTTTCTTAAGTATTTCTCTATTTTTTAACCAATACACAATGATTTGGGATGAGTTTCTTTTATAATATAATTTAAGGCCTAGAGTGCTATTTCTGCGTTATCTTTACTTTTTAAAAAAATATTTCTCATAATACTCAAGATCTTGTATCTCTAAGTGAATTTTGTTATTATTTGTTATATAATTATATATTATTATTTTATTGTTATAATCTATGGAATATCCCTTATTTGGTGTAGCATAAAAACTGTAAATTAACTTTAGAATTCTTATTATTTTTATTATATTAGGTATAATCCAACAATGAGCACTGAATATTTCTCCAGCTATTTAAGTTGTTCTTAAGGAGCATTTTATAATTACAGAAGTAATTCATGTTTTCCTAGATTGACCCTCAAGTAGTTTATGCATATTGCAGTTTTTAAGAATGATATTTCTCTTTCTATCATCGCTTCATGGATTTTAAAAATTGTTATATAATAATACTATTCTTTGCAATAGGGAGCCACTGGAGTTTATTGAGTAACAGGGGGAAATTACTGTGTTGTGAGAAAATCACTTTGGCAGCTGAATGGAAGATGGATTGAAATAAAGGATGGACTAAATAATAAATAAATAAATGAAAATACAATAAAACATATAATGTTGATTTGTGGTTTTCTAAATCAAAATGTCTGGTTATTTTCTATCTTTTAACTGCTGATGCTATTGTTTCTATTAGGATTTTTGCTGATTCCTTAAGATTTTCTAAGTAAATTATCATGTCATCAGAAAATATGGACACTTTTATCTTCCCTTTGTTTATCTTTACACCATTAATTTATTTCTCTTATATTATTGCTATTGTAACCATTTCTAGGCCTATATCCAATAATAATGGGGAAAAGGGAGCCCTTTGCTTTATTCCTATATTTATTGGGAAGCTTCTCCCTTATATATGATGTTTGTTCTTGGTTTTAGAGAACTACTTTTTATTATTTTTTTTAAGGCTCCATCTATCTTACATGAACTGATGCTGTGAACTGAGCAGAACCAGGAGATCATTATACATAGCAACAACAAGATTATACAATGATCAATTCTGATGGATGTGGCTCTCTTCAACAATAAGATGATTCAAACCAGTTCCAATTGTTCAGTGATGAAGAGAGCCATCTACACCCAGAGAAAGGACTGTAGGAACTGAATGTGGTTCACAACATAACATTTTCACTTTTTTTTGGTTTTTGCTTGCATTTTATTTTCTTTCTCATTTTTTTTTGCTGGTTTTATTTGATTTTTCTTGTGCAGCATGATAATAGTATAAATATGTATGCATATATTGGATTTAACATATATTTCTACCATATTTAACATATATTGGACTATCATTTAGGAAAGGGTGTGGGGGGGAAAACGGGGAAATTGGAACATAAGGTTTTTCAAGGGCTAATGTTGAAGAATTGTCCATACATATATTTTGAAAAGTAAAAAGCTTTAATAAAAAAAGTTCCATCTATGCCTATATTTTGTAAGGTTATGAATATAAATGAATCGCATACTTTATTAGAGGCTTTTTCAGCAACCACTGAAATAAATGTGGTTTTGGATATTTTTGTTTGTAATATGACTAATGGTGCTGATTGTTTTCCTAATGTTGAACCATCCTTGCATCCTTGATATAAAGCCAACTTGGTCATAATGAATGATTATGAATTGCTGGAGTCTCTTAGGATTTTATTTAAAAATTTGGAATTTATTTTCATTAATGATATTGATCTATAGCTCTCCTTTTGTTGTAGAATTAGGATTCTGTCTCATAAAAGGAATCTTGTACTTTATTTCCCAATTTTTGAGAATAATTTTGTGTAGTGTTGGGATTAATTGCTATTTAAAGGTTTGACACAATTCTCCTAGGAATATATCAGGACCAGGAGTTTCCCTTGTTTTGGAAGGTCCTTTACAGCTAGTTCTATTTCCTTTTCTTTTATTTAATTTCTTAAGATTTCTCATTTGTCTTTTTTTTTGTTGTTGTTTAAGTATTTCAATATTTTAAAACATATGCTTCTATTTTAGGGGTGTTCTTAATTATGTTAGCATATAACTGTATATCATAGATTCACATAATTCTTTTTATTTCTTCTAGATTTGTTTCCTAGTTTATTGATCTGATTTTTTCCCCTCTTCCTCTTAGTTGGTTGATTAAAGGTTTAACTCTTTTGTTACTCTGTTCAAAGAACCAGCATTTAGCTTTGTGTATCATTTCTAGAGTCTTTTTGGTTTCAGTTAATCTAGTTTTTTAAAAATTTTCAACATTCAATCAGTGAATAAATATTTACTAAGTATCTACTTAATGTGCCAGACACAAATACAAAAGGATACAAAAAAGAGGTTAAAAAACCAACAACAACCACAAAAAAATAAAAATAAAATAAAACAAACAATAACAAAACAAAGTCTTTGCCTTCAAGAAGCTCACAATTTAATGGAGAAGACAAGCAAACAAATACAAACAAACAAGTATATGGAGCATAAATAGGAAATAATTTTAAAAGGGAAGGAACTAGTATTAAGAGGGGTTAGAGAAGATTTACTGTAGAAGACAGATTTTAGTGAGCACTTAAAGGAAACGAGGAAAAGCCAGTAGCAGAAATTAAGAGAGAGAGAGAATGTTGGACGTCTGGGAAACAGTGGGACAAAATGCCCAGAGCCAAGAGAAAGGATGTCTTTTTGATTGAATAGCCAAGAGTGTAATGTCACTAAATTGAAGAGTATATGTGAAGAAGAAGACTGAAAAGGCAATAATGGTTTAGGATATGAAGGATTTTGCCAAGCAGAGAATTTTGTATTTGATCCTGATGGCAATAGGGATCCACTGGTGTTTACTGAATAAGAGGGAGAAATCATTGTTTTGGGAAAATCACCTTGGTAGCTGAATGGAGGATGAATTGGATTTACTTGAGAGAAGCAGACACACCAGTAGACTGGAAAAATCCAAGTGTGAGATGTTAAGGGCTTGTATTAGTATCAGAAGAGAGAAGGGGATTATTTAAGAAATGTTGCAAAGGTTAAATTGACAGGCATTGGCCTGTTATTGGATATGAGAAGTGGGAAAGAGTGAGGAGATGAGGATGACATATATATTTTGAATTTGATGGACTGTGAGAATGGTGTTGCCTTTTATAATAAGAGGAAAGATAAGTGAAGGATAGAGTTTAGAGTAGAAGATAATGATATTTGGATATTCTGACTTAAAGATTTCTACTGGACATCCAATTGTCCGAAAGATACCTGGAGATGTGTGACTGAAGATCAGCAGAAAGATTAAAGTAGGATAGATAGACTTGAAAATTGTCAGGATACACATGGTCATTAGGTATCTATCTCCTCTTTTTGTTCTTATTTTGGATTTATTTGTTGGCTTTCTAATTTTAAAAAATGCATATTTAGTCATTAATCATACCTTTTTATATTTTGTTAAGACATATTTTTAGGGATATATTTTTCCCTGAAGAATATTTAAGCTACATCCCAGAAATTTTGATATGTTGTTTCATATTATAATTTTTCTTTTATGTAATTTTTAATTGTTTCTATCATTTGTTCTTTCATCTCTTCATTATTTAGAATTTCATTGTTAAGTTCCCATTTAGGTCAAGAATTTACATTCAGATGGGGGAGATCAATATGTATATAATTATATACAAAATAAATACAAAGAAAAGAAATTTAGATAGTTGGTTAAATTGGCTAAGGAGGGATGGCACTAGCAATTATGAGGATCTGAAAAAGATTATGAAGTGATATATGGAATATTTAGGGAAGAATAGCACTTCTGGTGTGAGGGAGCCCTCTTTTCAGGGCTGTTCATTTAATTTTGGTGTCCACTCATGAGCCAGCTTTAACCTATGAGTTCAAAGAACTGTAGTATTCATTGTGGTCATATCCTGGTAAAATTGTCTTGGCAGATGGACTAAACCAAGCTGAGGATAAAATTGATAGTCCTCAAACCTGTCAGTGAGTTAGGAAGATGTCTACCCCAAGCATGTGTAGACCTCCCAATAGAATGGGTAAATGAGAACAATTTGTTCCAATAGCCATGAAGGCAGCTGAAGCAGGTACTGTGGAATTCTTAGAGCTTGGTCAGACATCAAAGATGCCAAGGTTATTCACTGCATCCTTGGCCGCAGCCAATTATCTTGATTTTTATCTGTTACTCAATAAGTAATGAAACTGATGACTTTGCACAACTTTATCTCACTTAAATCCAGTTCGTCACCCAGAGATGTCCTTGGTCCTCTTTGAAAATGAACAACAATAATGCAGTGTGGTGCTTGAGTGGCAATTTAAGGGAGAAGGGAAATTTTATGAGGCAGATGCGAGGAGGGATTATGTTCCAGGTATTGGGAAGAGCCAGGTCAAGAGATAGAAATGGAATATATAGTATCATATGTAAGACATAGAGAGAGAGTTTGACTGGATTGTTGAGTATATGAGGAGGAATATTATAAGTGAGGTTAGAAAGATAAGTAGAAGCCAAATTATGGGATTTTAAATCTAAAAGGACATGAAGATTATATTATATCCTAGAGACAATAGGTAGACATCGAATATATTGAGTAAAGGAGTATCATGGTCAAATTTCTCTTTAAAGAAAATCACTTTGACAACTGTATGGAAAAGAGATTAGAGAGGGAAGAGACTTGACACAGAGAAATGAATCAGGAAGTTGTTGCTATAATTTTGTTGAGAAGTGATGAGGGCTTAAATTAAAAGGTAGCTTATTTGAGTAGGAAGGGATCAGATGCAAAACATATTGTAAAGGTAGAAATTACAATGATAATATTTGATGAGATTGAATCTGTGAGCTGAGATAGAGTAGGAGGTTAGGATAATGCTGATGTTGTAAACCTAGGTTCCCTGAAAGATGGTGATTTTGACAGAAACAGGTAAGTTTAGGAAGGGAATAAGGTTTTTTGGAAGAGATAGTAAGATTTGTGGGGGTTTTCCACTCAATAGATTAAGATATCCAGTGTGATGTATCTAATAAGCAATTGAAAATGCATAATTGGGGGCAGAATCAAGATGGCAGAACACTGGTAGCCACCCACCTGAATTCTCCCAACATTTCTCCATAAATGATTTTAAACAATGCCTCAAATCAAATTCCAGAGTAGCAGAATCAGTGAAAGGTCAGAGTGAAATATTTTTGCAGCCCAACATAACTTAGGAGGTCAACAGAGTGGTATGTGATACCAGGATTGAGGGCCAAGCCAGAATGCAGTGTGGCAGCACCAGGAGCAGTCCTTAGAGGTGGCTGCAATAGCTGCAGCAGTAGCTTCAGGACCTCTTCTTCCAGTGATGGCAAGGGGATTGGACAAGTGGTCAGAAGGAGATTTCAGGAGATCTTTTGTTAAGACAGGGTGCAGCTGACACTAATAGGCAACTCTATTGCCCATTTGTAGTTCTTAGTCATAGTTCTAGGGTAGAGCTTCTAGTCAGACAAAAGGGAGAGGTCTTGGTCACAGTTCCAAGGAAAGGAGCACTAAGCATATAAATATAAGAAATCAGGGGACTTTGGTCACAGTTTTAGAGCCACGAAGGATGAAAGCATTTGCAGTTGCAGACAGACAGGGGCCATTCCTAGGTAAATACCAGGCAGCAAACCAGAAAAGAAGTAGTCACATCTCTCCCTGGATCACATGACCTTAGAAGCATTGTAAACTTGCAGACTTCCAGAAGTTTGGCATAGTACCTTCCCACCCTGAGGTGAGCCCAACTTTATTTTTTTACTTTTTTAAAAATTATTATAGTTTTTTTTTTTTACAAGATATACGCATGGGTAAGCAAAACCTTTTGTTCCAATTTTTCCTTTCCTTCCCCCCCTCTCCCTCCCTCAGATGGCAGGTTGATCAATACATGTTAAATATGTTAAAGTATAAGTTAAATACAATATATCAGAGCCCAACTTTAACAAAAAATTCAAAGTATAGACCAAAAACGAGAGCAAACAACAAGTAGCAAAAAAAGCTACTACAGTAGCAAGGAGGACCAAGACACAAGTTTAGAAGAAGTAAAAAGTTACAAAGTCTCAAAGAAAAATGCTAATTAGAGCCAAGCCCAATAAGAATTCCTAGGATAAAGAGAAGAGTAGTAGAGGAAAAATGGGAAAAATGTGAGTGATAGAAGAAAAATATGAAAAGAGAATTAACAGTTTTGAAAAACAAATGTGTACATGTGCACGTGCACATGTACACACACACACACACACATACACCTGATGTAAATAGCACTTTAAAAAAAAAAACAAAATTGAGTTAGTAGTAAAAGAGGCACAAAAATTCAGTGAAGAAAAGAACTGGAACTAAATTGGCGAAATGGAAAAGAGGTAAACATTTTAAAAGTTCCCTGAAGAAACTAATTCCTTAACAATTAGAGTTGGACAAGTAAAAGTAATAAATGATTCCATGAGACATCAAGAATAGAAGAAAAAGTGAAATACCTTATCATAAAAACAAATGTTCTAAAAAATAGATTGAGGAGAGATAACTTAATTATCAGACATCCTCAAAGCCAGGAGCAAAAAAAGAGCCTAGACACCATCTTTCAAGAAATTATCAAGGAAAACTGCCTCAGTGCCTTACATCCAGAAGATAAAATAGAAATTGAAAGAATTCTCTGATCACCTCATGAAAGACAACCCAAAATAAAAACTTGCAGGCATATTACAGCCAAATTTCAGAGCTTCCAGGTCAAGAAGAAGCAGCCAAAAAGAAATAATCAAATAATGTGAAGTCATAGTCAGGATCATACAAGATTTAGTAACTTCCACATAAAAGGAGCAGAGAGCTTAGCATGTGACATTCCAGAAGGCAAGCAGCTAGGATTTCAACCAAGAATCACTTTTCAACAAAACAGTATAATCTTGGTACAGCTAGATGGCACCTTGGATAGAGTACTGGCCCTGGAGTCAAGACAACCTGAGTTCAAGTTGGGCCTCAAAGACTTAACACTTACTAGTTGTGTGACTCTGGGCAATTGTCTCTCAAAAACAAACAAATTAAAAAAACAAAACAAAACACTATAATCCTTCAGAGGAAAAAAAATTGATAGTTAATGCTAAAGAGGATTTTCAAGCATTCCTGATAAAAAGACCAGAGCTGAATAGAAAATCTGACATTAAACACAAGACTCAAGAGAAGCATGAAAAGATACAATAAACATGAAAGACATTATAAGCGACTCAATAAAGTTAAACTTTTACATCCCTACTTGGGAAGATGATAACATATATCTCTAAAGTTTGTCATTTTTATGGCAGTTTGAAGAAATCTATATAGTCAGAGGGCATGAAGGTGAATCATTTATGTTTGGATAATCTCCAACAAAACAGAAAGAAAGAAAGAGAGAGATGGAGGGAGAGATGGAAAGAGGGAGGCATGGAAGAAGACATTAGAGGAGGAAAAGAATAGGAAGGGAGGGAGGGAGAGAGGGAAGTAAAAATGGAGAGAGGAAGGAAGGCAGGGAGAGAGGGAAAGAAGAAGGGAGAAGAAAATGAAGGAAGGAAGAAATTAAAGAAATAAAGGAAGGAAAGAAGAAAGGAAGGAAGGAAGGAAGAAAAAGGAAAGAAGGAAGGAAGGAAGGGTTAGAAAGAGGGGCGCATTGTAAAAAGGGAGAAGGGAGAAGTAGAATGGGGAAATTTTCTCACATAAAAAAAAGTTTACAAGGAAGAACATTTATAGAAAAAGGGAATGTGATTATGATTGTGATGGATGATGCTTGAATTTTACTCTCATGTGTTCAAAGAGTGAAGAATATATACACACTTAGTTGGATAGAGAAATCTATCTTTACCCAATAGTGGAATAACAGAAGGATGACATGAAGGATGAGAATGGGAAGAGAAATGATAAAATAGTGGCTCAATGAAAATAGTGGTCAAAAGCAAAACAGTCTGTTGGGGACAGGATAAAAAGAGAGAGAGAAGGATAAATAAGAAAATAGGAGAGAGGCTAAATCAATATTGATTAGAAAAATGCAAATTAAGACAACTCTAAGGTACTACTTCACACCTCTCAGATTTGCTAAAATGATGGGAAAAGATAATGATAAATGTTGATGGGGATGTGGGAAAACTGGGACTCTAATATATTGCTGGTGGAATTATGTACAGATCTAACCATTCTGGAGAACAATTTGGAACTATGCCCAAAGAACTATCAAACTGCATACCCTTTTATCCAGCAATGTCTCTACTGGGTCTGTATCCAAAGAGATCATAAAAAAGGGAAAAGGATTTTTTGGTAGTGGAAAGGAACTGGAAACTGAATAGATGCCCATCAGTTGAGGAATGGCTGAATAAGTTATGGTATATGAAGGTAATGGAATATTATTGCTCTAAAAGAAATGATCAGCAAAATAATTTCAGAAAGGCCTAGAGAGAGTTACATGAACTGAGTGAAGTGAGTAAAAGCAAGAAAACATTGTACACAGTAACAAATTTACTGTTACGGATTTGCTTCTTTTCAACAATGAGGTGATTTAGGTCAATTACAATAACTTGTGATGGAGAGAAGACTATGGGGACTGAATGTGGATCACAACACAGTATTTTCATCTGTTTGTTATAGTTGGCTTAATTTTTTTCTTTCTCATTTTTTCCTTTTTGATCTGATTTTTTTTGTATAGCATGATAAATGTGGAAATATGTTTAGAAGAATTTGCATATAGTTAAACTATATTGGATTACTTGCTGTGGGGGGGGCAAAAATGGGGAGGGAGGGAGAAAAATTTGGATCATAAAATTTTGGGAGGGTGAATGTTGAAAACTATCTTTGCATGAATTTTGAAAAATAAAAAGTTATTATAAAAAAAGAAAATAGAGGGGAGGGAAATAAACATTTTAGTAATTATAACTGTAAATGTGAATGAGATGAGTACATCCACAGCCACAGAAGTGGCTAGCAGAATGAATTAAAAACTAGAATTCAAAAATCTTATTTATAAGACACACTTGAAATGGAAAGACACACAGAGTTAAAATAAGAGCCATTACCCAACTGATAAATAATCAAAAGATATAAATAGGCAGTTTTCAGAAAAATAAATCAAAGCGATCTATGATCACATGGGGAAAAATGCTATATATCATTATTGTTAGAGAAATGCCAATTAATACAACTTTGTGTTACCACCTCATGGCTATCAGAAATGATAAATGCTGGAAGGGATAGGGGAAAATAGGTACACTAATAAACTGTTGCTAAAGTTGTGAACTGGTATAACCATTATTTTTGCAATTCAGAACTATGCCCCAAAACTTATAAAACTATGCATTCCCTTTGACCCAGCATTTCTACTAGTAGGTCTGTATCTCACATAGAACAAAAAGAAAAAAGGGAAATGACCTTTAATTACAAAAATACTTATAGCGACTCTTTTTGGGGTTGGCAAAGAATTGGAATTTGAGGCGATGCTCATTAATTGCGAAATGGCTTAAAAACATGTGGCATATAATTATGATGAGTACTATTTCTCTGTGGGAAATGATAAGGGGAATATTTTCACAAAACAATGGCAAGATCTATATAAACTGGTACAAAATGAGGTGAGAATAATGTTGTAAGGGTGATCAATTTTGATCAAATACGGCTAGTATAATCAATACAATAATCCAAGACAATTCCAAATGACTCAGGATGAAAAAATGGTATCTACCTCCAGAGAGAGAACTGAGGAGCTCTCAATAAAAATTAAAATATAATTTTCTTTCTTTCTCTTTTTTCTTCCTCCCTCCATCGTTCCCTTCCAGCTTTCCTTCTTTCTCTCTTTCTTTCTCTCTTTTTCTTCCTTCCTTCCTTCCTTCCTTCCTTCCTTCCTTCCTTCCTTCCTTCCTTCCTTCCTTCCTTCCTCTCTTCTGTCTGTCTTTCTTTCCTTCTTTCGCAATATGGCTAATATAGAAATGTTTTGCATGACTTAACAAGCAAAATTAATTATATAATTTTGTTTGCCCTCTCAATGTGAGAAGGTATGCAGAAGGGACTAAGCAAATTTGGAACTCAAAATTTAAAAAGAAAAAACATTAAAAAGAAATAAAAATTTTAAAATACACAAGTAGAACTCAGGACAGAACCTAGAACTGGATATATAAATGTATGTGTCATCTGTTTAGAGATGATAAGCCTTATAGGAGCTGATGAGTTCACCAAGTGAGAAAGAACAGATTAAAAAAAGAGTACTTAAGATAGGGCCTTGGGGAACACCCAAAGTGAGAGAGTATGATATGAGTAATATACTGAGAACTGCTTAGACAGGCAGAAGGAGAAGCAAGAAAGAGTAGTCACAAACACAGAGGAGAGGAAATACAGGAAAAGAGAGTAGTAGAAAGATTTCCTGCAGGAAGGTCAAGAAGGATTAAGAATGAGAAAAGGAATTAATAGAAGTTTCTCCAGAGCGTAGTCTCTTGTGTAGGCAGCAAGCCAATTACTGAAGAGGTAGAGGAAAAGATTGGTTGGAGAAGAGTAAAGGGATTTTGAGATAAAGAGAAAAGAAAATGAAATTCAGGGCAAAAGAACTTAAAAAAAAAAGTATAGTCATATTATCATTTCAGAAGGGTTCAGGAAGAAGGTGGCATTGAAAAGTTGGAAGAGAGGAGGTCTGGAGAGCTTTAACAGGAAGTGGAATAGAAAATTTAAAGAATTGTAAAAAGAGTGTCCTGCTATATTAAGGTCCCAATGGAAATTTTCTAGTATGAATACATAGTGGATATATTTGGTTCTATTGCATGAATTTTTCCAGTTTTATTTTAGAACACATGAATGGGAACAGAGGAGGCAAAAGGTGGGACAGAATTGGATTTGAAAAGGTTTTAGAATTCATAGGACCAAGCGGTAAGGAATTGGACCAGGAAGGAAATAAAGTGAAATTAGAGCAGAGATAGTAGCCTGGGAGAATACCGAAGGATGGAAGAATTACAAGTCTTCAACAAGACTTGTTACAATTCTATTTAATCAATAGGATTAAAGAATCCTTCTTTGAAATCACTCCCCTCTTCTCCTTTTGAATTTTCATTTGAAAAATGAATCTTCAGAAGGATCTTTGCTGCCTTGGGTTCTAGGAGCAATCCTGCAAACTACTCCTAATTCATGAGTTCTTACCAATGTGCTTTCTCTGAATAGATAGCCAGTAAAATTAAATATTTTTTGGAAAAATGTTTATTTCAAAATCATAGTAAGAATAAAGCACTTCTCCCAACAACTTGGGAGACATGATCCCATAAAAACACTCAGCCTAGAAGTGGGGGCAAGTGGGGATGAACTTGAAGTATAATAATAGCAAAGCACACATGTAGGGAACATATGTAACTAATGCAGTTCCTAACTCTAGAACATCAGGGTCTCAACATTCATTTTTTTCTCCAGTCTTCAATGTGTTAAGTGCCAGTGATAGAAAAGTTTGTCTGCTACTAGGATTGTGCTCCTCCCAGAAAAAGGCATTTCTATTGGATGAGTGGCTCAACTGAGTTTGCTCCTAGCAGGGTGTGATATCTCTGCTAGATAAGTTTTCTGCTGGATTCTTGAGCTTGCTCTAGTGGGAATCTGTAGTCTTATCATTATCAGCCTCTAGTTTAGTTAGATATTATTGTGCTTTGTAAAACTTCCATGTTGCAATTAATCTTTTCAGTTGGAGTGCTACTGTGCTTCCTCAGCAAAAGCAGTACCTTTTGCCCTAGGATTTGTGGAAGCCTGTTATTCATTTCCTTCAGGGTTTTTACCTCTGAAGTTTGTTAACTTCAGGCAGGACCTGATGAGATGGCTAGCTTCTCTGGTTTGCTACTCTTTCTTGGTTGAAATACAGATTCCTCCAGTGAAAGACACCACTCCTACTTATCGTAACCAGTTAGTTACATTTCCCAGTTTCCTATTTGGTTCTTAAAGCAGATAATGAGAACAAGGATTTGGATGTAGTTTGTGCTTTGGAGCAATTTTATTGTCTTTGGCTACTTCATGTGCAGTGGAAACATTCAAGTCTCATACCCCTTTCTAAGGTACAGAATGCTTCCCTTATACTTAAACAGCCTTCCCCTTTACA
The DNA here is from genome assembly GCF_016432865.1 of Antechinus flavipes. Lineage (NCBI taxonomy): Eukaryota > Metazoa > Chordata > Mammalia > Dasyuromorphia > Dasyuridae > Antechinus > Antechinus flavipes. The sequence continues at coordinate 161,565,665 of NC_067401.1, forward strand.
TTTCATCCAATGTGTCTGTATTTGTGCCTTATGATGTTCAACTTTGCAAAGTTTCAGTCTGTGACACTTTTCCAAAAAGTATTTCTGCATTTGAACAATAGTGAGGTATGTATTGTGCTATCTGCTAGACTGTCTGTGGAAGAACTTATATTGTAATTAGGATTTGTTTGCTTTCTTTTCATTTCACTCAATGACAGCCTTGTCCTAGGACTAGGGTTAGGCAAACTAGTCTTAAGGAACAGCATAGAGGAGGGTACAAAAAATGTTTTTTGAATATATACATTTTTAGTGTAAGAAAATTTCATTCTTCATGGCACATTTTATTTTATGCTATGTAAAATTGAAGGTGATGCAGTTAAGGCTTTCATCATCCATTCTATTATAGTATAGTACATAAGGATGCAATTTTCAAAAATTGCATGGAGCAATCTTCAAACTTTGCACAAGGAGAACAATTTTCAAATACAAAATTCTAAGGGCACCAATTCACGCCATTAAATCTGGTCATAGTGTATCAAGGGCAGGTTTTCTTTCAGATCTCCAAGTTCAAAAAGAAAAATAAAATCTCAGAATGGATTTTTCCAAAAGGATTTATAGTTTCATCACTGAGAGCCTTCACAGTGTTTTCTGTACCAGCTCTGCTAGGAACTACTCCTGTTTTTCTCTCTTTGCAGTCCTTTATAGAGGTGAAAAGATCCCCTTTTGGTCATCTTTTAATTTTCTTGGCATTAACTACTTCTGGTGCTTCTATATGATTACTACACTCAGAACACAGTAGGTCACAGTGATGAAGTCCTGAATAACTAGGTGCAGTTGACAGAGGACTGAAGTATTGATGGAATTGCTCCCTAAGGCAAGCAGGGAAGGGCACTGATGGAGATTAGTTTAGCCTCATAGCCTTTATAGGAGTTGTGGGCAGTCCCATCTTGCTATGTCCAATCAGAAATCTAAGTTTTGTCAGACTTCTAAATTTACATTTTCTCTATAAATCTGTCTATGGCTCATAACATCTTTGCTGAACCCTTCTTGGGTTATAGCCTGCCACAACACTCTGCCTCTTAGTATCTTTTCCCTCCCCCATGCCATGTGGTATAGCTCTTCTCCCCCTCCCCCCCTGCTCTCCACCCCCCATGCCTCTATTCTTTCTCCTTCTTATAGCTAACTCTTTTAAAGTGTTAAATCTCTTGCTATTTAGCCTGCCAGCTAAGGGCATACTCCAACCTCATGGAATGTTTCCTTTCTCCTAGTTAATTGTAAATTCCATCTATGAATTTGTGTTTTCCATCAATAACTGTTAAAACCCCTTTCCTTGCTAATTGCTCTCCCAACTCTATTTCATATTTATTACTCCTAGTGTCTATTGCATCTCTTCTTTTTGCCTATAATCTCTTCTAAACAAATCTACCTTTTGGCAAAGAGAATGGCCATTGTGAATTCTTCACATGACCAAACCCCAACATTTGGCACCTAAATCTCATCATTTGGTGCTAAATTCCAAATACATCATTTGGAACCAGGAATTGTCCTAAACTACCTCAACAAGAAACAAGACTTTTTTATACCTACATAGGAATTCACCTGGGAAAATAATCTTTGTATTATTCCACAGAATTATAACTTCCTTTGAATTTCTCTTTCTAGAAGTTGTCTCCCTCTCTCAAGTCTCTCATAAAATTTCTCTTCTAAAATGTGCCTCTCTCAGTCTTACTGCTTCATGTGGGCAGAAACTCAATAAGTATATCCTTTTTTAACATTGCTGGGGAAAATCGAGGTCTTCTTGAGGGGACTGTACTCTTAGCTCTTTAGAGACTGTTTAGATCCTATTTTGTTAATCCTGGGATAATTTCTTAAACATTTTCTCTACTCCCTACTAACTCTCAAAAAAAAAAAAAAAGGCAAGAGGTCCAACAAAGTAATATCCTTATAAATTAATAATGGAGAATGCTAAACTTCAGGTTGCTTAACAATTTTTTCCTACCAGCTTCTACAACCTTGTGCTTTGAGACTTACTCAAGTTTCCCTCTGCTGACAAACATCATCCCTGCCCTCTACTAGCTTGTTACAATGTGATCTTGACTCTGCCCTATCATCTACAAAGGATGGGAAGTATGGAGTACTTATCTTCCATTTAGGCTAGCCTCCTAGATTAAAAACCCCAGTGTGACAGAAAGTCTAGAGTCCATATTCTGACTTGCTCCAAGATTGAAAAATGCTGTAGATACCGATTCAGTTCAGCCAGAGAACTAAAACATGAAAGGAACTGATGAAGGGGCCCAGCATGTTGGTCTACACTGAAGGAGGAAAAGAGACTAAAATCCATTTGAGGTAAAGTCTGTCCCTTCAGAATTTTCCTGGCACAGGGAACAAGGCCAATGAAAATTAAATCCCTCAATGTGGGAGAAAAACAAAATAGATTTGAGATCTAGCTCTGAGAATAAACACTGAATTCAAGAGAAATAGTCATAAAATGACAGGAAAAATTATTAAAATCACTAAAGATCTTAGGAGGAATTCAATTAAAAGCTTAGAGCTCAAGAAGATAAATCAATAGCAAATTTATTAATTTTAATTTAATCTTAAATTAATTTTAACTTAATAACCCATTCTTGGGCTGGGGTGGGATTTTTTTTCGACTTGAAGCTCCTATAAATAGTTTGAAGATCTTCCCTTCTTGATTTAATTAAATTTAAATTTCATTTCAAAAAATTAATTAACATCTAAATATTTGATTTAATTAATTTTAATTTAAAGATATTCAGTTGGACAAGAAGGGAACATGAGTGCCAAGATATCTAAAAGATCCCAACTATTCCTAAATAATATTGCTAGAAATGATAACTTAAACAATGCCTGATGAAACACAAACCTCTGTGGATTCCCAGGAGCATGGAACCTAAACAGGATGTTGATTCCCTAAAGGCAAGAAAGAAATCAGAATCTTGATAGAAGTTAGGCAAGCAAAATATATGTCCTACACTGCATACATAATTAGCAAAAGAGAAAAACCTTAGTTCATAGGAGTAAATCTCTTCAAAGAAGTGAAAGAAACTATAAGTTAAGAATAGAAATGTATTGAAGTGAAGCATTATCTGAAAGAAACAAAAAACAATAAAGTTAAAAGAATGTAAGCTATCTAACAAATTCTCAAAGACAGGCTCTATAGAGAAAATGTAGGGATCCTAAGCCTCCAAAAAGCATGACAAATCAAAAAGCTTGAACACCATAATGCTAAGAATAAAACAAGAAAAGTTCCAAGAACTTTTGAATACAAAAAAAACAAGAGCTAATTGAAAGTATAGATAAACTCCATAAAAAAAAAAAAAACAACAACAACAATCTATGCTCCAAGGTTAAATTTAACAATTTCAATGACAAGGAAATAATCAGAATAAAAACCTTAAGATGTAAAGAAAGAAGATTAGAATAACAAGACTATCTTCACCCACCAGAAACTATAGAAGAAAATGGTAAAACATAATGAAAAAAGCAGAGAAACTTACGATGCAACCTGACATGACATACACTTAAAATCCGAGCTTAATCATTAATGAAAAAAACATGGATATTGAATAAAAAAGAGGCATTTGAAACATTTCTGCAAAGAAAAAAAACACACATGATAGATGTGTCTGAGATCATTCATTTGCAAATATCCTTAACAGTAGACACAAGAAAGTTAAATAAAGAAAATTACTCGGGAAAGCACAAAGTAAATTATCTGATTTTTAGGAACTATTTTAAAAATTAGAAAGAGCTAGTGCTTAATACATGTCACAGAGAACACTGGAGCACATTATGCAAATAACGACCAAAGAAGCAAAGATTCCAACATTTATAGAGTAATTTTTATTCCTCTCAATTGCTAGTTCTCTTTCAAACTATCTTTATGTAACTAGTTTATATTTATTTATACCTTTCTCCTTTTTCTGTAAATGCTTACTTATATATTTATGGAAGGGCATAACCAAGTTAGATTACAGCAAAAATGAAGGCTATGAGGGACCAGAGCAGAGACATGGGATGTCAATGAAATACTCTCAGCTCTTGACGTTTCCTCTGGGCTTTCTCCCATACCTGGAATGCTTTCCCTCTTCAACTCCATCTACTGATTGCCCTGGTTTATTTAAGTCCCAATTAAAATTCCATCTTTCCTTACCTCTCTTAATTCTAGTACCTTCCCTGTGTTAAATTATTTCCTATTTATCCAGTAAGTAGTTTATTAAATGTATTTATTTGCATGTTGTATCCTCCATGAGATTATAACTTCCTTGAGATCAGGAATTATCTTTTGTTCCTTCTTAGATTTCCAGTGCTTTGCACAGTGCCTGTTATTAAGAAGATTTTTAATATATATTGATTAATTGAAATGAGATATGAGCAAGAGTCTTTCAGATGTAATAGAACCATCATATAGGTCTCAATGGGCAGCTGAGTAGTACAGGGAATAGTGTTGGATCTGGAAAACTCATCTTCCTGAGTTTAAATCAATCCTCACACATTTATTAGTTATGTAATCCCTGGTAAGTCACTTTACTTGTTTGCCTCAGTTTCCTCATCTGTAAAACAATTTGGAAGATAATGGCAAACTACTTTAATATCTTTGCCAAGAAAAACCCAAGTGGGATCACTAAAATTCTGACACCACTGAAAAAATGAGAAGTCTTTGAACTTAATCTTTTGTATATGAAAAAGTCAGGAAGTATATGAACCACTAGCAGAGGCAAAGAACTTGCCTCTAGGACATAAATTATCTAACCCAATACCTTTTCCTCAGCCATTCATTCCAAGGACTAATAAGAGGAAACTAGAGCTAAAAACAAAACAAAGCAAAAAAACCCCTCAAACTAGAAAGCTTCAACCCCAGAACTGCTTGATGATTATTTACTACATGCTTATAAACTGATTATGGCCTAACCTATAGAAATGGAGTTTTGTTGCTCAGGATGAGCAGGATAAAGTAGATAGAGTGTTAGACCTGGAGATAGGAAGACTCGTCTTCCCTGAGTTCAAATCTGGCCTTACACACTTACTAGCAAACTCTGTGACCTTGGACAAATCACTTAACTTCTCTTTGCCTCAGCTTTTTATCTATAAAATGGGAACATGCTGGAGAAGAAAATAGGAAAGCACTTCAATATCTTTGCCAAGAAAACCTTATGAACATGTTAGTCATGCAGAGTCAAATATGACCGAAAGAAAACTGATTGGTCATGAAGGTGAAGTCTTTCAAGTAAAGAATAGAGCCTTGATTGAGAAATAGTGGTCAAAAGGAAAGGCTATACCCAGCATTGTGCTGCTAAATATTTAGCAACTAGTTCTTTTTTTAAATTTAAATCTTTTAAAAATTATTATTTTTAACATGACAAATTTTATTTTATATAAAATTTTTGATTAAATACAAAATTTAAAAATGGAATAGAAAAAGAGAGAAAAGGAAAATTAAAAAAAAAAAAAACCAAAATATTGTCATGTGCCCAGCAGAACATCAGGGAGGATTCAAAATATAGAACAATAAATTTCCATGAAGTAGACTATATTCATTACTGTCCAGCTTTGCACTTTTTACTTTATTCCTTTTTCCCCTTTCATTCCCCTACTTCCCCCAAGGAGGCTACAGTTTAAGCACAGATAAGTGTATGTACACATACGCACACACACACATATATTCACATGCAAACCCATACATATACACATACATATACCTACATGCATATATACCCCCATATACACACATAAACATGCATCTAAAACAATATTAATATGGCTGATATATAATGCAGATTTCTCTCTTCATTGAATCTTTTAAGTTTGACTTTGAGATCAATGCTAACTATGTTTTTTCCTTAATAAATTCCTGATCCTTGCTGTGGTTTGGTTAAGACAAAGCACTGAAAATCATTGAATGTCCTTTTTGTTTTTATTCAATATTATGGACAATTTTGCTGGATATGATATTTTTGGCCACTGACCTAGTTCTTTTGATTGCCAATATAATTCCAATACATATATATATATAATTGCAGGACTTGCAGTCTTTTATCAGAGCTGCTGATAAATTCTGTACAATTTTAATTGTAGATCCAGCATATTTAATTGTTTGTTTATTTATTATTGGGTTTTGTTTCTTGCAAAATTTTCTCTTTGATCTGGGGGTTTTGAAATTTGGCAATAATATTGCTGTGTTTTCCATATTCCACTGCTGTGATCAGTGGATCAGTGGACTTTTATATCACTACTGTCCTTGCCTGTTCCATCACTCCAGAACTATTTTATTTGATTATTTCTTGCATTATTAAGTTAAGATATATTTTTGTTATGGCTTTCAGATAGTTTAATTATTCTTATTTTTTGATATTTTCTTATAAGGTGTTTCACATTCTGTTCTATTTTTTCATTCTTTATATTTTATTTTTGGTATTTCTTGGTCTCATAGATTCACTGGCTTCCTCTTGCCTAATTCTAAATTTCAAAAAATTATTCTCCTTAAGACTCTGGACCTTCTTTTCTAGCTGGTTGACTTTCCCCCCATCATTTTGTTTTTCTTGGATGGTTTATTATTTACTTGATTAGTTTTTCCTCAATTTCTATCATTTGATCTTTGAGTTCTTCTATAAATTATTTTTGGGCAGGTAGTCATTTAACATTTCATAAAAGAGGGTTTTTTGTTTTGTTTTTTTTTAATTCATTGTCTTCCTCTGAAGATGAAACCCACTCTTCCCTATTTCCAAAGTAAGTTTCTAAGACTGCTTTCTTTCTTCTTTGCCTGTTAATTTTTTTTTAAAAGAACTATTAATATAAGCACCTCTAATCATGAAGTAATCAGGGAAGGTGTCTCTAGCTTTACTTCAGCTCTCCCCTCTGCTTCCCACTCCTGTAAGTACCAGCAATGAGCAGTGTCCCTGCTTCATTGCCTCAGCCAGTGTGCTGGGTCCTTCTGGACCAGGACCTACTCTCTGTGCTCTCTGGAGCACAACTACTACAGTTTCTAATCAGCAGAGATTCGCTCAATCTTCCTAGACTTGCATCTGACTTCCCAAGCTGTCTGAAAGTTTAAGTTCCTGTGGTTCAGGCTGAAGCTACCTTCAATACCTCAGAATTCAGCTAGACCCAGACTAACTAGAATTAGCAGTAAAGGTGTGGAACTAAAGTCTAAAAGTGTTTATACTGAACACTGGTTAAATCCTCTGTTCTGAGTTCTTTCCTTAGTCTTCTTTGATTGTCTCAGGACTCCTGTTCTGCCCCCAATTTTTTCTTCACCTATGTTCCCCCTGAAGAGTAAATTTGTTCTGTTTGTGGGAGAAATCAGGAGAGGTTCAAATTTTCTGAACTATCCAAATCATTATTGATCAGATAAATGCAAATTAAGACAACTCTGAGATACCACTACATACCTCTCAGATTGGCTAAGATGACAAGAAAAGATAAAAACGAATGTTGGAAGGGATGTGGAAAAACTGGGACACTGATGCATTGCTGGTAGAGTTGTGAATGGATCCAAACATTCTGGAGGTGGAGTTGTGAACAGATCCAAACATTCTGGAGAGCAATTTGGAACTATACTCAAAAAAGTTATCAAACTGTGCATTCCCTTTGAACCAGAATTGTTACTACTAGGCTTATATCCCAAAGAGATATTGAAGAAGGGAAAGGGACCCATATGTGCAAAAATGTTTGTGGCAGCCCTCTTTGTAGTGGCTAGAAACTGGAAATTGAATGGATGCCCATCAGTTGGAGAATGGTTGAATAAATTGTGGTATATAAATATTATGGAATATTATTGTTCTATAAGAAATGATGAGCAGGATGAATACAGAGAAGCTTGGAGAGACTTACATGAACTGATGCTAAATGAAATGAGCAGAACCAAGAGATCACTATACACTTCAACAATACTATATGATGATCAATTCTGATGGACATGGATATCTTCAACAATGAGAAGATCCAAATCAGTTCCAATTGATCAGTAATGAACAGAACCAGCTACACCCAGAGAAAGAATATTGGGAAATGAGTATGGACCATAACATAGGATTTCCACTCTTTCTGTTATTGTTTGCTTGCATTTTTGTCTTTTCTTCTCAGGTTATGTTTAATCTTTTTTTTTTTAATCCGATTTTTCTTGTGCAGCAAGATAACTATATAAATATGTATACATATACTGTATTTAACATATACTTTAACATATTTAACATGTATGGGACTACCTGCCATCTAGGAGAGGGGGTGGAGGGAAGAAGGGGAAAAGTTGAAACAGAAGTTTTTGCAAGGATCAGTGTTGAAAAATCACCTATGCATATGTTCTATATATAAAAAATGTATATGTTGAGGTTCAAATGTTGGAGTTCTTGTTCTTCTCAAAACACAGTCAGGTGATAAAAGTTCAGATCTTTTATTATCTCCAATATAGCCCGGTTAGCTTAGAGGTCTATCTCTCTGCTTGGTTCCAAGAGCTCCCTCCGAATGTCACCAAATCCAAAGGTTTTGTCCTTCAGCCTCTGCCTCTGCTTTCTTCAGCCTCCAGCCAGCTCCACTCTTCATGTCATTCTGGTGAAATCTGATGGAGAGCCTCTGTCTCTTTCTTTTATACAAGAGGGAGGAATTGTGGGATACAAGAGAGAGGGATTATGGGTTTTCTCCCATAGTGCTCTCTGGCCCTAAGAGCTTCAAGGGAGGTGTGAATTCACAAAGTTACAAAGTTTACTTTGTGAAACTCCCATACTTGTGAACTCCAATGAGTAAAGGTGTGAACACAAGCCTTGTATTAATTAGTTCTACTTAGTACCTTGTTTCAGGTTCTGGCCCAAAACATCTTCTTGTAAGATCAGATCAACTCTAATTAGTTAGCAGTTTGTAAAGATTCCAACATGTATATAAATTTTTTTTTTTCTGACCTACTCTTCCATCTTCCTAGAATCTTCCAACAACTCAATCTTGCAAGGGGGTGGAGTTGGGTAGATAGGTGGGGAAGGGGAGTGGACAGGGAATGTTCCATATATATGTTTACTATGCATTATTAATTTTTTTCTATCACTTAAGTCTAGATAATAAATCAACTACTGTTTTTGGGGTTATAAATGATCAGATTGAAAATTTAATAATCAGCTGCCTATCACTTAATTTGCTGCCTATCACTTACCTCTGGCTATCTTCTACCTTTTGCCTGAGAGGTGAAAACCTTAGAGTCAATGACCTGAAGAAACAGAAGTGGAGATTTCTGGCAATCCAAGGGTAAAGGCCTCTGTTCCTTCCTAGAAAAAATATAGTGTAGCATTCCAATCAAGCATGAGGCTGGAAGTGGTAAAGGCTGCAGCTGCTTATCAAGGAATGACATCAGGAACTGGTAAAAGGCTGATAATCTGAATTTGGGGAAGTTACAGGTCCATTCAGACTTTTAACCAAATTTTAATTTTTCCACATACCTCAGGAGGAGCTAATGCACTGTTAAATATGTAGATTTTCATTTTTAGTTTTTAGATATCACTTTCTGTGAGAAGCAAGACTAACTGAGCCACTCATCCATCATAGATGACATGCTCTATGGGGAGCCAGTTAATCCTAGTGTTAGAGAATCCCAATCTTCATGAGTATCTCACTCACAAAGAATTTTGTGAGGATTCAATAGAGAAATGACATCAAGTCCCTGCAGTTCCAGAGATATGAGTTGCTTTAGTATATGTATTCCCTATTTGTATACATCACTACAATTGTTCTTTAAATTTGTGCCTCACTATCACCCACGAATCTGTGTATTTGTTGGCAAGAGTGTTACAGGATTTTTTGGGGGGAGGAATATTTTGCACCAACTGTTTTTGCTATGGCTTATTGTTACGAAAAACATAGTGGTTAGGTTTCATGAGCAACAATAGTAGTAGTCACCCATAGATTTATCCCAAAACCACTTTGGTGATCCCATTGCAAATCTGAGGCCTAGAAGATGTGCAACATACACTGTCTTTTCCATTAGTATAGAAACTCCTTGAGAATAGGGATTATTTCAATTCTTGAAACAACCCCCAACACCTAGCACAGTGTGAGGGGTATGGTAGGTTCTAGGTGGTTGATTTATTATTAATGGTTGTGATGGTGGTTCCAGAATGTTTTAAAAATGACTTGCCAAGTGAGTTTTGAGTGGCATAATCAGGGGCTTAATAATTTAAAAATATTAACTGTGAAACCAGTAAAGTGTGTGCTTTGAAAGTCAGCATTCAAAAAAAAAAAATAATAATAATAAAAAAAGAAAGTCAACACTCTTCGGCTCCTATAGTCTATTCTTGCTTTCTCACCTGAATGTCAGTTAATCCTTTAGATATTTGCTAAAAAATTTTAACATAGGAATGAGTGCTTGCAACTTAAAGGGCAGTTAGAATTCAAGAGAAACCTATAGGGAACATCCGTCTTTTTCTTTCTCCCAATCATCCTTTGTTCCATTGAGGTGTTTCCTTAGTATCTCTCTTATTGGGCCAACTCACAGAATAGTGTAGGTATGTGTATGTGGGTAACTTGGACGTCTTTGCCACAGATCTATCGGTGTGTACGTATGCGTAAATATATAAAGATTTGTTCCACTATCTCAGAAAGGGATCTTCTTAGGAACCTCAATGGCCTACAAATTATTGTGATTAAGCTTATGAGCTAGTGGCATAGAAAACTATTGTAATGTAATCAAGATACAATATTATACTAAGCCCTAAATATACCCAATTAAAAATAAAATTAATGAGTGGCAGTCTTTAAAAATGCAATTTCAAATGTTGGAGTAAACAGCATTGCAAAGGTGGCATTGAAAAGTTTGTCTGAAGTTTAAGAGCCCTTCAGGAATCACTTCTCTGTGTTTAGGTGTATGGTGAACTGAAGGAGAATCAATATGGATTATTATTACGGCGTGCACTGGCTGCAGTGAGAAGGTACTTTGAGATTGAAGCTGTCAAATTCACTGGGGCAATCGGGCTGGTGTCTCCCAAATACAGACCCCATTTCTGGAATCGCCTTTAAAGTTACTTTGTAGCAAGCCCTCCGGATCGAGCTGGGCGGGGTTTCTGAAGATACCGCGGTGTAGTTGTTACTGGGGTGCAATGACAGGATTTTCCAGGACCCAGCGCTCCCTGAGGTGCACACAAGCTCTCTCCCTCCCGCAGGCATTCCCTCCCAGGGTCTCTGTCTCTGGTGCTGCCCAATGCCTAGCCTCAGTGTCTCACTCAGGCTGAAATTCTGCTCCTCTCCGCTCCTACTTCCTCTCTCTTTCCCCTTCCAGTCCTTCCCAGAATGCTGACTCCATATCTAGTTTGATTCCTGTTTTGTTGGGAGGGGTCTCCTCATCACTTTAATTCTGGGGTTTCCCTTTTTTCGTGTGTTTCAGCTACAGGGGTGGGGTGGGGGGACGGGAGGAGAGGTTAGAACTCCAATAGTCCCGAAGATCTCTCTCTCTCTCTCTGGCCTGGTCTTCTAACCAAGAGGGCTAGGGCATATTTTTAAAACCTTGAATCCCTCCCCAAGCTGTTCCTGTACTATAGGGACCCCAACGCCTGGGGCCCCGAAACTGCCCAGGTTCCCCCAGTTCTGCGCGCCCCCGCCAGCTAGCTGGGCCCGGGCTGCAGGCTCCCGCGCTCCCCCTAGAGGCGGCTGCGCGGCGTCGGCCTCGGCCTCGTCGGCGGGGGCGTTCACGTGACCGCGCTCCAGGCCTGCTGCCGCTGTCGGTTCCCCCAGTCACCGAGCGAGAGGGAAGAAACAAGATGGCGGCTGGAGGCGATCGGGAGCGGGGCGCCGGCAATTCGGATTGAGCCTTCTCCCTCCACCCGCTTCCGCCGGCCGGGCCCCCCCCGCCCCGACCCCGCGGGGCTCCCCACCCCGCCCCCAGCGGCTCCCCACCGCCGCCCCTCGGCCGGTCCCCCTCCCCCCCTCGGCTTTCCCTTCTCCCTCCCTCCCTCCTCGGCTCCGACATGAGGGGCAGGCGGGGCAGGCCGCCCAAGCAGCCCGCGGCGGGCGCTGCGGAGCGCGGCGCCCCGGCTCCCCCGCCGCCGCCGCCGCCGCCGCCGCCACCGCCTCCTCCGGCCGGGCCCATCGGGGGTCTCCGCTCCCGGCACCGAGGCAGCAGCCGGGGCAGGTGGGCCGCCGCCCAGGCGGAGGTGGCGCCCAAGGCGCGGCTGAGCTCCCCCAGGGGGGGCGGCGGTAGCCGGAGGAAGCCGCCGCCGCCGCCGCCGCCGGCCGCCCCCCCCAGCAGCAGCCCCAGCGCCGGCGCCCCGGGCCGGGGGGGGAGAGGAGGCGGGGGAGGCAGAGCTGGAGGCGGGGGCGGCGGCGGCGGCGGCGGTAGTGGTGGCGGCGGCCACCTGGCCCGGGCCACTCCGTCCAGGAGGAGCATCAGCAAAGTGGTGTACGATGACCACGAGAGCGAGGAGGAGGACGAGGACGAGGACATGGTCTCCGAGGAAGAGGAGGAGGAAGAGGGGGACCCCGAGGAGACGCAGGACTCCGAAGAGGAGGAGGAGGAGGAGGATATTATGGAGGAGGACGACGACGACGATGACTCCGATTATCCCGAGGAAATGGAAGATGACGACGATGCCAGCTATTGCACCGAGAGCAGCTTCAGGAGCCACAGCACCTACAGCAGTACCCCAGGTATCCACCCAGCCCGGCCGCATCAGGGGCTTGCCTTTCCCACTCTCCACCTTCTCCCCCTCCTCCACTGCCTCCACCCCTCACCCCCTCCACACCGAAGACACACACATACACGCACACGCTCATATACACATACACGCTCTCTCTCTTGCACTGTGCATCCTGCTCTAGCGTCACCCCCACCCCCCACCTCACCCCCTGAGAGAGGGGAAATGCAATTGCACATCAAGTGGCAAAAAACTAGATTTACAAGAGGAAAGAGGTGCATTGTTCAAAATGGAGATTGCATTGTTGCAGTTTGCAGGCCACACTGTCTCTCTCACTTTTCTCTCCCCCCCTAAAAAAAAAATAAAAAAAAAAAAAAAAAAAAAAAAAAAAATTGAGCCAGTGCAGTGTTCCACAAGACTGAATTGAGGCTTAGGCATACACGTAGCCATGGGTTATTATTTTTTTTTTTAATAAGTAGACTTGTTTTGCCTTTTTTTTTTTTTTTTTTTTTTTGAAGTGCAGTAGTCTCCTCTAGCAAGCTACTTTGAGTGGTTTAATGTGAATTCCCTTTAGTGTTTGTGTATTATCTCTTAGAAGGGATCTTGGAGCGTTATTTAGGGTGTAAACATGTAAATAATGTCGTTTCTACCCGTGCTTCTTTTCTTTCACATTTCTTGCTTTGTGTGGTTTTGAAATTGTCTCAAGGAATTAACTGGACCACTTGTGTTGTTGGGGGAAACCTTAATTAGCCATACGTGTGTTTGTTTTCATTCTTTGTGTGTTAATAGGCACATGCAACAGTTGCCGTTAGATGGCTGCTGTAAAAAAATAAAAGTCTTACTAAAAGATTACAGTTGGTTAAAATTGAGTTTTGTAAAATCATAAATTACATTAGTCTCTCCCAGTCTTTCTTATAAGCAATTGATTTCTTAGAAACATCCTTCCTTCCCTCCCCCCCAATGTTCCTTGGGGAGTAGAGTTTCGTGTCACCTGTTGCAGAAGATGAAGTTGATCAAAGTAAATGTTGAAGATCAACTTTTGGATCGATTTCAAAAAATAATTGGAGAATTTATTTCATTGTAGATTTTTTTTTTCACCTTGTATTATTGAATTTGAAAGTTTACCCTGAGTCTGCAATAGCTTTCTGCGTGGTAATTCATCATCTGTTTTCTCAAGGAAGTTTCTTTAGACCAGTGCTGAAATATATTTAATTAAAAAATGCAGTTGTAGCTTTGTGCTAAATAATATATATGCAGTTTACTAAGTTATGGAAAAATGCACTTAAAGCTTTTAGTGGCATTCAGACTTGTTTTTCTTCTGTAATTTTGGCAATTGGAATCAATTAGTATCTTTTTTTAAAGACACTCTTCCCCTGGTAAATTTCCTAAGAACATGCGACTAATTTAAAAGAATAAAGTGTCTGTCTTGTCAATGTTTATAGATAAAACGATCAAGTACTATACTTAGATTTTCATTGCTCAGTTTGTGATATTTAGATAATTATGAATATGGCTGTTCAACTGATCCAGAACATTTGTATTACTTCTAAAGAATTTCATTGATTGTCTGGAAGTAAGAAAATGTGCAAATTTTCACTTTTGTCAGTCGGTATGCACTTTTGGAATAATAGCATTCACCTTAAGAAATCACAGTTCCCTTGGGTTCTCTCCCTCTCTCCCCCCCCCCCCTCCTTTTTTCTCTCCCTCTCTTCTTTTTTCTCTTTAAATTTTTTTTTTTTTTTTTAAGAACCATACAATTGAGACTGAACACTCCTTTGAAGAAAGTTTCCTTTAGAGTTGAAATATTTTGGTAAGGCAGTTTTAGGTTGCTTGAATTCCTATTTTTGAGAGTTATGTCTGTTCCCTTTAATTACTTTTAAATGTCCCGTCATCCACTTTAACTTTGTCTTAAACTTATGGGTATATTATGTGCCTTTTCATATGGTAGTAAAGTCTGTATTTGCTACTGACTGATAATTCAGTCTGGTTAATATAAAAGTTTTGATCATTTTACAGTTTACATAATCCTGTAATGTATTTGTTTTGAATTTTGAAAACTTGTTTTAAAATACCTAATGGTATTTTAGTTATTAACATTAAGTTTGATGAGTAAGTGGTTTGAAATAGCACAATTGCTATGTTCCTAGAGGTTTCTCCCTTTTTTGGATATGGTATTTAATTTTTAATACTTTGGATTTGAAACAGGTTATTTCTAAATAGCGTTTTAAAATGGTGTATTTTGTATTTTAAGCTTTTACAATGATTCACTTACAAAAGAGGAGTAATTGTATGTCAAGTTTGTGCTAAATGGCTGGTTTTACATATTTTACTGCTTTAACTCCTAAGGGGAAATAGTCAGGTTTTTGCATTCTTTAATGATTATTGGAAAAACTGGCTTAAGAATACAGGTAGAAATATGGGTGAAAGATTGAGATATATATTGTATTTCTAAAACTTCTAAAAGAGAAATAGACTTTTTTGGTACTTACCAATGAAAGCAACATTTATGCAGAACAGAATTAGGGACTAAATTCCATTTGAAGAAATTGTTAGTATGGGAAGTAACTTGACAATTATCCACTGGAGAATTGGTGTTGTAGTGAGTTTGTGCAAAAGAATTGCATGAGGTTACTGATTTTGCTTTCTCATTCATCAGTCCCAAACTTGGTAATAGTAATCGAGAGTTTTTCTTTTATAGACAGAAGAGAACAAGTTTCTATACACCTCTACCACAGTTATTAGAGTTGATGTGAATTTAGTCTCCATGAAGGATGGTTGACATCTGGAAACAGAAATGATGTTGGCCAGGAGAAGTAAGGGTACTACATTCATGCTTCTTTTGGACCCGAGAATCACAGATTTAGAGATAAAAAGTTCCTTTAAGGCTCTGTTCCAATTTCGATCATTTTACAAATGAGAAAGACTGATACTAAGGTCATCCAGATACTTATGTACTAGTGCTAGGAATTAAACCCAAATCCTTTGTTTCTGAATACTATTTCTGCTACATTAGATCACTTAGCCTGTACTATAGAAAACTTTCAAAATAAACTTGACAGCCTTTTACAGTAAGGCTATATAAAAACTATTTTGAATAGTCATTTGGCAAAGTTATAACACATTCTGAAATCACTAGCTGATTTTTATTAAATTCTATTTGAAGTGAAATGTTTCCTATATCTTAGTGTGTTTGGAGTTGTTGAAATTTCATATAATGAATTTTGAAATTCAGAGTATACGAATTTGCAGAGAAGAAGAACAAAAAGACAATTTTTTTTCACTTAAAAAAATTTTTTTACTATAGCTTTTTATTTACAAAACATATGCATGGGTAATTTTTCAACACTGACCCTTGCAAAACTTTCTGTTACAACTTTTCCCCTCCTTTCCTCCACCCCATCCCCTGGATGGCAGGTAGTCCCATACATGTTAAATATGTTAAAGTATATGTTAAATACAATATATGTATACCTATTTATACAGTTATCATGCTGCACAAGAAAAATCAGATTTAGAAAGAAGGTAAAAATAACCTGAGAAGGAAAACAAAAATGCAAGCAGACAATAACAGAAAGAGTGGAAATGCTATGTTGTGGTCCACGCTCATATTCCATAGTAAAAAGATATAACATTTGAGAAACTTTCTTTAGGTAGTGGAGCTTGTTTGCAAGCATTGGGATGTTAGCAAGACTCAGCTTTATCTGTATTGATTTCTAATTTGGAAACACTCATACTCTACAGTTTTAACCAATTTGTTTTTCCAAATTTATTCAGTTATGGATCACATCTAAGCCCAGAAGTTACAAGATGCTACTAAATTCATAATTTGCATAATTTGAATTATACTAAGATAAGTATTTGTTCCCTCAAGAATTAATGTACTTTTTTTTCCCCTAGATGTGTTCTTATTTTATGTCTCTGAAGAAGTAACACTTTAGGTGGTACAAGAATATAGTGATAGAAAGGGAAGAATCACAGAGCTGCAGCGCCTCCACATTTGTAATTTAAGTTCAGAAGCAACATGGTGCAGTAGAAAGAGTAGTCTGAAAAGCTGTGCTCCTCACTACTTAATTACTAATGTGATTGTAGGCAAACTACTTGACCTTTCTGGGCCTCAGTTTCTTCTTTTGTAAAATGAGGGGGTTGAATTGAATTTGATAACTAATGTTTCTTACAATTCTAAATTTATGCTCTTATGAACATCTGATATATATATTAGCCATTGTCATATCTTTATGAACCCTAAATTAATAGTTCTTTTCTAGAGGTGAGGAAGGGCACTCTCTGAAGGTGTTGTGTCTTTCTGCTTCATGGTAGTTATGCTATGAAAATATAGTTATTTTTAGAGGACTTTATATGAGTTTGCATAAGGATGCAGAACACTATGACTAGGAGTTCTAAACTCTATTTTCTACCCTGTTTTCATCCCATTTCTCCTTTATGGGTACTACCACACTTATGGCTTCCTTTGTTTTCCTGTGATTGCAAAGCTCTGTCTGGAGTTATGAGTGACAGCCCCAAAACCAAGTTTTAGCAAAAGATATAAGGCTTTTTACCTGCAATGAGTTCTTTACTTAACTAAATCCTTTAGGGCACTAGTCCAGTCCCCCATTTCTTTAGTGATACCTCCTGGACTGCAGCAGCCAATCTGTTTTGCTTTTTATATCTTTTACAATATTTTCCCTATTCACTTTGTTTTCCTTAAATTGGGAAAAAAAAATACTTTTTGTAACTACTGTGCACAATCATGTAAAACCAATTTTCACATTGTCCTTGTCCAAAAAGATAATTTGAAGTTGGACATTTTGGGCCAACATCTTTTTGTCAGGTGAGTCTCATTCTTCTCATTGGTCCTCTACAATCCTGATACAACCCACTTTGGTCACTTTCTTCAGTGAACTTCAGTTTCATTCACAATTACGTTTACAAACACATAATTCAGTTCTAGGTTATATACTGTTTTATGAGATTTAATTGTTTGGTGGTCTTTTCATTGAGATTGTAAACTACTGGAAGGTAGTTTTTTTTTATTCCACCATTCTTAGTACAGTTCTAGGCACATAATCATAAATAAACACCAGTGAAACTTCGAATTTGGAATAAGTAAGCTTTCATTTTGAATGCCTGCTTAATACCGGTATGACATTAGCCAAGCTATTTAACTTCTCCAAACCTTAGTTTTTTCATTTATAAAATGAGGGACTTGGACTGTATTATTTCTAAGTATCCTTTTAGCTCTGTGACTCAGTGAAATACTTTGGGATTTTTATATGTGAAAAAAATTTTTTTAATGATTAAAAGTAAAGCAAGAAAAAATAAAATGTACAAGACTTAAGGATAATTATTTAATTTATAACAATTCAATCATATATTACTTTTTTAAAAAAATTTTTATTTAATAATTACTTTATATTGACAGAATCCATGCCAGGGTAATTTTTTTTTTTTTTTACAACATTATCCTTTGCACTCATTTCTGTTCCAATTTTTTTCCCCTCCCTCCCTCCACCCCCTCCCCTAGATGGCAAGCAGTCTTTATATGTTTGATATGTTGCAGTATATCCTAGATACGATATATGTTTGCAGAACCGAACAGTTCTCTTGTTGCATAGGGAGAATTGGATTCAGAAGGTATAAATAACCTGGGAAGAAAAACAAAAATGCAGATAGTTCACATTCGTTTCCCAGTGTTCTTTCTTTGGGTGTAGCTGCTTTTGTCCGTCATTTATCCATTGAAACTCAGTTAGGTCTCTTTGTCAAAGAAATCCACTTCCATCAAAATATGTCCTCATACAATATCGTTGTTGAAGTGTATAATGATCTCCTGGTTCTGCTCATTTCACTTAGCATCAGTTCATGTAAGTCTCGCCAGTCCTCTCTGTATTCATCCTGCTGGTCATTTCTTAGAGAACAATAATATTCCATAACATTCATATACCACAATTTACCCAGCCATTCTCCAATTGATGGGCATCCATTCATTTTCCAGTTTCTAGCCACTATAAATAGGGCTGCTACAAATCATATATTACTTAATGATTAAAAAATTACTAAAGTAAATTTTATGGGCTCATTTTAGAGGTAATGAATAATATTACTTTTCTATATTATCTGTTACAAAATTTGCAGCTAAATTCACCATGGATATTTTAAGTGTATCATTTTTATAAAGTCTTTACTATTTGTTCTACTAGTCTTTTTTTTTCCCAGCCTCCCAAGAGAAATCTTGTAACAGGTTATTTATTTGTTTTTTATTCTACTGTCATCACTATCATACAGTTACTTAATTCTCTTGTAATACTGCAAAATAGCCTCTTGAGTAATGTTCTGGCCTTCAATCTCTACCTCCCTCCCATCCAGGCTAAAAACACATTGTCATATTAATCTTTCATTTAATTACATCACTTCTTCATTCAAAACTCATTCTCTAGCCTATGAAATAAGATTCAGATTCACTACTCTGACATTCAAGGGTCTCTACAACTTGTTGTTCCCCTCTAGGCATGCATGACTCCCTGTCATGGCCAAATTGGACTGCTTGTTTATCTGTGTCTCTTCTTTCCTTACCTCTACCCTGAGGCCCTATGACTTCAAATATTACTAGCTTAAATTTTACTTTGCCACTTACTATAATGTCTTCTGTCTGTATTTTGTCCCCTTATTTGGTGAAGGCAGTACTTTGTCAGATTTAAACCGTATCTTTCCCTTAGCACTCAGCATAGAGACCTGTATATGGTAGGCACAGGTAATTTGTTGAATTGAGACAGCGTTTATATAATGGAAAGACCTTGGAATTTGATGCAGGGTATTTTCAATCCTCAGCACTCAGTTCTGCTACTTAATATATGTGTGATCTTGAGCAAATCATTTAATTCTTTTCACCAAATTGGAGTGACTTGGTCTTAATCAACATAATCAGAATAATCAATCAAAGAAAGGTTAACTTTAAAGGAAGACTGGTATTATGGAAGACTTGGAAAGACTTCTTGCAGAATGTTGGATTTTAGCTGATACACGAAGGAAGATGAGGCAGAGACAAGGAGAGTGAGCATTCTAAGCATGGGGTGTAACTATTGAAAATACATGGAATCAGGATACGACGTGTTTTGTTTGAGGATAGACAAGAAGGTCAGTTTCACTGGATCATAGAGTATGTGGAGAGGAATGTATAATGTAAGGAAACTGGAAAAGTAGAAAAGAGTTAGTTTGTGAAGGGTTTTAAAATCCAAACAGAGGATTTTGTATTTGATCCTGGAGCTAATAAGGAGTTACTATATTTTATTGAATAGTTAGAGTGTTTGATAGCTGAGTGGAGTATGGGCTGGAGTGAAAAGAGACTTGAGAAAGGGAGATCAACCAGCAAGCTCTTGCAATAATAGTTCAGGCATGAGACAATGAGGGCTTGCACTGGGGTGGTGGAAGTGTTAAATGAGGAAAAGATTGTATACAAAAATTGGAATAGACAGGTTTTGACAAAAATTTGGTGATACATGAAAGATGAGAGAAGAATGAGAAATCGAAGACACCACCTACATTCTTTGCCTAGAAGGCTGGGATGATAGTAGGGCACTTTATGGAAATTAGGAAGAGGGATTGGTTTAAGGAAGGGAAAAGCTAATGAATTCAATTTTGAACATCATGTGTCCGGTGCCTCAAGCTCAAGATGTCCAAAAGGCAGTTAGAGAATTGAGAAAGTTAGGAGAGAAATGAAGATAAATAATTCTGAAAATCATTTGTATTGAGATGATAATTGAATCCATGGGAGCTAATAAAATCACCAAGCAAAATAATATAGAGGGAGAAGAGGTGACCCAGGAACAGACAAAGCCTTGGAGGATGCCCACTATTTTTTGTTGTTGTTTATGCTAATAGCTTTTTATTTTTCAAAATACATGCAAAGATAGTTTTTTAACTTTCATTCTTGCAAAACCTTGAGTTCCAAAAATTTTTTTCTCCTCACTCTTTATCCTTCCCTTCCCTTAGATAGCAAGTAATCTGATGTAGGTTAAACATGTGTAATTCTTCTAAACATATTTCCACATTTAGAGGATGCCTATTGTTAATAGTTGACCTGGATGAAGATCCAGAAAAGCAAATTAGACTGAGAAGAGTAGTCAGATAGGAGGTGAACTAGGAAAGGGAGGTATCAGGAAAACTTTGTGAGGAGAATATAACTGAGAGGAGGTTGATCAACAGTTTCAAAAGATACAGAAACCTCAAAGGAAGAGGATAGAGAAAAGGCCTTTAAATTTGGCATTGATAATTTTGGAGAGAAGTTTCAGTTGAATGATGAAGTTGGAAGATATGGAAAAGAGTTAAGAGAGTAAAAGGAAAGGAAGTGGAGGCATCTATTTTAGATGGTTTTCTTAAGGAGTTTTGCTATGAAAGGAAGGAGAGATACAGATAAGATGATAGCTATCTGGGATGGATGGATCAGTTTTTTAAAAATGAGGGAAACTGGGTGTGTTTATAGATAGTAGGAAAGCCAGTAGATTGGGAGAGATTACAGTTAAGTGAGAGAGTGGGGAAGAGGGGAGAAGAGAGAATTCTTAGCAAAAGGCTTAAATTTTTTCAGTGAAATATGAAACAAGGTTCTTAGGTGAAGGGGGTGGAGGGGAAGGGATCATAGGAAAAGCCATGAGAGAAAGAATAAGGAAGAATGAAAAAGGTTGGAAAAGCCAATATAATAAGAAGGATAATGAATCAATTAGGTAGATGTGAAAAAGAAGTGCTTAGCATATAAGTATTTAATAAATAAGTCTTATTGATCATTTGGACTATTCCTACTGAAACAAAAAAATATTACAGAGATCTCTGTGTAATTAGAGATGTGGAAGCTCCAATGTGGTAGAAAAGGGCTAATCTATCAGTCAGCAAGTATTTATTAAGCACCTACTCTGATTCAGGTACCTAGGCACTCTGCTCTGTGCTTAGCACTGGGGATAGAATTATGTACCAGCCTTGTTCCCTAGTGAGTTTACATTCTAATGGTGGATTCAGTAAGTACAAAAACACACAAATGGGCATGTACACATTCAAATACTCAAAACACATTCACACAGCTATGTATAACACACATACATTTAATATCTATTAATAACAAATGTGAATATATGTGACACACACAAATACAAAATAGTTAATACAAAGTAGTTGGGAAGGGGGGCACTACTTGTAGTTTGGGAATCAGGAAAGGCATCTTGCCTAAGTATCATTTTAAAGTAAGGAGGGGAATACATTTCAGGCATGAGATATGGTCATTGAAAAGACAGAAGACAGAGTATCTTGAGTAAGGAACAAAGACAAGGCCTGTTTGGTTGGCTCCCATCCCAGAAGATAGGACAAAGGGTAATATGAAAGAATGTGTCTGAAAAGACAGGTTAGAGCTAGGTTCTGTAAAGCCGAGGTGTCAAACGTGTAGCGGTGGTGGCCCACAGCATTCTTGAGTGTTCCCTGCCTGAACTAGATTAAAATGTAATTGGGAAATACTTAACAAAATAAAAATGCAACAAAATATAATGTTAACATGTAGCCTGCAGGAATCTATATTTACAATTTAGTAGTCTTGTTTCTATTTGAGTTTGACACCACTGGTGTGGGCCTTTAAAAACTAAAGGTAGGAATGTATAGTTTATCATACATGCAGTGGGAAGCCTTTGAGTTGAAGCTGGTTGGTTGAGTCACATGATAAGATTGATCCCTAAGGAAAATTAGTTTGACAGCATTGTCTTTGTTGGACTAGAGTGGGGAGAGACTTTGAGATAGGGTGACAATGAGGAGACTGCTATAGTAATCTAAGTGAAAGATGATAGAAGCCTGAACTAAAGTGTAAATGTAAGTGGAGAGAAAGGAGAGTGGATTTTAGAAGTGTTGTGAAGTTACATCGCAAGATTTGGCATTGTTTGAATATGTGGGCTATGGAAGAGGGAATAGTTCAGAATCATGCCAAGTTTGTGGCAAATGTAGAAGTCACTAGAGAGATGGTGATGCCTTAGATAAAATAGAGAAGTTTGGAAGTGGGGAGAACTTAGGAGGAAAAGTAATGAATTCAGTTTTAGACATGTTGGGTTTCAGGGATCACCTGGTTTGAAATGTCCAATTGGTAAGATAAGACTGAAGCTGGAAGGGAGACTGGGGTTGGAACTAGAGATAAGAGAATCATCTGTATAGAGATAATGGTAAACCTATGAGTTGATGATGTTATTAATAGTGAGAACACAGAGCAGGGCTTTTTAGCCAGGATTCTGTGGAGATATTTCAAGGAGTTCTCGAACTTGGAATGTGAATTTTGATTTATTTAAATATAATTGGTTTTATTTATAATCCCGTGTATTTTATACTTTTGAAAACATTATGTTGTGATAATGAGAAGGAATCCCTAAAATTCATCAAACTGCCAAAAAGCTCCATGACATAAAAAGTTTAAGAACCCTTCCTAGAGAGGGAGAAGGCCCTAGGTAGAACTTTAGGGAATATCTACAGAAAGGGGTGTCATGTGCATGGGGAGACTGAAAAGAACAAGCAAGAGACCAGCCAGGAGAGCAGTGTCAGGAAAACTCAGAAATGAAAGGGTTTTAAGGAGATGGTTAAAAATATGGGGTGGATTTTTTTAAAGTTTTATTATAAATTTCAGCATCAAATAGAAGGTGCATTTTCATATCCATAGTGTAATAGAAAGCATTATATGGGATACTTTACCAGATTGTGAAAAAAATGTGAAATGAAAGTGTTTTTAAAAAATAGTCTACATTTATGATTATGATTATTAGTTTTTTCCAATCAATATTTGACCCAACATAAAACTGTAAAATATTGGGATTTAACCTAAAATAGAGTAGAACTCTTTGAGCCATCATACTGTCAAGAAATCTATCTTCTTTGATTGTCCCAGGGGAACTGGAAAGAATTTCCTCTAGCTCTGCAGCTGCCACATTTTCTGTATAAGAATTTTTACTCTCTGATCTCTAGATCTCTGCACCTGGAGTCAAGTATAAGTTTTTGGTTTCCATATTGCCAAGCAAGCAAGTGGTGGTATGGTAGGCACCAGCAGCTTGTTCCATGACTAATACAATATTTAACTTTAGCAAATATTTTAAAAGTTTTCTTTTATTTATTTTCTATTTTTTTCCATATCTATAGATAGATGGGGTTAGACATTTTATGCACATATATTCAAATATATGGGAATCAAAGATTTGCAAAGTTTGTTATTTCATTGAAGAGTGAACAAAAGGGGAAATGTTACTCTAGCCAAAACAAAACAGTTTTAGAAATATCTTCTCTAGCACTTCTCCTTTTATAGTCTTAAGCTATACTGAGATACCAAAGTTGTCCTTTTCAATCCTAAATTTAAATTTCTGCCATAGTTGGCCATTCCATTGGTTTCTGGCACCTTTGGGAAATATTAAACTGAAGAGAAAGAACTGAAGGTCAAATGAATCTGTATGGGTTGTTTGGGACAGGGAGAGATCCTGGAACTACAGCTGATGTCATTGGCCTAGGAAGCTCATCCGTTCAAATGGGCACCCGTGACAACTTAGAAATAGCCCGAGCCATGTAGCATCTAGCTTCTTAAACTGTGGGTCATGACCCCACATTGGGATCTTGTAATTGAATGTGAGGGTTACAAAATTATTAATTGATTTTTTTTTTTTTAGTTAAAGCTTTTTTATTTTCAAAACATAAGCATGGATAATTTTCAACATTCACCCTTCCAAAACCTTGTGTTCTAAATTTTTCCCCTCCCTTACCCCTCCCTTCGAAATCAAATAATCCAATATACGTGCAATTCTTCTATACATATTTCCACAAATATCATGCTACACACACACAAAAAAAAATACAATCAAAGAGGAAAAAAATGAGAAAAAAACAAAATGCAAGCAAACAACAACAAAAAGAGTGAAAACACTATGTTGTGATCCCCACTCTTAGTTCCCACAGTCCCTTCTCTGGGTATGGATGGCTTTTTTCATCACAAGACCATTGGAATGGGTCTGAAATTATAGTTGATTATAAAAATTTATTATAAATGTTTGATTTGTATACCTCTATATATGCAGTTGTGTAAAACTTTGTCAAGTGAAAAGGGGTCAAGAGTGGGAAAGCTTAGGCCCACAAAATGTTTGTAGTGGCTAGAAACTGGAAAATGAATGGATGCCCATCAATTGGAAAATGGTTGGGTAAATTGTGATATATGAATGTTATGGAATATTATTGTTCTGTAAGAAACAACCAGCAGGATTAATACAGAGAGGCTTGGAGAGACTTACATGAACTGATGCTAAGTGAAATGAGCAGAGCCAGGAGATCATTATACACTTCAACAACGATACTGTATGAGGATGTATTCTGATGGTAATGGATTTCTTTGACAAAGAGATCTAATTCAGTTTCAATTGATCAATGATGGACAGAAGCAGCTATACCTAAAGAAAGAACACTGGCAAATGAATGTAAACTGCTTGCATTTTTGTTTTTCTTCCCGGGTTATTTTTACCTTCTGAATCCAGTTCTCCCTGTGCAACAAGAGAACTGTTCGGTTCTGCAAACATATATTGTATATAGGATATACTGCAACATATCTAACATATATAGGACTGCTTGCCATCTGGGAGACAGGATGGAGGGAGGAAGGGGAAAAGTCGGAACAGAAGTGAGTGCAAGGGATAATGGTGTAAAAAATTACCCAGGCATGGGTTTTGTCAATAAAAAGTTATGATTATGAAAAAATTTAAAAAAAAAAAAAAAAAGAAGAAGAAGACGCTTAGGCCCAGAGTACTGAGAGAAAAAGAGACTTGCCCAGGCTCATAAGGCCAGTATGTATCAGGGCAAGATTGGAACTCATCAAGGTCAACTCTCTGCTTGTGGCAGAATCTGTTGTGTCTCTTGTAAACATTTGAGATAAGGGAAAGGGTTCACATTTAAAATTTTTTAATGGGTCACTTAAGTATAATTCAAAATGATGCTGTAAGTACCCACTTTCTTCTATTTTCTTACCAGTTATTTCCATATTTTTATATTTCAAAGGGAAGTGGGTGTATAGTACATTGTCTCAGGAGTTTGCAAGCTGGGTTCAAATTAGCTCTGCCATTTATCCCTGTGTAACTTTGGGCAAATTACTTAGCACCCCCTTTCCCCATTCCCTTTTCTTGGCCTCAGTTTCCTTATTTGAAAAATATGAGTTGTACTAACTGGCTTATAAAGATCTCTTCCTGCTCTGTATTTATGATCCTGTGATTTATCTTGTTTGTGTACACTTTTATTTGGGCAGTTAATTCCCAAGACTTAGAAGCAGGTTTTTTGAAGTTTTAAATGAACCAGGAATAAAAGAGGAGATAGGTTTAGGGAATAGCCATATAAAATAATATCTAAGGGAACCATATTTTAGATATTTTAGCATAGATCTGCTGATGCTCCTGCAATAGGAACAAATGGGTATTTTGTGTGTATATGAATGAGAGAAACAGAATGTGCTGTTGAAAACAAAGAAAAAGTCAATATATAATTAATAATAATTATATCATATTAATCAATCAATTAAATATTAAATATATTATAATATATATTAAATACAACATTTAAAATCAGGAGGTTGGTGAAATTGAATAAGATGCTAAAGGAGAATCCTAGGTTGAAAGATTATTAAACTTAATTTATGAATTGATTTTTAAGATACCATTATGCTTCACATTTATCCAATTAAGTATTCCTATTTCTCAGTTATAAAATCTTTCTCCAGCCTTTCTGGTCATATTGTTAGACACAAAATAATCAGATAAAAAGATGTACTTATGTGATGACTGATAATATATATTCTATAGAATTATCCTTGTTTATATATATATATTTTATTTTATTTTATTTTATAATAACTTTGTATTGACAGAATCCATGCCAGAGTAATTTTTTTTACAACATTATCTCTTGCACTCTCTTCTGTTCCGATTTTTCCCCTCCCTCCCTCCACCCCCTCCCCTAGATGGCAAGCAGCCCTATTTATGTTAGATATGTTGCACTATATCCTAGATACAATATATGTTTGCAGAACCGAACAGTTCTCTTGTTGCACAGGGAGAATTGGATTTAGAAGGTAAAAATCCCAGGAAGAAAAACAAAAATGCAAATAGTTCCCAGTGTTCTTTCTTTGGATATAGCTGCTTCTGTCCATCATTTATCAATTGAAACTGAGTTAGGTCTCTTTGTCAAAGAAATCCACTTCCATCAGAACACATCCTCATACAGTATCGTTGTTGAAGGATATAATAATCTCCTGGTTCTGCTCATTTCACTTAGCATCAGTTCATGTAAGTCTCTCCAAGCCTCTCTGTATTCATCCTGCTGGTCATTTCTTACAGAACAATAATATTCCATAACATTCATATACCACAATTTACCCAGCCATTCTCCAATTGATGGGCATCCATTCAATTTCCAGTTTCTAGCCACTACAAATAGGGCTGTCACAAACATTTTGGCACATACAGGTCCCTTTCCCTTCTTTAGTATGTCTTTGGGATATAAGCCCAGAAGTAACACTGCTGGATCAAAGGGTATGCACAGTTTGATAACTTTTTGGGCATAATTCCAGATTGTCTCCATAATGGTTGGATTCGTTCACAACTCCACCAACAATGCATCAGTGTCCCAGTTTTCCTGCATCCCCTCCAACATTCATCATTATTTTTTCCTGTCATCTTAGCCAATCTGACAGGTGTGTAGTGGTATCTCAGAGTTGTCTTAATTTGCATTTCTCTGATCAATAATGATTTGGAACACTCTTTCATATGAGTGGTAATAGTTTCAATTTCATCCTCTGAAAATTGTCTGTTCATATCCTTTGACCATTTATCAATTGGAGAATGGCTTGATTTCTTATAAATTTGAGTCAGTTCTCTATATATTTTGGAAATGAGGCCTTTATCAGAACCTTTAACTGTGAAGATGTTTTCCCAGTTTGTTGCTTCCCTTCTAATCTTGTTTGCATTAGTTTTCTTTGTACAAAGGCTTTTTAATTTGATATAATCAAAATTTTCTATTTTGTGATCAGTAATGGTCTCTAGTTCATCTTTGGTCACAAATTTATTTCTCCTCAAGTCTGAGAGATAAACTATCCTATGTTCCTCTAATTTATTTATAATCTCGTTCTTTATGCCTAGGTCATGGACCCATTTTGATCTTGTCTTGGTATATAGTGTTAAGTGAGTCCATACCTAATTTCTGCCATACTAATTTATCCCAGCAGTTTTTATCACATAATGAATTCTTATCCCAAAAGTTAGGATCTTTGGGTTTGTCAAACACTAGATTGCTATAGTTGACTATTCTGTCTTGTGAACCTAACCTTTTCCACTGAACAACGGATCTATTTCTTAGCCAATACCAAATGGTTTTGGTGACTGCTGCTTTATAATATATTTTAGATCAGGTACAGCTAGGCCACCTTCATTTGATTTTTTTTCATTAATAGAATTATCCTTGTTAATATATTATGTGTTAAATTCTTTAAAGATTTACTAAGGAACCTTGTTTTTATTCCATTTCTATATTTGAATGTTTGAATTTTTTCAATTAATGCACCTGGGAGGAAATATAAATTGGTACATTAGAGCTGAGTAAAATGAAGTAATTCTGATTTCTATTAGTTTTGAATTTTTATATAATTGATTTTTTTTTAGTGCGATGAAACTATTCCTATCATACTTTGTTCTTTAAATGAAACAAGTATTTTTGGAATCCAAATAGTAATAGCACATGGAAAATGTCTTCTATATTCTCATTCTCTACCATAGTAGTGTCATAGTAAAGTCTAGTTTTTAAAAGGTATTTTTTCCTAAACTCTTGCCAACATATACACCAAACAGTTTTTCACATATTTTAGTTTTTCAATGAAATGCTTCTCTTCCCCTCTAAGGACCAGTCTACACTTATTAGCAAAATATAGAATTAATTAAATAGAATAAAAACTCCCTAATTCCCTATATATTTCTGATAACTGACATTTATATAGCATTTTAATGTTTGTAAAGCAGTACAAGTACATAATCTCATTTGATCTCACAGCAGACAATTCTTTAAGGTGGGTACTATAGATATTATTAACTTTATTTTGCAGGTAAGAGAACTTGGGGTTCAAAAGATAGATAATTTGATGAAGGTCATATTGGCTAAATAGTGTGAGAGGCAAGATTTGAACCTATCTTTTCTGATTATGAGGCCGGCAGTTTCCACTGTATGCTTTTAAAAAAAAATAGCTTTTAATATTCAAAATATATGCCAAGATGGCTTTCAACATTCACCCTTGCAAAACCCTGTGTTCCAAGTTTTTCTCTCTTTCTTCTCCCTATCCTCCTCCCCCAAACAGCAAATAATCCAATATATGTTTAAACATGTGCACTTTTTCTATACATATTTACACATTTGTCGTGTTGCACAAGAAAAATCAGATCAAAAAGGGCAAAAATGAGAAAAAGAAAAAAAAAGCAAACAGTAACAAAAAATGTGAAATAGCTATGTTGTAACCCACATTCAGTTTCCATATCTTCTTTATGGATGAGATAATTCCATTGGAATTGGCCTGAATTACCTCATTGTTGAAAAAAGCCACATCCATCACAGTTGATCTGATAATTTTGTTGCCACTATGTATATTTTTTTTCCTGGTTCTATTCACTACCCTTAGCATCTGTTCATGTAAGTCTCTCCAAGTCTTTCTGAAATCATCCCACTGATCATTTTTAAATAACAATAATATTCTATAACATTCATATAGCAAAACTTACTCAGCCATTTCCCAACTAATGGGTATCCACTCATTTTCCAATTCCTTGACCACTATAAAAAGAGGTGCTACAAACTTTTTTTGCACATGTAACTTCTTTTCCTTTTTTTATGAATTCTTTGGGATACAGATCCAGTAGAGACACTGCTGGATCACTGTTCTCCAAAATGGTTGGATCAGTTCACAGTTCCATCAACAATGTATTAGTGTTCCCTTTTCCCCCCATTCCCTCCAACATTCCTCATTGTCTTTTCCTGTCATCTTAGCCAATCTGAGAAGTGTGTAGTAGTACCTCAGAGCTGTCTTAATTTCCATTTCTCGAATCAATAGTGATTTAGAGCATTTTTTCACATGACTAGAATTTTAATTTCATCTGAAAAATTTTCTGTATCCTTTTGATCCATTAGTCAATTGGAGAATGGCTTGTACAGTTATAAATTTGAGTCTGTTCTCTATATATTTTAGAAATGAAGCTTATATCAGAATCTTTGGATGTAAATTTCCCCCCCAGTTTTCTGCTTCTTTTCTACTCTTGGGTGTATTGATTTTGTTTGTACAAAATCTTTTTAATTTAATATAATCAAACTTGTTTATTTTGCATTTCATAATGTTCTCTAATTCTTTGGCCATAAATTCCTTCCTTAATTCCTTCCTTCTCCACAGATCTGAAAGGTAGACTATCCCTTTTTCTCCTAATCTGTTTATAGTATCACCCTTTATGTCTCAATCATGAACCCTTTATGCTTTTTTCTTAATCTCTGCATCTATACATTTGAGGTGCACACACATATTGACCTAAATTATCCAGGTAATTGTTGCGTAGTTCTTTTCTCTGGATGCTGTCTTTATTCAGAAAAAGAACTGTGAAGGCTGAATGTAAATCAACACATGCTGTGTTCACTTCTCTTTTATGTTTTTTTATCTCTCATGTTTTTTTCCTTTTGCTCTGATTTTTCTCTCTCAACAGAGATTCATAAAATAATGTGTATTATAAATAAATTAATTTCCGGGAGGTGGAGGGGAAGGTAGAAAATGAACCTGATTTCAGGCCTGGCCCTCTATCAACTATGCCACCTAGCTGTGGATTAGACTTTTGCAACAGTTGTTCATACTGTGAAGATAAACATACTGAAATCCTCACATAGAATTGTGTGCATCCAGATTTATACTTTAGTTCCAGATGTATCAAATAGCTTTGTATCATTTTCCAAACTCATATTCCTTTTCCGTCTATCACTCCAAATCTTATTATGTCAGTTGATTGGCACCACCATTCTTTCAGTCACTTAATTTTTGTAACCTTGAAGTTATCCTTGATTATTTCCACTCCTACCCATCCTCAACCAATTAATGGTCATTTTTTCATTCCTACTTTCACAACAGTTCTCTCTGTTCCTTTCTCTCTATTTACACAATTTCTGTCCTTATTCTTTTATTGCCCTTAATCACTTCTCAGTGGAAGGATTGCCATCCTGCACAAAAATCGATATTGTTAAAATACATATTTGTCACTCTCCCTTTCCGCAAAAAACATTCATTGGCTTCCTCTTATTTTGGGGATACAATTCAGAATTATCAACCTAGCATTTAAAACCTTCATAATCTGGCTCCCACCTACTTACTTCATATGACTTCCCTTTGAATACACTTTATTCCATTCCTGCTAGTTATTTCCTGTCCGTGACATTCCATCTATTACCTCCAGGCCATTTCATAAGTGGTCCCTTATGTCTAGTTTGTACTCCCTTCTTACCACTTCAGAGAATCTTTAGTTTCTTTCTGAGCCATAGCTTAAGTGGTCTGTCTTCTATGTTTTGCTACTCCTCACCCTCAGTTATTAGCACTTTCTCTCTGAAATTACTTTGTATGTACTTTGTATTTACATTTATACTTGTATCCTTTACTCCCTTTTTTGGCTAAGACTTACTGTAAGTTTTCCAGGAATGTTTCCTTTTTGTTTTTGTATCTCCAGACCTACCAGTATCTTTCACTTTATAAGCACTTAAATAAGTGCTTGTCAGATTGAATTAAATTTATGATCTTGGACAAGACACTTGATCTTTCTGTGTCTTGGTTTTTGTTTTTTCTCTTCTATAAAATAAGGAGATAGAGTCAGATCTGCTTTTCCTGAACCACATTGGCCAACCCCTGAAGATGGTGTCTAAACAATTAATGGGATTAAGTCCAGTTACTTTTGACTTCCTCTTTATCTCTTGAAACCTAATAGTCCTTCTTTGGACTTTGGAGTCAGTGATTCAAAAACTTTGTGGCATGAACTACTTTGGCAATCTTGTAGTCTGCGGACCCCTTCTCAGAATGATATTTTTAAATGCATAAGATAAAAGAGGGTTACAAAAGAAAACAGGCATACTGAAATAAGTTATCAAAAATATTTTTTTTTTTAAATAAGTACCGGACCTCCAGATTAATAACCTTGCTGTAGATTTATTTTATTTTTTTTTTAAAGCTTTTAATTTTTTAAATTTTTCATTATTTATTTATTGATTGCTGGGGTGATTAGGATTAAGTGACTTGTGACTTACCCAGTGTCACATAGCTAGGAAGTATTAAGTGTCTGAGACCAGATTTGAACCCAGATCCTCCTGACTTCAGGACTGATGTTCTATCCATTGTGCCACCTAGCTGCCCCAAGCCTTTTATTTTCAAAACATGCACAAAAAATTTTTCAAAATTGACTCTTGCATAGCCTTGTGTTTTAGATTTTCCCCTCTTTCTCCTGCCCCTTCCCCTAGATCGCAGGTAATCCAATATAGGTTATATATGTTAAATCCAATATGTGTAAATATATTTATACAATTCTCTTGTTGCACAAGAAAAATCAGATCAAAAAGGAAAGAAAGTAAGAAAACAAAACAAAACAAAATGCAAGCGAACAACTTCAAAAAGAGTGAGAATGTTAATGTTGTGACCTGCTGTAGATTTAAAGGCAAAGAAAATATGCTAGTAGTCAGTGCTTAGTTTTTAACTTTTTACATTTTTAAAGAAATTATTTTCCACTTTGAGAATCTGATATGCAAATTATGTAATTTCAAGAAGAATCAATTTTTCTTCATTAAAGGTAATGATAAAATTTCAAGTTAAGTTTCAGAAATGTTTTTAGATAGGATTATTGGAGCACTTAGATTTTCAAAACAAAGGAAGAAAAAAATGAAGTTTTGGAGATTGAAAAGATTTGCATAGCAAATAAGTTTTTAATTTTTCCTAGTATCAAATGTAGCCTGGATTTTATTTTTCCCTCCCATTTTGTTTAATTTGATCACATTTTTTAAGTTTGTGAAATTTCAAAAGGAAATTTTGGATATTTTGAATATCTTTTAAGATATTTTAAGAATATCTATTAAGAATTTACAAAATATAATTTTACAAAAAATAAGTTAAGATTTGATATTGAATATATTGTTTTTATGTCAAAGAATCAGGGAGCCTGATTTTATCAGAATGATCACTTGTCTTCTGTTAAATATTTAACAGAAATTACTATTCCCATGTGTTATATTGGTGAAGCCATCCTTGCATATCCTTTTCACTGTAAGAAAACAAAAGTGTGAATAATTGGAGAATACAATTAAAAGACTCTTGAATTACTCTCAAGAATTGGAGATGTTGAAACTAGAGGGCAAATTCAGGGTACATTAATTTAAAATATTATTTCACTTTAATAACAACAACAAAGGAACTTACAAACTCCAATAGCCAGTTTTCCTGTTAATCTAACACTCTTTTCAAGACAAATGATTGTACTTCTTAATATTCAATGATCTCAGTTATCTTCTTAATACTCTTAATACTACTTAATACTTCTTAATATTCGGTGATCTCGGAGCCATTTGTTATTCCTTTCAAAGTTGTAGACTGCAGCCCATCCATAATTGTTCATCCCATGGGGACCCTTAGCATAATAGGAGCATGGATCTTATAGACTATCTAGTCCAAAATTTTCCTTATTTTTATAAATTAGCAAACTGAGGCCCAGAGAGATGGAGTGATGAATCCAATTACACCCAGAGAGTAAGTGACAGAGGATGTAAACTTAAGCCCTGACGCTAATACTCACTTTTCTCAACTGCACTACTCAGTTTTCCCATAAATTTACCGTAGGAGGTCTGCTTTTCTGGAATGAACTAGAGTTCCTTGTTGTTTTTTTGTTTGTTTTCTGATGTTATAGGAATACCATAGAGCACTTGGGCTGTCCTTTCATTTCTCATGTTTTGGTATATGACTATCTCATTTAGTTTTCCTTTTGTAGATTCCCTTGATGACATCTTTTTTTCCCCTGTTTTTTGAGATTCCTCATTTGTTATACCTGCAGCTTACTTTACCAGGATATCTCTCCACTATTTGATTCACATTTTCTGATGTTGAGATTGTGTTCCATCCTTTGCAGCCATTTTTTAATGCTGAATTAGTTGGTTCAGTACCTTCGCAATTATATTGCTTCTACTGTAGATCTTCTTAGCATATATAGTTTAATCCACCAGCCTTGTCATGTTTTTTTTTTTTTTTTTTTAATTAAGGTCAGTTTCTTTTGAACACATTAGGGTTCAGCTATGCTGGGTTTTTTGTCCGTGATTATTATAAAAATCTTTATAGTTCTCCATTTTTTTTTTTTTTTGGTTTGTTGTCCTGTTTTCATCCATAAATTCCCATGAAATGACTTTACTTAGTTGATTCTCTTGCCAACTTTTTGTAAACTGCTGTGCTGCTTCTGTTTGCTTTACAAAATGATTTTTCTTAACTTTCATCAGCCTTCTTTGTAAGATTTTGCAAATTAGTTTATATTCTAAATCAGTGTTGTCTTTCCTTGTCTCTCCTTGGTGATTAAGTGAACGAATTATTGACTAAGGTGCTTTATAGGCTAATTTGTTTTTCTTGTTATGGCAGGTGATTTATATTATCAAAAGTTGTATAGAGAATTATTATAGTGCAATGTCATTTCTCTTACCAGCTATCCATTTTTCATTATTAGTAACTTGTTTAAATAGGTAAAGGTTGAGTTGTTTCAGTTGAATATTATCTTTTTTTCTTACTTTATGGCAATTTTGATATTCATTTGACTGCATACAACTGATTCAGGTGAAAATATAATCATGTTAATTTTTTGGTGACGTTATTTGCTGTATCCATTGCTTATTGTTACAACAAAAAGACCTGCTATAAATATTTTTGTACATATATTCCCTTTCTCTTTTCTTTTGATTTCTTTGGGATACAGACCTAATGGCAGTATTGCTGGATGAAAGGGTAAGCATAGTTTTATAGCAAATTGTGCTCCAAAATTCATAATACCCACAGTGCTTTAGTGTCCCACTTTTCCACATCCCACCAACATTTGTCATTTTTCTTTTCTGTAAAACTGCCTGTTCATATCCTTTGACCTTTTATCAACTGGGGAATGATTCTTATTTCTATAAATTTAACTCAGTTTTCTATATAGTTGAGAAATGAGATCTTTCCTGCTTTCTCCCTAATTTTGATTGCATTGCTTTTCTTTGTGCAAAAAATTAAAACTATAAAAACTATCCATTTTAATTCCTGCAATACTCTCCATCTGTTGTTTGGTTATAAAGTCTTTATCTAACAGATAAATTTTCCCATGCTCCCCTAATTTGCTTATGATAGCTCCCTTTATGTCTAAGATGTGCCCATTTTGACCATATCTTGGTATATGTTGTGAGATGTTGGTCTATACCTAGTTTTTCAGTTTTCCCAGAAATTTTTATAAGTAATGAGGTCTTATCCCCAAAACTCCCCTCTGGGATCACTGCCTTGTAGTGGCAGAGCGGTTTGTGTAGCTCAATGAAATTAGGAACTATGCTGTGCAGGGTCCCAAGATAGACAGGTCATAGTGGAGAATTCAGACAAAAGGTATAACAGACAGCAACACAAAATACCCCAAAGAAAAAAAAAAGAACAAGAAAGCGAATTGGCCCTGGTGAGGCTTTACAAATGGCTAAGGAAAATGAAAGGCAAAGGAGAAAGGGGTATATCCATTGAATATAGATCACAGAGAATAACAAGAAGAGATAAGAAAGTTTTCTTAAATGAGCATTGTAAAGAAATAGAAGAAAACACAATGGGAAAGACAGATCTCTTTAAGAAAATAAGATATCAAGGGAAAATTTAAGCAAAAAAATGGGCATGATAAAAGACAAAGTGTCAGAATATATAGAATATAATATATAGTATACCCCCCTACCCAAAAAAAAAAAAAAAGATCTTAACATCACAACCACAATGCTGTGTTTACTGATCCCAGAGCCAGACATCCTAGAGAATAAAGCCAAGTAGGCCTTAGGAAGCATTGCTAACAAGAATACTAATGGAAGTGATGAATTCCAACTGAGTTGTTTAAAATCCTTGAGGATGCTGCTGCTCAATTGCTGCAGTCAATATACCAGCAAGTTTGGAAAATTCAGTAGTGCCTACCGGATTGGAAAAGATCATTTTATATCCTAATACTAAAAAAGGGCAACGTTGAAGAATGTTCAAATTACCAAACAATTGCACTCATTTTACTCATAAACACAAGTTTATATTTTAAGATTTTGCAAAGCTAGGTTCAGCATTATGTGAACAGAGATTTATCAGAAGTGTAGGCTGGATTTTGAAGAGACAGAAGGTCTTGAGACCAAATTGCCAACATTCACTGGATTTAGAGAAAGCATGGGAATTCCAAGGGAAAAAAAAAAAAACAAAACACAAAACATCTACTTCTGCTTCATTGACTACACTAAAACCTTTGATTGGGTGGATCACAACAAAGTGTGACAATTCCTCAAAAGGATGGGAGTACTAAATCATCTAAATTGTCTCCTGAGGAACCAGGATGAGGGTCAAGAAGCAACGTTTGGAACCAAGCATAGGACAACTGATTAGTTTAAAATCTAAAAAGGAGTGTGATAACCACATCTTGTCACTTTATTTAACTTATATGTATAATATATCATCATGTGAAATCGAAAGTCAAAATTAAGGTTTCTGAGAGAAATATCAACAATACTAAATATACAGATGATACCACTCTGATGGCAGAAAATGAAGAGGAACTAAGAAGTCTCTTAATGAGAGTAAAAGAGAAGGCAAAGCTGGTTTGAAATTTAGCATGAAAAAAACTAAGATAATCGCACCAGATCCGTCACTTCCTGGAAATTAGAGGTAGAAAAAATGGAAACAGGGTTTCTATGGAAAACTGGAAAAAATGGAAACAGAGTACAGCAGGTGATGAGATTGAGAGATAGTGTCATGGAAGCAATGAACATGTATTTGGACAGATTTTGGAAGATAATGAAGTGTAGAAGGGCTTAGTGTGCTTTGAATCATGGAGTCATGAAGAGTTAGACATGACTGAACAAATGAACAAGAGGTCCCAAAAGCTTGGATCTTTGGATTTATCACACATTAAAAGGCTATGGTCATTAACTACTATGTATCATTTACCTAATCTATTCGATGTATCTATCATTTAATTTCTTATCCATAACCAGCTTGTTTTTATTTGTAATACAGTTTGAAATCTGGTATTACTGGGCTTCCTTCACATTCTTTTTCACTGATATTCTTGATCTTTTTTCTCTCCTCTGATTAATTTCTTTAAAATTTTTTACTATCTCTGTGAAATAAATTTTTGGTAGTTGGTATTGGTACTGAATGAATAAATTACTTGAGGTAAAATTATCATTTTTATTATATTGGCATGACTTACCTACGAGCAATTAGTATTTCTCTACCAGTTTAGATATATATTTGTGTAAAACGTGTTTTATAATTATGTTCATATAGTTCCTCTATCTGTCTTATCAGGTAGATTCCCATGTATTTTATGTTGTCTGCTGTTATTTTAAATGTCATTTATTTTTCTTATCTCTTCTGCTGGATTTTATTGCTAATGTATAGAAATGCTGATGATTTATGTGGGTTTATTTTATATCCTATAACTTTGCTAAAGTTTTAATTGTTTCAGTTAGTGTTTTTTATTTGATTCTCTGGGATTCTCTTAAGTATTCCATCCTATCATTTACAGAAGGATAGTTTACTTTTCTCATTGCTTACTCGAATTCCTTTAGTTTCTTTTTCTTATCTTATTGCTATAGCTAGCAATTTTAGTATGATGTTGAATAATACTTAGGTGATGATAACATCTTTGCTTAACCTGATCTTTGTTGATCTTTTTTGAGAAGGTTTTTAGATTACAGATCATGCTTGCTGATGATTTTAGGTAGAAATTATTTTTCATTTTAAGGAAAGTTCTTTTTATTTCTATGTTTTTATTATTATTTTAAATTAAAGTGCTTTGTTTTGCCAAAAAGCCTTTTTTTTGCAGCTTTTGATATTCTTATGATTTCTATTGGTTTTGTTATTGATATAATTAATTATACTGATAGTTTTCCTAATATTAAATAAACCAGGTTTACTTTCCTGGTATAAATCCCAACTAGTCTTAATGTATATTGCTGTAATCTTCTTGTTAGTACTTTAAAATTTCTGAATCAATATTCATTAGGGAAATTGTTATTTTTTTTCTTTACACTGTTTTTGCTTCTCCTGGTTTAGGTATTAGAACCATATTTGTGTCATAAAAGGAATTTATTAGACTCCTTTTTTGCCTCTTTTCCAAGTAGTGTATACAGTATTGCAATTAATTCTTAAAAGGTTTGGAAGAATTCACTTGTGAATCCATTTATTCTTGAGGATTCTTTCTTTGGGAGCTCATTGATGACTTGTTCAATATCTTTTTTCTAAGATAGGGTTATTTAAGTATTCTATTTCCTCATATCAATCTCTGCACAATTTATATTATGTAAATACTCATCCATTTCACTTGGATTGTCAGGTTTATTGGCATATAATTGGGCAAAATAGTTTTAATAATTGTTTTAATTTTATCTTTATTGGTGGTATATTCACCCTTTTCATTTTTGATACTGATAATTTGGTTTTCTTTTTAAAAATCAAATTATCTTCAGTAGTTTATCTATTTTATTGTTGTTGTTTTCATAAAAATAGTTCCTACTTTTATTTATGTTCAGTAGTTTTTGGTTTTTTTTTTTTTTAATTTTCAATTCTATCTCTCCTTTGCTTTTTAGGATTTACATTTAGGATTGAAGATTTTTAATTTGTTCTTCTACTTTGTTTTTTAATTTCATGACCAATTCATTGATGTGCTTTTTTTCTATTTTATTGATGTAAGCATTTAGACATAAATTTTATTCTAAATACTGCATTAGCCAATCCCACAGATTCTGGTATTTTGTCTTGTTATTCTTTTTAACACAATTATTGATTGTTTTTAAGATTTTTTTTAAAATTCACTCATTCTTTTTTTTAAATTAATCAACACGTTTATTTTTAATACACATTGCTTTATGAATCATGTTGGGAGAGAAAAATCAGAACAAAAGATAAAAACCATGGGATAGAGAAAAAAAAAAAACCCAGAAAAAAAGAAGTGAACATAGCATGTATTTATTTACATTCAATCTCCATAGTTCTTTTTCTATATGAGATGGCATTTTCTATCCAAAGTCTATTGGGATTGCCTTGGATGAACTCACTCATTCTTTAAGAATAGATTATTTAGACAAGTAGAATGAGAGAGACATTGGAGTCTTGGAGAAACATATATGAACTGATGCTAAGCAGAATCAGGAGATCATTATACATTTCAACAGTAGTACATGATGATCAATTCTGATGGACTTGGTTCTCTTCAACAATGAGAAGATCCAAATCAGTTCCAATTGATCTGTAATGGACAGAACTAGCTCTACTCAGAGAAAGAACACTGGGAAATGAGTGTGTACCACAACATAGCATTTCCATTCTTTCTGTTATTATTTGTTGCATTTTTGTTTTTTTCTTCTCAGGTTATTTTTATCTTCTTTCAAAATCCAATCTCATGCAACAAGATAAGTGTATAAAAATGTATACATATATTGTATTTAACATATACTTTTAATATATCTTAACATGTATGGGACTACCTGCCATTTGGGGAGAGAGTGGGAGGGAAGGAAGGGAAAAGTTGAAACAAGTTTTTGAAAGGGTTGAAAAATTATCCATGTATATATTTTGTATGTAAAAAGTTATAATTAAAAAAAGAATATACAAGATATTTTAATTGATACAATCACAGGAACAAATTTATTAATAGATTGTTTATTTCATGAGGTCAAGGACTATGATGATGCTTTATCTCTTAATTTTTCCAGTGCTTACCATAATGCTTTGCACATTGATGGGACTTAATAAATATTGTAGAATTGAACTAAATTGTTCAAGTTATTATAAGAATCAAAATAAAGCAAGCCATATATCAGGGAGATGTTTGCTTATTATGTCTCCCAGTATCA
The DNA here is from genome assembly GCF_016432865.1 of Antechinus flavipes. Taxonomy (NCBI): domain Eukaryota; kingdom Metazoa; phylum Chordata; class Mammalia; order Dasyuromorphia; family Dasyuridae; genus Antechinus; species Antechinus flavipes. The sequence goes on from NC_067401.1 coordinate 161,605,420, forward strand.
CAGAAGTTGACCTGTGTTAAATCCAAAAAGAAGAATATTTATCAATGAATGTAGAGGTTTTCTATATATACCTACTTATAAAAGATTCTGTATATTTACATGATATAGAAGAAAGGGTGCTGAGTCTGGAGTCAGAAAAACCTAAAATCAAATTTGGCCTCAGACACTTATTAGATATGTAATCTTGTTTTTTTGTTGTTGGTATGTATTTGTTTCAGTTTCCTCATCGATAAAATGGAGGTAATAATAGTACTCACCTTCCAGGTTGTGAGGTTTCAAATGAGATATTAATTTAATGAGCTTAACATAGTATCTTGCATATCAGAAATGCTAAATAAAGTGCTATATAAAGTAGGATTATGATTAATATTTTAATGTTTATTAAAATAAACCTGGGAAAATAATATATTTTAAATAAAATTCATGACTATTCAAAGAGCTCAGGTCAATCAGTCATTCAACAATCATTCATTAAGTACATATTATGTGCTAGAGTCCAGGGGTCCTCAAACTACGGCTGCAGGCCAGATGTGGTAGCTGAGAACGATTATCCCCCTCACCCAGGGCTATGAAGTTTCTTTATTTAAAGGCCCACAAAGCAAAGTTTTTGTTTTTACTATAGTCAGGCACTCCAACAGTCTGAGGGACAGTAAATTGGCCCCCTATTTAAAAAGTTTGAGGACTCCTGTAGCTAGACACTGAGGATACGAGGAAATAAGTAAAAATAGTCCTTGACATCTGAAGCTTATATTTTAATGGAGGAAACATTTATAAATCAGAATATATGACACAAATACTGAGTAGATAGAAAATAAACTTAGAGTGTTACCCACAAAATCAAAACAAGAAAAAGTAAGTGAATATGTATGTCCATATTACAAAGAGCAGTTGGATGGACCACCATTGATTTAGTCTCTTGATAGCCATAGCTTAGATGGGCATTGCATATGGATAATGAGCTGGATTAAAATTAAATTGGGGAAATTATTATTGAAAATGTTTTTCAGTAATAAATATTCCCTGCCTTTAAAAAAAATAGATTATTTAGTTTCCAATTAATTTTTAATTAGATTAGCTTCTAGTTAATTTCAATATCTTTTCTAAAATTTTATTCATCTCCTTAACTTCTTATTTATGCTATGATTTGATTTATCTAGTTCTGATAGGGTTGAAGTTCTCCCACTAGTATAGTTTAACACTCTATTTCCTCCTGTAATTCTTTTAACATTTCTTTCAAGAATTTGGGTACTGGGATAGGTAGATGGCGCAGTGGATAGAGCACCACCCTGAAGTCAGGAGGACCTGAGTTCAAATTCGGCCTCACATATATAATTCTTCCTACCTGTGTGACCCTGGACAAGTCACTTAACCCCCACTTGCCTCAGCAAAAAAAAAAAAATAATAATAATTTGGGTTCTATGCTTCTTATTGATCTAATTGTTTCTAATTCATACTGCTGTCTGCTTTCATTTGATGGATGAGTTCATCTCATTCAGTCACAGTTATGATTATTACCGATGTATTTTCCTCTTTCTTTCTTTCTTTCTTTCTTTCTTTCTTTCTTTCTTTCTTTCTTTCTTTTTTTTTTTTTTGGCTAAGGCAGTTGGGGTTATGAGACTCTTTTGCAAATATGAAACCATATTTGAACTTAGGTCCTCCAAACTTCAGGGTTCGTGCTCTGTCTACTGTGCCACCTAACTGTCCCCCATCCTATATTTTTTCCCTCTGTAGCTATCTGTTTCTCTTTTTGCCCTTTCCCTCCTCAAAAGTCTATTTTTCTTCTGACCACTGGCTCCTTTGCCTTCCTCTTATCCCATTCCCCTTCTACTTTCCTACTTAGTAAGATTGTTCTTTAACCCAACTGAATATCTATATTATTCTTTCTTTGAATTAGTTCAGATGAGAGGTTGAAGATTGCCCACCACCATCCTTATCTCCTTTTCCCCTCTATTGAAAAAGTTCTTCCTTGTGTGACTCTTCTCTGTGAGATAGTTTTCCCAATTTTTACTCTCCCTTCCCTCTTCTCCCAAGTGCATTCCTTTCTTACCCCTTAAATTTTTATGATTAATCTATTTTAGGGACAGCTATATTAGAAGGCAATCTTGACATCTCTAAAGGTGTAGAACATTTAGCTGATTTCCATGTTCCAGAAAGGTGATTTAGTCAACATTTTCAAGAAATTGATCCAAGTTATAGAATTTTAGTATATTTGTAATAGAAGGTACAGTTTTAAATGCTTGATCAGCATATGAAAGATGTCATGACTATTTAGAAATCTTTAGCCCATATTTCATAAATATTTTGTTTCAACAAGAAAATTGGGAAGGTGCTAGTCAAAGGAAGAACTAATACCATGATAAAAATTAAACTGATTCTATCTTACCAGAAAAAAATGCCTGGGTACCAGTAAGGGAGTTCTTTTCATTCTAGTTGTCTGTGTTCAGTAAACCAATCAGCTTGTTACAGCAGCGGTCAAAATCCACATCAAATTAGAAGAAAAAAGATAAAAAGACATTGCATGCATTGATAACAGGTTTCTCCTCACTCGTTTAAGCAGGTTGTTGATGTAGAAAAATATGAAAAAAAATGTAGAAAATAGATCAGAGACATTGAAACATAATCACTATTTTCTGCTGAAATTTAATTCGTAAAATAATTCCTGCAAGGAGGCCAACATAACCTAGAAACCCCCTCAGTTAGCAGTCACATTGGATGCATGATTTTTTTTCTTGACACATGGAATTGTAATCAAGGGCAAATCCAGTTTGGCTGTAAACTAATTTGTAGATGTTACAAAGAAGAGTAGAGATGTAGCATGGTACAATGCACATACAGACCAGAATTGGGGGCCAGCGGATTCAGGCTCAGGTATAGGTTCTACTTACCTGTAAAATTTTGAATTTTAATACCTAACTATTTTGAGGTCTCAAGATAATATAAAAGCAGCCACTATGCTTAATTTGGGGAGCAGGATATTTAGTTCTCCTTATTGAGGTCTATATTTCAGGGGAAACTTATGCTTCTTTTATTAAATAGTTTTTTTCCCCAATTATATGTCAAAACAATTTTTAAAATTCATTTTTACAAGAGTTTGAATTCCAAATTTTTCTTTCCTTCTTCTCTTTCTAAAATGATAAGCAATTTGATATATGTTATGCATGTGCTATCATGTAAAATTTATTTCCATGTTATCATAGTTGTGGAAGAAGAAACAGATCAAAAGAAAAAAAACAAAAAAGAATAAAGAAAGTGAAAAAAAGTATGCTTCAATCTGTGGAGTTCATCAGTTCTTTATCTGAATGAGGATGGCTTTTTCCTTTGTGAGTGTTTTGTAATTTTCTTGAATCAATTATACTTCCTATACTTATACACAGAAATAGTAGCATACACTCTTTGTTTAAAAAAAAAAAATTTACTCTGTAGTACCTAGAAGTTTGTATATTTCACCTTCAGCTGATCCTGTTGATAATTGTAGCTACCTTTGGCCTCCAGATTTAAGTTCCCTAAAGGACATTATTTCCTGACCTTGCAGAGGACCCATATTGATGAAGTTGAAAAGTATGAAACTTGTGTAGACAATGTAACCTAAAGATTGATTTCAATTTCTAGGCCCTTTACATCTGAAGTTTCTTTTTGGGTGTTAAGTTTATTTCTCCTACTTTTGAGAACTTCTTTTTGGGTTTCTGAAGCATCACTGATGTGAAGTAAAAAGGGGACTGGCCTTGTCATGTGATGAATCTCCTACGTTATCATGATAGCACACATATAGGGAATGTAGTTCTATGGACTTCACCATGCCCTTTTGTCTTTCTTATCTTTAGACCTATCTCTAAGAATTTGCAATAAGGCCTCTTGCAAAAGGTCAAAAATGTAACAAGCAAGGAAAAGTATTATGATAATTTTTTTCAAAATGAAACTTATTTTATTGGTATAAGGAATTCCTGTGGGGAAATTCTTTTTATTCACCTAGATAATTATGTTTAACAATTTATAATTTAGCACCCAGGTTGATGAAATGTAAACCAACTGGCTGACAATATAAAATGTAGAGTTGCCTGAGGTTCCAAATAAATGCTCAATGACTTCTACAGGGTCACACAATCAGTATGTGGCTTGAGATAGAATTTGAAGTCTTTGCCATGAAGGATACCCAATGCAGATTATAGATAGCTAGGGAAAGGAAAGAGATCTTTATCTTGGTAAGTGATACTGTGTTTATTGTATACAATACTAACAAGCCTTCTCCATGAGCTTTTGATCCTAAAAAGAGATAGATCTATTTCTAGTTAGGAGATAGCTGTGGGATAAGCGCAGATCTGTAGCCATGTTTCTTTTCTTTGATAGGTATTAAATCATTTCTCAGATCAGGGCCCATAAGCAATGCCAGATATCCAATGTAAAGAACGTAAACAAGAAAACTCGAAGCATTTCCTTTCCCTTAATCCAGTTTTTTTTTTTTTAAGGTTCTAGGACCTTACTGATTTCAGGACTAGTGCTCTATCCACTGCACCACAGCATATTGTTTTAAAGATTATTCATCTTCCCTTTTAAATACTTATAAATATGTAAAAATCACTTAATATGTATTTTCCTTCTGGGAATTTGGCTATTAAGATATTCTGTTTTCATTTCATTTTTTTATTTCATTATTTCAAAAAGTCTTTAAAATCATTTTAAAAGGAGAAAAGACCTAGTAATGGTCTCTAACAATATTCTTTAGGTGATGTTATGTATCTATGAATGATATAACACAGTCTCCACAATTTCAATATTATGTATGAGCCAGAGGACACTTGGGAAATGCCTGGTGGCTGTAATTTTGTTGTAGCACTGCTACAAGTGATGATTTATACATAAAAAAAAGATATCATCCAGCAAAGGCATAGTCTGAAAAGGAGATGGCATAAATATGTAGCAAGAGTATGGAATAACAGATAATAGTACCTGGAATTCATGAAATGTTAAAACACTTCAAGATATTTGGAAATGAAACTGATGTAAAAGCAAAAGAGATAACACATTTAAAAGAAAAAACTTCATATACGGGATTCTTACCTTTTTTATGTCATGGAGCTCTTTGGCATTCTGGGTAATCCTGTGAAGCCCTTCTCAGAATAATCTTTTTAGATGCATAAGATAAAATAACAGGATTGAACATGAAATAAATTATTTTGAAATAAGGTTACAAAAATATTTTTTAAAACCATTATGTGGGCCCCAGAATAATTCTGCTGTGTGGAGGCAAGGTTTTGGCAGGCTGGATTAGTAGCTCCTGTGTGCAGAAGTTAGTCCCTCAGTATCAGATGTAGACAGAGGGTGCTGTGTGTACTACTACAATAGAAATCCCTGAGTTTGTCAGGGACATTCTCTCTGGTTCTGGAAATGTGGGACCCAAAATGGAATGTCTTTTCAAAGAGCTTTTAGTGTAGCAGCAGCAAGTATGTAATAAGGAGGTAGTGAAAAATTTACTAATTGTTAGGGGCATCAGAAATTTAACTGCAAAAATCCCATCTTGATAAATCGAATAGATGTCTTATAGTATAAAATCTCACAGCATCCCAAAATTAGTGGGTATTGCCTCATCTACTTGGATACTAATCCCACCACTACTTGAGAGGAGAAAAGTAATTTGTATTCATAAGATCACAAAATGTCTTTTATAGTTGTGTGTTGTTTTAATTCCAGTAACTTCCTAATTTTGTTTTGTTTGTTGCTATGACTTAATCAAGAGCAGATAAGCATAAAGGCAAAACACAAAGGAAAAAAAGAACTAGGAGAGTGGACGACAGTAGGATACAATATAATGTATTGTACATAAATTTAAAAATATGTATTTCTCTTATGTACCTGGGGCCATAAACTCTCACTGTTTACTCATAGGTCTCCATCAAGAACTTTATGGTTCAATCAAACTCTTATGCCCAAATTACCATTTTATTGTTTTTCCTCAATCAGTGCATAAAAGTTATATTCATTGGGTAAACATTTAGCATTGTTCTATATGCTGGAGAAATATAAAACTTAAATTACTCTTATTTTTTTAAAACTTAAAAAAATTTTTTTTTATTATTAAAGCTTTTTATTTTCAAAACATATGCATGGTTAATTTTTCAACATTGATCCTTGCCTAGCCTTGTGTTCCAAATTTTTCCCTCTTTCCCCCCACCTCCTTCCCCTAGATGGCAAGTAATCCAACATATATTATACATTTTAGAATATATGTTAAATCTAATATATGTAAACATATCTGTACAATTATCTTGCTGCAAAAGAAAGATCAGATAAAAAAGGAAAGAAAATGAATAAGAAAACAAAATGCAAATGAACAACAACAAAAAGAGTGAGAATATTATGTTATGATCCATGCTCAATTCCCACTGTCCTCTCTCTGGATGTAGATCACTCTCTTCATCACAAGATCATTGAAACTGGCCTCAGTCATCTCATTGTTGGAAAGAGTCATGTCCTTCAGAATTGATCTTTGTATAGTATTATTGTTGCCAAAACATGTAACTTATAATGCTTAGTTTTGTGCAAGTATGTTAAGTAAATATACTATCTATGCAAGTAGTTTAGTTGAAATAGTTACTCAGAATCAGGAGGCAGCACAGATACCATCTTGTTCAAAATCACTGTCATCACTTTTGGCTCAGTTATTGGTGGAGATAGTTCAGGACCCTAAACCTAAAAGGTTTAGGAATAAGAAGAACAATGGCTCTTCTTCAAGCCTGACCTTCACAGCCTATTACTAAGGGAAAGGGTGCTACTGTTTCTGCCATCACTACCCACTCCCCAGTTGTCACTGATGGGCAGATAGTACCTGCCTTTCCACTTCTCCCAAGTTGCCAGTCCTTATTGTTAAACAATAAGTCATTGAAGTCTTTTCAGAGAAGAGCTATTCAATTATATTGATGACTATCTAGAATATATGTGATTATATGAAGCATTTAACAATTCCTAGTGAAGATGGAAGAAATTGTTAGGCTCATAATTAGGAGTAGGTAATAAAGGGCTTCTTTAAGTAAAGGGCAATGAGAATAGAAAATCTGACAAGTGTTTTAGGAGGTTCATTGTATATGAGGAAGAGAATTGAACAAATATGCATAAATGATTGTAACTACTGCTTTTTTTTTTTAAAGAAGACATTGAAGCAAGATAGCTAAATAACAACTCTTTTCATATAAGTTAAATTCCACATACTTAAGTATTTATGTTCTCTGAAATGATTAAATGCTTGTAAATCAGCCAAATCTACTGTCTTGGACATAAAAGTGTATTGCTGTCTGCAAAACATTATGGTCCCACCTCTGAAAGAAGAGATTTTATTTTCTCCGATAATATTCATTACCAAGTTCAGACTTGCTTAGGTGAAAAGAGCTACTGCCTTGCTTTAAGAGATTTGACAGTTGAGGAATTAGATTTATAGTACACCACTGGAGATGAGATTTGTCTAACACCCTTGCTGTCTTTGATTAGCCTCCAATAACTCTACCTTTCAGAACAATACAACTCAGGTAGAACTGAAGAGGAAAAGCTTTTTGTTCTGGTTAAGTGATAACACTTTTGTTTGCTTGAAATGATAACTAATACTTTATTTTGTGTTTGAACTAGAATCCTTAGTCGAGGAAAGATAAAACCAATATTTAGAGTGAACATTATGTAGTCACTGGTAACATGTCTTTTCAAAGTAGAAAAGTCTTTTTGTAATATGCAGCCTCTGAAGAAAAGAGGAGGCTAGGTGTTTTTACACTAAGGGCTTTATTTGTTTATAGATTCTCAATGACAAAACACTTTATCCCCATGTACTTGTTTATTTTAGAAGGGAAAGAAGGAAGGTCAATCTAAAATATTCCTTTGGTCTCAGAAAGAAAAAAAATCAATTCTCAGTGTTTAGAGTTAGCTTTTGTTGTGACTAATAGTAATGTATTTTATTTTACTATTAATGTGAAAATTTTGTAATCTCTTTAAGTTACTTTTACTACATGTTTCAAGATTTTCATGACTTTGGGAATTTTGTGAACTTTTGTAGTCTAGAACATTTAACAGGTTTAGAAGATTTTTCTTGTCATGCTTAAAAATTTGGGGAATAGAATTTAATCAGTTAATATAGATCTGGTTAGTTCTAGAAAGAACCTCAAGGCTTCCTAGATCAATATGCTTATTTTACACTTAAGGAAACTAGACCTTAGAGTAGTGGTGATTGAAATCCAAAATTACCCAAATAGTGTTTAGGTAGAATTTAAATAAACATTTTCTGATTCCAGAACCGTTGCTTTTTACACTATACCATAATCATAAATAACTTTGCTATGATTCTTTGCTTTACATTTGATTCCTAAGAGTTGGGGTAGTAGTTTTAAATTAATTTATAAGAAACAGAAACACTATTCAGATCTTAACCACCACCTAGATTTACCTCATTTTACAATATTTATCTAGACTTGCAGTGAAATTGGTATGTATGTGTAGGACAGGCAGGATATTTGACAGTATTTTAAAACCTCAAACTCATTTCCAAATGGCCATGATATATCTTATATTAAAGCATAGCTTTAGTGAGTATAACTGGTTTAGCTAATCTCTCAAACATGCATGTGTGAAAGTTGTAATAATCTATTAATAAATGTCTTTAATGGTTAGAAAGGCAGGATTCGTTTATAATTAAATCTAGGTGACACAGAAATAGAATGTGTTGTGCTAGAATCTGTAGGATAGACTCACTAGATCCCCGTAAATTGGCAGCTGATAAGGAGATGAGTGGCAGAGGATGGTCAATCAGTGGGAGGGAGCAGCTGAGTTATGTGGGATGAATTATTGGCTAGGGTCTGGCACAATGGTTTTCAAACTTTATGTAGTGATGGCCCTGCATTTTTACAAAAAAATTTAACCTCTCCCCCCAATTTCCTTTAAGACATTGAACTCCAAATAATTTGTCATATTTTATTCACATAAAATATTTTATAATAATACTAATAGCTAACATTTACATGGTGCTTTCAAAGTATTTTATAATGTTACCCTATTTGATCATCATGACAGCCTGAGGCAAGTGATTAAATATCTCCATTTTACAGATGAGAAAATTGAGGCTGAGAATGGTTAAGTGAATTTTCCCACTGTGTCTGAGGCAAGAATTAATTCAGGTCTTCCTAACTCCAAACCAGAAAACTTTCCATTGCTCCTCTTAGGTGTGATTTTTTATTACAGTTTTTGTAACAAATTAATCTTGAACATACCAACAAAAATGGTGCGTTTTGTTCATATCTATTCATAAATTACTTTAGTGTTTTTATGTTGATAGTCAAATGGATTTGTGGTCTCATTACATTGGAAGTTCCCTTTCGTGTTGTTCATTATAACCTATCGCTGTGTTGTGCTTGTATGGATCTTGTCCATTCATGTCCTCTGTTAAATTTACTATAGGACGTCCACCCAACATGTTATGCTGGAGGCCTTCCTTTTTTTTTGACATCAGAAGAATAGATTCTGACTTTACATTTGTCATCCATTGCCTCTCCAAATCACCTCTTTATATCATGCATCTTCTTAATAAATTATGTTGTATATCTATTCTCCTTCAGAGGTATCTGAGTGAGGGTTAGATGCCAAAAACAGAGGAGGAAAGGGAAGGGAATCTCAGATTTTACTAATACTAGGAAAAAATTTTAAAAACCATCGATTACTTCCAACTAATAATATATGCCTACATATATATACACATACACATACAGTATATGAGAGAGACTTCCTTTCAATTGAAATCCCATCATTCCACAGGAAGTCTACAATTTTTTAAAAAAATTCTGTTGTTTTCCTTTATGCCTACATATATATACACATACACATACAGTATATGAGAGAGACTTCCTTTCAATTGAAATCCCATCATTCCACAGGAAGTCTACAATTTTTTAAAAAAATTCTGTTGTTTTCCTTTTCTTATGGTATGGTATATGGTAATTTTTTTTTAATTAAAGTTTTTCTTTTCAAAACATATGTGTGGATAATTTTCAACATTCACCCTTGCAGAACGTTGTGTTCCAAATTTTTTCCCTCCTCTTCACTCTCTTCTCTAGAAGGCAAGTAATCCAATAAATGTTAAATATGTGCAATTCTTCATATAGTAGGCTCTTTATAAATGTTTATTGACTGAGAGTCATCTACATACTAATCAAGAATATTGTTAATAGATGATAGATGTGGGAAACAAGTAGACTTTGATATCTTTTTTTTTTTTATAAGAATAACGAATATTGTTAATGTTTTGGTAGGCTATTTAAGTGCAGTTTCTCAAAGAATGATGCCATAGACTTGTGATTCGTTTTTTAAAATAGTATTTTATTTTTCCAAATACATGTAAAGAGTTTTAAACATTGATTTTTGTAAAATTTTGTATTCTAAATTTTTCTCCCTCTCTCCCCAAGAATGCAAGCAATATGTTAAAGATTAAATATGTGTAGTCCTTTTAAATATATTTCCATATTTATGTTGTGCAAAAAAAAAAAAATCAGACCAAAAGAAAATAAAAACCATAAAAAAGAAAAAGACAAACAAAAGGGTGAAAATAATTCGCTGTACATATATTCAGTTTTTTGCACTTAGTTCTCTCTCTGGATGTGATTGGCATTTTCCATTCCAACTCTATTGGAATTGCCTTGAATTACTGCACTCTGGAGAAGAGTTCCAAGTCCAGTGATTCTTTTTAAAATTAGAAATAAAAATTTGCTAAAAATAGTAAAATTTGGTTTTTTAGTCAAACCAGAAAACTCTTATATTATTATCTGTAGCCAAGTAATAATCAAGTTTTTGCAATCAAATATTGTAGTAACATTCTATCTAAGACAATAACTTTGAAATGAAGTAAGACTATATATATCACATTTGTCTATGGCAGATAATCTCCATACTTATACTTAGAATTATTTAGGTCTTAAAAGCTAAACACATTAGGCCTTTATTTTCTTGTATTTCATTTGTAAGTAATGTATTTTTAAAATTAGGAAAGATATTAAAAATATTATTTTATCAATTTATTATCTGTAGAGCCAAATTTCTTTTTGAAACAAATACATTAACTTTTTAAAATCTTAGATGAATTTGAAGATCTTTCATTGATTTATTTATGGTACCCAGTTAAAATTTTTTACCTTGTATATTATGAAATAAATTTTATCTTTATTAGTCATTAAGAAAAATGGCAATTTTATTTTAACTGATCCTTTAAAGTACTTGAGTTCAGAAAGACAGTGTTTTTATAGTAATAAAGAAGTAACCAGTGTTCTGCTGCAATATTGTTCCACAATTTTGCAAAGAACTTTCCTTTTAACATGGGGATTCTTAAACTTTATTGTATCATGGATCTCTTTAACAGACTGATGGACCCCTCCTCAGAAAAATGTTTTTAAGAACCCATCTTTTACTGTTTTTTTATAAATTTGATACTTAAATTTTGATAAGTTGCTTGTAGCTCTCCTTATATTTCTTGATATAAGTGATTGCAAAGTGTATATTATATCCAAATTGTGTGAAGGCATATCCAAATTGCAGGAAGGGTCTTTTTTTTTTTTTTTAAACTAATTGATTTTATTTCCTAGAATAGTAAGGTATTTGATCCCCAAATACTTGTTTCAGCAGTGCATAGTTTAGAAAGCAGATCACGCGATGAAATTACCTCTTACAATAAAAGAATAGTAGTATGAAATAAAGTTAACAAAAGTCATACAATATGGAATTTTAAGATAAAAGCATAGATATGCTTAACTTGACAAAAATAACTTAAGTAAATTTGTAATTTAAGTAATGTAAAGTCACAAATTTACTCTAAGAAATGGTACCATTTAAAAAATTTAAATTTAATACTTAATATTTATTTAATATTTTAATAACAAATAACAATTAATCTGAATATTTAATATTTAATTAATATCAATAATTAATAATTCAGTTACTTAAAAACAGATTTTTTTAGATTCTCTCCACTATTCCCACTCGCAATTAAGAAACCACATGTGAAGTTATACAAAACATTTCTATAAAAATCAAATTGTGAAAGAAAACATAGATCTCCCAAAGGGTCATATTTTCAAACCAGTCCTTATGGAGTTTCATTTTATCCTGACATCAATCAATCTTTGTCATTGTGGAGCATAATACAATATAATTCAATTTTCTCATATTATTGTACTATGTTAAAAATTACCAATTATATTGACAGTTTCTCTTGGCATGTGGCATTACCATTAATAATTGCAAAAGAAATATCTTCCCCAGCAACATGGATCACAGAAAATCAAATGAGTTTCTTCAACTACTTGCAGCACAAAATAGGAAAGTTTTAGTATCTCATTTAATTGATCAGAGATCTTTAGGCATATAGCCAATTTTTTTTACTGATATTACTAAAAGTAGAACCATTAAAATTTGCCTTGCAGGTGATTCACCACTTTATCTCAGTGATATTGATATCTGCAGGTAGTACCAATGTTTTTTGGGTCTAATGAGGCTTTTTAACTTAGAATTTCCTATAAGCAACCTTTTATTGCAAACAATTAGTCATTTTTATGTCACTTTTTAAAAGTTGCCTTTTTGCTTGTTTAAAGTTTATAATTTTCTTTAGAAAAATTCTTGTCTGTGCTCTTCATGTACATTTGCATGATGTCATTTCATTAGCAATCATACAAAGTAAACAGGTTTTAACATCAGTAACAGTGTATAAATCTCATTGATAAAAGTGTATCATAGTTTTAGATTTAGTGATTTGTTGTTGTTGGCTTTTTTTTTTTTTTTTACTTTGTTTCTATACTTTGTTCTTCTCAAAATCTCTCTTGTATTCTTAGTAGTTTTTAGCTGCTCCAAAAGTGTACTTTTTCTTTAAATTATTTGTGTACTTATGTATCACAAAGGGATATTTCACTTAAAAATTAAAGAAAAAAAATAAGGAAATTTAAATACTGGAAATTTCAGCTATAATCACTTTTTGAATTTTTAAAAAAGTTGCTCATTTAAGCTTTTTTTTTTTTTTTTATTGTATTTACCAAAATGAATGATATTGAGAAATACATGTTATGGTACTTCTAACTTCCAAAGGGAAATTTTTAACTTTTAAGTTAAACCCTCAAACATTCAGATACAATAGGCAGGACAATGAAAGCTCATTCATGTTATAAATCTATGCTAAATCACAGTTGTGGTGGCAGATTTTGCCTACCTTGAGATTCAGCATGTACTAACTCAAATTTGATCTTGTTTGAACGTATATTACATAATCATTGTTGCTGAAATCCAGGCCACTTGGACTGAATTGCAGTAAAACTCATTTTATTAACTGATTTAAAACATCACTGAAAATCAGAACCTTTTAATGTGGGAGTTGTATAAGAAAATATCCAATAATTGATCTACACTCAGTTCCTTTCCGTTATTACTCCCTTGGGGATGGGAGTTGCTTTTTAATTTTTTTTTCCTCCTGAACTTTGCAAACACAAAATAAAATGGGTATCTCAATTTTTATAAGTAGGTAATATGTGTGTATGTGTCTGGATGAATAGATGGTATAAAAGGAAAATTGCCCAAAAACTGTGGATTTCTCTTAATGCAATTTTTTTTCTTTATTATAATTCAGCATCTAACTTTCAAAGCTATCTTACTTGTTTTTGACTCTTTCTGGTCTTCCACTTATTCTTTTCTATACTTTTAAGAAATATCAAGGGCCTTTTTTTTTTAAACTTTCATTCTTTTTATTTGTTTACTAACTTATCCCTTCAACTCTCCCCTATCTGCAATTGAAGGGAAAATTTGTTCCAAACTCTTGTAACAAATTTGCATGGTCAATCAGAAACAGAATCTTACACTGACCATGTCTAAAAATATGTTTCATTTTGTTCCTTGTCCATCCCTAGGTCAGTAGATGGTTAGCATGTTTCATCATCAGTCTTTTGAAATTGAGATTGTAAGATGTAAGAAGACTGAAAAGGTAGGGATGAGCCAGGTTATAAAAGACTTTTTAGTATTTTTATATTTGAGTTTGGAAATGTTAGGGAGCCATTGGAGTTTATAGAATATAGGAGATTGACATGGTCAGGCTTGTGCTTTTATAAGGGTCCCCAAAACTAGTCTTTTTGAGTTGCTGTATTTTCCAGAAACACTACGCTGGACCTGGAATATGCAATGAACCTGTCCAAGATGAGCACTCCCTTCCCCACCCTTTACCCCCAGCTGATATATCTGGACTCCCTATGTGTCCTTGGGAGTCAAGAGAAGCATCAGTCTTCACTGGACTGGGAAACTACTTTTGCAGCTGGTAGCTTTATAGATAAGCAGGCCATCATATCTTAGTCTGGCAGTTCTCAATAGAAAAGAATACTGTTTTTGCCATCTTACTTTTTAATGATTCTGCCTCCCTTTTTACTCCCATTTAGGTGGAAATGTCTGTTTCTCCTCCTTTCTTTGTTGAATTTCATAAATATGTAATCTTTGGTTTGGAGTCCACGTGCATATTCATTTCTCTTGTAATAAATCTAGTTATACCTCAGTGTCTTATGAATTTATGATTTTTTTTTTTGCTTAACAGCTTTAGAAAATTAAATTGATAATAGTAATGGGGAAGTTAAGAAAAAGGAGCTTGGGAAAAGGTATTTTAATCCATGGGGCCTAACATTACCAAGAGATGCAGTGCAGAACCTCTGGAAGATACCCAGGGTTAGTGAGTGAGATTTGGATGGAAATCCAGAAAAAAACCCAAAACTTCAAAGAAGAAAAACCTTAGGAATAGATAGATAGGGAGAGAACCGAGATGTATCAGTGTCTTGAAGATATAGAAAGTAATCCTAAGTAGAAAAAAAATTAGCATTATGAAAGGCTATTGAGTGATCAAGGAGAATGTGGATTGAAGAATTGCCATTAGATTTGCAATTTAGAGGTTATTGTTAACATTGGAGAGAGCAATCTGAAGATAAAAGAAAGTGGAGGTACCTGTTGTAAATGGCCTCAAGGATTTTAGCCAGGCCTAAAAGAAGAAAGAAAGGGAAGGAGGAAAGTCTCCTGCAATGTCCTAGCTAAGTGCTTTACAAATATCATCTATCCTATTTCCTTTTGTCTTCACAATAGTCCTGGGAGGTGGAGTGCTATTATTACCACCCCCATTTTATAGTTGAAACTTCACAAGAGGTTAAGTGACTTGCCCAAACACAGCTTGTCAGTGTCCAAGGCTGGATTTGAACTTAATTTTCTGACTCCATGTCACTGTGTCCCATAAATCATATAGCTTCTATGGAGGGGAGGAGAAATATAAAAGGATTGCTAGTGGGCACAGACCAATCAAATGAGAGGTTTGTGAAAAGGGTAACTTAAGACATGGGCATATTTGTAAAGCAGTATAAAAGCTGCCAGATGAAATGGAGCTTTGGATATTAGAAGTTTGGAATTTGTCTAGTTTACTTTGGGGAATTCATGGAAAATGACCATGGGTGAAGGGACAAGAGAGACATATTAAAGAAGATTGATATGTCACTAACGTTTAGAATTTATAGTATGAACATGAGGCAATAAGGCTTGAATGAAAATCACATTAATGATAGGAAAATCATGGATGTAAGAAGTATAGAGAAATGTAATGTTCTTGTTTGGTTTTCTGAAGGTCTTGGAGCAGCCTTCGGTTCAGTAGAGTAATCACCACAAGAATAGCCAGGTGTTAAAGTCCAGAAGTCTTTATTGTCTCCTTCATCTGGGGCTCAGCTAGCTTTCTCATGGCCTTCAGATGGGACTTGGTTTCACTGGAGAAAATGCAGGAGGACAGGCCAGCCGCCACAAGGCTGATGAAGATGGAAATGAATCTGTCTCCTTGGCTTCCAGAGCTTGAGCTCCCACTTCCAGTGGGCTTGTCTTCTCTGGCTCTATTTCCGAGCCTCTCAGACCCCCAGGAGAGCCACCAGGAGCCTTACTAAAGGTGGAATGAATCTCATCCAGTCCTTGATGACTGTTTTATACTCCATTATCATAGGTGTGAATTTTGTGGAACTATATTAAGTACTAAGTACATATACTGAATTAGAGAACTATTAAGCACCATGCTAAACTAGATAACCATTGTCTCATCAATTCTAGTGACTTAATACCTTGTAAGAATCTTTGTTTCAGAGTTCCGGCCCATAACAAAAAAAGATCTTGAATTTAAGAAATATTAAACAAAATGAGCATTTAATTTTTCTACATTATAACAGAAGATTGTATGTGAAACTCCAGATTTTAAATTAAATATGTAAATGTTTTATTTGCCCTAATTGTTTTTTTTCTGACTTTCCTTTTTTCTTTGCATTAAAAAAAAAAAAAAAAGATGCCTTAATCTTCTTCTTCCTTCTCTACCTCCTCCTCCTCTTTTTTTTGACACCATTTTTTACATTGCAATTATATTCCATTCTATTGGTATAACATACATAGTTTATTTAGCCATTGATGGGTAAATTGTATGGGTAATTGCAAATATGCCTACTACCTTAATTTTCAGACTTTTGCCACCAAAAAGAAAAAAAAAAAGCTCCCATAAACATTTTTTGTACCCTTAGTTGCCTTCTCTTCTTGATCTTTTTGAGCATAAATCCATAGTGGTTTTGTTTTCTAACTTTTTGGGCATGACTCCAAATTTTTTTCCAGAACACCTGGACCAGTTTACATCCTCTTCAACCTTGTATTATTCTGTCAGTTTTCTTCACAGCTTTCAGCAATTGTCATTTCATTTTTGTCATGTTTGCTTATATTATAGGTGTGAGGTAGGATTTCACAATTGCTTTCATTTATATTTTTCTGATTATTAGTATTCTGGAATATTTTCTTCTCATTGTTGATAGTATGGATTTCTTCCTTTGAAAACTAGTTGTTTATATTCTTTGTCTACTGGAGGATGGTTCTTGTTTTGATAAATTTGAATTAGTTTTTTTATGTATTTTCTGGGTGTGAGACCTTTATCAAAGAAATTTGTCTCAGATTTTCTTCCTAGGTAAATTGTTTCCTAAGTTCAGTTGCATGAATTTTATGTAATCAAAGTTGTCCTTTTTATTTTCTGTAACACCTTCAATCCTTTGTTTGGTCATGAATTCTTTCTTTATCTATCATTTTAAAAGGTAATATCTTTGCTTCTCTTCTTTATTATGTAACCATTTAAGGTTTGTACCATTATTTAGAGCTTATCTTGCTATGTGATATGAGATGTTGGTTTATACATGATGTCTCCCAAACTGCTATCCAATTTTTGTTGAATAGTGAATACTTTATTAAGTATCTGGAATTTTTTGAATGCATTAACTATTTGGCTACTAGGTTCACTTGAGTCTCTTTGTTTAGTAAACCCATTTTGTTTTCTTATCAATTTACTAATTTTTAATTATTTTAATAATTACTGATATGTAATACAATTTGACATCTAGTTCTAATAGGTCTCCTCCTTGTCTACTTTGTATTGTGTCCCCTTGAAATTCTTGACCTTTTGTTCTTACACGTAAACTTTACTATTTTTTCTAATTAGAGAAATCCTTTGATAGTTTATTGGTATGACCCTCAATGACTAGATAAAAAAAATATAATATTGACTTTTTTTATTACATATGAGCATCCAATCTGTGAGCAATTACTATTTCTCTGTTTACTTGGATCTGTTTCTAGAAAAATAGTGTTTTATAGTTCCATTCATATGGTTCTAGTTTATGTCTTCAGTCTCAAATAACATGTATTTATTAAATACCTACTGTGTACCTGGCACTGTATTTGGTTCTGGATACATATTCAAAGAATGAAATAGTCTCCACTAATCATAAGCTAACATTGTAATGTGATAGATAATGAATACATATAAAAATGCATCTAGCACAATTATAACTAGTAATTAGAGCAGGGTAAGGGGGGGGAGAGGATCAGGAAAAGCTTCTTAAAACAGTATTAAAGAAAGAAAAGAAGCCTCTGAGGTAGAGCATAGGGAGGGAGTGCAGTTGAGACTTGGGTGACTGTCAGCACAAATACAAAGAACCGGGAGGTGATGTGTCATGAGTTAGGAACAAAGAAAAGGCCAATTTGGTTAGATCTCAATGTGGGAAGAATCGTCATGTCCACTGAATATAGAAAGATAAGTTGGAGAGTTTGCATAGGGCTTTAAAAGCTAAACATGCGTTTATATTTCATCCTAGAGGCAATGGGAAGCTTGTGAATTGAGATTTGGTAAAGTCGCATGGTCATGTTTGTATTTAAGGAAAATTAGTTTGACACCAGTGTATAGTGCTGACTGAAATGGGAAAAGACGAGGTAGAATGACTAGTTAGGAGGATGAAAGATGATGGGAGCTTGAACTAAAATTGTAACTGTGTGAGTGGAGAGAAAGGAGAGTGAATTTGATGCCATAAATATAGCAGGACTTGGCATTGTTTGAATATGTGGGCTGTAGAAGAGTGAACAGTCCAGAATAATGTCAAGTTTGTTGTAAACGTGGAAGTCAGTTAGAAATAGGGAAGTTTGGAAGAGGGAAGGTTTTAGGAGGAGAGGTAATGAGTTCAATTTCAGACATGTTTTGTTTAATATGTCTCAAGGCATGTAGTTTGAAATGTACAATAAATATTTGGTTATACAGGACTAAAGCTTTGGAAGTGAGAATGAGGCTTCTGTGATCATTAGCTTGAAAGCAATAAATAGATCTATGGGAGTTGATGAGGTTACCATGATTGTACAGAATCTTAGGGAATGCCCAAAGTTTTGTAGCATGATAGTAAAGAACCAGCAAAATAAACTGAAAAGGAGCAGTCAAGTAGAAGAACCTATAGGGTGGAATTATAATAACCTGATGAAAGCACCAGCTCTGAAGTCAGGAGTACCTGAGTTCAAATCTGATCTCAGATACTGTGTAACACTTACTAGCTGTGTGACCCTGGGCAAGTCACTTAACCCCAATTGCCTTTGCAGCAAAACAAAAACAAAACCAAAAAACACCTGGTGAAGACCTATTATCTTGGAGAGGAAGGTTACAGATAGATTGATAAGGATTCGGAAAGACAAAAAATAATTAGCAACTTTGGGGAGATTAGTTTCAGTTGAATGATGAGGGGAACAGCCAGAATGAGTGAAAGGAAAGGAAGTGGAGACTTAGAAAAAGAAAGTTTTTTTTCTTTTTTAAGCAGTTTGAGAAAGATTATGGGTGCAGAATTGTAGGGCCTAGTAAAGTTTTCTTTCTTTCTTTCTTTCTTTCTTTCTTTCTTTCTTTCTTTCTTTCTTTCTTTCTTTCTTTCTTTCTTTCTTTCTTTCTTTCTTTCTTTCTTTCTTTCTGGATGAGAGAAACATGCATGTTGAGAGGCTGTAGAGAATGAACAGTTGATAGAAAGAGTATAATGGGAGATGATTGAAGACACAGTTTATTGGAGAAGGTAGGAGGGGATGAGATCATATGCACATGTAGGGGATTTGGTAATTCTTTGTTGTCAGAGACTGGGGGAAAGAGCAAAGTGGGAGATGATTCCAAGAGCTTTTGAGATGGAGAGAACTGGAGAAGAGAGAGAATATGTTGAATGGGCTCACTTTCCCCTACATATTAAACATAACAAAACAAATTCCCTAGCTGAGAGGTAGAAGACTGGATGTCAGAGGTTTAAGCAGGGAAGAGAGAATTTGGAGCACCTTAAAAAAATTTTTTTTTAAAACATTTTTAAAATTTAGAGTTTAAAATTCTCTTCTGCTAGCCCACACCCATAGAGAGGACAGACAGTATGTTACTGGATGGAACTGATTGGATGAAGTTTTCTCAAGTTTATGAGACTAGGCCTAAATCACATTATCCCTATACCCAGTTGAACCTTGGGTTTCAGGTAGTCACATGATGCCTATTCCCAGACTTTGAACCCTGGATGCAGGAAATTAGTGAAGTTGCAGGAAGTGATGTGACCTGTGGGAGGCAGACAACATTAGTGACCATTGGTCAAGGATGGTTACATCCTTTTAGTCTATCCAATGAGAAGGCTTGGGTCTTTTGCTTTTAAGTCCTGGACAGTCAGAAGCTGGCCAGGTTCAGGAGCACATGATGGGAGTTGGGATGGCTCCCAGGTGTGCCTGGGCCTTTCCCTGCAGGGATTAAACAAATGCTTTCTCTTTGTACCTGAAGATGTCTAGGGAAAACATATTTCTGTATTAGCCATATTGCCAAAAAGAAAGTGAAAAACAGCATGCTTTACTCTGCACTTAGAATTTATTAATTCTCCCAAAGTGGATAGTATTTTTCATCATGAGTCCTTTGGAATTGCAAATAATTCCTTGCATTGGTAAAAGTAGCTAAGTCTTAAATAGTTAATCATCATTACAATATCCTAATTACTTTGTACATTGTTTTTCTGGGTTTGCTCACTTCATTTTGTATAAGTTCATGTAAATTTTCCAAGGTTTTACTAAAACCATCCCTCTTGTTATTTTTATGGCAAAATAGTGTGGCTTGGAGTAGCAAGGTGAGGGAGAATTAAAAGATGCTTTGCAGCAGTGAGGACATAGGTGAGACTGGATAAAATGAAGTTATATGGTTGTAGAATTTCTTCTAGTTGTGTTGATCACACTTAGCAAATGAAGTTCATAGAGGAACAAATCTAGGTTTAACAAGTATCAGGTTGGGGAGAGAAGAACAGCATTCAGGTACGAGTGGAAAGGTTAGGCAGAGGTAGGAGGAAAATGAAGCCGAGAGCAGGGGGGATGGCCTAAGAACTTAATAATGGTGGAGGGATTAGCCATTTTGATGGCAAATATAGATTTAAGAAAAATGAATAATTGGGAGAGGCGTAGTGAAAGGAGAGACTATGATCAGATGAGGAAATTAAGAGTTTCTAATTATAATAATAATAACTAACACTTATATAGTTCTTAATATTTGCCAGACACTGTGCTAATGAAACACTTTTCAATTATTATCTCTTTTAATCCTCACAAGAATGCTGGGAAATAAGTGCTATTTTACAGACGAGGAAACTGAAGCAAATAAGTAACCTGTCCAAGGTACACAGCAGGAAGATGTTTGAGGCTAGATTTGAATTCGTATTTTCTAGACTCTAGATCCAGTGCTGTATTCTTTTAGTCACTTAGCTGACTCTTTTAGAGTATCAGAAAAGTTCAAGAATTTATGACTCTCTCTCTTTGTGATTGAGCTGGAATGAAGAAATAATTCTTAGAATTTAAGCAAGTTAATAAAAGGAGAGATTTGGGGCAATTAAGTGAGCATTTAAATAAATATTAAATTCTCCTAATATAGATATAGTAATTGAGAAGAAGATAGTAAACCAGATGCTGAATTAATTAAGAAAGCAGTAAGAAATGCTATCTATCTATCTATATCTAAATTTGTATTGATTGAAATATTTTAGTAGTGTGTACTTCAAAAGAGGAAATATTACCAAGTGAAGACCAAGGGAAAATCTGGAAATGAGAGTTGAGAGCAAGAAGTATTCCAGTTACCCTTTCAGGACCAGGTGTTGGAAGTGTGAGAGAAAGTATAACCTATGCTGGAGAGAATAGAAAAGGATGTCACATCATCAGTGAAGAGTTGCACTATATAGAGGACGAGTAGATTAATAGTTTGAAAGAGATCCAGGATCAAGAATAGTTTGTCTTCTGTGGAATGGGAATTCCAGAGGGCACAATGGAAGATTTGGGCAGAGTTATATGAAGGAGGTTGGATTGAGGGGCATGGGTATGAGAGATTATGAAGAAGGAAGCAGAAGATAAATTATCCTAAATAATTTCTGAGAAATTCTTATAGGGTATAGGAACATTAGCAGAAGAACTAGAAAGAATCATAGGAGGTGATAGATGGGAACAAAGCTCATGATCTTCAAAGTATTTTGCACAGAATGCTAGACTGGGTTTGAGTTTATTCCTTTCTTGAGAAGTTGATGGAGGTGGTGGGAAGTTGATCTTTGGCTGATAACTCTAGTTCATGTTCTGGTCTGGTTCTGGATCTCTGTTCAGCCTTGGGTCTGCTTGGTTCAGGTGACCCTAGTGTTCTTGGGGAACTCAAGGGCTAGTTGAAGGGACAGGATTTGGTGTTTGGAGGGTGTAATCTGAAGAGGTAGACTTAAGTCTGAGTTCTGTCTGGGCCTGCCAGATACATGAGGTACAGTTTTTCTTCTTCAGGATGACTGGTAGAGGGGAAGAAAGATTTTTGAATTCCTAAATGTTTTCATAGAATGCTATATTTATTTTAAATATAATTTTCCTTGTTAGTAATGGGACTTATTAGTAATGTAAAGAAATGCTAAGGATTTATGTGGATATATTTTGTGTTTGCAATTTTGCTGGTTATTCTTTTTAGTCCTTTTTTTTTTTTTTGTTCTCCAAATCGTATTGTTTTCAGAAAGCAATGTAATTTTCTTTTTTTTTTTTTTGTATTTATTTATTTTTCTTTTCTTATATATCCAGCCAGTATTACTATCATATAGGAGTGGTGATAATGGACATCTTGCTTTATCTTTGATTATATTGGACAGTCTCTGATTTATCTTTATTGCATGTATTGCTGATTCTTGGTTTCAGGTAGATACTATTTACTTTATGAAGAAAAGGTCTATGTATTCTTATGTTTTCCAGTATTTTTAAACAGAAATCAATGTTATAATTTGTCAAAAACTTTCTCTACATCTGTAGATATAATTTTAAAAAATTATTATTGATATAGCTTAGTATATTTATAGTTGTTGAACATTGGACTAATCTTACATTTCTGGTATAAATCCAGCCTGATCATAGTGTTTGATCTTTGTGATATGTTATTGTCATTTCTTTGCTAATATTTAATAATTTTAATTATTGTTCATTAGGGATAGCTTTCTTACTCTATTTTGACTCCTTCTGGTTTAGGTATTTATAAAATAGAAGAAATATATTTGGATCTCTTTTCCTGTTATTGTAAAGTTAATGTAAATTAGAAATAATCATTCTATGAATATTTAATAGAATTTGCTTTTATATTCATCTGGTCTTGAGATCTTTTTCTTTTGGTAGTTAATTTATAGCTTGTTCAATTTTTTTTGTCCAAGATTGGGTTATTTCAGTTTTCTATTTCTTCTTTTAATCTGGGCATATGCTAATTTCCTGAATATCCATTTTGTTTAAGTTGACAGTTTTGTTGGCATGTACTTTGGATAGTTTGTATTAATTTCCTTTGATTCTTTATGTAATTTTTAAAAAAGGTTTTATACTGGTAATTTGATCTTTCTCTTTATTTAAGCAAATTAGCTAATGACATATCTATTTTATTCTTTTTCCCTCTGAAAAAAAACAGCTCCTAGTTGTCTTAACTGTCAATTTTATTAATCTCTTTTGATTTTCAGAATTTCTATTTTAGTGTTGATTAGGTTTTTAAACAATTGTTGATATTTTAGTTGGATGCCCAATTCATTGATCTGTTCTTTCTCTCTTTTATTGATGAAAGTGTTTAGAGATATGAATTTTCCGCTAAGGACTGCTTTGGCTGCATCCCAAAAATTTTGGTATGTTTTCTCATTGTTGTAATTATCTTTGATGAAACTATTTATTGTTTCTATGATTTGTTCTTTAACCCAAACATTCTTTAGGATGTTATTTGGTTTCCACATAATTTTTAATCCTATCCTCAGTAGCCCATTTTTGAATATAATTTTTATTGCATTGAAGATAGCAAAAGATGTAGTTAATATTTTTGCATATACTTGTAAGAATAGATGATCTTTTTTTTTTAAGTGCTATGCACAAATGGGAAAAGAGTGTGTGAGAGAGAGAGAGAGAGAGAGAGAGAGAGAGAGTGTGTGTGTGTGTGTGTGTGTGTTCCTTTCTATTTCTACTCAGTATTGCCAGAAACCCACCATCTCTGAGTTTTCAAAAATTCTTTACATGTTCTTAACTTGTTTACTTATTTTTGTCTCGTTCTGAAAGGGGTACATTGAGGTCCTCCATGAGTATGATTTTCTTTCCCATTTCTCCATGTGACTCATTTTTAGTGTTAAGATGACATGGCATTCACATATATAAATATATACAAATACACATACACACATTAATATATTATAATCTATTAATTCATTATTTATGATATCTTAAATCATAATATAGTTTCCATGTTTATTTTTTTAATGATCTTTTTTTGTTGTTGCCTTGTCTGAAATCACGATTATTATTTCTGCTTTTTTCTGTTTAGATGATGTATAACAGATTTTATACAGCCCCTTATTTTATCTCTGCATAAATCTTTTTATTTCAAGTATATTTCTTAAAAGTAAATATATTCAAAATAGGCTGTTATCCTACCATTTTATAAGTGAGTTTATCTCATTCACAGTTACAGTTATAATTATTGTCTATTTCTTTTCATCCTAATCTCTTTATATTTTTTCTTCTTTGCTTTCCCCCACTTTTTACAGTTAAGGTGTTAGGAAAAAAAGTGCACTGTTCTTGAAACAATCTACTTCCTCTTCCCTGCTCTCTTTAGCCCCATATACTATCCATAGTCTTATGTTCTTGACTTTTTTCCCCTTAAAATTTTCTTTCTGATCTACCTTCCTTCCATAAGGATTTGTCTTGTTCACGATTAATTCCTCCTTGAGAGGAGAGAAATCCTTCTTTTTATTCTCCTTTTCCCTCTTCTCTTCTGTTACCTTGGTGAGTTGAATGTATTTTTTTCAATAAGCATTTTATCTGTTCTGCTTTCCTCTGACCAATTCAAATTGGTCATTTAAGTGATGTCCATTCTCCTTACTTTTTCCATATTCATAGTATAGTCTTCTACTTTTGAAACCGGTATTATATGAGAAAATAAATTTACCTCATCTTTACTTTCCCTAGTAGATTTCTTTTTCCTATCCTTTTATTTCTTAAGAAAGCAAAACCATTCAAGTCCCCTCTTATTATGACATTAAGTTCTAAGGGAATACTTATTTCCCTTTCTTAGAAAGTAAACACTTCAATTTAGTATAATCTCTTCTGCTTGATCTCAAAGTTTCTATGTAGCATTGATCACTTCATCAAGAATATTTGGAAATGCTCTTTCATTAAAAATACATTTTTTTCCCATTTAAAGATTATACTCAATTGTCATAGATTACATTACTTTTAGATGGTGGGGCTATATCCCTTGTCTTTTAGAAAGTCATTGTCCAAACTCTATTTTGGAGTTTCTTGTAGAAAGTGAGTAGTAAACTCTTCTATTTTCACTTTGTTTTCTTCTTGTAATAGATTTGTGTGGCTTTTTAAATCATGTATGATCTTGAATCTTTGGTACTTGAATTCTTCTTTTTAATTGCTTGTAGTATTTCTTCTTTGATTTGAAAACTCTGGATTTTGACTCTAGTATTTCTGAGAGTCTTTAATTTTATTTCTTTCACTAGGTGTTGGGTGGATTCTTTCTATTTCTGTTTTTCCCTCTGGTTCTTAAAGACAGACAATGTTCTTTCTGACTTCTTTAAATAAGATGGTTAATTTATTCACGCTATCAGGTTAACGTCCATAGATTGTTAAATAATCTGTCTTTGATGTTTTCCAAATCGATTTTTTTTAATATGAGGTACTTCATATTTGTTGTCTTGACTTTGTTTTAATATTTGTTATTGTCTTTTGGAATCATTAACTTCTCTTTGGTCCATTCTCGTGTGTGTGTGTGTGTGTGTGTGTGTGTGTGTGTGTGTGTGTGTGTGTATAAGTTGGGTTTAGTAACTTGCCCAATATAGCTTAGAAAGTATTAAGTGTCTTGAGTTCAGATTTGAATCCTCCTGTCTAAAGGGCCTCCTGATTAAAGGGCCAGTGCTCTCTACTCTGCACTATCCAACTGCCCCTTCAATCGCATTTCCAAGAAATATCTTGCTTGGAAAAGATTTTATAGCTCTTGTGCCACTGTTAATTCTCTTTCCAGTTTTTCCTCCCATAGCTTTCATTTCTTCTTCTTTTTTTTTTCCTCCAGTGCTCTCTCCTTTTCTAATACTTTTCTGTAGTGCTTTCATTTCGTTTATAAAGTCATTGTTAGCTCATTTTTCCCACTCTGCCCCCCACCCTAATTCTTGCTTTATCCTTTGAAGGACTTACAGGTGAACTTTTTTAAAATGCAAGTAGCATCTTTTTTTGTAATGTCACTTGCACATTTTTGGATTCATTCTATTCGTTTGCATTTGTATCTTGGGTGACTGTCACTATAATACTCCTTCCTTTCTCCTTCCCCCCCTTTCTTCCCTTATTTTTCCAGCCTCATTTTCCAGATTGGGTCTTGGTCCAGACTTGCACTTAATGCATTGGAGAGGATGTCAGGGGCTTTGGTTGAATCTGATCTGTCTTCTCTGAAGTCCTAATAGTTTCTTGGAGTATTGTGATCTTCAAGCATCTCAGGGATTTCTTAAATTGGGGAACTCAAGCTTTCAGTGCACATTAAGGAGTATCTGTTCTACGCTGATCTTTTTCTCTGAACTCGGTAAATTCTCTGTCCTGGTTTGGATCTTGGTGACACAACTTGTGTTTTTTGGAGCTCTAGTAGATAGATGCCTTGAGCTAACAGAAAGCTCTGCAGATTAAGAGCAACATGTTTGTGGACTATTCCTTGGAACTATCTCCTGTCTATGGCAACTCAGTTGATTGCCTCTATTCAAAAGCTGTAGGTTGGATTGGGGATCCTACTTTGAAGTCAGTGCCACAGCTGCTAATTTCTGTTCCTTCTCCTTTTCTGGTACTCTGCCTCAGTCCATATTTGAATTTCTAGTTGTTATTCCTAGTCACACTTTTCCTTCTCATTCCTTGTTGTATCTGACACTTGGCCCTAGGAGTTAACTAGCACAGCTGCTGGATGGCACCTGTTCTACCTCCCTGGGCACTACATAGAATTAGTACCCATTTCTCCCCATCTTGTTGTTAAATATAATTGCAGAAGGAAGCCAGTCTCTAGATAGCTAGAGGGTTCTCTGCTGGACTGTCTATAGCTATTTCTCTTGGTTGACCTGTCCTGGAAAAATGACTGACTAGTTTTTTTTGGATTTCCCATTTGTTATTTTGTTTGGTGTTACTATTTTGTTGGATAGTTGTAGAGGAAAACTGAATTATAGTGCTTCTTACTCTGCCATTTTTGCAAGTCTTTTCTTTACAAAAAAAAAGATTTTTGGTAACTCTTTTGGTTTATCAAGCACTATATTACCTTTTGAATTTATGGGATTTGGCATATGAAAATATAGTTTTGAAAATGATTTGCTAGAATTTGGGTCTGGATTTCAATTCCAGTAGAATATATGCGATTTAAGGGCAGAATCTACCTTATTTTAACTTTGTATCTGTAGTCCTTTGCATTTATATATATGGTACATAAAAAGTATATGTGTATATATATATTCATATTCATATATATGAAGTATATGATTATTGACTTACACGATTGGAAAGATGATAACATCTTTAACAGAAATGAAGACAAAAAGAATTTGGGGGGAAAAGATCATGGCAGGATATCCACATGGAAATGCCTAGAGGGCAGTTGGAGATGATAAACTCTTGCTGAGGAGTGAGGTAAAAACTTGGGAGTTATTCTGCATAAAGCTGAATTAAAACTATCATGTATCTTAGAGATCATCCAACATAACTTTTTATTTTATTGCTCAGGAAACTCCAGGGATATTAAGTGATTTATCTAAAGCTCACAGAGTCAGAAGTTGAATACACATCCTTTGACTAGAAATCCAGCATTTTTTCTTTTATATATTAGGCATTGAAGCCACAAATGTAGGAGTGTAAAAAACAAAAACAAAAAAACAAGTAATAGGAGCATTGAGGATTGAGTTTGGGGTATGTCCAATTGAAGAAGAGCTAGGAAGAATAATCTTAAGTGAAGGTGGGAAAAGGCAAAGGAGGAAAAAGGTTTTCTCTTTTTATTTACTGAGGAGAGAGGGTTAGGAGGATAGTTAGTAGGATTGAATGATTGATTTCTTGTAATAGGGCCTAAAATATAATTATTAGTTTATGGAATGAGGCAATATGATAGAATGGGAAAAGGTTGCATATAGAGTCAGAGGGCCTGGGTTTAATAAGCTCTGCAGCAGCTACTGGCTGGGTGACTTGCAGTGAGTCCTATAGTTTCCCTGAGCCTCCATTTTTCATCTGTCAGATGGAGTTGAACTAAATGTCTTTTTTCAGCTGTAAATATATGATTCTAAGAAATGATGTGTTTTGGTTTTTTTCCTGTACTTAAATCAGTACTTTAAATCAAGTCATTAGTTATATATGGAAGAAATCCATCTGACCCAACCCTCTCATTTTATAGATAAAGAAATTATCTCTCTTAGACAAAGTCACATAGTGACACAGTCAGTATTCCAACTAAGGTTCCTTAAAACTAGTCCTTTTGCTAGATAGAAATATCAGGTTGTTAGTCTGTGCTTTATAAAATGACCTGTGATTTCTGTGAAAAATATTCGTGTTTATGTTTGTCATTTGGAGGGAAGACTTTTTTTTTAAGTTGGTAGAAGAAAAACAAATAATTGCTGTTTTATATTTCTATATGAATTTATTCATTTCCTTATGTGATATATGTAAAATGTCATAATTTTCAGTTTAGGAGAAGAAATCCACAAAAATGATCAAAGATTTTAAAAATAAGATCTATATAAAGAAAAGTTGAAGGTACTAGGATTATTTATTCCAGAGAAGAGAAAGCTCTGGTATGATTTAATGATTTTAAAGCTTCTAGAAGTTTTGTTTTTCAGTAAATAGAAAGTTTATTTCTGTTGAAGAAAATGTGTTTAAATAGAACCATAAAGGATTTATTTTCTTTGTGGGGCCTGTTTGTTGTGTTTTTTTTTTAACCCAAAATTTTAGTTGCAGCTTTTTTTTTAAACCTGATCTTTACTTAAGTTTTATCTCTTGAACATCTCATCCATTTCTCTTCTAAAATTGTAACTATATATATTGGTCCAACCTTTAGCAAAAGGAAAGTAAGTCTCTATAGTTAAATAGATAACTTTATAAATAATCTGTATGTGGTATGTATATGTAAGTGTGCACACACATGTAGAATTATAAATATGTATATTACATATATAAAAATTATATAAAATCTTCAATTTTTCCTATTACATTTTCTTTAACCCTCTCAGAGAACCATCCAATGTAGCAAATAGTATTTTTTATAAAGAAAAAAAGGAGGAGGGAAAAAAATCAACAACTGATCAATATATTGAAAAAATTTGAAAACATGTGCAATGTTCATTACTTGTGGTTCATGAAAGAGTGGACTGGGAATGTTCTTTCATCTACCTTCATTAAAGTCTTGCTTTATTTTAATAATTTTGTTGTATTCACTTTTCACTTTTTGAAGTAACTGTTCTTTCCATTTACACTGTTGTATTGTGAGGGAGGGGAGTTCGTTTACTTAACTGTATCAGTTCATGTAGGTCTTTAAGTGCTTCTCTGTATTCATCCATATACATTTCATTCATGTACTACAATTCACTTAGCAATCTACAGTCTCTATTTCCAGATAACTATTATGTTTCTAATTCTTTGCTATCACAAATATTTTGGTATACATGGGGACTTTCTTTCTTTTTTTTTTTTTTTTTTTTTTATTAAATTCCTTGAACTAGAAGCCCAGTAATGGAGCCTCTAGTTCCAAGAGTATAGACATTGTAGCCATTTTATTTTCATAATTTACAATTGTTTTTCAAAATGATTGAAGTATTTCACAGCCCTAACAACAAATGTATTAATGTACTTGTCATCATATGACCCCTCTAACATTTGTTAGTGCCATTTTTTTTTGTTATTTTTGCCAATTTGTAGGGTAAGCAATAAAACAACTTTCAGAATTGTTTTAACTTGTATTTCTGTTATTAATAGTGATAAAACATTTTTTTCATGTAGTTATAAGTACTTAAAATTTTTTCTTTTGAGAACTGTTCAAATCCTATTGGAGAACAGCTATTAAGTCATATGTGTATATGTGTATGTTTCTCTCTCTTAAACACACACACACTCTAAACCCTTATCAGAGAAGTATTATAGAAAGATTTTTTTTTCCTATTCAACCATTTTCCTCCATATCTGAGGTACATTAATTTTACCTATAGAAAGTTTTTTTGTTTTGTATAATCAGAGTTATCTATTTTATCTTTTGTAATTACCTCTATCTCTTGTTGGTTAAGAATACTTCTTACTCATAGAAGTGAGAGGTATATGATCTGTTTCTCTTGATTTTTTCTTGTGTGATATGATCTTTAATATTAAATTTCATATCTAATTGGACAATATTGTAGAAAATAGTGTAATAGTCTAAGCCAATTTCTACCAGCTGGCTTTCCACTTTTCCCAGCAATTTTTATCAAAGAGGACTTTTCCCCTATAGGAAAATGGTCATATCTATTAAACATCAATATTTTCATAGAAGACAATCTCTTGACACATTGTTTTGGTGCAGGAAATAATTTATATTTTCTCATTTTAATATAATTTTCATTATAGTTTTATTTTATCATATTCACTGAGTCATTAAACATTTATTAAGTACTTATTATGTGCCAAACATTGTGCTCAGAATTGGGAACAGAAAGGAAAGCAAAAGACTGTCTACACTTTCAAGGAGCTTACAGTTTAATGGAGAGACAATTATGTGCATACAAAATATATACAGTATAAATGGGAAGTACTAGCAGAGAGAAGACACTAGAAAGAAGGGAGGGGAGTGGGACTAGAG
Source organism: Antechinus flavipes (assembly GCF_016432865.1). Classification (NCBI taxonomy): domain Eukaryota; kingdom Metazoa; phylum Chordata; class Mammalia; order Dasyuromorphia; family Dasyuridae; genus Antechinus; species Antechinus flavipes. The sequence continues at coordinate 161,636,105 of NC_067401.1, forward strand.
ATAAGAGTGATCTGTAAAAGATCTGCCTGCATAGCACCATTTGCTTGTTGATTAAAATTTTTATTTCTAAGTTCGAATCTGTACATTCTGAATTTGGATTTTTAATAAATATTATTTTCAAGTCAGAATAATAAATTATTGCTTGTTTATAATGTTGAAGTTACTAGAAAATAGAAAGCTGATTTGTTTTCAATGTTATAACTTGGGAACATGAAAGATCCGTAGCTTGTAGGATATGTATAACATTGAGCTGTAACTATACCAAATTTTTTTTTACAGGTAGAAGAAGACAGAGAGTACACCGTCCTCGTTCTCCAATATTAGAAGAAAAAGATATCCCACCTCTTGAATTTCCTAAATCCTCTGAGGACTTAATGGTGCCTAATGAGCATATAATGAATGTTATAGCCATCTATGAAGTCCTGCGGAACTTTGGCACCGTTTTACGTTTATCTCCTTTTCGTTTTGAGGACTTCTGTGCTGCTCTTGTAAGTCAAGAGCAGTGCACTCTTATGGCAGAGATGCATGTAGTGCTTTTGAAAGCAGTTTTACGTGAAGAAGACACTTCAAATACTACCTTTGGACCTGCTGACCTGAAAGATAGTGTCAATTCCACACTATATTTCATAGATGGAATGACGTGGCCAGAGGTTTTGCGGGTGTATTGTGAGAGTGACAAGGAGTACCATCATGTTCTTCCTTATCAAGAAGCAGAGGACTATCCTTACGGACCAGTACAAAATAAAATCAAAGTTCTGCAGTTTTTAGTGGATCAGTTTCTTACAACGAACATTGCTCGTGAAGAATTGATGTCTGAAGGGGTTATACAATATGATGACCACTGTAGGGTTTGTCACAAACTTGGGGATTTGCTTTGCTGTGAAACTTGCTCAGCTGTATACCATTTAGAGTGTGTGAAACCACCTCTTGAGGAGGTACCTGAGGATGAATGGCAGTGTGAGGTCTGTGTGGCACACAAGGTACCTGGTGTAACTGACTGTGTTGCTGAAATCCAAAAAAATAAACCATATATTCGACATGAACCTATTGGATATGACAGAAGTCGGAGGAAATACTGGTTTCTAAACAGAAGACTCATTATGTAAGTATATTTCTATGTAAGTGTAGTCTGAATAACAATAGTGCTGTTTTTGTATAAAAGGCTTTGGTATAAAATTACATTTTCCTTTTTGACTCAAAGTTGTGGTATAATGTTAAATCATTAGTATTATTTTAAATATTTTCTAATTTACAAGGGCTATGCAGGTTTTTATTGGTGGTTTTTGTAGCTAATAATTTAATGTATTTATTTTGTTTGACTTTTTTTAGTTGTATTTAATTTTCTCAACAATAAAAAATATTCCATTTTGTTTTTTTTTTTTTCCTTTTGTAGTGAAGAAAAAAAGTTAGTGACAAAAACTGTTCTTGGTTCAGTCTCCATATCTATTAATTTTTCATTTTTTAATATTTTTAATTGTTAAATTTTTCCTCAGTTACATGTAAAACAATTTTTTTTGTTTACAAATGTATATGTCTTTTACATTTTTTCATATGAATCATGTTGCGAGAGAAAATCAAAACAAAGGGGAAAAACCACAAGAAAAAAGGACCAAAAAAAAAGTTAACATGTGTTAATTTACATTCTGTCTCCATAATTCTCTGGATTTCCATCCAAAGTTTATTGGGATTATGTTGGGTCACTGAACTGCTGAAAAGAACCAAACATATTATTACACAGTCCTGCTATTGCTGTGTACAATGTTTTCCTGGTTCTGCTTGCTTCACTCAGCATCAGTTTATGTAAATTTTCCAAGCCTTTTAAAAATCAACCTGCTCAACATTTTTTATAGAACAATAATACTCCATTACTTTTATATATCATAATTTATTCAGCCATTCCTCAACTGATAGGAATCTACTCATTTTCCAATTCTTTGCCACTACAAAAAGAGCTGCTACAAACTTTTTTGCACATGTAGGTTCTTTTTCCTTTTTCATGATTTCTTTGGGACACAGACTTAGTGACACTGTTGGATCAAAGGGTATGCACAGTTTGATAGCCCTTTGGGCATAGTTCGTATTGCCCTTCAGCATGGTTGAATTAGTTCACAACTCTCACATCAGTGCATTAGTGTTGCAGTTTCCCCCCCATCCTCTCCAATATTTATCATTATATTTTCCTGTCATCTTAGCCGATCTGATAAAGTGTGAGGTGGTACCTCAGCATTGTTTCAATTTGCATTTCTCTAATCAATAATGAACATTTTTTGTGTGGCTATAAAATGGCTTTAATTTCTTCATCTGAAAATTATTTGTTAATATCATTTGATCCACATTTATTTAGCTAAAGCTACTAGTAACAGAAACCAATATAAGCATAGGGAAAATGGAAATAAATTTTTCATTATAAGTATATGGCCATGTTATTAAAAATGGCAAGAAAAATATGCTTAATCCTTTTTAATGTTCCTAGTTTCTGTGTATGCTAGTGTATGTGAATACAAAAAAAGCAAATTGTTAAGTTTTGAATGTTTCTCTCCTTGCATATTCATCATCTCTACAGAAAGCTGCAAGTATGCAAGGCTGACCCAGAGCAAATTTTTGAAGTAGTTCAAGTTTGTGTCTTATCCCAAAAGTCCCTTTTCTTTGTTCTCCTTTCATCTCCATTACCTGGAGGATAATTAAGGATAAATAAAGTGCTTTATTTAGTAACTTTTGTTACTTTCCACCAAGTCTCTTTGCTTCAGGGTGACTTTCCTTTATAAAATGAGGAGATTAGACCAAATGTTATCTAAGGGTTTCTTTTAGTTCTAAAATTCTTTGATTCTATTTGTCTTGGAGTCACTAACTATTAGACATTATGCTGTAAGGCATTTCAAGGGGGAGAATGCAAAGGGAGAAATAATGTTTAAAATCGTAGTAATCTAAAATAATGCCTACTGTAGTTTGCTAGAAACCACTAAGGGAATTGGAAAAGGCTGGGAGGAATGATTAAAATGGAGTACATATGGAGTCCCAGTAATTTTCTTGCTAAGGAATCCAGCCTAATATTTTTCATCTTCCATTCTTCATGGCTTATTGCTTATGTAGTAGATTGATTGCGCAAAACTTTAATGTAAAGGGAACATTTCTTACAAATTAGAAAATAAGGTTTATATTCTTAATTCTTTTCATATTAGCATTATATTTCAAGTTTTCAATTAAAAATATATTTAGAAAGCAAAAATGAACTAAAAAACTTTTCAGGAAAATGACACTTCCTTTATAAAACCAAAAAACAAACCAATCCTAAATAAAGCAAGAGAAAAGAAATAATGAAACATTTCAACTGAATAGGTAAATTCAGACTTTAGTGATTATATAATTCATATAGACTTAGGAAAGTTACCTGTAGCACCTATATAGTATATACCTGCATAATAATAATATTAATAATAAATATACCTAAGCAGCTAAAAATTAATTTATGATAACCATTTATGAAGTTAACCTGGTTGGATTGTAGAAGAAACTAGTAAAGAATTCATTTATATGCTAGCTAATATTTTAAATTTAAATTTTGTCTTCTATTTTTAGAAAGGTTCCTTATGTTCTCCTGTTTTTAGAAAGAGAAATTTGTATCTAAAATGTAGATATTGATTTTTAAAAATAGCTTTCTAACCATACAATAAAAAATTGTATGATTTTCAGTTAAGTTACTATTTCTTTTTGTGTAGATATTATATTGAATAGCCTGTTAACTATGTAGCATCAAATAATCCAGTTTTAATTCTGTGATAGTTAATAGCCCATATTGATGGATTTTGAATGTTTTACAAAATAACAATTAAAACTCAAAATTGCACCTTAAATACCCTTAGAGGTAAATATTTTTTTTTAAACTGATTTATTTAGGACATTCGCCATCACTGTGGGGAAGCATATTGTATACTTTTCTTCTTTAGTATCTGTATACAGACTAGTTTATATCATAGTCTGAGAGTTTTATAAAGCCCAAAGCAAAAAGTAAAACTTTGTAATGCAGATATAGGTCCAATCTGTCTAAAATAAAATAAACTTGACTGAATAATTCTTACTTTTGTTCTGGAACTTGTTTGAAAATAGCACAGTGTCTACTACGACAAGCATTTCATTTTATTTTTGTATCATGCTTGTCACATAGATCCTTGTTGGTTGGTTGGAGGATCTCACAATTCATAGAAACTCTTATGAATGCCTCTTTGGAGGCATTTGGGATTAAGTGATTTGCCAGGATTACACAGCTAATACATATCTGAAGCAGCATTTGAAATCGGTACCACTGTAACACCTAGAACTGAAAATCTCTTCAACTTAAGATTTTTTTCCGTTATTTTTTCAAACTCTTTGGCCTTACCTGATTTTTAGGATCTGAAACCTGTTGAGGATTATCTTTGTTGCTAGATTATGAGTGAGAGCCATCCTGTTGGAAGAGGACCTTTAAAATAAGTATTTTACTCAACCAAATCAAATGTTTTGGTGATTTTTGTTTTGTTTTTAAGTGATAAAGAAGTGGTAGAATTCTTTAATAATCTTTCAGGGAGTTGTGTGATGATAAAGATGTGATCCCATGTGAAATATCTCTTGTGAAAGCCTTCCTGTTTCCTATTAGTATCCTTGAAGATTAATATCCTTGATGTATTGTAGCTTATTTTTATAACAATCTATAGATGGGAAAGAGAGTGTGTGTGTGTGTGTGTGTGTGTGTGTGTATACATACATACACATATATATGTACATATATATGTGTGTGTATATATATATATATATATATATATATATAATGTTGTAGTCATTGGTATTTTCTTGAACAAGTTTATTATTAATAAAGCCCGATATTTTTTCCATTAACTTTTTCATCACCCCCTTTCAGATTTTCCTTGTAAATCAGTCTCTCAATGCTTCCCTCCCCCATTCCCCAAGTTGTTTTGCCTCTAGCATGGATCTCATTTATCTATACTTAGTCAAATCTAATTGCTACCTCTTGGAAGAGATCCATAATCACCATAATAAGGTTTGCCCTTACTATCCACCCAGGAAGAACTGAGTAGTTGAAAAAGGTTTATTGCCTAGGTTATGATATATGCATTTAGATATATAATTTGTATAGTTTGTCAGTCAGTATACGTGTCTCATACAAATGATTCAGTTAAGCGAAGAACTTAGTAGGAGGATTAAATTGCAAAACTCCCTTGATAATTCCAAATGTCTCCCAGGAATAAAGGCCTATCCTTTTTGGCAGAAGTTTCCTACGTGTCTTTTAAGACATGAAACATGGTAAACTCTGAAGAATTTAAATATTGAGAAAACACATAGTAAATTTGATTAAACTATAAAAGAAGTGAAGAACTCAAAGGAAAACAGAATAAAAGATGTCATCAAGGAAATGTATTTGCCAAAAAAAAAAAAAAAAAGACTAATCACAAAATTAAATTGTTGGTATTCTCCCTCTCCCCTCCCCCCCCAGGCATTTGGGGTTAAATGACTTGCCCAGGATCACACAGCTAGGAAGTATTAAGTGTCTGAGGCTAGATTTGAACTCAGGTTAAATGACTTGCCCAGGATCACACAGCTAGGAAGTATTAAGAGTCTGAGGCTAGATTTGAACTCTGGTCTTCCTGACTTCAAAGCTGGTGCTCTATCCACTGCACCACCTAGCTGCCCCATATCATTTTGGTATTAGGAAAAAGCAAGAAGGCCCCTGCCATATTGGTGGATCCTAGTGTTGAATTTAAGAGAGGACAGAGGCAGTAGTTCCACAGAATAGAAAGATAGGGATGGATTGAGATCTTTATTATTGGAAGAAATATTCAAATCCATAGGATTCCAGAACATTTTATAGTATTACACAAGATATGACTACATGGAACACAGTAGTACATGAAAATAGTATTGTAAACTTAAAACTAGTAAAGTTATCCATTGTTGCTACTTAATTCAATGGAAAGGACATTGGCCTGGGAGATAGGAGAACCTATCTAGTAAGATAAAATAAAATAAATATTGTGGCTTTCGGCAAGTTGCTTAAATTCTGGACTTTTGATCTTTCATCTGTAACATTAAGGCGTGGATCTTTAAATTTCCTTACTGTGCTTAATATTCTCCAATTTATTCTTTATACTATTCCACAACTTTGTTAAAATGCATCTACTTTTGGATGCAGAATTGTGGTAAGCATGAAGCAAAAATTCTATTATCATTGCCTTTAACGATTTGAGTAAATTATACAAAATTTATACAAGGAGCATCTGAAAAATAATTCTGTTTTTCTGGTGTTAATTAGTTATCCACAATTTAGTTTCTTTCTGTTTTAAGTAATACTAAATCTGTAAGTAGTTTGGTGTACAAAAGTTGATACAGTTCTGATCCTTGAAGAATTTACAATAAAGTTACAAAACTTAATGTTTTTGTTAGAAATATTTGGTTAAAGGCATTTGAGGTACTTTTGAGTTTTTTGAAGAGGCAAATTAATTTTGAAATAAGTGTTTCAGGTCGCCTTTGTTAATATTTTTGCTTCTTTCTTTGTTGTCAATTAGTAATTGTGCTCCTGATGCTTTCCCTTTTCCTTTCTTAAGAACTTCTGTGAGTTAACACTTGTCTTTCTTTCACTTTCCATTTCCCTTTGCTGGCAATCATCTGTAATATGGAAAATAAAATAGAACTATTAGAAACTAAAAGGAACCTCAGCAGTTATTCCTTCTAGCATCAATAAAGGTGAAGTGATTTCCTCAAGGTCATGTCTTCTGATTCCAAGTCCATTCTCCTTTCCAGTTTATTTTACTGTTTCTTCCCTTTTACCTATAAATGTACTCAGGTCTTCTTTAGACATCTCCATCTGGATGTGTCCTGCATTCTTTTTAAGGTCAGAATATCTAATATGGAACTTTTCCTCCCAACCCTGCTTTCGTTCCCCACTTCTTTATTTCTATTATTCGTAGTATCATTTTTCCAGGCAATTTTAATGTCATCTCATATACCTTTTTCCCTTTGACCATTCAATACAGTTAGTAATCTTAAAGGCAGACACTATTCCTACTTATTTTTGTCTAGAAAGCATTGAACTAATGTTTATTTAATGCTTTTATTGAATGCTTTTTCCCTCTGTAATCCTGATCTTTAGACCATTACATTAATAGTAGTCATATTCTCTTCAATTGGTTTTTATAAACTATGGAAATAAAAAACTTAAGAATCAATTCATGCTGCAGGATCATTTTACAACTTAAAGAATGCTTAAAGTTAAAAACATTCTTGGTACTTAAACATAATTTTCTCATCTCTGTCTCCAAACATATTTTAAAGACCATATATCTATATTTAGACCTTTAAAATTTTAGTAATAGGATTGTACTGAATGGCTAGTCTGAGGAAAATTATAAGTTTTTTTGAAAATTGTCTTTCATAAGATAAAACCATGATTATTGCCAAAACTCTATCAGAATTTTTTCTTCATTTTTAAAGGGTTTTTTTGGACTTGTTTCTTTGAAGTCTGTGTATCTCTCCCCCTTTTAAAAATATGGAACTTTGAGAAATAATATAGTTTACCTAATTATATCATTCATTAAATTCAAATGAGTAAACATTATTAAGTGAGTAGGTTGTGTAATTATACTAGATGCTTAATTTTACTTTTCATGGCAATTTCAAAATTTCAAAACTCTTTTGTATATCTTTCTAAATTTGATTTGGTTGATGATATTATCTATTTTATGGCTATTTTATAAATAAGGAAACTAGGTCTCAGATTAAATGAGTTATCCAAATATATAGCTTGCATGGACTAGAGCTTAGACCTCATCCTTAGTTCAATGACACTTTCTTTTCACATAATATTTAGTAATTTTCTGTCTTTGAATGTTAAAATAAATCAGGCTAAACCTTGTTTATTAATACCGTTTCTTTAGTTGTATGTTGGTTGGGTTTTTTCTTTTCTTTCTTTCTTTCTTTTTTTTTAAGATGCAGTGCTGTAAATAGATTAGATTTTCAACAAATAATTATTTAATGTTGTTGGCCACTTACCTGCATAGCCTTCTTTTGATTCATAATATCATAGATTTAGAATTAGAAGGGACCTTAGAGATGATCCTGTTCTAGCCATCTCATATTACAGATGAGACAACTGAGGCTCGGTAAATGATTTGCCCAGGGTCACACAGGTAGGTGGTAAATAATATAGCTGGCATTCCCATCCTGGTCCTCTCTCTTCAGTTGCAGTGCTTTCCCCACTACACTGCACTAACTCTAATTATTTCTTGAATATTTTTGATTTTCTAAGCAAGGCTTTAAGTATAGAATATATTGCTTTATCTTTGGCTTCCTTATTTATTTTAAAAACTAGGTCTTGGAACCTTATGCAAAACATAATAAATTGAATAATTCTATGATTGATAAGGACAATTTGGTAAAACTGACAAATATTACTTTTTAAAATCTTGCAGTATATCTAAATGATTAAAAGGACTGGCCATGAGCTAATAGTTAGGGTAGGAATAAAATTATTCTTGTGTAATTGATTACTAATGGTAATATAAAAATGACTAGTCACTATATTAACCTCACTGTCAATCCCACCAAAGTTGTAAAGAACTTGTTGGGAATACCTGTCAGGAAATAGAATGATAAATGGGGAGAGGGAGAGAGGGAGACAAAGAAGAATATTAGAGTAATAATTTTTAGTCATTGATGGCTCTTATTTCTTTTTTTTATTTATCACGTTTACTTTTAGATATCTCTCTTCTGCCCCTTAACCCATCAAGTCTTCTCTTATAATAAAAATTCTAAAAGGAAGAAAAACAACTTAGCAAAACCAACCACAATATATTGTCCAGGTGTAACAGTAGATGTAGAGTTCTATATCCTTGGTCCTCATCTCTGCACTGAAGTTAAGGAAAGCACATTTTCTCAACTCTTTTTAAAAAAAGAAAAAAACCCTTTAAAAAGACCCTTAAGCCAAGGGTCTTTTCAATTGGAGAAAAAAGAATTTTTTAGCTGAAAAAAATTGAATATGGAAAACAGGAGAAAATCCAGAGGGTATTATTGATTTAGCCAAAAATAAATTTGGCTAATTTACAATGTTAAGCTAATGAATTTTAACACTTTTGGAGTTTTAATACTGCTTCATTTAATGTTTGACTTAATCCATTTTTCATTTCCAAAAAATATTAAGTGACCTAAACTAGAGGACCTTCTAAATAATCTTTTATTCACTACCTTCCTACCACAGAAAAGAAGAAAATATTTTGCAAATGCTTCTCTGAATCTGGCACAAGACTATAATTTACTTTGTTAAAGAAAGTCTGTATGTGCTTATAGGGATGGATACTATTATCCCAAGGTGAGAGCCACCCCTTCTTTTATATTACTGTGTGTATGTATATTTATACAGAATCATTGGTGAATGAAGAGTTTCACTTATATTTCTTTTTTTTTTTTCCCCAAATAACTGGAGCTATCTCTTTCCCTGTTCTTTATTTACCACAGTCTTAAATTTTTAAATCATTTTTATTTAGATCATCTTTTAACTATTTTTGATGATTTAGGATTATTAGAAACATTGTAGATTGTTGACATGTATAGGGTTATTTGTACATAGCAGATTTCTAAGACCTTTTTTTTTTTTTTTTTAAAGCCTGGAATTTGGTTCTTTGTTTTTTGGGGAGGGGGGCTAGGAGCATATTTTTGTCTTATCTCTTTAGGATTTTGTCAGGCTGTTAGAAACTGACAGTCTTTTGTTGCTTTGCTTTGCTCTCTTCTATCTTCCTTCCTTTTGCTTATTTTTGACTTTAATTTTGTGTAGATATGGAAAGTATTTTTCAAGCTTGTTAGATTTGTATGTAAAGTAAAAATAAAAAGATTCTGAGTGAGGAACTGGAGTCAGCTTTGTTGTTATTTTTTATTTTTTGCTTCCTTTCCACTTTTTCCAAAGATAGGTGAAGTTTACTAAGTTGAGTAAACTACCACATAAATATATTGTTAATGTATATGTTGAGAGTATTTACATTTTTCCTTACAGAGAAGAAGATTCAGAAAATGAAAAGGATAAGAAACTTTGGTACTATAGCACAAAAGTTCAGTTGGCAGAATTAATTGATTGCCTAGATAAAGATTACTGGGAAGCTGAGCTTTGTAAAACTCTAGAAGAAATGCGTGAAGAAATTCATCGACATATGGATATAACTGAAGACTTGACTAATAAAGCACGTGGAAGTAACAAATCGTTCTTGGCTGCTGCAAATGGTAAGAGAATTTGTCTGTTACAATTGAAACCTATTGATAATGTAATTTCATTATAAAACTTGTTTTACCACATGACTTTGTATTTCTTCTTTGTTAACAATGTAGACTAGAGACATTTAAAATTGTATTTTGTGTTATGCTTTGGTAGTTAGTGATGCTCTGTAAATGGTTTCTAATTGTAATTATAATTTTAAAATATATGTAAAGGTTATGTGAACGATTGAGATAATTTATTTTTTTAAAAAATCTGTTTCAATTCAGCTGTTCATATGTATGCTCAGTAATTAACATTGAGTTAGGGGATAAATAGAAATTGCTGTAAAGTTAAATAATATATTTACACCTAAATTTTGTGAGGGACAGTTCGATCTTTTATTTCTTAGGTTATTTGGTTACTCATATTCAGTAGACTGAGCTACAGTCTATCTTTAGTTATATTGTGCCTGCTTTTTGGGGGCGGAGCAAAGAGACTACATATGGATTTTCAATAACTATATTTCTAAGGAAACTATCTGAATTTTTTCTACTGCTGAGTGGTTTTATTTTTTTTCTCATTTCATATCATCACCAGAATCATATAGAGTTGCTCCCAGTATTTCTTTTGAGTCAGAAGATCCAGAATAAAGTTCTAGCTCTGCTACTCAATAGCTATGAGACCAACAACAACTTAACTTTTAAGAGTCTTGATCTATAAAATATAATTTACTTCTATATTGTTCTAAATATAGGCTACCTCTGAATTTATATTATATCTGTAAAATGAAATCTCTTTAATAGGGGAGGAAAAAAGACGACAAGGACATACCTGAAAATTCATTTTGCCAAATTATTGTATTAAAGATTTATTCTAAGTTTAAATTATCTTTGACTGTCAGAGTGGTAATAGGAGCCTTCCTTAGTTTTTTAAAAGGCTAGATGTAGGAAAAAGTGAAACCTATTTTCAAATTTTTATATTCTGCCTTACAAGACTATGGTAATGCATGAGATGATGTGTGAAAATTTTTAACTGGAAAGAACTCTGTAGCTTGTGATACTTTAAAAGAATGTTGTGGTTGTCACGTGTATAATGTTTCATGTTTTGATGAAAAGAACAAAAAACTATAATTTTAATTGTATTGATAATTTACATGTATAAATGTACATTGAAGTAGTTCAAGGAGTTATTCCTGCTTAACAGATGGAGCCTGGGTTTCAGGAGAGGATGATTTTCCTATGACCATCCTCATAAATCATCGGCTCAGGTAGCTGTGAAAGCTTAGCACTCTAGACCCTCTTAAATCTTACACTATCTCCTTTATGTTGTCCTTCAGGGATGAACATCTATCAAAGTAATCAGACAGTATTTCTCTACTTATTAAAAAAAAAAATAGAGCTGGTAGTATTACCAGTAGTTTTCTTATTTATTTTTCTATCTGTCTGTCTGTCTGTCTATCTATCTATCTATCTATTTGTTTGGATGAGGTAATTGGGGTTAAAGTGACTTATCCCCAGGGTCACACGGTGAGGACAGGTTAAGTGACTGAGGCCAGATTTGAATTCAAGTTCTCCTGACTTCAGGGCTAGTCTTAGCTAGCTGCCCCTATACTAGTAGTTTTCAAAAGAAAATTGTCAAACATAAACTAGTTTTATTGTGAAATATTTAAAATGGGTTTTTATTGTTTGTTTTGAGGGGTTTTTTGTTTGTTTGCAAATGCTTTTATCCCAGGTCATAGACCTAGAAGTTGGAAGGAACCTCAGAGGCCAAATAGTCTAATTTTTTTTGATTTTATGCTGTAATAAAGCTCTAGGAATCCATGGAGGCTAAATGTATTGCCCAAAGCTCCTAAATGTCTGAAGAGGTATTTGAACTCAGGTCCTCAATTCCAGATTAATTTCTCTTTTACCCTGTATGATATAGTCATCCACACTGATTTAGTTTTAGAATCATCAGAAAATTCAGTGATGATATAATTTCTTTCATCTCGATAATGTCATTCTGAGAATTAGAATTTCTTTTATATTTATTTTTAACCAAATAATTCAGCATTTGAATTTACTTTCTTGAAGTGAGGATAATAATCATTGCTTTTAGGATGAAAATTTTCTTTCAGACTTCAGAATTTAGGCATCAAGAAACAAATGTTTACCTTATTTTTTTTGGGGGGGCCTCCAATTTTAATTAATGCTTTTCTTCATTTCATCCATTTCATTTCACAGGAGCAAGTAGAAATTAATTTGGCATTGGAGAACATATTTACAACTAAATTTGGATAATTGTGATAATTTGTATATTTAAAAAACCAGAGAATATTATTTTTTGAATTACAGAAAAGCATGCTCTTTCACAAGTATTGAGTCTTCTTATTTGGGATTGATACTGATAGAATTGTGTGTGTGTATGTGTGTGTGTGTGTGTGTGTGTGTATGTATGTGTATGTTTATGTGTGGCGGGGAGGGGGAGGTAGGAGAAAGGGGGAGTAGGAAGGGGAGTAGTGGATTGAAGTGACTTACCCAGAGTCACACAGGTATTAAGTATTAAGTATGTGGGGTTGGATTCAAACTCTAGTCCCTCCTTAACACCCTGCTGGTGTTTTATCAGCATTGTGCCATTTAGCTGCCCCTTGAATTTTTTCCCCGGCTATCAATGTTAAGTAATTTGCCTAGCATTCTATAACTAGTGTTAGAGGTCAGTTTTGAACTCACATACTCCTAATTTCAGGGCTGGTGCTCTATTGATAGAATTGTTGACCACCAATTTCATATCATGTGTTGTTTTAAGTCCTAGTTCTAATGATGATCTCCCTAAATCAGTTGAAGATTTAAAAAGTACTTGTATTTGGTATTATCAGTTTTTTTATCCAAACCAGAATATTTGAAAATTTTGCTTTGGCAATTTAAAAGAAATATTGTTTAGTGTTGAAAGATACTTCTGAAGAGTCTTGATTTTAAGTAAGAATACAGAACCCTTGGGATTGATTTTTCAAAGCAAACAGAACAAGATTAGTGAAATCAAGTTATTAAAAACCTGAAAAAATAAAATTCTGGCTTCTCAGTTACAGTAATCAATATTGAATATAGAATAGATTCATGAATTTTCATTTAAATAGATTCAGAAACAGTTAAAAAAAAATTGGTTCTAGATTCCACCAAAATGTGTTCCTAGAAACCGGGTTGAAGCCAAAATACAGATATTAATTTTTTCTCTTCCTGTGTAACTTGAAATTACTACCTTCTTTTATCAATACTTGGAAGTCCCAGTAAGTAAGGAAGCATGGTATGAACTACTACCCCTTTGACTCAGCAAAAACATAAGTACATTTTAGGAATCATTTAATGAATAAAATTTGAAGCATTGGAAAATGGGGACATGGAATTGTTATTCCGGTGATTAAAAATATATATATTTTTCCTATAATCATATGAGGATCTGAATCCTTTTACTACTACTACTACTACTACTACTACTACTACTACTACTAAAAAAAAAAGACTTGTTTGTAATTCATGGTGTAAGAGGGTTGCCTGTATTACTGTTTTGTTAAAGTGATTGATCCATGATTACACCATTAGTGTTTCCAGTGTTGGTCTGGCAGAGCTTGAAGCCAGGTCTTCTTGTCTCCAAAGTATGCCCTTTGGCTACTAAACTTTGCTTCCTCTCTTAGAAGCATTAACTAAAGTAATGAATTTTTATAGTAGTCTATATTCTTTAGTAATCTACCACCTGCCAGTACTGTACAGTAAAACAAACATTTGTTATGTCCTTACTCCCACTCTTCCTTTTGGTGTAATCACTGCCTCCCCTTTTCCCTTCCCCCATGTAGCCACTAATACCCTTACTACTGGCTATTAACACAGTATTCATTTAGGTTCTGGTTTATTTAGCAGATAATATTTGTGAAGTTTTTTCTCAGTCATATAGTCTCTCAAAAATTAGTGAGTATCTTGAAATTTTTAGCAATTCAGATGCTACAGATTAAGAAAATACAACTTCATGTTTTTAATTTGACGTCTCTTAATCCAGAAAATATTGTCGTCATTAGGAAGTCTTTAGCCAGAATATATAAGTATGCATAGAAATAAGGGAAGTTTTAACCCTATTTGACCATAGTGCACTATGTTCTATAGCTTGCATGTTTAAAGTTCTGTAGCTTTGCAGTTTTTTTTTTTTTTTTTTACAATGGTAATGAATTAGAGAAAAGAATGGTGATTGTTATAAGAAAAAAATCTGAAAAAAGAATTATAATTTGGGAGAGATATAAAGATTATGAGAAAAAAGAATGGACCAAATAGTCATTTTTCTATTACAATTGGGAAATGGTAATAGATAATACATTGTAGCATTGAACTATTTTTATTTTTCTAAATTGTAGGAAAAACTGAAGTGAGACTATAACTAGATCCCACTGGTATTTAGGTTATGAAAAATAAAGGGACAAGACAAAAAGAAAGAAGCAACAGTGTGATGTCAGGAGGAATAATAAAGCCAAGCAAACACATGTGAACATTATGCTGACCTAGTACTAGAACTAGTCTCTTTAAGTTTGAATTCTAGTGTTCTGTGGAATCCTTGAGTTTGAAACTATGACTTGTCTATTCATGAACCTAGCCTAATATAAATAGAAGGAAGTCAGAAGGTAAGAAGCAAGAGAAAGGAAAGAGTATCAACATTTGAGACTGAAACTGCCAAGAAAATCTGGTGTAGGTTTATTTAGGTAGCTTTTAGATTTAGGTGGTCATTTTAAAGACCTTCTGACTCCTTTGGAACTTTACTTGTATTGAGTTTCAGAATTATTGATATAAATGAAGGTAAAACAGCGTTAGATGAAATTGATTGATCGAAGAGGAAAAATCCTAAAATAAGAAATAAGGCTGTCTTGTTTGTAAAAATTGTGTTTTTACCAATTTTCATGCTTGCTAAAACATGTTGGGGAGAGTAAAGAATGGTAGGATGTCTTGGGGAGATCCCAATCTGATTGAGATATTTGTAGTTAGAATTTATTTAAACATTGCTAAGGAGCAATGAGTTGGTTGGAGCACCAATCCAGGAGTCAGGAAGACTCATAGTACTCAGTTCAAATCTGGCCTCAGACACTAGCTTTGTGACCCTGGACAAGTTACTTAACCTACTCCCTCTTTACTACTCCTCTCCCAAAAAGAATGAATTGAGTAGACATTTTCCTAGATTACAGTGACTGGGGAAATGGTAATAGATATATACAGTAAAGTTTAATTATCATAGTATTGAACTTTTTATTTCTGTAGATTTTAGAAAAAGCTGGAGTGAAACATGTGACTAGATTAATCAGCAAATAGATAGGCTGCCTCAGTAGATTTTTCTATAGAAATTTCAGTCTAACTTGTTTTATTAAAATTAATATTGGTTATTTATTTGTAAGGTATCTAGGATAGTCTTACAAATGTAGGTGAATATAATTTGTAGTTTTGTTTTCTCTGATAGCTAAAGCAGAAAGGACAGTAATTTTTAATGAATCATTGTAACTTAGGATTGTGCTTTAAAAGCTAAAAAATGAATTTCTATTTATTAAGATCTATATTTCCATCAAGACTAAGCCAATCCAAAAAGCATTTATTGTTAAGCACCTCCTCTATGCTAGGCACTATGCTAAATATTGGGAATGCAATCAATAAAAGGCAGTGTCTGCCTTTGGGAGCTTACAGTCTAACTTTATTAGATGATCTCTGCTTTATCTTTATTGAAGAAAAATTAATTATAATGTCTTCAGGAGCCTTATAGATGATCTAGTCCAAACTTCTGATTTTACAGATTTAAAAAACAAAAAATGACGTTCATAGAGATTGTCAATTATATAAGGTTACAGAAGAATTGGAACCAAGGTCTGTTTACTCCTGTTCCAGTCTTTATTCTTTATGTTTCTGACAGTTTGAATATACACTGTAAAGCAAATAATTTTGCCACAATTTCAGAAATTAGTAATGTCTTCTTCAGACAATTTTATTCCCAGTGAAAATAGGGTTTATAGTTAATGCTTTATCTTCTCAGAAAGGAGTTGACTAAATTAAATTGTACATTTAAAGACTAACACTGTTATTTATGTATTTATATGTGTGTTTGTGTATGTGCATATATATGTGTACACATACATACACACACACACTCTCATATAGGGTGTCCCAAAAAGCTTAGTGCAATTTTTAGCTTGTAAAAATTTAAAAACTTAAAGCTGTATTAAGACTTTCTGGGACACTGTATATGGACATTTAAATTTTTTCTTCTTTACTGAAAATTACTGTCATTTCCTAACACTAATAGACTTTGTATTTACTTTACCCCTTCTGTAACTTATATGAGAATTTCCACACATTAAGTATTGTATAAGCAGATTTGTAGCAATGATTTTCAGCTTTTAGCAATTGATTTTCTTATGTTGATTTCTTTACATTTTCTAAAAACAGCAACTAAGCCTTCGGTGTTTTTTATGTATGCTTAATTTAGCTAGTTTAAAATTTTCAATTCTTTTCTATATAGATGAAATTTTGGAAGCTACCAAATCCAAAAAAGGAGGTGACATTGAAGATGCTAAAAGTCCAGTTCCAGAAGACGCAGAGAAGGACAAAAATGAATCCGAAAATAATAGCCAAAAAGATTCTGAAAAAAGCAAAGAAGAGCTTTCAGATCAACCCCAGGAAAAAAACAAAGAAGAAAAAACATCTGGTGGTGATTCTGAGAAAGGAAAACCTGAGGGTAAATAAACTACTTGGTTTTAAAAAGCTTTTTATCAAAAAGTGTTATATGTAAACTTTATAACTATAAATTATACATAATTTTTTAAACCTGAATAATTTATAAAGAATATGTTATTTTTAGAGCATATAACCACTTAAATTATATTGAAGGAATTTAGAGATTTTAAGTTTTTCTAGTAAAATATTTGGTAGTGAGTAATATAGAAATATAATAATGTATCTTCTCAAAATTCCTTGAATCTTTTTAGGCCAGCATTTCCTTTTCATGAGATATAATAAATATTCTAACAGATTATATACATACATGATACTAAAAGAATTAATGATTAACTCTTATATATGTTGACTTTTATGTGAATAATCTGTTATTAAAATAATGTACAACAGAATTGCCAGAAAATGGTCAATGGTGAATTGTGTGGATCATTGATATTCCATTTTTCAGCAATTGATTTTCTTTAGGTGTGGCCAGTCCTACCAAAAGAATTTTAAAGAATTTCTTTAAAGTTTTGTTGTGCATTTTACTATAGAGCCAAAAGATGTTGGGGATAAAGGTAACTCTGTGTCAACAAATACTGGCGACAACACAACAAATACTTCTTCAGGAGAGACTAGTCCCCTTGAAGGGAAGAACACAGTGGGGTGCCCCTCAGAAACTCATGATAGCAACAACATGGCAGAGAAGAAGGTGGCTCCTGAGCTACCCCAGGATGTACCAGGTACAGAGGGCAATGTATCAGTGCCTCTGTAAGGGGAGGGGAGAGGGGGTTGGTTAATAAACATCTTGAATGTCATCTAAAAAACACCTATAGAACTTGTTTATTCATGCTCTTTGTTTATAGTGCCATCCTGGACTGCTATGTTGTCACCTAACATTTAGAAATTTATAATGTCTTTATAATTACTGCTTGAAATTTATTATGGCCATTCATGCTTTTTAAAAGTTTACTACAATTATGATTTTAATTTTATAATCATTTACATATTCCTTCATCATCAAAGTGGTCATTGGCATACTAATAGCTTTATGTTAAGTGACTTAATTTTTTAATTCTTTATATACTAATAAATTTTGTGTCTGCATGTGCTTAGACAATTCTTTTTAAGATTTAAAACCAGGATACTAGTACAAAAATCCTAAGATGTCACAGACTTTTTTTTTTTTTAATACGTAAAGTTTTATAAAGAGTCTTTAACTGTCTGGGAAAAGATGTACGACTTTCCCCACTACGTTAAGCCTGTATCATTGGCGTTATGCTGATGATTTTATATGCTGATGAATTATAGTGATGATTATCACAATTGCTATTTCCCCCACACACACTATAAGTACATTCTATGATGTCTACCCTGATAGAAATATTTGATAATGAATTTGTGAAAATAAACATTTTAAGTGTGATAATTATATAGTAGCATAATTCCAATGATAAAGGCTTAAAGTAGTGGGAAAGTCGTACATCTTTTCCCAGACAGTTAAGGACTCTTTATAAAACTTTATGGTATTTAAAAAAATTATAGAAAATTAATAAGAGGATAGTTAATGGACATATATAAAAAGAAGTGATCACAGTATTAGAAAGACAGTTTGTTTAATTTATAAATCGTTTTCTCTCCCAGTGTCTTTTCTTTTGTATGTGCTAATATAGTGTTCTGTACATTTTTAAAAACTGGAAACTGTGATTTCATTTAAGAAAGTAATTCATTCAAGAATTGTTCTTTTTGATGCAGATTGACAGCTTTTCTCCAACTAATAAAATTACCTAGAGTCATGGAATTAGAATTAGTAATGTATCAGAAGCACAGCTAAAACCCAAGTCTCTTCTGCTGTGTCACTGCTTAAATAATAATAAGTATTTATTAAAATTATCTTTTTGAAATAGTAAGTCTGTTACTTGTTCTTGGAAATGTTCAAAATAGGGTTATATAATATGTTTGATTTTCTAGAGGAAGGGACAGACAACAAAATGTACACAGAGGCAAACTGAGTAATTAAGTAGCATGGTATAGAGAATGTAATGAATTTGGAGTCTTCAGACTAGTCTTCAGACCTGGATTTGAATGCTGGCTTTGTTGCTTATTACCTCTACAGTCTGAGCAAGTTGCCACTCTCTGAGCTCAGTGTTCTCTATGAAAGAACCAGATCAGATAACTGAAGATATATTCTAGATTTAAATCCATGATGCTTAATTAAGGTCATCAGCTCCTCGTATATTTATGACAAGAGTTTCTTACTAAAAACAGCATCAGGCAATGCTTGCTTTACTTTTACTGAGACTTTCCCTTCTCAGAATTTAAATAAGATACTAAATAAAATGGCTACTCCAGACCTTAATTCCAACTAACAAGGAACTTTACTCATGAGTACACTTTAGTTTAGCTTAGTTAGTAAATGGTAGAATTCTTGGATGAAAGTGATTGTCCTCTTAAAGTTCTTAATAACAAAGAAAGGAAAAGGTTATGCGTCATTAGACATACAAGATGTTTCAAAGTTTTAATGCAGTTTCAGGCTATTTAAGATTTTGGAACATTCTGTATGTATTAGACTTAGGAAAGAAGATTTTTAAAACTTCAGAAAAGAGGTATTTTAGGTCTGTGAAAGAAAGATGAGAAAGAAGTTCTCAAAATAATTCTAAAAATACAATTGACAATTATCCTAGTGAAAGAAGAGAAGCTTGACAAGGAGTTTCCCAATGTACATGAGCTAAATATTCTAGAAATATATGTTCACAAGATGCAAACAGAAAGCATATAACTAATAAAAATACACAAAGGCTGAGACACAGAATAAGCAAGGACCTCAAATAAAATATTTTAAAAAGGGCTTCTTTAAAAAAAGCTTCCAATTATTATTTTTAGTGTTATTTCTTTTTAATTTTTAAGTTTCAAATTCTTTTTCCCTTCCACTCCTCCCTCACCCAGTGAGAAGGCAGGCAAAGATCTGTCAGTTATACATGTGAAATCATGTAAAACATATTTCTATTTTAGCTATTTTTTTTTTAAAAAGCAAAATATATGAAGGTGTGGGAGGGGAATTATACTGCAGTTTGCATTCAGAATTCATTAGTTCTCTCTCTTCAGAAATTTCATCGTGAGTCCTTTCACAGTTGATCACCATTACAACATTGCTGTTACTGTGCATGGTGATCTCCTGGTTTCTTCTCCTTTTACACTGCAGCAGTTTCATTAAGTCTTGCCAATTTTTTTCTGAAACCATCCCACTCATCATTTGTCATAGTAGTACTTCATCACAATTATGTGCGACAAATTGATCAGCCATTCCCCAGTTGATGAGCATTCCTTTAATTTCCAATTCTTTGCCAACAACAAATATTTTTTGTTATGTAGAGGTCTTTTTCCTTTTTCTTTGATCTCTTTGGGATACAACCTAGTAGTGGTATTACTGGGTCAAACTATGCTAAGTTTTAGGCCCTTTCAATCTAGTTACAAATTATTCTCTAGAATGGTTGGACCACTTCACTCCTTCATTAGCAGTATATTGGCATATCCATTTTCCCCTCATTCCCTTCAGTATTTTTCATTTCTAATAGAAAGATGGTAGTTGAGTTTTTTTTTTAATTTGCCTTTCTCCAATCAATAGTGATTTAGAGCATTTTTTCCTATGACCATAAATAGCTTTGGTTTCTTCCTTCTGAAAACTACCTGTTTATATCTTTTGGTCATTTATAAATTTGAGGCAGTTTTATATTCATTACATATTTGAGAAATGAGGCTTTATCAGAGAAACTTGCTGTAGAAATAGTTATTATTTTTTGTACCTTTTAGCAAAATATAGTCCTTTTAATTAGTGTTTAAGTTCAGTTTTCTATTCTATTCCAGCCCTTTATTTTAACTCTGTCCTGCATCTTTCTGTTTCAAGTGTTGTCTCTTTTAAACATGTTATTAGATTCTGATTCCTTTTTTAAGGGGGGAAGGGGAAGGCAATTGGGGTTAAGTGACTTGCCCAGGGTCATACAACTTAAATTCTGATTCCTAATTCATTCTGTCTGTTTCTGTTTTATGGGTGAGTTCATCCCATTCATATTCACAGTATAATTATTAACTGTATTTCACTCCATGACATTTTCTTGTATTTCTTCTTTTTTCTCTCTTTTTTTTAATCCTGTTGCTCCTCAAAAGTTTATTTTGCTTCTAATCACAGCCTTTCCTACTCTTTCCTCCCTTTTATCATATCCTCTCCTTTTATCCCTTTTCCCCTCATTTCCCTATTGTGTAAGTTCTCTTTTCTGTATGCAACTGAGTGAGTATATTTATTCTTCCCTCTTTGAACCAATTCTGATGGGAATGAAAATCCATGCATTGACCACAACTCACCTTCATTTTTCTCTCCATTCTAAAAGCACTCCTTGCATACTTCTTTTATGTGAAAAAATTTCCCCCATTCTGCTATTCCTTCCCTGCTCTCTCAATGCACCCTTCTTCATTTTTCTTGTCGATAATTCTAACATAATTGACTCATCCATTCCCCATGTCTATGTAAATTCCTTTTAACTGTTCTAATAATGATAAAGTTCTTAGGAATTACATGTGTTATCTTCTCATCAAGGAATGTAAATAGTTTAACTTCATGGACATTTTTATTATTACTCTTTCATCTTTACTTCTGAAAGAACTTTTCTAGTTGCATTTGTGGTAAGAACAAGAAATAAATAAGCCTATTACATAGGGATATATGACCCAGTATGTTAAAAGCATAACTGAAAGAGCAGACTTATTCAGCATTCTCTTTACTTCTATTTCTTTCATCAAAGAAAATAAACTTTAGACCAAAAAAGGATAGGAAAAAAGTGTGTTTAAAAGTTAGTTGAACCCAAGATAAATGAGACAGTGAGAGCATCTTAAATGTTCTCAGTTTGTCACTTGGCCACAGTGAATTATATTCTAGGGTTTCAAAAGAACTTGTCATTGTAGTCATGGAACTGTTTTTAGTGGTCTTTGGGAAAGCTAGAGAGATTCCAGAAGACTAGAGAAAAGCAAATAACTGGGTTTTCAAAAAGTTGAAAAGTTAGATTCTGAAAAAATGTAAACTGGTGAGCCTGAAAAATTTTGTAACAAAGTTACTGAAATGTTTTCATATTGTCTTATGAACACTTAAGGAAGGATGAATTTCTTAAGAGTCCTTTTAGTTTCCCATCATGAAGTCATGTCAGGCTAAACTCATTTCATGTCTTGATAATGTTCCTAACAAAAAAATGATAATAGACAAAGTATATATGAATAGTAGTAAGTCATTTAACTTCTTCCATAATATTCCTGTTGTAAAGATGAAGTAACCCATTTCTATTGGTCATTTCTATTGATGTGCCCCAGGATTCTATCTCTGGCCCTGTTGGATATTTTCATCAGTGACTGGAATGAAGCTCCTATATAAGCATATATAGGAATGCTTAACCTATATATGAATGAGTCAAAGATGGGAAAGAGCTAACATATTAGACAGCAGAGTCAGGAGTTGAAATGATCTTGACAGGTTATAGAATGATAGGCTAAATCTAACACAGATAAATTTGATAAGGATATAAATATTAAGTCTCACATTCCAATGGAAAAAAAATCAACTTACAGATATTATCCTGAGGAAAATATACTTAGAAAACTGTTCATATAAAAAAGCTTAAAGTTTTTAGTTGATACAGTTATTCCAGGCATGAAAGACAGCCTTTGTAAATGCCTAGGGACAAAAAAATAGAATTCATCACCAGCTTCCCTAACTGGCCTAACAGTTGTAGGCCTGTGTGGTTGTAATGTATAATGTGTGAAGAACAGTAATAGAAAAGAAATCAAAATGAAGAATCTGAAACATAGAAGCTTTTAAATTCCGAGTTGAGAAATCTTTATTTTCCTTTAGAGACAGTAATAAGTGAATGAGAATTTTTTAAAAGAGAATATAACACGATAATATTTGTGCCTTAGAAAGAATTAAAAATATGTATTGGAAAGAGGAGAGACTAGAGGCAAAGTCAACTTGTTACAATGGTCCATTTGGAAAGTAATAATGATAAAAATATCAGGCTCTAAAATAGTTCTAGTCAGCAACCTAGGAGGCTACATCTTATAGGTGCTATTAGCTGCATTTTACAGATAAGAAACTAGAACTTAGAAAGATAAGCCTGTGGTCACTTGGCTTGTAAAAATGCAAAACCAATTCATTGAGATCAGAAGTCAGATTGAAAGGGATTGGAAGATAAGCGAAGAAGTAGTGTATGAAATGGGTACAAACAGCTTTTTTTCAGAGTTTGTATTTTAAAGAGATACAGAAGAATACTTTGAGAAGATAGCCAGGTCAAATACAGGTTTACAAATAGGAGAGACTTGGACTTGTTTGTAAGCAATTAGTCAGTTAAACATTATGTGCTAGATATGTTGTGCTAGATTCTAGGTGTACAAAGACCAAAAAAGAACCTGCAAGCAATAAAAAAGAAAGAATTCAAGTGTGGAAGAGTGATAAGATTACAAAAAATTTAGTAGTCATGATGGTTAAAGGAGCGTTTGGCATATGATATTTCAGAACCGAAATTACCATCATAATTGAGTATAATTCTACAGTGGAAAAAATGAAACTTTAAAATAAGCAAAGGCTTCAAAGCAATGCTAGTGAAAAGATCAGGTCTCTGTAGAAAATTTGAAGTCCAAATACAGGAGTTAAAAGAAACACAAAAAGGTAGACACAAGTAAACATTTATAAGGGACTAAGTAAAGTTAAACTACTTAAACTTTAATGTGCTAAAGTTGGGGAGATGAACGTCTCTTTGAACCCTATTGTCAAGAGTTGTAGATTAATAAGAAGTCCTGAGAGTGATTCTGTTATGTCTTGATGATCTTAAAATAAAAATGGAAAAAGGGAGGAAGAGCAAAACATCTGGGAAGAAAGGGAAAAGAAGATAAGGGAAATTTTTCTCAGCTAGCTGCTAGTCATTTCTGAACTTGCTTATCTCTCAATATTTTGCCTAGAACTTGTAACCACCATTGCCCCACAAAAACTTTGATTTAATGTAATCAAAATTATTCATTTTGCATTTCATAATGTTCTTTTAAGTCCTTCTTTGGCCATAAATTCTTCCCTTCTCCACAAATCTGACAAGTAGACTATCTTTTGCTCTACTAATTTGATTATAGTATCATCCTTTATGTCTAAATCATGAATCCATTTTGACCTTTTTTTGATCTAGTATGTAAGATGTTGCTCAAAGCTTTGTTCTTGCCATACTGTTTTCCAAATTTCCCAGCAATTTTTGTCAAATAGTGAGTTCTTATTCCAGAAGCTGAAGATTTTGGGTTCAAACACTAGATTACTGTAGTCATTGACTGTTTTATATGTACCTATCTTATTTCATGGATATACTATTTCTGTTTCATGGCCAGTACCATTGAAGCCAATTCCTTTGTCTCACACCAAGATGTTGGGGGATGGGGGGGGGGGTGTTGACAGTCTCAGAACATACAAGAGCATGGACTTGACTTGGTGTCTGAGAAACTAGTCCTAGATTTGGCCTTGGCCATGTGACTCTTGGTGGGTATGTCAGTGGCTTAAAATTATTATTTTTGTTCTTTCCCCATCCATGTCTGGAGTAGGTTGTATTTCCATGCAGCACCAGATTCTGGACATTGGAAGAAGCTTTCATATGCAGTCCCTGGAAGATGCTAGTATTGCAGCTTAGTACTGACTCATACTGGATCGGTTGATAGTAAAGGGTAAAAAATTATATTAGTGGTTGCTCCCACAAGAAAATGAGATTTTGTTTTATTTTCAGGCAGTAATAACAAGCATAAGGCAGAGTGACTTAATTCTGTACATGACAAATTTTATAGACAAAGGTTCTTAGAAGCATCTTTAAACCATCAAGAATCTTAAGATATTTTTTGTATAGAATAGTCTTGGTGATGCTTCCTGTTGGTGGTAATCTAAATTTCCTAGTAAGCAATTCCAAAATTTTATATTTTAGATCATTCAGGCACTTCTAAAAACTCTGTGTTTGTTATACACATTAAAAATATATATATATTTTTTATTTTTCCCAATTATATACTAAAACACATTTTAGCTCTTTCTTTTTACGCTTTTGAATTCCAAATTTTCTCCCACTATTCTTCCCCCGTCATTGAGAAAGCAAGCAATTTGATAACGGTCTGATGCATCTTTTAATGGTATAATTGAATTTTTAAGTAATTTTCTTAAAATAAGTTTTAAAAAAATTAACCTTCTAAAATCTTAATTTGTTAGGATTTAATAATTTATTAGAAATTATTGTCCTAAAGAAAAAATTGGAAAATCATGACACAAAACTCTTATGGAAAGAAAAATTAACTGATTTCAGATTTCAAATACATACCAGATACAATTCTTGAAAGATAGGAGTTAAAGATGAAAGCCAGAATAATGTTTTGGGGGAAAGTTAGCATATAATATTCTGCTGGTTAATTCCCTAATGTCCAATTCTTGAATTTTGTATTTCTTACATTCAAGCTCAACTTTTTTTGGGGGGGAGGAGAAAGGACAGGGGTGAGCCTTAAACTACAAAGTGAGAAATCAGTTTTATAGGACCCAGGAATTGGGCCTGTGATTTCTAAAGTGTGAAGAATTTCCTTCCATCAGTACATAGTTGGCACCTTCTCTGTCCTGTCTATTCATAGAGTTGCCTAGAGCAGAGAGGGCTCGTGAAGCCATTCAGAACTGATCAGAACTGAAATCTTCCCATTATGTAATTATTACTTCTGTTTTATAATAATGAATAACTCAGACCTCACTCAGGTTCTATTCTATTAATGTTGGATTTTATATTATAACCAAAAACTTTTTTTGATGGGTTTATATTTAAAAATACTAACAAAAGCTTTGTTTTTCTTAATTTCCCAGAAAATATGAAAGTACATGTAGTTTTTCCAGGTGTCAGTCATACTATAGCATGTACATTTTCTAAGTTCATGTGGGGTTTGAGAGTACTGAGTGAAGCATAATAAAACTGAAGTAATTTCCCCAAAGTATCCTTCGATATTCATGAAATGTCCTCTGGACATTTAAAAAATTACTATATCTGTAAAAGTGAAATATAAGAACATATAGCTAGAAATGCTCAGCCTTTCATTCTTTAAATAGCAAGGGAAATGGGATTTTTAAAAAAGCTTGGATAAGTTAAGCACATCATGTGGGTTTTGAAGATTTGCAAAAAAACACATTATATATCTTAACTTCATTTGAATCCTATAACAGCCCTGTGAGTTGAATACTGTATTATCCTACTTTTCAGACAAAAAACCATATTTAGATGTTAAGTGACTTGCTTTGCATCTCACAGAGCTCCTAAGTGGACATAGTTCTCAGGGTCCTATGATTATTATAAAGTCATAGATTTCATGTTGGAAGATCAGCTAATCTATCCTGGTTTTTTTGCAGGTGAGAAATCTGATGCCCAGAGTGTTTATGTGATTTTTCCCTAAATAATAAAACGTATAATAAGTAACATATTGTGTTACACAATATGTTTGGGTATGTGTATTATATGTAGTAATATATAATGTAAAGAACCTAAGTTCTGTGATTCCAAACACAGCACTTTTTCTAACCTCACATTTCTTGTTTTTTCTATGACACTAAATTGCTTCTCCCAAAGAGACATTTAAGAACTTCAGTAACAGTACATCTAAAAAGTACTATTGTGTTTTTATAAAATGACTCTACTGATTCCCCTTTTCTCTGATTATTCTTCATTTTTCTTTGCTGGCTCATCATCCCTTACTCTGGGTGTTTCTCAAAATTTTATCTGGGCTCTTTTTCTTCTATATATCAAGCCCCTCTCTCTCCTTTGATCTTCTTTAAGTTTCATATCAAATTGAATGTTTCAAACTGAATGTCCCAAAGACATTTTAAGCCCAATATGGCTAAAACTGAACTCAGTTGTCTTTCACGTTAAAATCTTTCCTCTTCTAAACTTACCTATTTCCGTCATAAGTCACCACCATCCTTTCAGTGTCTTGGGTTTATAACTGAAATAGAATGCTCACTCTCTCATATAGCAAATCAGTTTATAAATCTTGTAATGAATATATCTTCATATCTTATCTTGATTATTGCAATAATGTTCTAATTAGCCTCCCTAACTTAAATCTCTCTCACTCCAGCCTAATTCCCAGACTGAACTAAATGAAGGGCAGTATCCAATGCTGGACAAAGCTGACCACAGAAAACTTAACATCTGAATTCAAATTTTGCCTCTGACTACATAGTGACAATGTGAACTTGGAAAAGACACTTTATTTAATCCAATGCCCCAAAGATTTTAGACTGCTTAAGAGGAAGAGGCTGATATTTATTGGGAAAGAAAACTACCCACACGAATGGAATTATCAGCCTGGTCCAGAAAAAAAATCTTTGCTCTTGTATGTCCTATAATGGCAGATTAGTAAAATTGTGAAAAGTCTGATTAATTCTTTAGCAGTTAACAGATTATAATTGTCACTTAAATCATTTTTGAGGAACCTCATATATTTTATGTATTGTGTGGCATGTGTCATTTTTTAATCTCAAAATAAGTTGTTGGATGTTTTGCTTTATGCTGCAGAATAAACAGAAAAATATATACATATTTTTAAAAATCACTGAATTTAAATCAGTGGCACTGATTTAAAATATTTTAGAGTATTACTAACAAACTGCAAACTAAACAAATAGAATGACTTACAGTATCCTGGAACTGTTAGTATAATTCTTTGCAAAGAAACCAGCATGTTATATTGGCTCAAAATTGTTATATTAGTTCAAAACTAATTCTCTAGGCATTTACTCACTCTTGCTTCTCTGAATGTTGGTCATGTTTTTGTAAATAAGAATTATTCACAAATGAATGCATTTCTGTTTTACATTCATATTGCATGTACCTGTTCATTTATGAAGAAAATTTTACAATGAACTAACCTTGTATACAATTAGAATTTTTAGGCAAACATTTTAAGTTAATCATTTGTTTTAGAGTTTCTGTTCATATGCATATGTAATCATCTTTTCTTAATCTTCTTGTAGTGGGATCCTAAAAGAAACTTCTGAATATTACTATCTTCTGAATGTTACTATTGCTGTATTCCACAATCTAAAAAATTATTTATTCTATTTTTAGAAGAATCAACCAAGTTGAATGATGACAATAGTACTGCAACTGTCCCCAACCCGCCTTACACTGAAAACAGTAACAGCAGCAGTGAACTAAATTCCTCCCAGAGTGAATCTTTCCCTAAAACATCTGACGATCCTGAAAATGGAGAAAGGGAATCTCATACACCTTTATCTATTCAAGAAGAAATAGGTAAGAGTATATTAACATCTTTATTCTAAACTTTTAGATACTCATTAACAGCATCACTCCTTTTTTTGAGTGTAGAGAATAGTTAATTTATGGGTTAATTGGAGGATGATATAGAGATTTGGAAATCATCTTAAGAATTGACATGGAAATAAGGATTTCGAAGAAAAGAATAATTGGCTAAGGTTATGGAAGGTTCTGTTTCGGTTTCCTTGGAGGTCTCTGGGAGCAGTCTTCATTTCAGTTCAATAATCATCACAAGTGCAGCCAGGTATTAAAGTCCAAATCCTTTATTGTCTACTTCAGTCTTGTCTCCTTCGCTTGGGGCTTGGCTAGTTTTTCTGGAGGCCTATCTTTCTCCTTGGTTCCGAGAGCTTGAGCTCCTGCCTCCTTCTCTGCCCCCTGAATCTCTCCGAATCCGAAGATTTGTGCTTCAGCCTCCAACCACTACAAAGATGGACAATGGAATGAATCTGTCTCAGCCTCTGAGAGCATCTAGTGCGCTTGTCTTTTTTGGCCCTGAGAGCTTTTTCCTTATATGTTCCACACTGAGTATACACCAGTTATTATATCACTAGGAAACCATTATTTGTTGTAGGATTAAATCAATGCTAAACTAGATTTAACTATTGTCTCCTCAAATCCACTTAGTACCTTGTTTCAAGTTCTGGCACATAACAAGGTTACTTAATAATTCATAGGCTTTATTCCACTAAATAAATATTTTGGGGGTGGAAATTATTTTAACATATATGTTTCTTTACCTCCTTAGAGTCTACAGAATATAATTTTAATTTTAATTTTCATGATTAAAGCACATATGCTTTAATACCAGGATTCCTTCAGGATCACTTGAAGTATATAGAGCTTCTTGAACTTCTATACAATCATTGTCCTGTTTTTAGTTCTTTTATCTGTTCTTTTTTTTAAAAATCATATATTTTTTAGTTAATGAAAACCTCCCTCTTCTCCCCACCTTGAAAAAGAGAAAGAGGAAAGTAAAAATGTTTTTAACAGAAAAGAAAAAGGAAGGAAAAAAACAAAACGTTTGTAACAAACATATATAGCTTAGCAAAACAAATCCTTATTTTGGCCATGTCCAAAAAATATGTTTCATTATGAATCCATCACTTTTTTGCCAGTAAGTATGCATTATCTTTCATTATAAGTCCTTTACATAATAGTTGGTTATTGCATTCATCAGAGTTCTTATAGCTTTTAAATCTGTTTGTTTTTACAATATTTTGTTATTATGTAAATTAGTCTGGTTTTGCATACTTCACTGCTTCTGTTAATTCAGCTCTTTCCAGATTTTTCTGAAAATATCCCCTACATCATTTCATTTAGGACAATTTCAGTACATTCATATGCCCTGATTTGTTTAACCATTTCCCAATTAACAAGAGCTCCCTTAATTTCAAGTTTTTTGCCATAGAGTTTCTATAAACACTTTTCTACACATAGGTTCTTTTCATCTTTCTTTGATCTCTTTGGGGTATAGACTTGGTAGTGATATTACTGGGTCAAATTATGCACAGTTTAATAAATTTTCATATATAATTCCAGATTGTTTTCCAATGGCTCTAATAATTCACAGCTCCACCATTAATGTGCCCATTTTCTTACAGCCTCTTCAGCATTTCTAATTTTTCTTTTTTGTCAGCTTTGCCAATTGCATGGATATATGGTAGAACTTGAGAATTGCTTCAGTTTGCCTTTTTTTTAATTATTAGCAATTTGTGATTTTTTTTTTCAGAGACTACTTGGATTCCTTTCTTCAAAAACTTCCTTTCCTTATTTTTTGACCATTTATCCACTTCGAAATAGCTATTATCCTCATCAACTTGAATCACTTTCTTACAAATCAGGTCTTTGTCAGATAATATATTTTTTTATTTACCTGCTTTTCTAATTTTAGCTACACTAGTTTTTTATGTAAAACCTTTTTAATTTCATATAATCAAAATTTGCCATTTTACATTTTATGTTTTTGTCTGTCTGTTGTTTAGTCATGAACTCTTCCCCCTATCAGCTCAATTTCTTTTCTTCTAAAATTGTTTATAGCATTACTCTTTATGTTAAGTCATGCATCCATTGGGAACTTATTTGGGGATGCAGTGTGAAATGCTGCTGTATACTTAATTTATGCCAGAATACTTTTCCAAGCAATTCTTTCAAATAGTGAGTTTTTATAAATCCAGTGGCTGGAATTTGAGTTTTTCAACTGTTAGACTATCATTCTGATTTGTTGCTGTATATTGTGTATCTTATCTATCTGTTTTATTATTGTACCACTTAACCAATACCAATAGTTTTGATGATTTTTATAGTTTTTTGTAAATTGAAATCTAGAATTTTTAATCCTCCCTTCTTTCTTACTTTTTTCTATTTTTCCCTTGAGATTTCTGACTCTTTATTCCTCCAAATTTAACTCTATAAAGTAAAACTTAAGTTGTTTGATTGATCTAACAATGAATAATAATTTAGATAGTATTATAATTTATATTGATTTGACCTAAACACAAGAAAATAATACACTGTAATTATTTAGATCTGGTTTTATTTTCATAAAGACTGTTTTGTACTTGTATTTTTTCATACAATTCCTCTATGTTGACAGATACACATTGGTCATTTTAAATGGAATTTCTCTCCATATTTTTCTACTGTGTTTTTGCTAATAATACACAGAAATGCTGACAATTTTTATGGTTTCAACATATCCTGCAACATTGCTGATGTTGTTTCAATTAATTTTTAGTTGATTTTCTAAAATCCTCTGTATTAAACCATTTTTGTCATTTATGAAAAGCAATTATTTTGTTTCTTTGAGCATGCCTATATTTTTCTTGCCTTATTTCTATATCTAGCATTTCTAGCACCATCAAATTTAGTAGTGTGTTGGGCATTCCTTATTTGCTCCTGATGTTATTAGAAAAGTCTCTATTACATATAATGCTGGTTCTTGATTTTAGATAAATATTACCTTTCATGTTAATGATTCTTTTTATTTTGATTCTTTGAAATGTTTTTCAACAGGAAATTCAAAAGTTCTTACCAAAACTTTTCCTGCAGCTTTTGAAATAATCATATTTATTATTGTTCTTGTTAGGTGTATGGTATTCCTAATAATGAATCAATCCTGCATTCCTGGTATAAATACATACTGCTTGTAATATATAGTCTTTGTGACATAGTTACTCTAACCTCTTTCCTAATACTTAAAATTCTTGTATCCATATTCGTTAGCAATATTGATTTGTTGTTTTCTTTCCGTGTTGACTCTAGGTCAAGTATCAGAACTATTTGTATCATAAAAGGAATTTGGTTGTTTTTTTCTTCTCCTGTCTTTCCAAACAGCTTATGTAATATTGAAATTAAATTTTCTTTAAAAATTTTTATTGAATTTTCTTGTACTTCCACCTAGTCCTAAAGCTTTTTGCTTTGGAAGGGGATTAATAGATTATTGATTCTCCTCCCCCCTGGCCTCCAAAATTATTTGAGTTCTCTTCAGTTTCTGATGCTATTCTAAGCATTTTATATCTTTGTGAAAGTTTATCCACTTAATTTATATTGTTGGTTTTATTGGCATACAATTGGGCAAATTGTTTATTTCTTTACTTCATTTGTTCAAAACTTTTACCTTTTTCATTTTTTTCATATAGTAATTTTACTTCTCTTTTTTTTAAAAGTCAAATTATTCAACATTTTTTTCTTTCCTTTAAAAAAAAATCTCTGATTTTAAGGACTTCTATTTTGGTGTTTAATTGTGATACCTCCTCCCCCTTCCCCTCAGGTTTCCTCAGTCAGGACATGGTCTAGTACATTTTTATACATCACTTTGAAGAAATTGTGAGGAGTGCTGCTACTATACTGTGTTCTCCTGTTCTGCCATGTCTTATCTTTTCTTTATAGATTTTCCTACGTGTTCTTGATTCAAGCTGTCATTTCTTGATTTTGTAGGTGTGCTTTCTGACGTTCTGCTTTTATGCCCTCTTTTCTAATTTCTAATTTTCTAATAAAAATTAGAATTTCTAATTCTAAATTTGAACAATTTCTACTTGTTTTTAGTCTGCATTCAGCTTGGAAATCAGGTCTTCAGGCTTCTTAGAATTGTGTGTAAAATTAGAGCCTTTGAGTTAGGGTCTTACCTATGAAAAAATTCCCTTAGTTTTTGTGTATGGACTTAGTGCCCTTTCTTGGCTACTTTTTCTTTTTTATTTGCTTTCTTATTCTTAGTTTTGTATCAAATAGTTCAGTATTAGATAGATGATGTTTTACTATATCATCTTTAATATCAGCTGCTTTTCACTTTTTATCAGATATAGATACTTAATTTTTTTGTTAGCAGATTTCAAATCAGAAAAATCTAATGGAGAAAGAAGCGATTCCCCTGGAACAGGGAAAGGAACACCTGGTTCAACACGAATGGTCACCAGATTACGAAATCCAGACAGCAAGCTGAGTCAGCTGAAGAGCCAACAGGTTGCTGCAGCAGCACATGAAGCAAATAAATTATTTAAGGAAGGCAGAGAGGTGTGGATCTTCATAAAAAATTATTTTTGTAATTTAAAATATTTCTCATTTTTTATGCTGTCATTTGAAAAATTGAAAAATAATAAAATTTTCTGTAGATTTATTTTAAAATTGTTTTTCTCACCTTTAAGTAAGTTCAGTTTCTATGAGATTAAAAGTGCTGTTTATCATAAGGCTTGTTGTACAAAAGAGGCAGTGTAGCAAGGTAGATGTACAGGAGTACTGACTTTGAAATCAGGAAGGACCGGGTTCAGGTCTTTCTTATGGCATATACTGCCTAGGTGATCCTCAGCAAGCTGAAAGGTTTTTAAGCGCTCTCAGCAGTTCTATAACAGAAAGTTGTGGAGAAGGTCCTAGCTTATATTGGTAGAGCAGGTTTCCTTACCTCCAATTTTTCAGTGAAAATACAGTTCTAATCTATCCGTGTTTTCAATTTTCCATCCCATTTACAAATTAGTTTAATTTTCCATACTCTACTTAAAGTGTTTATAGTTTAGAATTTACTTTGGTTTTCTAGTGACTTAAGTTGCCACAAAACATCAGTATAACAAATTGTTATGATCATGTTGTTGTTCAGAAATCTTCATATGTTAAAACAATCTGCCTTAGATTATTCATATAATAAGAGGGCCATTAATGTAGCATCTGAAATATGACTGAACCATTAAGGATTATGATCCGTATAGGTAGAGGATAAGCAGTTGAGGAAATTGATAGTAAAGTAGCTTAGACATTCTTGGAGAATAGAGCCAGGGGTATGCTGGATCCAGCTTTAACTGGAATGAAAGTCAGTTGTTAAATTTTAATTACAGCAAGTGCTGTAAATCAGAGCTTGATTTGTTTTGTTGATGGTCTAGATTTAAAGTGATGGAGAAAATGTTAATTAAAGCAGATTAAACTTTAAAAGTATGTCACACACATTGTTTTTGAGAGACAGTTTTTAAATATTTACCAGTATGCCATTGTAGTATATACTATGACATTCTATGATGTCAACATGGTATTAAGAGGAAGGATTCTCTGCTTAAAGGTTGTATTAATATCTTTTTTCAAAAAGATTTGTGACTCCCAGCTGCTCTAGGAAAGAAACGTAATCACAGCAGAAAGAGGGAGAGAAAGAGAGGGGAGAGAGAAAGAGAGAGAGAGAGTGTGAGTGTGTGTATGTGTGTGAGTGTGTTGAGAGAGTTGTTTTTGAGAAACATAGATTGTCTATGTGTGTGTATATATAGTATTTTGTTTTGTTTTTTGAGCTTGACTTTCCGTATATCACCCAGGCTAGAAGTGTAGCACTTGTTCACAGGCCCACCAAATGGCTAATGAGCACAGAAGCGTCAACTGTGCTCCTTTTCTAACCTCAGTGGATTTACCCGTTTCTACCCAGGCTGGTAGCTTCCTGTTCCTGGAGCTCACCATATTGATAGTGAAATTAATACAGACAACTGATTATTGTTAGTCCTACTATCACTTATAACTTTTGAATTGAGGTGATCTAACTGCCTTAGCCTCTCAGGCTGGGCTACCACACCTGGCCAATATCATATTTGATCTAGTACATTAAAAAAAATTGTTCTTAGTTAACAACCCTATGAGATTGATCTAATATATTCTTAAAAACCGTGAACTCTTGGAAACTGCAGATTAAAGGGTCAAGAAACCTGTATTCTAGTCCCTGCCCTATTGCTAATCAGATAATTAGTAATTTAGTTCTGTAGGCCTTTGTTTCTTTATTATAAAATAAAAATTTTATATTAGTTCATTCATAAGGAAGTCATTCCACAGTTCTCTCTAGCTCAGGGTCCTCAAACTTTTTAAATAGAGGGCCAGTTCACTGTCCCTCAGACTGTTGGAGGGTCGGACTATAGTAAAAACAAAAACTTTGTTTTGTGGGCCTTTAAATAAAGAAACTTCATAGCTCTGGGTGAGGGGGATATATGTCCTCAGCTGCCGCATCTGGCCCGCAGGCCGTAGTTTGAGGACCCCTGCTCTAGCTCTTAAGACTTTGTAATTCTCAGATGTAGATATGGCAAAGTAATTTACCAAGAAAGAATTATAGGTGGTAATTACCAAAGAGAAAGTTCCCTAGACAGCTTGATGCCTCTAACCTAAAGTACACATTTAATAGTTTAAAGTGCTGCTTTATATGTATTTGCTTAATTTAAAATAGATTATTACCTAATATTTGATTGGAATTTATGACTTTTGAAAGGAAAAAAAGTTTGTCAAATCTCAGTATATATTTTGTATACTTAATTAAATCTTTTTTTATATATCTGTTTCCTTGAGTAGGTGCTGGTAGTTAACTCACAAGGAGAAATTTCACGATTGAGCACCAAGAAGGAAATCATTATGAAAGGAAATATCAACAACTTTTTCAAGCTGGGTCAAGAGGGGAAGTATCGTGTCTACCACAATCAGTACACCACCAATTCTTTTGCACTGAATAAACATCAGCATAGAGAAGACCATGATAAGAGAAGGCATCTTTCACATAAATTTTGCTTGACTCCAGCGGGAGAATTCAAATGGAATGGTTCTGTACATGGGTCCAAAGTACTTACCATATCCACTCTGAGATTAACCATCATTCAACTGGAAAACAATATCCCAGCACCATTCCTGCATCCCAATTGGGCCTCTCACAGGTAACAAAGACTCAAGTCAACTAATTTTCTGCCATACTAAGCCTGGGGTCTGAATAAATTCAGGGAGTCTTTAAACTTGGACTAGAAAAAAAAATCATCTATATTTTTACTAACCTGTAATTAAATGTTAACATTTACTTAAATTATGAAATAGAGAACAAACATTCTGAGGCCTTCCAGAAGAGTCCATGACACACAAAAAGGTTATGAAGCATCTTTAGCAAATGTTAGCAAATCAAATTAGAAATGTTACCCAAGTTTTAATTGAGTCTGGTTGCCAACAATGTGTAATTTTTAGATAACATGTCATATAATCAAAACTTCCATTGAGACTATTTTTGCACTGCTTAACAGAAAGGTTTAAATGGAAGTATGCTTATTTCATTATATAAGATTATGAATATGCTATTTAAAGTTTCAACTAACAGTTGTTTGTCTTCTTTATAAAACATAGGTCAAATTGGATCAAAGCAGTTCAGATGTGTAGCAAACCTAGAGAATTTGCTTTGGCTTTGGCCATTTTGGAATGTGCCATTAAACCAGTTGTCATGCTGCCAATCTGGCGAGAATCTTTAGGACATACCAGGTAAGGAAAAAAAATCCTGTCTCATATGTTAATTATAATTTATTCTCTGTTTTAAACCTGATAAGTTTGTATTGACATTAATATGATTGAGAGGGGAAATATCTTCTTTATCTTGTTACTTAAATCATGCTAATTGCTTAAGACTAATAAATTATTAGCAAATTGGCATTCCCTTTGCCTCCATGGAAATTGTTTGTTAATCCAAATTTACTTAGAAAGTAGTAGCCACAGAATATTTTGCACTCTTTAAAAAATGTTTAAATTATTGTGATATGAAATATTCAGATTTTAAATTTATTTTATATGTATGTAGTTTATTAAATGTAGTTTTTTTTGAGTGATTGTTATAATTGGATATGTTATGTGAACGAAATTTTTTTTTAATTTAAAGATTAAAAAATAATTTAAAAATACATAATAAAAATGGTTGCCAAATCAACATGCTTAACCTCTTCCATTGGAAAGGCTGGTAAGGAAGGGAAAATGCAATATTGCATTTGACAAACATTGAGTTATGTGAAAAAGAAATTACATTTACTTTTCTTGATACCAAAGGATAGGAATAAGAGTAATGAGTAGAAGTTGGTGAGGAGCATATTTAAACTTTAAGTGAAGAAAATCTTACTAAAAATTAAAATTTTTCAAAAGTTAAATGGGGCTGCCTTAAGAAGTAGCCTATCATTCTAACCTTTCACTGACTGAATCTCCATTTATAGAAGGTAATCTTGCTCAGAAATATATTAAATCAGATCACTTCTGGTACCCCTTCTAACTGAAGTTTGTTCCATAATATATAATATAAATTCCTCCTTTCATATTCTGAGATTTTTTTCCCCACCAAAATCCTATATATGGATATTCTTTTTTCTGTTTTGAAATAGCAATTGCTGGGGCTATCATATACTTCCATAAATGAAAATTGGCTTTGGTTTTGGAAAGGAAGACAGAAATTAAAGGGCCTATGGATTGTTGGCCTCTGCCTGGGGTCAGAAGACTAAAGAGTTAGACAGTGTTTCCTATTTCCCTGTGTTTTCCTTAGTAGTTCTATCCAGAGAAGATTTTTTTTTTCCTGCTAAGCACCATTTGGATATTTATAACATCATTTTCAGGACATATAAAATTTTCAATTTACAGAACTTAAACAGTGGGAGGTTGTACCTAACTTTCAGCTCATCATTGTTTGTGGTTGCCTTTGCAAATAATTTTGGTTGCCTTGTACAGCCCACTGGCTGGAGATTCCCTGCCCCAGGGATAAATCCTACCCTAGTTTATTTTATAATTCAGGTGTTGGGGAAAGACAGAACAACTTATGAGTAAAAGTGATTTATTCTTGAAGCATATTCTGTTGGATAGCTAATTGACTTTGGAGTCAAGATGATTGGGTTGAAGTTTGACATGCCAGCTCTGTGACCATGCCTGAGCTCACTGTCCCGGGAACTATATGTATGAATATAGAGTTATAGGATAGTTCCTGATGTACATGGAGGGGTTGGGAGGATCTGAGCAAAAAAAGTTTATTTTTCTAAAAAAAAAGTTTCCCATGAACCTACTATTTTTCTCCATTGCATGTATTTCTAGACTTTTTGCCCAGATTATTTTCTCTTCAATGTTTGATTTGACTTATTGAAGCTTTCCTTGTAGAGGTGATTTGGGTGCCTAGTCCATTCTATCTCATAAGATTGTGGATCTAAGTAGTACTAGTGCCTTAAAGGCTCTCTACTCTAACCCTTTCATTTAACAAATGATGAAACTCTGAGGTTCATAGAAGCTAATTAAGCAAGTGACTTAAGTAGAAAATGACAGAGCCAGAATCCATATTCAGACGTTATGATTCAAAATTTATCATTTTGCTGATCTAATCTAGCAAACAATTATTAAATGCCTGTTGTGTGCTGTTTTGGAGATATGAAAAGAAAATGAAAAAGAGCTCCTTCCCTTAAGGAACTAACATTCTTTTAGAGGAGCTTAGGAAACTTCTGCAGACTTGTGGTGAAATAAAAAGGCTTATCATGTATATTATTTCTAGAGACATTTATCTCTATTTTGAGAACAGAAGCTGAGTTTCCGTTTGTGTCATCTAGACCAGGACTTCTTAAATTTTTTCCATCTGCAATCCCTTACAATCCCATGGTTGTTGTTATGTATGCTTTCTGTTGTACAGTTAACTTATCTTCTCCTATGTTTATGTGGCCCTTGGCTTCTCAGCTATATGAAGTCCCTTAAACATTGTAAAGACTCAAATGCACCTCTATCTTTCATTTTATTCTCATATTGTGATCAACACTATATCAGTGAGCAAACTGTGAAAATGGTTTTGGAAGTACTAAATGGATCAGAATGGGATGGGGAGAGTAGCCTTTGCTTTGGTTAACTTGCCACATCCCATGAAGGATGGCCCAGCTGTTCTGGATATGATTCTTGGATCTACACATGTGGATTCTTCTTGATCAGATCTGGTCCTTGCAGAAGGACAATTAAAACTTTGTGGCTGAGTTTCCAAGTAGAAATCAATTTATTTACTACTGGGTGAGTCTCTAGAACCCTTTGTTAGTGCTTCCTACTCTTTATGAGTAAGCAACCTCTGCCCTCCAGAGCAGAGATTTGTGAAAGACCTTGCAGCTTCTGGTGCTGACCTTGAATTCCAGCCATGGCTTTTGAGCTCAAAAAGGGGAACATTGGTTTTTTTTATGTCTGAGGCTTGTTCTAAGTTTTTCAGTGGTTTAGAGGCTCATCATTGGATACCTGTTTTTCCTGTATGTTAACATGCTAGTGAATATAACTCCTTTCTTTTCCCTTTTAAACAGTGTTACAGTGAATATTTACATAGGTATACACATCAAACATTTACTGATAAGCATCATTTTTAAAAATAATTATATTTTAAAACAATTCTTTGGTGTATGTGTGTGTGTATGTGTGTGTGTATAACTTTACCATTTATTAAAGACAAAAGCAAATTTGCATACTAATGAAATTAATATTCTGGTTTATTTTTACATAAAGAATTAAATCTTGGTGTAATATTTGATAGTTTTTAGTTTTGCCAAATTTTTCATGACCCCATATGAGGTTGCACTTTATGTTCAAGAAGCTTTGATTTAAACTCACCTGAATCTTATGTTTTGTTTTTTTGTTTGTTGTTTGTTTTTAAAACCTTTCCACTCAAGGGATTCTGGAAATCTTATTCAGCAGTTATTAAGCATCTTAAGTCCAGAGACATTGCTCTAGGCTCTGGGAAAGATTAAAGTTTAGTTAAGATATGGTACCAATCTATAAGCTCATTGAGGGTCACATAACACTTTAATGTAATGCTTTTAATTTGTTATTGTCCCCTCAAATCCTTTTTTGATCTGTGATTAGGAAAGTTCTTTACCAATTGAGATCAGACAGACTTCCTTAACATGTCCTTGAATTTTAAGGGGTGAATAAGAATTTAACATTTAGAGAAGGTTATTGTAGGCACAGATTAAACAAAGCATAAAATCCTAGAGTGCTTGGTAGTATAATGAATTGTTTACTATAGAATTAAGAGTCATGTACACATTAACTATATAAAATTGCATCTTTTGAAATGGATGAAATTACAGAAAGGATTTAAATAAAGATGGAGAGAAATGGATCAAAAATAGACCTGTGAAGAGTCAGTCACTGAACTTGAATTCACAGATTTGAGTTTGAGTGTCCATTCTCCTAATTTGTTGACTGTGTGGCCTTAGGCTGTCTTCCATCCTTTTTTAGCTTCATTCTCATCAACTGTGAAATGGAAATGAAAGAGATTACCTTACCTTTTCCCTAGAGTCATGGTGAAGAAAGCACTTTGTAAACATTTAATAGACTTTAAAGTATTACTAGATATTAACTTTGAAGTTATTATTATTATTAGAG
The DNA here is from genome assembly GCF_016432865.1 of Antechinus flavipes. NCBI lineage: Eukaryota > Metazoa > Chordata > Mammalia > Dasyuromorphia > Dasyuridae > Antechinus > Antechinus flavipes. The sequence continues at coordinate 161,676,025 of NC_067401.1, forward strand.
TGCCAGTTTTTGGAGGGCCTTTAATATTATCAGACGAAGCCATATAAAGTTTAATGTCTGGTGAGTGTAAAACTCATTGAAGGATATTGAGAAGAGGATTAACATGGCCTTATTAAGATTGGAGTTGAAGGTGAGAATTTGTAATTATTCAAATGATGGCACTGATGAAAAGGAGAATATAGATTCAAGAGATACTACAAAGATAGAATCTTTTGGATTTAATTATTGTTTGGATAAGAGAGAAAGAAATTAAAACTAATGCTAAATTTTTAAACATGGACTAAGCAAATAGATATAGATTCCACTGGTAGAAAAAGTGAAATTAGAAGGAAGTCATTTAAGGAGAAAATTAAGCACAAATTTGGACACACTGAATTTGAGATACTATGGTCCATCCAGATGGAGATTTCCTCTAGCCACTTGGAGATACAGATTTGGAACTTAGAAGAAAGGCTTATGTTTTACAAAGGAAATCTGTTTGGGGGGTTGGAGGGTAAGGGTGAGGAGAAAATGACATGAGTTAAGTGGATGATGATAGAGATGCAAATATAGAAGAACACAAACAGGATAGTTTTGTTGCTGTTGTGTTAAATTTTGTTGTTCAGTTTTCTCCAATTTTTTATGATCCCATTTTGGATTTTCTTGGCAAAGAAAGACTGGTTTTCCATTTCCTTCTCCAGCTCATTTTGTCAATGAGGGAACTGAGGTAAAGAGGGTCAAATCACATAACTAGTAAGTATCTAAGGCAGCATTTGAACTCTGGTCTTTCTGACTCTAGGTCTAGGATTTTATCTACTGTGCCTCCTAGCTTGCCCCATAAAATTTAATATATACCTTTTAAAAAACTGTGCAATACAATTTTATCATTTCACATATGATTATTATGTATATCAAAGTGTCCATGTTTGGTTGACAGCTATTAGGTTCATCATAATAAAGATAATTATTTTAAAAACAAGAAAAAAAAAAGATAAGGACTGGAGATTTAGATTAGATGTGGGCATTAGAGTTGATACTTTTGGAATGAATGAAATTATTAAGGAAAAAGAATACTTCAGAGATTTAAGGACAAAACCATGGGGAATTTTTATCCTGAGGAATTGGAGAGAAGAGGGTGAATGAGACCTTAAAGAAATGGCGAAAGAGATAGTTTAGCATATCTAGCTTAATAAGTGTGTGATTAGTTGTGACAAATACTACAAAAAAATCAAGGGACTAATGCCTAGAAAAGGTTGATGGGCTGATAAATGCAGTCACTAGTAGCCTTTGAGATTATATGATACAGGAGAAATCAGATTTTGATCAGTGAGGAAATAGGTTCATTAGAATTATCTCTAATCTATCTAAGAAGTTTGTTTTTTAAAGAGAATGGATTAATGATAAATAAAATAGCAGGGTCAAGGAAAGAAGTTTTTAGAATGGGGAGAACTGAGTATATTTGTAGATAAATGGGTAAGAACTAAGTGAGGTAGTAGAGAATTTTTAAAAGGCTCTAATTCCTGCAACAATGTCTTGGGAAGGGAGGGGATCAAGAGCACAGTTAGAAGAATTAGCATTAGCAGAGAATTAGTAATGTCTTTTCCTTAGAGATGGGAAAAGAGAGACTAAGTGGTAATGATATATCTTGCTAACTATAAAATGGCATATGAAGGAGAAAGAGTGAGAGTATGAGTGTGAGTGTGTGTATATAAGCATCAGCTAGATGTTATCTCTGCCCTCAGGGTCAGGCCCCCAAGTCACAATTCAGAGATCACAATACTCTGGAAAAGTATAAAGAGTGACTTGGAGATGCAAGAGACTTAAGTTCAAATATTACCTTCAGCACTTTCTGGCTGTGTGTCCCTAAGAAAATAAACTACTTGGCCTCAATTTCCTCATCTGTAAAATAAGTATAATAATACTTGTGCCCGTCCATTATTTCTAACATAGAAAACCATTTTTAAAAACTTCAAGAACTTCTAACTTAACCAACAGCGATACTTTCTTCTCTGAAACATTTTAATTCTCCTACAACCTAATACATGGTCTTTGAAAAATTCTATGGTCCAAAAGTTTATCATCTTTAGACTAAGGTGGTAATGAGCCTCTCCAAAGTGAAGTAGTCCTATGACAAGAACCAGGCTTTAGATAAGAGTCTAATTTATTACCAACTATGATCTTATCCAAAATGTTTCTAGATTGTTAGAATTTACCATAAATTATAGCCTGCCAACATTGTCTTTAAGAACCCAGAGCCATCTCTACGATACAATGATTTTTAGTGGAGGTTAATATTATGCATTCAGAAATAATTGTATTTTAATGGGATAATATTCCTGGTAAATTGTTCATTTTAAATTCTTGTTATTCAGATATGTAAACTACCAAAGTCTTTCAAAAGGTATTTTGTAATGCTGTACTGCTTTTTAGATTACACAGAATGACATCCATTGAAAGAGAAGAAAAGGAAAAAGTGAAAAAAAAAGAGAGAAAACAGGAGGAGGAAGAAACAATGCAGCAAGCCACATGGGTGAAATATACATTTCCAATCAAGCATCAGGTAATCTTCATAAAAGTCTTTTAGTGATCAGTCAATAAGCATTTATTAAATGCCCTAAGTCAATTTATTAAGACCAGAGATACAAAGAAGGAAAAAATGTTTGAAAAAAATGAAGGAACTTTACATCTGGGGGAACAACACATTCATCTTCAAATCTATAAAAAGTAAATACAAGGTAGATTAGGCTTAAGAAGAGGCACTAGCAATGAGAGAGATCAGGAATAAATGATCATGTGGAAGATTTATCACTGTAGCTGAACATTCAAAGAAACCAGGAATTGTAAGTGGAAAAGGTAAAAAGAAAGTACAAATACAGTTGATCAGACTGGATAAAAAAGAAAAAAATACGGGATAGTATCCAAGAAGGTTTTGAGGTATAGAGTAGGGAAGAAGAGCTCATGGTGAAATGGCCTCCATTTTCTTGGTCATATATGAGGTTCTCTTTTGAAAGGATGAGTGCTTAAGGCAAAAGGGTTTAGAATAGCCTCTTTGGAGTATGATAGAAAATCAGTTCAATTATTAAAGTATAGAATCAATAATAGTAAATAGTAATGTCAATAAAATTTTTTTAGTTATTTAGGAGCCTTCTATTTTGTAATTTGAGTATTTAAGAAGTTTGTAATGTCCTTTGGTTTACTGACAGAAATAACTATATTTTGTCCTTTTTAATTATCTTGCATATAGTTGTTCGATCACTTAAATTTTTTTTGTCCAAACAAATTGTAAATTTCATTATAAAAGTTAATTCTTTATTTAACTTATTGGGATAACTATAAATGTAACATTTTATATATGGGAAGAGTTTTATTTATATATATATATAGTGTATATACATATACACAAATGTATATGTGTATATATATTTATTTATTTTACCTATGGCAAAGATAGAAGCAGATTACTTTTTATTTGTTTTCCTCGTATCTTTATTTTTCTGTCATTGAGAGAGAATCTTTTCCTTTTTATCTTCCTATGGCTTCTAAGTAATATTCTTCTTTTTTTATCCTTAATGAAAGAACTATTAGATGAAGATGTCTGGCTGAATATGATCTTATTTATATAAAACATACAAATACCTTATAAAATGTGTAATTAATATTACTTAATTAAAATAATTCCCTTTTTAATAGGTTTGGAAGCAAAAAGGAGAAGAATATAGAGTAACGGGCTATGGTGGTTGGAGTTGGATTAGTAAAACACATGTTCATAGGTTTGTCCCTAAATTGCCTGGAAACACAAATGTGAATTACAGGAAAATATTGGATAGTAAGTATCTCAGATTATTTTTTTTCTGTTTTTAATTTCTTATTTATTGAAACTTCATTAGCCATTTCCTAGGTAAAAAGGTTTTTCTCCTACTTTCTAAATAAAACCTATTTTAAATGATGTATCTTATTTTATTCATAAAATATAAAAAATTATTAAAAAGAAATAAGGAAACTCAGAATAGTAGAGCTTCATAAATAAATAGGTGTCCTAGAGACCACATCACCTAAACAACATTTGTTCAGGTTCATAAGTCTCCAAAACACTTCTTTTATTTCAATGCTGTTTTTCTCAACAGTCAAGAATCAGAAAGTGTCTAAATAAGACTTAGCCACCACAATAGTATAAGTTCATTTATTTACTTACAGTGGAGCCCATCAAAAACACTGATCCCATTTACTTCTAGCAAGCTTGTTAGTTTTTAGACAAAATAAAAGCTACTTAGTTTGTCAACCTGTAATGTATTTTAGGAAAGAGTACTAGAAATAGGAAAGAAGTGACAACTGACAGTGAAGTAGAGAAGCAAGAGCTCCGATATTGATGTGCCTGAGGTTTATTTAAGTAAACAGGACCCATTATCTCTGTATACCTCATTAGTCTTATGTTGTAGCGTGGTATAGTAATAAACATTTATAATGATGCCACTGAAAAAATTAAGTGATATTTATATAGAAGGTAAGTATATAAAGTGTTTTAGGAAACTTTCTATCAAAGTAATTAATTATGAAGTTCTAGAATATGGAGGAGTAAGAATTATGTAATGGCTAATAACAATAGCTAAGATTTAAGGATTAATATTTAATCTAAAACTAGTGCTTTAAGGATTTACAAAGTACTTTATATATGTTAATATATTTGATTCTCACAATAGCCCTGTGATGTAGGTACTGTTAATACCCCCATTTTACAGATGAAGAAACTGAGGCTTTGAGAGATTGTAAGTGACTTATTCAAGGTCACACAGCTAAGTAAACATAATTTGAATTCAGGTCTCCATGACTTAAGTGTAGCACTTTAATACCAAACTGATAAATGTCACCATTCTTTCCCTAAAGATTCTGAATAGTGTGACTATTTTAATGGCAGCCTAGTAAACACTGTTCTATAGAATGTGATTTATAGTAAATTGTTAGCCTCTGTAATTAATTAGCTACTATTTATGTATAAAAAGTATTTTCAAGATAATCAGCTCCTTTGGACTTGTATCAGCAGGTGGGATGTTATCAGCGCAGTGTTTATTCTCTAACTACTAAATTGGCTCTGAGGGACTAAATGGTGAAACTATGAGGATAGTTTGATTTTATATACAGCATTGTTCGAAACATTATAATCTGTCTTTATAATGTACTTCATGACATAAAAGTCTTCTAAGTAGTGAATGTGTAATATTTGTTTATTGAAATCCATTACAGTCTAAGGAATAATCCAAATTATTTTATTATATTGGAATTTTTTTATAGTTATTCCAATATGTCACTCAACACATGGAAATGTTCTTTTTTTGTTATAAAGAAATGTTTTATTATGAATGTATTTGTTTAGTGAGATTTTACTTACATAATAAACTGGTTATCTATTCAAGATTGTCCAGGATATCTTTTCTCCCTCTTTCCCTTCCTATAACCACTAGTGGAGTAGTGCTATCTAGTTGGATTTTGACTTCTTTGCATTTATGCCTTGAGCCAGCACCACATCTCCTGAGTAGCATCATTGGATAAATCAATAATGTGGAAGCTATTCAAAGGAACAAGCCAGACTGAGCTACTGTAGAGGTAGCAGTGGTGAAGGAGGCAGTACCCTTTTTCTGTCATATATTATTAAATTTCCATTGTGGTGGATAGTCAATTACAATATAATGTAAACACTAATAGATTTATAATGGAGTTTATTTGTATGTTTGGGAAGTTATCTTTTATAGCCAAAGCAATCAATAATTTTTAAGTGTATAGAACACAAGGAGGAAAAAAAGAGAGAATATTCTTTCATTTTTAGATTTTAGGAAAGGACTTTTAAAAAATTATATATGCTGATCAATCAACCATAAATTCATTTGACAAAATAACTTTTTTTTTTTTTTTTTTTGCTGCGGCAAATGGGATTAAGTGACTTGCCCAGGCTCACATAGCCAGGAAGTGTTAAATTCTGAGTCATATTTGAACTTTGGTCCTCCTGACTTCAGGGCTCATGCGCTATCCACTGCGCCATCTAGCTGCCCCCAGAATAACATTTTTTGATAGTCTGATTTAAAATCACTCTATAACAAAATTTGGGGGTTTTTCAATAATTTAAGATTATTTAGTAGGACCAGGTTATTTTTTAAATAAAAATATTCCGAGTGAGGAATGTCACTTTAGTATAAATTATTGGTGCAGATCAATTGTTATTTACCTTACATTCACTAGTTTAACAGAGCCTACACAATAGAACTATAAATTACTTGAAGACTATTACTCCCTATCTTCCTTATTCTCTCTCTATTCTTCCCTTCACTAATGCCTTACCTTTACTCTGGTGTTCTTGTGGTATCTCCTCTCTCATCTATGTCCAGTGCCCTTTATCTTTCCCTTCCTCCCTAAACAATACAAGCATATATGATTAATCACTTCTTCTACAGTGTATTTCGATTTAAATAGGACATTAAAATCTTGAAAATATTTGTAGTTAAAGAGTTTCAATCCATAGTTACTCTACAGAAGATTTCTAAAATGACACCAACTAATCTGTCACTACTATTCTTCTTGTGCTAAAGGCTGAACCTGAGTCATAGATTTGGGGAGAGGTGGAGATGGTAAAAAACAAAAACAAAATTGACTTTTTTTTGAGCAATAAGTTAATAAGTATAAAATACTATAAATTTTTAAAATTTAAAAAATAAAAATAAATTTATCATATCCATGAGTAATACCAAGATTATAATATATTTTTATGTATTGTTAAATACTGAGACCCTAGTACCTAAGTGGTTTTGATTCACAGTGAAAAAGAAACATTTCACTATATCAGCTATATAAAAATAAGTGTGTAGAATTATTAAAATACTGGTAGTATCTCATTATTTTAATATTTGGTTCTTTCTAGCCAAAACTCTTGACACTGGTGAAAATGAGTGTGAACTAGATAAGAGAAAAAGTCTAACACGAAGTCCAACAAAAGTAAAATTAGAGACCTGCCCTCAGAAATGTAAAGCAAATGATTCAGAAATGCTACAAGAAACAGACCAAATTGAAATGGAAACTACAAAAATTTCTGAGAAGAAAGACCAAACTAAGGAAGAAAGTACAATGCTTAAAGAAAAACCTGAAGTTGATATTACATCTTCAGATGCAGTTGCTACAAAAGGAAAAGGTATGACAACGATTGTTTATATTTTTAATGCTCACATGTAAGTGTGTATGCATACATAAATATATTTCAAGAATCTATTATTTCATTCCTCAAATGCTTCCTGCACCATTGCAGATCCTAACTTCTCTGTTATTTATAATAATCAGTCTTCAGTAACTTTGGCCAAAATCTGAAATCAACCTTATTTTGAGATCTGTGTGGCTGTGTATGTTCTTTGTCTATGAAATATACACATACACATATACCATTGCAGATCCTAACTTCTCTGTTATTTATAATAGTCAGTCTTCAGTAACTTTGGCCAAAATCTGAAATCAACCTTATTTTGAGATCTGTGTGGCTGTGTCTGCGAAATATACACATACACATATATACATATACATAAATATATGTATATAGAGAGAATATTGTTTTTCTTAAAGCATTATGTGATCTTGAAGATAATTTAAGATAAAAGAATCTTTTTAACCAGCTCCTAATATGATGCCTAATACATTGTAAATTCTTAATAACTGCTTATAAGTTGGTTTATAAATATTATATGACAATAGTTCTTCATATCCAAAAAATATGTGATGTAGTCATTTACCAGTAAAGTTTTAAAACTGTGAGATTCTTGACTAAAGTTATATATTTGTTGATTAATAAGTTATTGGAAAGTTTGCTTTTCCAAATTCTATATTGTATTCATATACCAAAGACTTGAAATATATATTTTGAAAATGCATAGTTTTTATGTTGCCTATTTCACATAAGAATGAAAAGAAAGTGAGGCAATATAAAAAATGAAACTGTATCCATAAATATCAAACTATTTATACATTTTAATACTGAAACTGTATTAATATAAGTGTTTTTGGGTTCACAGATGAGAAAGGAATACTTAATTCTGAAAGTGATAAGTCTATCAAGGAAGAACCTATGGAGATAGATGAAGTAAAAACAGATTCATCCACAAGATGTGAGGAAAATTCTTTTAAAGCAGACGTAATTAATGTCAGTGAGGGTTTTCATCTAAGGACTAGTTACAAAAAGAAAGTAAAATCATCCAAATTAGATGGACTACTTGAAAGGAGAGTTAAGCAGTTTACATTGGAAGAAAAACAGCGCCTTGAAAAAATGAAGTTGGAAGGAAAGACTTCTGTGGGTCCTGTGAAAAGCATGGCTGAATCACGTGTATTAATGAAAGCAAAAGAAGGGAGTCAAGCCAACTTGGTTGACCAGGAGAAAACACAAGTTTCAAATAATAATAGAACAGAAGATCTGATTCAAGAATATTCACAAAATAATGAAAACTCTACTATTAAGATCAGTGGCTGTGATGTAACTTATACAGGTAAACATTCCACAAAAGGTCAGGTACCAGAAAAAGTCTCCAATCAGAGTCCAGAACCAAACTTCCAGAAACAAAATTCTGTCATCAGTGATGTATCTGAACCTGCAGTTATTGATAAATGTCAAGAACAAGACAAGCTGAAAACAAAAGAACATGATATCCTCAATGTGGATGACCAACCAGTCAATCAAGATGAGAAAAGTATGTTGGCCACTAAAAAGGAAAATAATTTCCTACCATTAAGTACCACTGTTTCTCTTCCTGAAAGTGTTTCAGAATCAGTGGTTCATGAAAGTACCTGTGACCCAGATGTTCCAGCTACCTCTGAAGCAACAACTTTGGGAGAAAAATGTGGGAAACAGGCATGTGACTCTGAAAATAATAGTATTTTGGAAAAGAGCTCTGAATCTGTATTCACTCAGGACAATAAGGAAGATGGTGTGTTTGTTCAGAATAGCCTTAAAAGTAATCTGAAATGCTCCATAGGGAATCAGGAACAAGTTCTTGAAGGTCTAAATTTAGTTTCAGACATGTCTTCTGAAAGGCATACTCTTGAACACTTACCCAGAGAAAAAGCTGGTGGTGATATGTTACACTATAAAATAACTGAAACTAATGGTGAAAAACCAAGTCAAGAGCAGAAATTAGAGAGCTCAGTGAATAAATGTCATCATCAAATACATCTAAAGAACATAATAGACAAAAAGAATAGTGAAAATGGAGATACTGAGGAAAAGGGAGAGAAAGAAATAGCAACTACATTTCAGATTAATGGTAAAGATAATGAATTTAAGGTATTTTCAAAAGATGAATATATGAAAGAGATCTCTGATAGTAAGATAGGAACTACTAATATTGAACCAAAGGTTAATAGTATTAAAACAATTCCTGAACATGAGATCAAGCCATTAATTGCTAAGGAAACTCCTGTAAAGCCATTCATGAATGGCGATGTCATCATGGAAGATTTCAATGAAAAAAGTAACTTGAACACAAAATCATGTTTACTTAGTTCTTCAGATATTGATGGTAAATACCAAGGTGACATGGAGAAAGAAACATCACTCAAAGGGCCCAAGAGTATGCAACATTTGGTTGAAAAACACCATTCTGTTGAAAAAGCTGCTTCTATTGATGGTCCTTCCATAGTACCTTCACCATCATGTAAAGAAAGCAGCTCAACTAATCAAGTAGAAAATATGGAGGTTGACACCTCAGAAGTTAAAAAAGTTCCCCCATCACCCATTACTTCTGGTGAAGAGTCTAATCTAAGTAGTGACTTTAATGATCAGAATTGTCTTCCTGCCAACAAAATGGAAAATGGAAATGCTACAAGAAAAACAGTTATCACAGAAGTCACTACGACAACATCAACTGTGGCCACAGAATCAAAAACTGTCTTTAAAGTTGCAGAAGTATTGGCCTCCCAAGGTGATCAGCAGTCAGTCGTCTCCTCTACCGAAAATTGTGCAATGTCCACTGTAACCACCACCACTACTACTGTGACAAAACTGAGCACACCCACCACTGGCAGTAATGTGGATGTCATCTCTGTGAAGGAGCACAGTAAAACTGTTGTTACAACAACAGTCACTGATTCACTGACTACTCCAGGTGGCACATTAGTAACATCAATGACTGTGAGTAAAGAGTATTCTACAAAAGACAAAGTAAAATTAATGAAATTTTCCAGACCTAAGAAGACTCGTTCTGGCACAGCTCTGCCATCCTATAGAAAATTTGTTACCAAGAGCAGCAAAAAGAGCATATTTGTTTTACCTAATGATGACTTGAAAAAGTTGGCCAGAAAAGGTGGCATCCGAGAGGTGCCTTGTTTTAATTACAATGCAAAACCTGCTTTGGATATATGGCCATATCCATCTCCAAGACCTACTTTTGGTATCACATGGAGGTATGTGTTTTAAAAAACATTTGAAGAAATTGGTAATTGTGGGGATTTTAAAATGCCTTTGAATAAATGAGTTATTAAAATTAGACTATAGAACTACATTTTAATTAAGAAATGTAGAAATATTAATGTAATATAATTTAAAAGAATTCAAACCCAAAAAACTATCAACATTTATAAGAGAAAAGAATTACTGAAGGGTCATGATATTTGCAACTATGGATATAATGGAACATGGAACAATGGAAATTTAATCTCAGCTTCATTTTTGGAGAGTAAAAGAGAAATGTCAAGCTAAGTTGCTTCCATAGTTTAATTTCCCAGGTTGTTGCCATTTATTTTGTACTGTGATGAAATTATTGTTATGGCATCAGAGTATTATACATTTCTGAAATATTGCTACTTTATTTCCATTAAGTAATGCATAAAAAAAGATGAAAGTAAATTGAAATGTTTTTGAATGATTAAAAAGAAATCAGTACGCTGGAATGGTAACACTCAAATTTTTGCATAGTAAACACTCATTCAGGTTTTCCAATAGTTATTTCAAAAGTAACTCTTTGTTTTGCATGCCTTGCCAATGCCATGCACTATTGTTTTGAAGTTTATAAACCCATCAAATGTTAGAGCTGAAAGGGATCTTAAATGACCTCATTTAATTCAATACCCTCATTTTGAAGATGAGGAAACTAAGGCCAATTTGGGTCATTTGCCTAAAGTCAAATGTTTAATAAGTGGTAGAGCAGGAACTACCCTTTCTTCTAACTCCCAGTCCAGGGCTTTTTTTTACCCTTTCACTTGCTCTTCCCTCTCACTTTGGCTGCTGTTCTTTTTTCCTTTGTCAAATACCATACCTTTGAGCTTTTTTTCCTTTTCCCTTCTCTTAAAAAAATCAGAAGGGTAGAGAATCTAAATAATGGAAACTCTCATGTAGTTTTGGTTGTTCCGTTAGATATGCCAGGTGCCAGGGTATGTATTAGTTGCCATATTAATGGCAACATTAGGAAGCTTTTGTATATAACTCACTGTGTTCCCATTAATTATAAATGTTACTTGAGTAAGTTATAAGGCAGGCTTCCTGTCTATAAAAAACATTTTTCTCCTTCAGAAGTAAAAGTATTGTTTCTTTTCTCATTGGAACTTGACTGATCTTTGAAATGAGGTAGCATAAAATAAGTGCATATCAGAGCTCTATAAGTGCAGTTATAGTTTATTTCAATTATTAATATTTTTTATTAATTGGTAGTACTTGACCAAATTTTTTATAGCTTACCTTTTGATTTGGATTAAAATATCATCACTCCATTACACATTCAATAGAGACAGCTGAAAAGTACAATTTTTCTGCAGGGCCTGCAGTGAAGGATTTGCAGAATCCTGCAGGGAATCAAGGAAAGCTTCATTACAATTCATGGATTTGTAGGATTACTCTGCACTTTTCAGCTGTCTTCATTGAGAACGATCTCAAAAATGTATCCTTGACTGTCCAGCAGGTAACCTCTTTCCCACTGGAAAAGTTACAATGTACAAATATTTAAATTTTTTTTTTAATGACCACCTGGCAGTTGTTAAGGCAAAACTTTGTTTTTACTAATCTCATAGATGAATATATGGGATCTGCTGGAATGCTAGTTCTCTTAGTTCCCCAAAATAAGTACCATTAGTTGCCAGATTTTGAGAGCCTTATTTTATATTAAAATACAAATTGTGGGGATAATTGGTATTCATTTATGCAAGTTTTATCACCTTTGAAAATTTTTTTTTCAATTTAAAATATTTAAAATATTTAACTTTAAATATTAAAGTAAATTAAATATTTTAAATATTGCCTAAATTAAAAATAGGTCATACCAGACTAATTTTTTCATATTTGATAAGCTTGGTAAGTCAGGGAATCTGCAGATAAAGTTTACTTAGATATTAGCAAAACATTTGTTAATGGTTTTTTTGTGCTATTCTTACGGGGAAATAGTAAAAGGATTTGGTCCAGTTGATAAATATAATTAGGTGAACCAACAGAATAGTTACACTCAAATAGTAGTAGCCTTTGGGGTTGGTATCATCTTTGCAGGAGAACTCTAGTGATACACTGTGAGATTTGTGCTTGGCCTTGTGCTGTCCTAACATTTTCATCAGGTGCCTTGGATAAGGGAATAATCTTATGCTTTTATACATGTAAATTGTCACAAAGTTGGGAGGGATAACTAAAACACTGGGAGACAGCATCAGGATCCAAAAAGATCCAGCAGCTAGATGAATTTCATAAGATGAAATCCATTAAGTATAAATTACACTTGTACAAGTATAAATATCCTAATTCAAAAAATCAAGTTCACTACTACAAGATGATAGAGATAGCAATTTGTCTAAAAAACATCTCTGCATTTCAGTGGTCTGAAAGTGCATTTATCAGTCAAGATAACTGTCAGACCCTCCAAGACATGGCTGTCAAGAGCTAATGGGATTTAGGACTATAGTAATAGAGACCATATACATGAATAAAACCGCCTGTGGAATATTGTTAAAGATTTTTAAAGAATATGAATAAGCTGGAGACTTTCAGAAGAGCATGTTAGATAGTGAAAGGTTTAATGTCTATTTCATATGGTACTTGATGGAAAGATTGACATTTATTTAGCCTGGAGAAGAGAAAACTTACAGAGGGAGCATGATAGGTATTGCCAAGTATTTAAAGGCTTATCATGTTGAAAGGGGATAGGACTTGCTGTTTTGGACACCAGAGAGCAAAATTAGAAGCAGTGGTTGCAAGTCAAGATTTGAAGTCAAGAAGAACTGGGTAGTGCTCAAAGCTGTCCAAAAACAGAAAGTTAGCTGCTTTAAGAGGTAATGACTTTCCTTAAAGATCTTGCAGCAGAGGCTGTGTGATAGGTTTTAGTGATGATTTCTTTGCAATATGGAGTATATTAAGTGGCCATGAAGTCTCTTTCTATCCTAAGTTCTGTGACAAATGAAATCTATGAAATACTATTTCACTTCCTAAGTTAAAAGAAATGTTAGTACCAAAGAGATGAAATAGAATCAAGTATAATATAGAAGTATAATCTTAGAGTTGATTTTAGAATTCATCCTTATGTTGATATGTAAGTATATACATATAAGCACAGACACATGAATTAGCAACTTCTAGCATCTGTGTTGACATATAAAGTTATTGTGATTGGCATAGTCGGATAGACTTGTACACAGTGGTGGAGCAAATGAAACACATCAACACATCAATGCTTTATCAGCTTCTGTCAGTGCCCTTTTCCTTTCGCAGACTCAATCCTTTGCTTCCCATTCCAGTGTGCCTTTTTTGTTGTCAATAGCTAATCTACCTTCCTCTCTCCTCCCTTCTCCCCCCCCCCCCCACATACATACCCCTATCTTCTCTTGTTCACTAAAATTCTGGGTGTTAAAGTTACAGGAATATTTCTATTTTAAAAAGGTCTGTTTGGAGCAAATAATACTGGGTTGTAGGAAATACTGAGGAAGAATAAGTCCTCTTTTTCCTAAATATCATCAGCCATTATTACTAATGAATTTTAATAGCTTTACATGGAAGCAGCTTCTTAATAGGGAAGAAAAGAAAGTGTCACTTATAAGTAGTCAATTCCACTCTTATCCCCCATATAAAGAAACTTCCCAGATACATATTCACCTTGATAAAGAGGGAATAAATGAAGACAATATGCCATCTATGAAAAGCTGTTGACTCTTTTAGTCTAGTTATTCCTGTAAAATAAAGAAGCTAGACGAGGCAGATTTGACAAATTAAACTGGAGAAGCTTTCATTTTTTCCTATTTATACCTTTCTCTGTGTCTGCACAACCTGGCTCCCATGCCTCAAATGCACTCTCTCCTTATCTCAATCAATCAAACAAGCATTTAGCACAAACTACCTACCAAGGTGCTTTGCTATCTCTGCCTATTAGAATCTCTGATGTTCTTCAAAGCTTAGCTCAAAAATGCTACATCTTACACTAGACTTTTACTAATTTTTACTCTCTCTTTCCCCCCATCCATTCCCTCCCAATATACCTTATATTTATTTTGCATATACTTGTTTCTTATTTCCCTTAAAAGAAAGTAAACTCCTTTAGGACAGAGACTTTCACTTTTGTCTTGGTGTTCCCAGTACATAGTGGATGTGCCCAGTTTGTAGAGGATAGTAGACTTAATAAATGTTGGTTAATTGGTTGATTGATTCATTCATTGTCTAATTTTTTCCTATTCCCAACAAATTAGATTAATACAGAGCTGCTCTCTCTCTTTAAGCTTTCCCATTTTACTTTTTTTAATAGTGGGAATGGAAACAGTATGCGTTTTTCCCGCCAGTGTTTTCTTTGGTAGGCTGTATGTCAGTAGCTAACAAAGTAATTCAACATTGGGCTTAATAAAAGGAGAAAATGAACAAAAAAGTTAACACTGTAAATTCAGTTTACAGCTTTTAAGCTCTTTTATCTTCATTATATAAAGCTTATTATAGTAATTTATTTTGAAATAAATGTCTTAGGAGATACTTTAATTCACATTCATATTAGAATTTCCTAAAATATTTAGCTATTTTGCATGCAAATAATAATAATAATAATTTGAATAAGGATCACTTTTGTACCATCATTAATAACCAGTTTAATATTTCTCTAATGACCCTCTCTCAAGACATTAATGTTTCATAAATGTTGTTGCATTAGGATTATCTCATATCCAACAGTTGATAAGTAATAAAGGGCTATCAATTCTATATCTGGAGATCTTTGAAATTAAATGGGTTCAGAAATTTGTATAGGACAACCTTTTTCATTCAAAACTAGTACTTCAGACAGTTTCATTCTACCTTTGTCCAATCTAAATTCATGTATTTCCTTTGGGTTTGCTTTTCTAAATTTTTATCTTCTTGTTTCATAGTTTGGATTTTTTTTTGTAATCCATTTTAAATATGTAAAATCTTAATATGAAATAAAATTGTCATGTCAAGTGTACAACAGCTTTATCAATTCATGTGGACCATAAGTCTCTGGCATTGGTAGTTAACATTTTGAGTTATCTATGTAAAGGTATTCTCGTTAACCCTTTTGCCTATCCCCAGTTAGTTTGATGCGTGCAATAACATTTATTGATCATCTGATTTATATGCGTCACTGATATAGATTATCTTTTTAAACTCCTAGTCATTATCTAGGAAAAAATTTGATAAGGACATAGATAAAATACCTAGTATGAAAATGTTTTACAGTACACTGAATATTTTAAAGTTCAAAGAAGTCATTTTTCTTGCCATCTAGGATAGCTTACTGTCCAGAATGTTTAAGAAGCTATATTAGAGTTACTTAAATGAAACAAGGAAGAATTGGAACTCTTTAGTTTTGTGAAATTTACCTATTGTGGTTTTTTTGGCATTTATTTCAGATATAGACTTCAAACAGTAAAATCATTGGCTGGAGTAAGTCTTATGTTGCGGTTACTCTGGGCAAGTTTAAGGTGGGATGATATGGCAGCCAAAACTCCTCCTGGGGGAGGGACTACTCGAACAGGTAGTATATTTATACATTTTTGTTTGCTTAAACTTTAGTATCAAAGTTAAATGACAGTGTGATTTGATTTTAAAATGTCAGCTGCTTTAAAAATTAAAATGCTTATTCGTTTAAAAAATATTTGAGTTTTGTAAACTGAAGTTTGCATTGTATCATCTAATCCTAGATCTCTCTATATCCAGATTATCATGTGAATCAATTATAATGTACAGACTGATGTCTATAGAATGGGATATACCCCACTTTAGACCTCACTTTGCCAGAAATCTTCTGTTACTTCCCTCAGTGCTACCAATTGCCTTCTGATAACATCCCTTAATTTAGAAACAAGTCCACAGTTAGAGAAGTTGGGAACCTGCCTGCATGTAGCATTTTACCTTTGTTCAAGTATCTCATAATACACAGGTTTTTTTTAATAACATTTCACATGACTACTCCAAAAGGATCTTCCTTTGACCCTTCCATATCCTGAGAAACTTTATCCAGTGCTCTTCCTTAAACATAACACTGCATTTTCTCATCCTCTCCCATTCCCCCACTTGGTAGTACCTTCTCTCTGAAACTAGCTCTTATGTATTCTGTATATTTTTCGTGTAGACTCAGTTACTTATACATCTCTACAATTAAATATTGATCTCCTGAACATCAGAGATTGTTTTTGTAACTTTTCTTTCCAGTGCCAGGTATTATGTCTTGACACATTGTAAGCACTTAATGATTTTTGATTGATTGGTATAGTAGAATTGATAGGTCTGAGGTCAATTCAATTTATAGGCAAACATGACTACCTGATGGGTTCCCTGATATATGATAGTTACATTTCACAGAAGTATTGTTTTTCCTCTGGGTCTTTGAAGTGCCTTATAATGTCATCAGCACCTGTATATTAACAGCAGATAATGACTCTGTCA
This sequence comes from Antechinus flavipes, assembly GCF_016432865.1. Taxonomy (NCBI): domain Eukaryota; kingdom Metazoa; phylum Chordata; class Mammalia; order Dasyuromorphia; family Dasyuridae; genus Antechinus; species Antechinus flavipes. The sequence continues at coordinate 161,692,868 of NC_067401.1, forward strand.
GGTACTTTAGTTTATCCCCATTTCTCCGATTTTCGATGTTCTCTTTCATTGTAGATGCCTCTTCTTTGGACTTTGTATTGCTTTTTCCTCTTTAGAAAATATAGGCCTTGGGGCAGCTAGGTGGCAGAGTGGTTAGAGCACAAGCCTTGGAGTCAGGAGAACCTAAGTTCAAATGTGGCCTCAGGCACTTAACACTTTTTAGTTGGACAAATCACTTAACCCCAATTGCCTCAGCAAAAACAAAAAAAAGAAAATATAGGCCTTGTCTTCTTACATGATAGTTATTTCCAGATGTATTTGTCCCCTCTTTAGTGAACTTTTCCCTGTAACAAAGACCAAGAGAGAACTTGGCAACTTACACAACAACCCTAACAGTTAATCCAGTATTTCAAACCCTAGACAGAGGTGATTTCTTAGTAATCAATGCTTTCCATATATTTTAAATTGTAATTAATCTTACCTGCATTCACTCCATAGAAACATCAGATACAGAAATTACAACAACTGAAATAATTAAACGGAGAGATGTTGGTCCATATGGCATTCGATCAGAATATTGTATCAGGAAAATCATCTGCCCTATTGGTGTTCCTGAGGCTCCAAAGGGTGAGGAATTTTTGTTTTTTTATACAAATGAACATAAGTTCTTGAGTAGCCTAACTTCCCTCAATTTTTTTTTCTACTTTCTCCACTGTCTCTCTTATGAATATTTCTGTATAATCTGTTCATTTATAAATACGCTTAAAAAGATTTTACAAAAAAAAGAAATGATTTACATGCCTATAAGTGCTTTAATTCTTATAGTGAATTCCCATTATGTATAGAGCCTGACAGGACAGAAGAATATCAGCCAGACAACAATTTTGAACATTTGTATACAAATGCTTCTACAGGCTCTATGGAAGATACAAAGAATTACACTATACTAATAAGTCAACAAAAATGAGATATCACACTGATATGCATCATTGTTAAATTTTATCAGATCTTGAGACCTATAAGAAATGGGAATATATTTGGGATTATCAGAAGCGATGAGAGTCATATAACAGAAATACTTACTAAAATAACATAAAAATGCTAGAACAAGATCACATCTGTTTGAAGGTAATGAGTGAAGACTTCAGAAGTTCATTTGGTCCTTGAAGTATGGGGATGGTTTTAGTAATTGAAAATATTTTGGGAGGGCATTACAGGAGAAAATCTGAAATAAAATGAACAAAGGTACTAGAATAGTAATGTAAAAATGATCCACTGACAGTGTTTAAAGTTAAATGGTTTAATTTCTTTTTCATCCAAAGAAACGCCTACCCCCCAGAGGAAAGGACTTCGATCAAGTGCACTGAGACCAAAGAGACCAGAAACACCTAAGCAGACAGGCCCTGTTATAATTGAAACTTGGGTAGCAGAAGAAGAATTGGAGTTATGGGAGATCCGGGCATTTGCTGAAAGGTAAATACATAACTACCTATTGGTCACAAAATGTGTTTAATGTAAAGATCTTATCACGTTGCATATATATATGTATATATATATATATAATTCTAATTAAGTATACCTTTTGTTAATTCCATTTATTTTTGAAATAGTAAGTATTTACATATATTTAGGCTTTTTTTTTTTTTTTTTTTTTTTTTTTTTTTTTTTTTTTTTTTGCTGAGGTAGTTGGGGTTAAGTAACTTGCCTAGGGTAACACAGATAGAGGAAGTGTTAAGTGTCTGAGGCCACATTTAGACTCAGGTCCTCCTGCCTTCAGGGCTGGTGCTCTATCCACTGTGTCACCTAGCTGCCCCTTAAATTTTCTGTTTTGATGAAAGTCCTATTTTTAATTTATATAGTATTTTAAAAACTCTTATTGTTTGGTGAATTTGTTCCATGATCATCCAAATAGTACTTAATGTTACAAGTCTACAAGTATAATGATCTGGTATTTTTTCCCCTTTTTTCTTCAGAGTGGAAAAGGAAAAGGCGCAGGCAGTTGAGCAGCAAGCTAAGGTTAGTGAACAGAAGAAGGCCGAGGAGTTCAAGGCCCAAATGGAGGCTCAACTAAAACAACAACGATTGGCTGCCCAGCAGGTGGGGGAGCTGTTACTAGTCCCACCTGTCAACGAAATTGCATCATTACTCAGAATGCATGCATACAAACTACAGCATTGAGTATTGGGACTATGGTGTGTGATTTGAAGCAGTGTATATATTATGCCACTTATCTACAAATGAAACACTTTCACTGTCTGGGATGAATTAAAGTTTGTTGGCTTACTAATGCCCATCTATTTGAATAATGTACAAAAGCAGAATTTTTTTTATTCTCTTTTTTCACCTGCTGGTTTTATAAAGATCTTTTTAGTAGCATTCTGAGGTAATTTTTCTGCCTGAAAAAGAATATGCAAAAATAACTCTGCCGGATTTAAAAAATTCTGTAGTTTATTGGAGATCCTAGATTAGTAAGCCAAATAGTGTTTTAAAATCTTACTAAATCAATTAACATTTTCTCACTACAAGATCACTAGCCAACCCTGATGAGCCAATGAGAGTACTATGAGAATATTTGGTATGTCCAAACAGTGTTTATTAGCAGGAATGATACATATGCCCATCCCAACAGGATGTATTGGCCTTTCATTTTTGTTCTTTCAAAGTTTTGTCTTTCAAAGTGAAAACATTCTTTCTTTTCTTTACTTGGTTTTGTACATCTTTAGCTTCTCCTTAAAAATAATCATCATGATATAATATAGTTTATATACAATAGTTACCTTGAAAATGGACACATTTATATTTAACAAAGTATCAACAAAGAATCCATAAACCAGTTTACAATAAGCTATTGGAAACTTTGAGCATTTCCTTGTAACTAAGATGTAACAAATATCTGTTTTGGATGATCCAACAATCTTAAAGATCAGAATGTAAGCACCACCTTAGTGTTAGTGCAAATAGACATTTATTTGTGTTTCTAATCATTTTTAAAAGTGATTTTTGAACACAAATCTATAAATGATGTTTATATGTTTCCCTTAAGTTGAGTGCATATTTATTCCTTGCAATAATAATTGTAGATATTGATATAGATTTTATGATTGGATAAATTATTATGGAAGTTAAATGAATATGATTTGCAGTTTCATCTGATACCTTCTGTAAATTCCATCAATGAACACCAGAATGTACAAGTCAACTATAAGATTACTAAAACCACTTGTAATTTTAAATGTGTATTTCAGACTAATAATTTGAAGAGTTTATTCATGAGAGAAAATTTCTGCCATTTGAGTTTCCTGCTATTTGAAGTAGACCTTACTTCTTAAAAATAAGATACATAAACAGGAGCAGATAGGAAATGGGTCACATTTTCAGGTGTTTAATGTTTTGGAAAAAAAGGAGTATTTGAACTGAATTTCTTAGCTAAAGAAGGAAATTAATTTGGGGACATATAAACCTATCTTTAATTTGGAAAACTATCTTATTCATTTTTTTTTCCTTTGTTAACTTTTATAGAAACGATTGGAGCAGCAGAAACAGCTACCAGCAGTAATTGCAGCCTCTACTACTACCACAACAAACAGTACTACCAACACAGTCTCAACCCCCCAGAAAGTTGTGGTAGCCCCTATAAGTGGCCCGGTTACCACTGGAACCAAAGTGGTACTCACAACTAAGGTTGGATCTCCAGCCACAGTAACATTCCAACAGAACAAGAACTTCCATCAGACATTTGCTACCTGGGTTAAACAAGGCCAGTCAAGTTCAGGTAAACAATTGTCATTAAGTGAAGAATTGATTTTAATTCAGAAAAACATGTTTCTGAACTTGTTAACACCTATTAAAGCTTATATCCTACCAACATAATTAATCTCTCAAATATTAGCTGATACCTTTTCTTGCCCTTTCACTGTTTTATTCATAACACATTGAATCATTTAATGTTAGATCTGGGAGAAATTTTAAGAGTTTTAATTTTTTAATTTAAGAGATTTAATTTTAAATGCATTTAAGAGATTGATTCAAGATTACACATCTATGTAGCCATAAACCTAAATGAGAGTTTTCTAATTCTAATCCGGAGCTTTTATCTTATGTCCTCCTTTAACTAGTTAAACCTAACTAAGCCTGTAAGTCTATATATACACAATTTTGAATAAAGCATCTTCTGAATTCTGATTCAGATTAATTCAAGTTAGTCTGATTAAACTAAGTGGCAATACTTACAATTGTGTTGCTGATTAGTGACAGAACTGAGATAAAACTGTACCCCCATGCCTTCCCCTTGTCTGCAGCCTCTCACCCCCATTAGTCTTCCCTGACTACATTGCCAACATATTTGTTTTCACCCAGAGCTTTGATTTCAGAAGTGTGTGTGTCCTATGTGCAGCATTATAGATTTTAGCCAATTTAACCCTGTCTAATTTCTACTCTTTATTTCTCATAACCTTCCATGAAGAATCTGCCAGTATTCTACAGGCCTTCCTCTTGTTCTTTTGCTATTTTAAGGTTAGCTCTTCATTAGTTGTTTTTCATTGTCTTTATATCAGCTTGTTTCTTTTTCTTCTCATCCATATCCTTTTTTTTTTTTCTTACTGTCTTTTAAGTCAGTTGTGTCATGTAGGGCCTCATTGTTAAGATGCTCCAGCTTGTCTACATATATTATCATCGTTCATTGCTTTTTAAAATTTGAAGTGTTGGTTCTACTGAGATTATGGCATACCATGGCTCACAATCATCTAACATTATTGAAATAATAACAGTATCTTAAAAGGAGGAGTTGGCTTTTGCAATATCAAGCTGTGTTTATTTCCCCTATGCAAATTAGTCTGATCACTTCTAACTCATCAGCTACCATAGTACTTTTCCAAGGTATATATTCTCTATCCATCCAACTTCCTTTAAAATCAGAATTAAAAAATAGCTCTGTATTTTCAACCACTTTGTTTTTCTATTGGGATTATTTGTAGCATCATGGTTCTAGAAGTAAAAGGAACACAAGAATCATTCCACCCAATCTTGTCATGTTACAGACACGGATACAGAAGGCAAAAGAGGATAATTCAGTAAAAATAGCTGAGCCAAGATCCACATACTAACAGGACAGGCAGGCCTCTTTGCACTCACTAGGAGAGCTCTGCTTTGGATTTGAGATTCAATCTAATTCATACAAATAAGAATTTTAGAACCCTTTGCCATCAAGAAAAGATCCTTTTGTTGGACTTTCTGAGAGGATAGCTTTCTGGCTCTTGAACATTCAGGTTTCCATCAAGCAGAACTGGTTTGGTGTTGTTGAAAAAGACATTTCTGTCATCACATCTCTTAGGGATTCTTGTGTATGAGGCATCTTGCTTTACTAAATCAAATGTTTTGTTAAAATCAACAAGTAGCACTGAGATGTGTGTGTAATTGTAAGTGTGTTTGTGTATGAGTTGTGATTGTGAAGTGTTCCACTGTAGAAAATATCTTAGGAAAGACTGCTCCTCCTCTTCTTACATTTTCATCAAGGTTGTATTCACTGCATGTAATACATTTCAGTTCTCTTTAAAAGTCTGTGTGTATATGTGTATGTGTAGAAAGAGCACATGTGCATTTTCAAGTAATAGGTAAGGTCTGGACCATTTACATTTCTTAGTCTGAACCACATTTTTACCAACTTCCCCTTTGCCCTTTATCAGTGTTGCCAAGAATTGAAATTTGTGTTCACTTAATTGGAGGGAGCTTGTCATATTCCTCTTAGAACTTCTCTAACATTCTATTCTCAGCACATATGTTGATATGTAAGTTGCAGTAATCTTTATAGTGACTTGTCATTTGTACTCATAATCATTGTGGCTTGCAGAGTGAGATGATTTAAGTATTCTCATGAAATAATGTTTCTTGTTTCTTTGGACATATGATGAAACATATAATTTATTATAATCTCTTTTCTCAGCAGAAACCTCTATGCCATCTTTTCACTTAATTGTAACTTTTTGTAGCTTCTAATTTAATGTATTGTGAGAATGTTGTTACTAATATGATTTGGTTCTCTCGCATGTAAGGTTTTTCATTGCTACATAAAGTCACAAATTGAGAATACTATCAATTGAATTAATATTTGTAAACTGTCTAAAAAGTAGGATACTTAGCAAACTTTCTGCTATTAATCTCACTGCAAGAGTAAAAGAAGCCAGGTGGGATTTGGAGCCTTGTATTTGTTATGGAAGAAGTATTTTTTAATTTAAGTTCATGTGGTAGGTAACTGCTGTCAAATATATTAACCACAATATAAAAATCATAGAGATAAAAACCTAGATTTATATTATTATGCTCAAGCATAAGGTCAGACCTCAGAAATAATCTGAACCACTTTTAGGAGACTCAAAAGTTCTTTTATAGGCAAGGTTAGGTTAGAATACTAGACAAATAATTATTTTACATATTGCCTCTTATATATGCCTTTTAGTCTATAAAAGTTAAGAAGAAAAATCCATAATTCCATACTTCCTTCAATGTCAAAAAGTTGGACAATTGACAATGTCAAAAAAGTTAAAACAAAGTTATAATCTCATATATTCCCTAAGGAAACAAATTTCGACTAACAAACTTTATAGGTAAACTATAGATTGTTAGAAGTTTCACAAATAGACTGATTAAGGGAGAATATTTACATGTCACCAAACCTGAAGACTCAGTTTCCTTTTCTCAGTTAACTAGAAGGGCTAAGAAATAGCTAAATTGGTTTGCCTTCAGTATGATTTGTCGAGTCATCTTTCCTTATTTCATGAGTCAGATTGTATTCAGAGAAGGTTAATATTAGCAGGAGGCAGGTTTTGAGTTAACCAGAATTTGTAAGAAAAATTGCCCTGAGCCCTGAATAATCAAAAAAGACGTTTTCAAATCCCATATCATATTTTTATCAGTTTCATCAGTTTGTTTTTTAATTATCACCAGGGATACCCTTAGTAGAACTAATTAAAATTTAGTAGAACTCTTAAAGATAGACATAGCTATACCTGGGCTTTTCTCTCTTGGTAGGATCTACCAAAGCTTATGCTTGAGTATTACTCAAGCATAACCTTTGAAATCCCAGATTCCTTTAATAGAAGGAATATTTAAGTAGATGAAATTTAAAATTGAAATAGAAGATATATTTAAAGAGATAATAAAAGGACAAGAAATTCTTGTAAGTATACAAATACATCATTTTATGCCTTGGAACTTCTTCCTAGAAGTGACTTTATTGCTGGTTGTCTTAAATCTAAAACTTATTGAATGTCTTATACCCTAATAGCCACCAGCACAGCTGCTACATCTGCTACAACCATTGCCAGCACAGGTCAGACGTTCCAAATTACAGGCAGTCCAGTTACTATGGCAGGAAAAGTAATTACCAAACTACCGCTTCCTGCAAATAGCAAGATTGTTGCAGTAAATGTGCCAACAACACAAGGAGGTAAGGAAGAAAAGTCATGAAGACCTTTAATTCGTGTTTGTAAAATAGTTTTGCCTTTATTTTCTTCCCTCTGTTCTGTGTCGTTGGGTCTCATAGTGTATTCCACCGTAACCTTCCTGATTTGTAATTATTCCAGAGAGATCTAACAGCATCTAACAGTGCATTGTTAATGAATTCTTAATTTTTTTCAAGGTGTTGTTCAGGTTCAGCAGAAAGTCCTGGGTATCATTCCATCAAGTACAGGTGCAAGTCAGCAAACCTTTACTTCATTCCAGCCAAGAACAGCTACAGTCACTATTAGACCAAACACCCCAGGCACTGTAGGTACCACAAGTAATTCACAGGTAAGATTTCTTTTCTGAGGTTACTTCATTTTGAAATGTGGTCAAGCCCAGTGGGTTGGGTTTTTCAGAGTAGCCTAATCCAGGCTTTCATTTTCCCTTACCTATTACTACTTAATCTATGAAAAAACATTGTTCTGAAAAATCTGTTCTTCTATTTGTTAGATTTCTAAAATGTGAGACATTAATCATTAAACAGTTAAACACTAGCAATTGACCAGATGGACTTTCATTTAGTATCAGTAAGTATGTTCCTCTGAATAGTAAGTGTTAAATAAGGAATTTTTAAAAGAAAATTTTCCTTTTATTATAGCCTTGCAAATTTGCACTGGACTCTTGGTGCTTAAAACATGCTGTGGGCAAGTAAGAAACTAAAAAATAAAAAATTTAAATTATAACCCACAACCTCTATATTTTATTAAGCAATTGATGTATACAAATGTGTATACAGATACATATATGTTTATATATCATATGTACATACATATCAGGCGCAGCATTTTTTGTGACACTGATAATTATGGGATAGGAAGGTTAATCAGGCAGACTTATCTAAAAATTCTCTGAAACTAACTACAAAACCGAATTACTACATTCTGTGGTTTCTTCTTTCATACTATAAAGGAACATCTGATTTCTTAATTTACTCTCTTATTCCTTTAACTGGTAGCTGTAAATTGGTCAGAGGAAAAATGAGAGCCACATATTGTTTTTCCATAGTATCTAAAAGCTAAGAATAGTTTTAACCAGTGCCTTCATCGGTTCTTGCAACTTTTCTTTAGACTATTGTGTGTCTTGGTGCCAAAAGAACTTTCTATGAAATATTTTTAATTGGGAAATTTGAGATTGTCCTCAACAGAATCAAACACATTATCAGGAAGAATTTTTTTTTTTAATGTGGGGTTTCTTTTTTGTTTTTCAAAAATGTAAGCATTATTCAAATGTATTCAATAAAAATTAATGTAATATTTGGAGACATCTGACATTTCTTCAGAGATTTCTCACATTTTACCAAGCATAGTATACTTAGAAGATCTTGAGTTCAAAAATCAACATACCTGAGTCTTGAAAAACATTTGAATTCATATCCCCTTTGTGTCATTGATAGGTAATCACAGGGACTCAGATCCGTCCTGGTATGACAGTGATTAGAACTCCACTCCAACAATCAACCCTAGGAAAGACAATTATTCGAACACCTCTGATGGTACAGCAAGGTATTCTTCCAGCCAGTAGGTTCATTTTTATTTTTAAATATATGAAGTCCGTCATATTCTGTACTACTGATCATTCTCCTTAATAGAAAATTACAAGTTAGAATTAATATTTCTCTATTAAGTGCTTCTACTGTGATCTTTTTTTAAAAAGTTGACTTAATAAATTTCAAAATTTTGATATTGAGTGAAGTACTGTTAAATGATAATTAGTAATTTGTAATTGTAATGAATTAAAAGATTTATAAACTATCTACCAATATAAAATAGTTTCAGAATTAATTACAATGCTGGAAAAAAATTACCTGCTTGCCATCTCCTCTAGCTAAAAGGAAAGAACGGGGCAACAGTGATATGTGAAAGCAACTACTCCTATTGAACTCATGTTTGCTAAAATAGCAGTAGAACCAGAAGAAACTTCCAGTTAAACTTAGTTAATCTACTGTCTCACGCTAGCTAAATTTAAAGGTTTGTGTGAACTGATTATAAAAATTAAATCATCTGTTTAGTCAGCTATTCCTGAGGCCTCCACAACAGTCTTACTTCAGTGCTTTATTTTGTCATGGAAGCATGGGCATGAATCTAGATTATTTTTATTGTTGTTGTTCCACTTTTGCTGTTCTTTTTTTCCCCCTTTTAAATGTTGTAGATTTGGTCTTTTCCTTTTTCACATTATCATTTCCCAGTGCTTACCCTATTCTCCAGCTCTGGTTCACCATCTCTTTGACATTCTTTACTCTGAAATCATCATTGATAACCCTGGATCCTTGAAACTGTGCTAGCAAACCTCATTCTCTGGCAAGTTCTAACAAACTGGAAAACCTTCAATTCATGTATATTCTGAGTGATAGATTGCCAGTTACTATTTTATATTCCTGAGGCAAGTCATTTAATCTGAGTGTCTGAACCTCCATTCTCTTATCTATAAAATGGGGACTGGATGCATTGTATAAAGTGGGAATCAGGTTAGATTACTTCCCAAGCACTTTGGTTCCTAATGTACTTTTATAAATGTAGCTGTGTTCTGAGGCCAAATTAGGAAATTACAAAGTTTTGTTATCAGTACATTGACCACTGGGTAATAAATTTAATAAGTCCTGAGAATCCATGAAACAAACAAACAAAAAAAAAAAACAACACAAAATGATGCTTAGCCTCTGTAGTCTTTTCATAGTGGTGTTGGCAGAGTAAGTGGCAGGAAAGAAGCCATGAAGAGTTAAGAATCTCATAATTCTTAAGTTCTCTTGGTACTTTAAGTGAGAGCCATTAGCCAACAAGCTTATATACAACTGGAAAAATGAAACATAACAATTTGGCATTTTTGTTCTTTCTGAAACCAGAAAACATAGCTGTAAGTTGCCACTAAATAAAAGAGTAATTTCTAGATTCTCCTGAATAGTCCCATTTAGTACTAGAATTATGATTCTGTGATCCATTTAAGAGGGTGAAGAGGTAGAGAAATTTTATTAACAGGATACTCCAAAACATATTTACGCAGACAATGATACTTGATCATTTCAAAGCAAAGATGGTCACAAGGAAGGACAGTGGAAAATGTGTTGAAAAAGATGGTTTAGAGTTAAGAAAAGGAAGAAGTCAAAAGTTTAAGGCTATGTACACATGAAGTTTCAACACCAAGCACATAATGATAAATTGACTATATAACAAACAGTTGGTTAATACTTCATTTCTGATGCAAGTGTCTGTATGTACTCATAAATACACTTGTTATTACAAGTGAGAATCATAACTCAGATTTTTTAAAAAGGGTAAAGATGAAAAGATGATGCATATAATTATAACTCTAATTTGACATTGATGCTGAAAATATAAGTCCTGAATTAAAAAGAAAAATCAGTGAAACTAGTTATAACTATTTTCTATAAATCTTTAACCTATATAAAGTAATCACCACTACTATAAAAACAACCAAGAGGCACACAATTTGAAAAAAAATCAAAGAAGTAAAAGACTTGGCAGATAAAAGGAAACATTTAGAATATAGACTTGCTTGCAAAATATTAGATAATGATGGAAGAGTACATAAGTAGTATTATTGGCAGAACAGCAAAAAATGATGCAAGGGATAATAAATCTATAAAAAGCTTGGTTTGAGGCTTAGTTAAGCCATATCATAAAAATGCTTATAGATAGAATTGTATAGAAGAATTGAAATAAACAAAAAGTGGATTAGTTCTTCATCATAAATCACTTTCATTTTTGTGGTAGCAGAATTAACATATTTAGTAGATTAATACTTCAATACTTTGTTATTATGTGATCTAATCTGTCAGCAAGCATTTATTAAGCACACACTATCTTGGGTAGTACTTTTTGGCTGCTATTTATGTAAATATAAAAAAATGAAACAATCCCTACTCTTAAGGAGCTTACATTCTAAGAGTGAGGGAGAGCACCTAAAATAGAATCAGAAATGTATGTGGACCAGGCCAAATACATTTAAAAGGTGGTCATTTTAAAGTATACATAGTTTTTAATGCGTTGAGAGACTGATTCTTCAAGATATATAAAAGAAGGAATGGCATATAAGTGCATTTGCTATTGTGCCAAAGACAGGTTTTGCCTTTGTGTGTCAGTTAGGAGATATATAGAAGGATTCAACCACAGAACGCTGACAGTGCCCAGTGGTTTAGAAGGTATAGCAATAGGGTAAATGGTGAGGCCCAATTGTTCACCATCTTAACTGAAAAAATTCTAATTTTATACCATTCAAATAGTGTGAGCAACTACTGTTTATTGAGAAGTGGGAGGTGGGCCCAAGAGTTGCTGTGAAACAGGTCTCTGGGTTACCCCCAAGCAAGAATGGGACAAAAATGAGGAGGGGGAGAGGAGGAGAAGCAGTGACAGAATCTACTAGAGAAAGATAATTCAGCACTTAAGTAGGTGGGGCATAGAAAGGGAAGGGCTGCCTCTGTAGCTTGTTTCTTCTGGACCCTTAGGACTTCAAACCATCTAATAGAGAAAAAAGATACATCCCAGGTGGCGGAAGAGAATGGGGAAAAACCACATGCTTTTATCATTACCCCAGAAGTGATGAAAAGGACCTTTGTAACTACTTGATTATCTCTAAAGGATTTTGAAAGTATCATCAAAAAAAAATTTAATAATAGTAATCACTATTCACTAGCTAAATCACTAACATTTACATAACATTCATTAAGGTTTACAAATCATTTAACATACATTACTGCATTTGATACTCATAACTTGTGTGAGGTAGGTCCTGTTATTAACTTCATTTTATAGATGAAGATATTTAAAGCTGGTAGGAGTTCATGTAACTTACTCCACAACGTTACACAGCTTGCAAGTGTATTGAGTGACATTCAAAGCTTAGATCTTCCTGATTTTGATAAAAATATGAGAAGTAACATTCACAGTTTTTCTAGAGCAGGTCCTTTTTACAACTATCAATTGAACTTGAATAGGAAATAAAGTATCCAGCCATATCTGTTGTTTTCTTTTTGTATTCCAACAATAAATGTCTCCCCTGTATCCATTAATAATAAGATACCTTGATAAATGCAACCCCAAAATTTTGTTCATTGATCCTTTGCTATTCCATATTAAGCAAAACATTAAAATAGGAAGACAAACATACATCATAGATGTTCACTCACCACTATTATAATAGATGTTCTGAACAGATTCCAGATGGAAAATGGATTTCTTTTAAATGCTAAAATCTTTAAGATGTTCCTGTTTACACATGATATAGGGATAATTGCATTTTAAAAGGCCTCTTCAGTAAAGGACATCATCACTTAAAAGCTAGAATCTAACACACAAAGGATCCATTGGATGAAGAACGTCTATTGTCCAGATAGTGACAGGCAATTGTAGGGTAACTTTTAAAGCATTTGGACAAACACTGTGGATCGAGGATGTTCTGTGCTCAGAATTTAAAAGAGGACAAGAGTAATCTGGATTTTTTGGAAAATTTCACTGCTCTTTCGAAAAGGCCAAGTTGCTTCCTGATTCAGAGCCTTGTCCTTTTAAATTTACAGTATTCTTCCAACTGAGAATCATATGAGCTAAGAATTAAAATTGTTAGTAAATAAAAAGACAGTGTGCATGGGTAGGAGCGTGCTACAGAAAATCAATAAACATTTATTAAATACTTTTATGTGCCAAATACTGTGCTAAAGAAGCAAAAGACAGTCCCTGTCCTTAAGGATTTTACAATCTAATGTAGAAGATAATGTGCAACCAATTATATATCAAAGGAAGCATATACCGGATCAGTAGGAAATAAGAAGGAAAGTAGGTTAAGGAAAGCTTCCTTTAGAAGGTGGGATTTTAGTTGGTACTTAAAAAGGAGTTCAGGGAGGTCAGTAGGTGGAATTGAAGAAAGAGAGCATTCTGTTTCAGACCTGGAAACAGACAAAGAAAATGCCCAGAGCTGGGTACAATTGATGACATAGTTGGGAAATATACTATTGGAAGAGTAAATAGCATCATTGAATACAGTGACCAACTCATCAAAATCCTCTGCTTCTTTGCCTGGGTTAAAAAAAATAAATAAAACTTCAGTTGTTATTTCTAGAAATCATAAAAGAAAAATGCTCAGATGTATTAGAACTAAAGTGCAAATCAAAAATAAAATTCACCAATTATCTTCTAGGAGAAGAGGGGAAGAATCAAACTGAAAACACCCAGGAATTTCATAGCCAGAAATCCAGAACTTCCAACTCTAAGAAAAATGAAACTTCAACTAGGAAGAGTTCATGGGAAAAAGAATCACAGATTATATTATCTAATACTTTGCAGCAATTATAATAAAGGAGAAAAACATTTTGAAATATAATATTCTACAAAGATAAAATTCATATGAATAAGAATAACTTACTAAAAAAAATAAGTATAATTCTATTGGGGGTGGGAAATATCTGGGAATAAGGAATAGGCTAGGAATAGAACTTTAGTGAAATAGAGGTCTTTTTTTTTTTTTTTCCAAAATATATGTAAAATATATGCAAAGATAGTTTCATCTCAAACTAATTCATCTCAAACGAAATAGAAGTCTTTAAAGAATTCTTGATGAAAATATGATAGTAGAAATTCTGAATTGTAAACATAAGAATTAAGATACCTAAATAATAAATATATTTGGACAATTTCAAAGTACCAAATGAGGAAATGCTTCCATTTAGAATGGGAGGCAGAAGAGATTTATGTCTTTGAAACCCTATTATTTCCAAGGTCATAGAAGGGCTTGTGTTTGGTTTTATTCTATTGTGGTTTTAAGAAAAAAGGGGGGGGGGAAGTAAAATGAATATACCAAGGAAGAAAGGAGGAGAAAATGACTAATTCATTTATAAATGGAGTGCCAGAGAAAAGAATAGAGAAATATGGAAGAATGGGCAGGGGAACATCCTAAAAGCTTACTTTCTGTTAAATCAAGTAAAGAGAATTACACATGCACGTGCACACACAAAAAGTTTAAAACAGAAATATGTTAAAGACAAAATAGGCTGCAAAAAAAGAGGAGGGGGTGATATAAAAGATTATATTGGTGGGAGCAGTCACCATAATCATAAACAAGGAGATTAAAACAGAGTAAAACAATCAGTTCAGGGTTTGGGTTCAATAACACAAGAGAAGTAAAAACACACCATTTCTGTTATTACTATTAATCACAGCCTTTTATCATAATATCTCTTTTTTCTTTGTAAAGCTGGTAGAAGGAAAAAAGGAAAATACAATAACTTTATGATAGTAGAGGGGAAGAGAATATACAATCAGCAGTCATAACTAATTTGAATGTGATGAACTCAGCCAAAAAGCAGAGGAGGAAACAGTGTATTAGAAAGGAAAATCCAGTAATATTTTGTTTACAAAAAACATACTTGAAACATAAAGATTCACAGTTAAAATAAAAGGCTGAAAGAAAATTCATTATACATCAAGTGAATTTTAAAAAGCAAAAGAAGCCACAATCTCAGACAAGTAAAGAGTTAAAAAAAACTTCCTTAAAAGACATACGGGAAATTACAGTATACATAAATGTATATTTATGTATACAGATGATAAAATATTAACCATACATATATGTACTAAATGACATAATACTGAAGTACTACAAGGGAGAAATAATCAAATTACAGGAAGAAATAAACAGCAAAACTATAAGAGGGTAACCTTGATGTGCTTTTTTTAAAAGGCCTAAACAGGTCTAATCAAAAGCTAATTAGAAATCTGATAGAATTTAAGAAAAGTTAAAAAGGGCAACTCTTTGGTAATTGCTGAATGAAATACACATATTTTTCAGCTGCACACAGTACATTTACAAAATTTGCTGCACAAAACCCCAAAGTATGGAAAGATGGAAATATTAAAAATATTTTTCCTCACTTATTGAACAATAAAAATTAGAACCAGCAAAGAGATTTTGAAATTTAAATGGAAACTGAATAATCCTAAAACAAAGAACAATTCATAGAAACAACATGATTTAATTAAACTAAATAACATCAGCGAAACCACATAACAAAAATTTTGGAATGTAACCAAAGCAGTCCAAGGTTGGGAAAGGGGAATTTATGACTCTAAAAACCTAATCCCACAAAATAAATAGTCTGGAAAAAATCAAAAGAAAAAATAAAATTGAAAGCCAAATTGATTCAAAAAACCTAGGAGCTGGTCTTCCATTTCCTTCTCCAACTTGTTTTACAGATGAAGAAACTGAGACAGAATTAAGTTTCTTCTCCAGGGTTACTCAGTAAGTGTCAGGCCAGATTTAAATTCACAATCACTTGTCTTTGCATAATGAAGAAATGCTCTTATAAGACAAATAAGAATCATAAAAATCATGTGCATATATAAATAGATGGAGAAAAAACATTTTGACAAAATGCAATATCTCTTTATATTTAAAAAAAAAAAAGAAAGAAAGAAATTTAAGCAAAAGATTAAATAGACTCCATTAACGTGGTAAATAGATCTCTGATACCAAGAGCTAGCATTATTTGTAAAGGAAAAATAGTAGAGACCTTTACTGTAAGGTCATGGGTAAAACAAGGATATCTATTATCACCACAATTATTTATTATAACTCTTGTTATAAAATTATTAGTTATTATAGCTCTAGAAATACTATAGTCTTAAAACTAAAAGAAATTTAGGAAATATGCAAAGACAAAGAGTTAATAGGATTATCAGTTTTGCAGATGATATCAATGTTTATTTAGTGAGAATATACTAAAAAATTAACTGAAATAGTTATTGACTAAAACGGTAGGATATAGAATAAACTTACTCTTTCCCCCCCCAAAATCAACTTTTCTGTATATTACCAACAGGAAGAGAAAAAGAAATTCCATTCACGTTATCTGTAAAACATATAAAATATTTGAGAATCCAGCTTGCAAGACACACACAGGAACTATATAAATACAACTACAAAACATTAAAGATACAGTGATTATTCTTGGTTGCACCATGCTAATATAATAAAAATGGAAGTAATAAGCAAATTAATTTACACATTCAGGGCCATACTAACTGAAGAGGTTACTGTATAGAACTAGAAAAATTATGATGTTCATATGGAGGAACAAAAGGTCAAGAAATCTCAAGGGGAGATTCCCACTTTAGAAAGTGGAAATTAATAGGACCTAATATCTCAAACTATATTACAAAACAGTAATCGTCAGAACTATTTAGCATTCACTTAAAAATAGAAAAGGGTCAACTAGTTGGCACAATGGATAGAGAGCTAGGCTCAGACATTTAGTAGTATGTGCTTCTGGGCAAGTCATTTAACTCTTTGTCTCAGTTTCATTATCTGTAAAATGGGCTGGAGAAGAAAATGGCAAACTATTCTATGTCTTCACTAAGAAAAACCCCATATGGGGTTACAAAAAGTCAGACATGACTGAACAGCAGCAACAACAGAAAAAAAATTAGAAAAACAGTTCACTTGAAGAGAACAAATATATAAAATCCACAAGCAAATGAACACAGAAGGATAATGTTTGAAAAAGTCAGGAATTCCCACTATTTCAAATACTAAAAGCAATAAAAACTTATTAATTATCTACTATGTACTAGGCACTGCACTAAGTTCTGGGGATAAATATATAAACACACACACATACACACAAAGACAAAAGACAGTATTTATCCTAAAGAGATTACAGTCTAATGGGGGAGACAAATAATGTACAAGGTAGGAACTTTATGCAGGATTTTTATACAAGGGTTTATATAGCATCAATAAGAAATAATTAACAGAGAGAGGGCACTGGAATCAAGATGTTAAGGAAGCTTTCCTGTGAAAGGTAGGCTTTTATTTTAAAGGAATCTAGGAGGTCTGCAGTTGGAGGGGAGAAACGAGAGCATTCCAGGCAGGGAAGACAGGTGTGAAAATATCTGAAACCAAGAGATGGAGTATCTTGTTTGTGAAACGTGTTACTACATCAAAGAATATGTATTGGGGAATAACATGTAAGAAAGATAAGAGGGGTCTAGATTATGAAGGGCTTTGAATGCCAAAAAGAATTTTGTATTTGCTCTTGTAGGCAGTAAGGTGTCATTAGAGTTTGTTGGGACAAGATCAGACCTGCACTTTAGGAAAATGACTTTGGTTACTGAATGTATGATAGATTGGAGAGGGGAGAGACTTGAGGCAAACAGACTTATCAACAGGCTATTTGAATAATCAAGGCATGAGATTGTGAGAACCTACACTAGAGTAGTGTCAGCGTCAGAGAAAAGAAGAGGGGATATTCAAGAAATGCTGCAGAAGTAAAATCAGTCCTTGAAGAGTGAAGTGAGCAGAGCAAAGAGAACATTGTATACAGCAGTATTGTTTTAAGAATGACTTTGAGTAACACAGTCATTTTGGCTGTTATAAATAAATTAAAAATAAAGGACAGATGAAGAAACACTGTTTGTATATAGAAAAAGAACTAATAAATAGAAGTAGGTATAAAATAATTGTGTGTGTGTGTGTGTGTGTGTGTGTGTGTGTGTGTGTCTAATTGTAGCCATCTCTAGGGCCAGGGGTGGGGGTGGGATAGAGGGGAAAATAAAAGAATAAAAGAAATGTACATAATAATTTTGTTATATATTTAAAAGGAATAGCAAGTTGCATAAAATAGGTTTGCAGTTTTATGTGCAATCATTTTTTTTAAACAATCATTTTTATTATTATTACTATGTTAATGGAAGTGTTTATTCCATAAATTTAAAAGGGGAGAAGAGTTAACTAGAGAAAAAAGTTTTTAGTTAATTTTTCTGAAAAAAGGCTTATACCTAAGATATATAGGAAATTGGTGCTAATGAGAAAGAACCAGAATTAGAACCTTCTAGGTAAAGGGGTGAGAGAATATAAACTGGCAGTTTCATAAAGACGAAAGGAAAGTTCTCAGCAATCATGAAAAAATGGGCAATATTACTTATATCGAACAATGAAAATTCAAGCAAATTTGAGGGTCCACCTCACACTTGTCTGATTGGTAAAGACAACAAAAAAGAAAAGTGACAATAGTATAGGGAATCTGTGAAAGAAAAGACTGTTAGAACTTTGAATTAACTCAACCATTATGGAAAGCAGTACTCAAATCATTAAACTGTTTATATGCCCTGTGACCTGCCAGTATCATTACACAATTAGTACAATAGAAATGGGACGGACCAAAAAAAAAAAAAAGAAAGAAAGAAACTATATAACTTTATTTATTTTTTTTAATAAGTTTTTATTGATAGAACGCATGCCAGGGTAATTTTTTACAGCATTATCCCTTGCATTCACTTCTGTTCCGATTTTTCCCCTCCCTCCCTCCACCCCTTCCCCCAGATGGCAAGCAGTCCTTTACATGTTGAATGGGTTGCAGTATATCCTAGATACAATATATGTGTGCAGAACCGAACAGTTTTCTTGTTGCACAGGGAGAATTGAATTCAGAAGGTATAAATAACCCGGGAAGAAAAACAAAAATGCAAGCAGTTTATATCCATTTCCCAGTGTTCTTTCTCTGGGTGTAGCTGCTTCTGTCCATCTTTGATCAATTAAGGCTCTCTTTATCGAAGAGATACACTTCCATCAGAATACATCCTCAAACAGTATCATTGTTGAGGTATATAATGATCTCCTGGTTCTGCTCATTTCACTCAGCATCAGTTCATGTAAGTCTTGCCAGTCCTCTCTGTATTCATCCTGCTGATCATTCCTTACAGAACAATAATATTCCATAACATTCATATACCACAATTTACTCAACCATTCTCCAATTGATGGACATCCTTTCATTTTCCAGCTTTTAGCCACTATAAACAGGGCTGCCACAAACATTTTGGCACATACAGGTCCCTTTCCTTTCTTTAGTATCTCTTTGGGGTATAAGCCCAGTAGAAACACTGCTGGATCAAAGGGTATGCACAGTTTGATAACTTTTTGAGCATAAGAAACTATATAACTTTAATAATGAATGACTTGACTTCAGAGAAAAGTTGAGAAATGCAGCTGCTTTCACAGAAATTTGGGTTTATATATCTTATGAATGTACAAAGCATTTGTTAAACACTTAATTTTGTCTAGTCACTGTAAAGATGAATACAGAAAGTTAATCTGCCCTTGAGAAACAGAGACATTCTTAAATGAGGAAAAAAACATATATAGATTTGTTGGCAGCTAGGGAATAGAGTCTTGGTCTGAGGAATGATAGAGATGGTGACCTCATGGTGAGTCAACTCACACTCACTTTCCAAAAGCATTGTTACTATTTGATGACTGTTTCCATAGGAAACAAGGTTTTCCATGGGAGAAAAGTTTTCATAGGAAAACCTAACCGTGGAAAGGGGGAGTGAGAGAGGTGGAAATGTGCATGCAACATCTAGGCAAATAACAAGTTTTTATGGTTGGACAGCGGAATGGAATAGGAAGCATAATCTAATCTTGTCTGAGATAAGGCCTTGAAAGTTTATACTCACTGGAGAGATTTTAGGCCTGGAGTAGGAATTCTAGAAGTCCACTCCCCTATAACTGCTGGCTCAGATAGTACAGTATCAAGACAGTGTTGGTGGCAAAAGGGCCCAAGTGTTAGCCTAATGGCATATTTCAGATACATTTGTTGTGCTGATGAGTTTGGTGGAACTGATTTTTTTTGTCTTATTCTTTGTTACAAGAGATGGTTAACTGGAGAGGGGGATAATATGAAGGTAGAATATAAAACAAGGTCAATCAAAAGATTTTTTTTTTTTTTTAAGAATAAGAAATGGGGGCCTAGGGTGCCATAAGAAAATTATATTGAAAATGTGTTTGAATTGGCTAAATGGGCCCTATGGAGAATGTTTCCTCATTCCTAGATGTATAGACACTGATTGTACACAATAGTTGGTGGAGAGAGAGAAACTTTAAATGAATTAAGCAGTTAAATGGGAAGTTGGCATGTTGGAATCCAGTTGAGACACTAGTTGCATAACTTAGTGAATGATATATATTCATCTTATTTGAAGATTGAAATGACTGTAATAATCTAATTAGTGGAATGGTCTTACAATAATAGAATTCTCAGAGTGTATTTCTAGCATCCTTAATGTTATGTTGTTTCTACAGGTCAGACTCAACAGGTAGTGACCCAAATCATCAGGGGGCAACCTGTTTCTACTGCAGTGTCTACTCCTAGTGCAGCATCTTCAAGCTCAGGACAAAAGGTAGTGACATCAGGAGCACCTGTTCCACATATACAACCTCCATCTTCCACCCCACAGCCTCCTCGGCCTCAACAAGGACAAGTGAAACTTACAATGGCTCAGCTCACTCAATTAACACAAGGCCAGGTAAATAATGTCAGTGACTTTATGAAGTCTTTAAATGTGCCTTATATGTTATTACTCTAGAGAACACCATCAGGCCTCAACCTCTTGGCCCCAGGTGGCATGCTTATTACACCATGCCAGCTTTTTTCTCTATAAGCTGAGGTTTTCTCATTTGTAGAGTATCTGCATCAGAAGGCTGAGAGGAAGGGATATGTGTGGGACCTTATGGACCTTTTAAGTGGTATAGAATTTCATTTCGAGTTACACTGGTTGTAGTAGTAGCAGCAGCAGTAGTATAATATGGTAAAATGATGATGATATGATGATAATAGCAACAGTATATTCCTTAAATCCAGGGAATTTTGTATGTAGGAACTAAGTAAATACATATATGGAATATCCCCCTCAAAAAATGTCAATCCCTTTGCCCACAATTCCTAATTCTAGAATAGAAATAATTGTTTGCCTCTTCAGATAATTAATTCAAAAGTTACCACATTTTGTCATCAAGATAGACTTTTAAAACAGCATGTGTTCTAAACATTCCAAAATTTATATAGTTTAGCTAAATTTTATTGATCATCATCACTTTATATAATAATTGAAGAGAAGTTTATGAACAATACCAAGTACCGGGTATGATAAAACAAAAGAGAATCATCAGTTCTTGTTTTCGATGATTTTACATTTTTATGGAGAGAGAAACAACACCTAGAAAGGATTGATGTCTAACTGTGAGAATACTGGTCCAAAGCCCCCTTACAGGGAAGAATATTGACTCTACTTACTCCCAAGGCTGGGTAGAGAGAGGGTACTCTCATCAGTTAAAAAGATAAAGCCCCAGAAGATAAAGCAAGTTTTGATAGCAGTAAGAGCATGGCAAAAGATGGTTGAGTCAAAGCAGTAGTTTTCTAGTATTGTTAAAAACAAATTTTCTGAAATGCATTGTTCTCTTTGCCATACTTAACCATGATACACTGAACATAATTTAACACTTTCTTTATGATCCTGGGTCAAAATTGTACTCTGCTGGAATAGTGATATGCTATTAAAATTTATAGGGCTGGGCCATTTATCCTTATTTTAATGTCCCCACTGCTGTTTTTTAATTTCTTATGTCTACTTTTTATATTATTTCTGCTTCCCACTGCTGTCAACTATCTTTCTGCTGCTATTAGATTATCTGCTTTTCGTGGTCCTTTCCCTCTCCTTACTCTCTTTGTAATTTAAAATTTATCATGGTCTTAAAAACCTAAGTAAACCTAATAAAAATTGATTGTAAAATACCTTTAAACTGGTTCCAAATGAGAGCTTGCTTAGTTCTCTTACAATTAAAATCTGTGCACTTTAGTGCATAGATTTAATCATCTATATTGTGCAGAAGTCCCTTCTTTGTCCTTTCTTCTTCTTTCTTCTTCTTCCTTCTCCTCTTCCTCCTTCTCCTCTTCTTTCGTCTTTCTTCTTTTTCATTTTTCTGTGATGTAAAATGAGGTAAAAAATGTAAGATTGCTGAATTTTAGGATAAAGAGATGGTTATACGACAGTTATTTAGTCCATAGTCTTTGATATATAATCATTATTGAATACTTGCTGGAGCTAGTATGTTTACTTTCTTTGTGGATTTGGCGTTTTGAATTCCATGTCTTTAATCTGAGTCATATGATATATCTTATTTGAGCTTTTCCAGTATGAAAATTTTTATATTTTTATTTATTTATTTATTTATGTGTGGAAATGTGATGCTGATAGTTTTAAGCATTTTGTGTTCATCTTGTTTTCCTCTTAAAGTTCCCCACTAACACAGTATCTACCCAGCTACCCTCAGTTTGAATTTTTCATGACAAAAAATACCATTAACCTAAATGATCAACATGTTAACCTGTTCTTTGAACAATATACATTTATATGATGCCTTTTTTTCATAGGGTGGCAGTCAGGGTTTGACTGTAGTAATTCAAGGACAGGGGCAAACTACTGGACAACTACAGCTGATCCCTCAAGGAGTAACAGTAATTCCAGGCCCAGGCCAACAATTAATGCAAGCTGCAATGCCAAATGGTACAATTCAACGATTTCTTTTCACCCCTTTGCCTACGACAGCTACAGCAGCAAGCACCACGACGACAGTTTCCACCTCAACATCAGGTAACATATAAAATATTTAAAATTGCTACCTGCACATCTTACAAATTAAGTAAAAATGATAGCTCTTAAAACCAAAAGTGAGAGTTCTCTACTTTAGAAATACCTTTTTAAAGTTAATATTGTCTGTAGATATGTGGCCTAGAATAATGGAAATGTTTGGTCTTTTATTTTTCACAGCTACAACTGAGCAGAAACAAACCACACAGACAGCTCAGACCCAACCTCAGCCCATTCAAGCCCTACCACCAGCTCAGCCACCAAGTCAGAGTCAGCCACAAGCCCCACCTCAGACCGTTCAATCTTCAGCTCAGACCCAGACCCCAACTCAGACTCAGCCCCAGTCCCCCAGCCAAGCTCAGCCCCAACCACAAGCTCAGCCTGAGGCTCAGAATCACACTGAAGTCCAAACCCAAGCAACAGCTTCATCCCCTGTCACTTCTGAAGCACAGCCTGTCCCAACACATTCAAATAAGACTCAAGTCACAATACAATGTCAGTCTCAAAGCCAGGTCCAAGGGCAGTCTCCAGTTCGAGTCCAAAGCCCACCTCAAACTCGAGTACTTCCACCAGCTTCATCTAATGGACCCACTGTATGTCAAGCCCCAGCGCAGACAACAGCTTCACAGCCAGTTCAAATTCAGCCACATACTTCGGTTCAGATTCAGTCCCAAGTACAGCAGCCATCACAGCCCCAGCTTCAATCTTCCATACAGACCCTCCCAACAACACAAACTTTGAATCAAGTTACTGTAACCTCCCCATCCCGACCTCAGCTACAAATCCAACAGCCACAAACACAAGTCATTACTGTGCCTCAGCTACAACAACAAGTCCAGGTTCTCTCTCAAATTCAATCACATGTTGTGGCTCAGATACAGGCTCAGCAGGGTGTTGTTCCTGGGCAAATCAAACTTCAGTTACCTATTCAGATTCAGCAGACCAGCCCTGTACAGGCTCACCAGATCCAGAATGTGGTCACCGTCCAAGCAGCCAGTGTACAAGAACAGTTGCAGAGGGTTCAACAACTCAGGGAACAACAACAAAAGAAAAAACAGCAGCAGATAGAAATTAAACGTGAACATACCCTCCAAGCTTCTAATCAAAGTGAAATTATCCAAAAACAGGTAGAGTCACAAGTGTTTACTTGTTTTTCTTTCTTCCTTTCTTTTCCTTTCTTTTTTTCCTCTTTCATTTTTAAAGAAACTGGTATGAATTATAGTCCTGTAATATTATATTCTTGAGATTAAATGTATCAGCGTTATTAGGATCAACTTTTCCTAAAACATTTTGAAATAGAAGATGTTTTAACCTCGCGTGAGCTGCTGAATTACCTAAAAAAAGCAAACATGCCTGTTACTGTTTGCAACCATGCCTAGATATGCACATTCAGTATTATCAGGAAATAACTGCTTCATTTTTAAGAGATTAAGATGATGGATGATTTAAAAGAAGAGATTTGTACAATATATATAATATAACATTTTATTGATTAGTATTAATAAAGGACTTTAAGGTTGAATTTTGGTTTTAAGAGACATAAGATGTTTAAAATTCTTTACAAATATTTTATTCTCAACAATTTTAAGAAGTAAGTGCTATTATTAGCCTTATTTTACAGAAAAGGAAACTGAGGCAGACAAAGATTAAGTGAGTTGTTTAATATCATACAACTAACAAGTGCCTAAAGTAGAATTTGAATTTAGGTCTTTCTGACTCCAGCTCCAACCTTCTTTGTTTATTGTACTGCTTAGGTGGCTAGAAACCAGTTCATATCCTCTCTCGTTTCATTTTGAGATAGTTTAAATTTGTCTTGCTGAAGCCTGTATCTCCACCAAGCATCTTTTTAAAAAGTTACTTAGATTTTTAGTCATATCTTTTAAAAATACTTTATTGATACTTTTTATTTTTATATCCTTTTAATTTTCCTCAAAAATCCACCACCACCACCACAAAACCCTCCCTAACAAAAACAAAAAAGTTCTGTCATCCACAAATGATAAATATTTGCCTTATTCCATACCTCTAATCTACTTCCTCCCTACCAAGAATATATCATAATTTGTCTTCTGAAGCCTAGATAGGCTTTGCATTTAATCTGAATTCTAAATTTTTTTAGAATTGTTTTTATTTACATTATAGTAGTATGTGTGTGCATGTATGCATAGAGAGATAGAAAAATAATAAAATTCTATATTTAATGATAGTTCTCTTGGTTCTATTTTATTTGGTCTTCATGAGTTATTATGGCCAAAAATCATTCATCACCTGGTAGCCAAACTTATGAGTCTTAACAAATGTAGTTTTTGATTGGACAACAGATACACAGTTTATTGCCAAGCTTGTACAAAAAAATTCTTTCTAGATTATCAGGTACTACCAGAATTTGTGCTCTATTGATTTAGCTTTCAAGAATCAAAGGTCACCTAAATACTTCAGTGAGACATTGAAATAGAATTTTTACAGAGTTCTAATTGTCTTGCACAAATACAAAGCAGTCTTACTGAAATGTCTTCTGAATAAGGTAAGTCCATTTAAATGCCATGAAATCATTTTACTTAATAAGTATCAGCTTCCTTAGCTAAGCTGATCCTAAAGCATTTATAGAATTTTTTTGTGTCTAAAACCTCATCTGATTTGCCGAAATTGTCCATTTCACAAGACCAGATTTTTTTTTTCTCATGTGATTTTTATCTTTATAAATTTAGCATAAGAAGATAGTAAATAGAAAGATGCAAAGCATTAAACTAAGCTTAAAAAAAAAAAAAACTAAAATTAGGGGAAGAAAAAAGATGGGTGGGAGCCAACAGAATTTTTGAAAAACAGAGGAAAATACCATTTTATCGCCAAACCCCCATTGTTTCAGTTCTTCCATGGCTCTTAAAAGGATTGATTCAGTGGTATACTTTGCATCCTATCTATGTCTACTTGAATTGCCCGAGCATTTTCAAGTTCATTCCTCTCCCTGGCTTGTTTTTTTCATCTTGGGACCATTAAAAACTTCAAGAACCAACTCTAGAAATATTTTGTTTTCTGAAAAATCTGTTCCTAAGAATCCCAAATTCAGTATTCATTGCCAGACAGTAGCACATACATATAATTTTATTAATGGGGAGAGTAGAAGCTTGAGTATTATTTGAGCTTGAGAGTTCTGAGATAAAATAGGTCTAGAACCTGTCAGTAGTCTGCACTAAATTCAGCCTTCAAGAATGAGAATTGTGGGCTACCAGGCTACCAAAAGAGGGAAATTAACCCTCATGAGAAACAAAGCAAATCAAAGTTTCCATACTAATTATCAATGGGATTGAACCCACGAGTGGCCACTGTACTTCCAGCCTCAGAGAATTAAGGAGACTCATTTTCCCTTTCCCCTGGCCTTTCTACCTCCTCCCCCCTATCCCAAATCACTTTTTATGGTTGCCTAAAGTTAGTAGTTGTTGTTCACTCATTTTTAGTCATGATTCTTCATTATCCTATAGACTATACCACTCATGGGCAAAGATATTGGAGTGGTTTGCTGTTTTCTTCTTCAGTGGATTAGTGAAAGGCAAACTGAATTGCTTCCTCCTATTGCAAAGTTCCTGCCCTCAGGGAACTTATATTCTGTCAAAGGACACAATATGTATGTATATAAGTGGGTATAAAAGATATATTAAATAACTAAGAGGAAATGTGACATTGTTGAGGATAATACTGAGATTTAGAATTTAGGTGCCTGGAAGGTTGAATGTGCCCTAGACAGAAGTAAGTAATCCTATTAAAGGAATGCTTTTAGGAGAAAAGATAATGAATTATGTGCAATAAGTATTTGGAGATATGTAACAAGCTCAGGAACAAGACTAGGACTAAATATAAAGATCTACTAGTCATCTACTTAATACTGGTCATTGAGCTCCTGAGAGTTGATGAAGTTACCAAATCAGTGTAGGGAAAAGAAAATAGGGCTTGGGGTACACCCAAATTAAATCAAAGTTTTGATTTAAATGGATAGGATATGAATGATTAATCAACAAAAAGAGGGGACAATCTTACAAGCAAAAGAAGCAAGAAAGAAAAAAAAAAAAAAGAAGCAAGAAAGACTCAGAAGTTTGGCTGCCAGCAAAAGAAGCAAGAAAAGTTTAAAAAAAAAAAAAAAAAAAAACCTCTCTCAGAGGAGAGTATTCATAACATCTAGCGATTGAGAAGAATTGAGAAAAGACCATATGGCTTAGCATTTAAAACATCGTATGTGGGAGAGAAATTAGAGTCGAGTAATGAGCAGAGGCTCAAGAAATGAAGAGAGAAGAAAGTAAAAATACTTTTTCTAGGAGGTTCACTAGGAGGGAAGAAAGTCATGAAGCAATAGCTTGAGGGAATAACAAGATAAAGTAATGGTGTCTTTTTTCAGAATTGGATTGACTTGAGCATGTTTATAGAAAGCAAGGAAGAAATTATTTGAATTTGAGAATGGGTTGGTAATTTTAAGGGAAATCTACTAGAGTACATGGGATAGGATCAAAGATACATAAAGAGTTGTAGAAAATTCACCTCTTTGACCAAGGATGATTATCAATGAAGACCCTGTGTAAAAAGAAGGAAAGAACAAAGGTTGGTGTCAAAGGGTTTTGAGATACAGGTATAGGAAAAGAGAAAACAAGACAAATGGATTCTTTTCTGATTAAAGTGTAAGATAAAGTCTTCAGTTTAGAGGATATGTGGAAGTATTGTACGGGAAGCTTGTGACAAGAGCAGATTTGTAACAGCTTTTGTAGGGAATGTGATAGAGAATCGGTTGGAAAGGATTTTTAAAATTACTCTTTCATAATGAAAACTGATTGAGAATAGATAACATAAATTTGTTTTGTTTTGTTTTTTTTTAATTTTATTTTATTTAATAATAACTTTGTATTGACAGAATCCATGCCAGGATAATTTTTACACGACATTATCCCTTGCAATCACTTATGTTTCGTTTTTTTCCCCTCCCTCCCTCCTCCCCCCCCCCCCCAAGATGGCAAGCAGTCCTATATATGTTAAATAGATAACATAAATTTGTAACAGACAAATCATCTTAGTTGTATCATTTCCTCCAACTTCATTCATAGCACATATATAGAAGCAAATGAAAGAGATTGATGGATGGAATTCAGAATTAAATTTTAGTGAGGATAAGAAGGCAGGGAATTTGAGAGTAGAAGAAAATGTCTAATAAAACTGTTTAATTCTCCAATCAAAATAGGGAATGGAGTAAAATGAAGTTAAAATATGGTGATCTAAGTATAAAAGTGAGGGAGAAGACTAAGTTTAGGATAGCAATAAGACATAGAGATGGAATGATAATATTACAATCATATGAAGGAATTGGAAGGTTTTATTCTTAGAAGTGGATCTCTTGTGGGTAATAATAAGCTCAAGAGTATGACTAATACCCCTATTATATTTACTAACAGAGTTGAAATAGAGGAGTAAATTTTGGGGTTGAGGAAACTGAGAAATTGGAGGATTAAGGTGCTACAATTATCGCCTAATTAAAAAGACAGGAGTTGAGATGGAAAAGGAAGTACTGAATTTGTTAAGAAAGGTGGGAAAGATACTGAATTCTTTTGAGATAGGGAGAGAGAGAGAACTGCCATAGAATCTGTATTTGGTAAGCTAATCTCAAAGGAATAGAGGTGGGTGAGGAGGTAGCTACAAGGGCAATTCTGGAATTAGCAGTGGAGGACAGTATCCTCACTCTTTTTCCAGGACTAGTTCTGCAATGCGGGGAGAGGGGAAAGTGATAGGCCAGGAAGGGTGTCCTGAAAGAAAGTACAGTTAGTGCTGTAAAAGATAGTCAGACATTCAGTGTCATCTTTAGGAAGCCTTGTCTCTGTGAATATTAATTTTTTTAAAAAGGTACAATGAAAGAGTCATACAAAACTAGAGTGGGACATGGGTGAGGTGAGAATTGTGTTTATGAATCGACTACTTTCCATAGGTGAATAAAAGGTTGGATTTCATAGTTTTCTTGACTATAAGTCCTGACTTTCCTAAACAAGAATTTCTGTTCATTTTTCTATTCATGAAGTTGGAAATGCATGTTGTTTATTATTCTTTTACCTAGTAGTAGCATAGCCATAAGTTTCTGTTTAAAAGAAAAAATAAACTTTCTGTCCTTATTTTTTAGGCTATTTTATTTTACAAATTATTACTTCCAACATGAAATTTTTGGAATAATGTTTATAATGCTAAAGATAAATCATAAGTTTTTTAATGTTTCACTGAAGAATGATAAATACAGGGACTGGATTAGTGGTGTAGGGATCTTCCAAGGAAAGAAACTTCCTCTGCCAGCAAAAATCAGCATCTCCTCTTCAACTTCTAATATTAAGCTAAAAGGTCGAGTTAATTACCCAGAGTCAAGTTACATGATAGAGGTAGACTAGAACCCAGGCTTTCCTGGCTACACATTACATTATCCATTTACTAGGGAGACTTACCCACAAGATCAAAGATTTTACCTAATTAGAAGAATTTTGCTAGTCTTAATCCCTTGTTATGTTCATCTTTAGGTATTTTTGGTTTTTTGCTTAAAATCTCTTATTGGAAGGCTCAAATTTTGTCACTGAACATCAATCAGTCTTGTCTTTTTTTTTTTAGGAATACAGGGATTTTTTTTTCTATTAACATGCACTTATCTTTTTTTGTGGGATGGGAGGTGAAGGCAAAGGGGAAGATAGGAAGAAGTTGGGGGTAAAACTTTCGTAACACACATATATTATCACAGAAAACTAGGGAATTTTCCCCCCATCTTATGCAGCATTTTATTCAATGAATGAGATTTCTGTTTAGCCAGATAGATCTTTGCTATTGGTTTTTGCTCTCTGAATGATCATGTCATAGGATTTAGCATTAAAAGAAACTTAAAACTCTTAAAGATCAACTCCCTTCCTTTGTAAATAACCTAAAGGCTACTACTTTAAGATTTCACTTAAACATATTTCTAGATAATTCATTCCTTTGATTTTGTACATTCAGTGGCGCATCAGTAATTCTGTACTCTATTTGCCTTCTTGACCTAACATTCAGTTAGTCAATAAACATTTTTTAAATAACTCTTATAAATTCAGTACCAGAGATATAGATAAAGAAAGAAAATGATTCCTGCACTGAAGGAGCTTACATTCTGTTGAGGAAATATGTTTTTATAAAAGTAAGTTCAAATTACATACAAAGTAAATTTGATTGGGAAAAAGCTTCCTATAGAAACCAGGTGACACTTAAATTGAGTGAAGGAAGCCTGGAATTCTATTAAGAGAAGATAGTTTCTAAGCAATAGAAATATACCTCCTTCCTAAAAACAGGCGAGGGACTATATTGTTTTTGCTTAACTTTTTAAAAAAGAAAAATAATTTATGAGTTCTATTTTGGACAGATTGAGTGAGAAATACCCAATCACCAAGGATTTATTAAGAAACAAACTGTGTGCTTGACATAGTGTAGGATATGAAGACAAAAATGAAGCACTTGGTTGTTCCCAGTCAGGAAACTGATGATAGAAGAGTAGAGCAAAAGAGAGAGAAGAGGGCAGGATATAGATCTGAGAGTTATCTGTTTAGATATGATAAATTGAACCCATGGGAGCAGATGAAGTACTCAAGAGAGTGCGTTAGGAGAGAATATGAAATCAGTACTTGAAAGAATGGCCAGAGAGGCAGATTGTTCTGAGGAAATGCAGATCTCTATGAATGCCAGAAGATTTAAGAATCATGTAAGGAAAAGAGATCTAAGATGAAGTTGGTTAAGAGTGCTCCCAAGGATAAAATTTAGAATTATAATGAAAGGCAAGCTGATTCAGTATGGAGATCTTGGGTTGAGGTGGAAGTTAAAAAGTTTAAAAAAAAAAAAAAAGTGGTTCTTTTGTTATGCTAGATATCTCTTCATTTATGCCAGTTTCTTTAAAAGATGTCTAAGGTTAAATTTTTTAGGTCGTTGTTTTTCTATGTTTTTTGCTTTTGAGCAGTAACATTGTCAGTCTCAAAAAGTTAGTTCAAGTATAATAAACCCATTTTTTAATAATTATATGCTGAACCAGCATAGAAGAGTTTCTGAATCTTTTAAAACTTGTAAATATGTTGGCAAAAGCTACCTTATCTCCTATAAACAGTTTATAGCATACTAAACCAAGCTAAGAGGGTAGCTAAAAAAATTACACTCCAAAAATGAGACCTCCTGGGGAGCTGTAATATATATAAAACCAAACCCCTTATTGACCTGTTTGGGAGAAACAGACACCATGGTTCATTGAGAAGAGAACTGGACTTAACAGTTGTAAAAACTGGATTCATATCTCATCTCTACCACCTGATAGCTGTATGGCCAAAGACAAGTCACTTAATGTCTCAACATCAGTTTCCTTATTGCTCAGTGTATCAGGGATCTGTTGTTTCTCAGATTGCCTTAGCAGACAAGTTTTAGAGTTGGCTGAGTCTCAGAGAAGTTCTACAATTTGCCTACAATCACAAATAGTGTTAAAGGTTAGATTTTGAACATAGGTATTCCTGACTTCAAGACTAGCATTCTGTCCACTAAGTCACACTCTCTTTCATCTGTAAAATAGAGATAATCATGCTTGTACTACCTCCCTCACAGCCTTGTTATGAAGAAGGGAAAATAATCAAAAGTTTTTTAGGAAATGTGTTTCTACCCTACAAAAATTCAAAGTATTGGAAATTAAAGGAAATCATGGGAATATGGGGAAATTGAAGATAGTAGACATAATAGAAAATTGAGTATTTTGTGACTGAGCATGCTAAACATATATAAATCATTCTCAGTTGTCCTATTCCTCAGATCACCATCTCTTCTTCCTTCCCTTCCCTCCCTTCCTCCTTTTCTTTCTCCTTCTCTTCTCTCCTTCTCCTTGTTTTCTCCTCTTCCTCCTCTTCTCTCCTCCCAGACTTGTGCAGCTTTCAAAGAAGCTATCTGGAGATAGACCATTGAGGCTTAAGCTGGGCCTGGTTCTAAGAGACATTTAATCAATTTCACTCAAAATAATGTGAGGTCCTAGATTTAGAGATGAGAGAGAGCTTAGGAATAGGCCATTGAGTCCAGTCCTCTCATTTTACAGAGATATAGAGAAGGCACATGACTTTCTCAGAGTCATACAGCTACTAAGTAAATGAAGCAAGATTGGAACCCAGGTCTTTTTCAGGACCTAATCCATACAATGCTACATCACCTCTCACTCTGATTCTTTGGATACAAAGTACATTCTATATCTAGACAAAACAAATATGTCATTTTCCTTTGTATTTTTGAAACTTCTTCCTTCATTTTTCAGACATTTGATTGGGATATTTACTTAATTTAATTTGATGTAGCTAGATCTTTTAAACTTGAAAAACATTTTCTCTTATTGCAAAGGTACATGTTAAATGCAAAATTTATTGTAACTTTTTTATATATAAAACTGGAGAATAATTCTTCAAAAAGTAGTATCAGATTTTCTGCAATTTGATTTTTTAGCTTTATTCAACAGGAAAATTTTAAACCTTAATCTTTACTTATATGAGAAGAGGCTGAAATGTTTATAAATTAATGTTTACATGAAATATATCTGTACAAAAGTCTGCTTTTTTAAAAAGATGTGCTTCAGCTTTCTAGTACAAGTTATGTAATATTTCTTTGAATTTTGCTGTCTTCAAGGTGGTGATGAAACATAATGCTGTGATAGAACATTTAAAACAAAAAAAGACTATGACTCCAGCTGAAAGAGAAGAAAATCAGAGGTAGGGAGAAATGTTTATAATATTAGAAAAGGTTACTCTTTTAAAATAATCATTTTTCTTCCCTTTTAACTAGCATATCAGGAAATAAACTCTGATTATTCCATAGCTTTTGTATATTTTCTATATTTGGACTAAAATTCATTGCATTCCTCTTGCGTTGTATGTTCTGTGAACTTTTTTTAAAAATATAAACTAATAAGATCAAATGTTGCAATAATTTAAAAAAAGACTGGATATTTGGAGTTAATGTAAACTTTGGTTTATTGAAGAACATTTTTAGACATGTTAAAATATTTCCTTATCTAATTTTTAAGGTAATGTTGTCTATAAGCACATAAAGTACTTTAGGCATTTTTGCTATATTAGATCATCAGTTCAGCATTATGTACCTTGTATATTTTTTCTTAGAATGATAGTCTGTAACCAGGTGATGAAGTTTATTTTGGATAAGATAGATAAAGAAGAAAAACAGGCAGCTAAGAAACGGAAACGGGAAGAAAGTGTGGAACAGAAGCGTAGCAAGCAAAATGCTACCAAGCTATCTGCGCTACTCTTCAAACATAAAGAACAACTCAAAGCTGAAATATTGAAAAAGAGAGCACTACTAGACAAAGACCTTCAAATAGAAGTGCAGGTAGGAAGAGATTTCATTTTCCTTTTATGTTAGATATCCATCCATCTTGTAAATCATTACCTTGAATTTTTTGTTAACATTTGTTTCCTTAAATTAACTTTTTAAGTCTTTAAAGAGGTATAGTTATAAATAATTTTATATTTTTAATCAACATAACCAAAACTTATGCATTTCCAGTGACTTTCAGCCACTCTGCAAAATTATCTTGTTTGTTTTATTGAAGTCAGAAGTTTATTCTGTTTGAAGTGGTCAGAACATTCTGAATTCTTTTGAGAGTCTTTGACACATTCTATTCAGTATTCTTATTGATGGCAAATCTTTGCTCTTTGATGGTGGATTTGATTTTTTTAAACTAGGCAAAAGCTGTTGTTCCAAAAAAGAAATCAAAATTAGATTGGCTGTAAGTAATAGTATTAAATGTGAAAAACAAGTCATGACTGTAAAGTAACAAATTGACTTTTCTTACATCGTTACTATATCAATGTTGAAGGCATTCCTAGAATGTTTTAAGCAATTGCAGTGTTATTGGAATGAATATATATTCTGTCAAATTTGAGGAATTACATTTGATTAAACATGTAAATGGTAGTGTGTTCAAAATACAACCATTAACAGCTTATACATTGTGAAAATTGAACTGGTTCTGGTAGAATTTTCTTTCCTGCCTTTGGGTGTTACTACAAAGATAAAAAATGATTGTTTTCTACCTTGACTATCATTTAAACCTCATACCTCCCTACTATATATGACCTTTTTTCCCCCTTTGATCTATGGGGAAAAATCAAACTATCTTCTAAATTTATAAAAACTCCTAAATGACTAATGATATATGCATTACTGTTAGTTGTATTTATCTTTCTAGACTCAGAAAAGAAAAGAAATAGGATTGTTTGCCTTGCATCTTAAATGCTCATACATCATCAGTTCCTAAGATCATATCCTTATTATGATTCTAAAAGCTTATTTATTAGTGAATTTTTCTTCTTGAAAGATCAAGGTGAAAATTTACAGGATAAAAAATGTCACTTTGTCTTTGGTCATTGCTCAGATTTATCAGCTAAGTAAGTATCTTCCATAATTTTAGACAGATCTTGGAAATTCATTTTTCATTCTTTTCAGAAAACTTTATCTCATTCATCAAGTCTGTGTATTGTGACTTCCAAAATAATCTTAGCCTCTGTTGGTCTAGAGACAAACAATTTAGTATAAAGTAAATTGACACTTTTACTTTGAACCTGAATGAATCCTTTCTCTTATTGTCAGCAAATATTGAGCCTATTGTATGCTAAGGATGAGGAAGACAAAAATGAGCAATCTCCTGATTCCTGCCCTTAATAAGCTTACAGTCTAATAGAAGGACTGACATGTACATAACTATGATACAAGATAGAACGCGATAACAAAGACGTATAAACAAAGTACTTTTAAAAATTAGGAAAGAAAAATCAATTTCACCTGGGAGGATGAGCAGAGGTCTCATGAAAGAGGTGATACTTAAGCAGAACCTTGAAAGAAGAAAAGTATTTGAATAGGTAAAAATAAGGAGGAAATACATTGTAAATATGAGGGATATCCTGCATAAATAAGCACAGTGTAAGAACATATTCAGGGATCATCTAGTAGTATTGTGCTGGAAATTAGAATACATGAAAGAACGGTTGAAAAACTATGTTGGAACTAAATGGCAGAGATCTTAAGTGTTTTGGATAAGAAGTTTGTATTTGATCCTATGGACATTTAAGGAATTTGAAAAAAAAACTGACATAGACTGGTATATTAGGAAGATTATTTTGGTAGGTATATGACAGATGACATAAAGTATTAAATGACTAAAAGCAGAGATTCCAGTTAGATAGCTACCACAATAGCCCATGTATGAGGTGATGAGCTAGAAAAGAGAATTGATTCAAAAGAGATTGTAGGAGATAGAATCACTAAGATTTTGTAATGCATTGAATATGAAGAATGGAGAAAAAGAAAAAGGTGATTCCAGGGATTCAAGTCTAGATGATTGTGATAGTGGGGTCAGCAATAGAATAGAGAATTTATGAAAAAGAGAAGCTTTAGAAGATAAAATAATGAATGCTCTTTTTGAACTTTTTGAATTTAAGGTGTAGATGGAACATATAAGTAGAGAATTCTGGCTGGTAGTTTATAAAACTTATGGAAAAAAATAATGCTAGAAATATACATCAGAGACTTATTTGTATAGAAATGATAACTGAACCTATGGAAACTAAAAAGATCACCTAGGGACAGGGAAGGAAAAAAGGAGAGAAGACCAGAATCTTGGGGACACCTTTAGAAGGAAAAAGTTGAAGCAGCAATCAGTCAGCAAACATTTATTAAATGCTAGGTAATCTGACTGGGAGGATACAAAGAAAGACAAGTCAATTCCTCAAAGTTGTGGGAAATAACATGAAAAACATTCTATACAGACAAGTTATAAGCAGGATACATTGGAGCTAATCAGCAGAGAGAAGACACTAGCATTAAGGGGGATCCGGAAAGACTTCTTGCAGAACATGAAGGACTTGAAGGAAACCAGGAAGTGGAGACAGGGAGGGAAAGGGAAAGAAGGAACAGCCAGTGGGAAATGTAGGGTATTGTGCAAGGAACAACATGGAGAAGACCAGTGTCAAAAGGATGAGTAAGAAACAAAAGAGGTGGTGGTTTATGAAGGCCTTTGAAGACCAACTTGAAGATTTTACATTTGATGTTGGAGGTAACAGTGAGTCTGTGGAGTTTGTTGATCAAAATATCCATCTTTCATGCCTTACCTTGATAGTTGAATAGGGGATAAATTATAGTGAAAGATTTGAGGCAGAACTCACCATTAGGCTGTTGTAAAAATCCAGGTGTGAAGTGTTAAGGGCTATACTAGAGTGTTGCCAGTGTCCGGGGAAAGAAGTATATATGAGAGACTTACAAAAGTAAAAATAACAGGCCTTTGGCAGCAGATTGAATAGTGTGTGGGGGGGGGAAGGGTGGAGAATGAGAGAGAGGAATCAACAATGTCATCTGACACAATACAATAGGCCCATAAACACCCTTAGTCACCAAAGCAAAGTAATGTTATTCTTGCTTTCAGCACCCACCTATCAGCTGTTCTTAATCTAGGTAAAAAGATAACAGAGGAGAGAAACATAATAGGTAGATTAAAAAGATGGTTATTTTGTAAAATCCTCTATATAGCTAACATTTATATAGCATTTTTTTTAAGGGTTGCAAAGCATTTTATAAATATTTTAATCTCACAACAGTGATGAAAGGTAGGTGCTATTACCCCCATTTAATGGATTGGAAAATCCAGGATGAGACTAAAGGTTGATTGAGTTGCTCATGATTGCAAAGCTATTAAGAAGATGAATCCAATTTGAATTCAAGTCTTCCTGACTCCAGGTCCACCATTCTTTCCTTTGTGCCATCTAGTGCTGTAAGTAGCTACCATATTGATAAGAGTAAAACTGCTTGATCTGAGTCAGCCCTGTAAAATTATGTAAAATCACCAACAAAATGTCTCCTTTGATCTACAAAGCCAAATTGTCTTGCATCCTCTGGAGCAAGATAAGCTTTCTTGGAAGAAGTCATGACCTCCTCCCCCCCCACACCTCCCTTGCCCTCCTCCCCCAACAAGATTTCATATCCACTCAGGACTTCTCTTAGACTCGTGCATAAAATGGATCTTCAGAAAATGACCCTTTGCAAATCACTTTCTCTCTTGAGAATAATATTCTTCCCAAGAGAATCCCTCTTTATGTCTCTAACAATAAAGCTTTTTTAACCATAGCTTTTGGGTTTAGTGAAATTCCTTCGCTGCAAACTCCTGCCTTGGATAGCTGAATCTCACCTATTCCTGCCTAACCTCTTCTTCGGTACCCTCAGTCCTCATCAATATCAATCCAAATTTTGACCTCTTACAAATTAAATCACATCCCTATTATGAGATCTTTAAAAGCATATGTTTGTGTGTGTGTGTGTGTGTGTGTGTGTGTGTGTGTGTGTCAACACAGATTGAAGCTTTTTAGTAACTTATTTATTGCTGTGGCCAAAAAAAAGAAATAAAAATAAAGTCTTTACTCTATAGCAAATTCAGTTTGTATAAGCTGGTCCTCATCCATGCAGATCTTCACCAGGCTCATATGATTTTAGTGGAGGATATATAGAATATACTAAAAATAACATTGCTATATAGGATAGTTTCATCAGGCTGGATTAGGGGAAATTTTTGGTCTACAAACATTCTCAACTATCCTAAAAATAGATTTTTTTCTTCTTCAATGCTATCATTCCCTTAAGCTATCATTCATCATGTCTTTCATCACTTTCATTGCTAGATGTCTAGAAAGAGTATATACCTGCCTACTATTCACTTATTCAGCCTCCTCCACTGCAAATTCCATCTCTACCTCTCTTCGGACACCTCTTTCTCCAAAATTGCTTTTTAGTTTTACAAAGCTGAATTTTCTTCCTTCTTGACTTTTCAGAAGCAAATTAGCATTATTCATTATTGCTTTCTGAATACTGTCCTCTCCCTTAGCACTCCCAGGCACTGTTCTTTCCTGGATCTTCTCTCCATCTGACCAGTTCTCAGTCTCCTTTGCTGCTTCATTTTTTTTGTACTTTTCAGATAGAGAAAAATAAGACATCAGTTCAAATTTTGCTAAATGATAGGTGCTATTCAAATCACTTCTCCAAATTCAGAGAATTTTTATTTAAACATTTTAAGTAATAAGTGAGAGATAGCTTGAGGGTAATGGATAGAGGACCAGCTTTATAATTATAAAGACCTAGGTTTAATGCTGTCTCTGGTTAGGAAACCATGAACAAATGATTTAACCTTTCAGTGCAGCTCACTAAAACGCTAAAATTACCAGCTAATTTGCATAGATAGAGGGAACCCTGAAGAAAACATAAGTCTAGCCCAAAGAAATAAAATTAATATTGGTTCTAGGATGTATATTTATTTTGGATGAGTCAAATTTATGATACATTTGATTTGTTTTGTTCACATACTATTGATGTACTTTATGCTTTCAAACTATTTATGTGATCAATATATATGATATTTACATCCATTTTATTAGGATTTGTAGTAATTATACAGATTTAATTATAAAAGTTTATAGTTATATCTTGGCTTTTATGACATTACTGGTCAGACCTCTTTATTTAATAATATTAAGTCCTAGATCAGAAATATAACCTTCACTTATCTTGTTTCTCTGAATTCATTTAATGATAATCCTGGTTTGTTATCAGTCAAGCATTTATTAAGTGCCTACTATTTGCTAAGTACCATCGAGGAACCTATAGATACTAAGACAAAATGAAACATTCTCTATCCTTAAAAAATTTACATTCTATTGGAAGAGATAACATATATACATAGAAGGATATACCAAATAAATACAGAATAATTTCGGAAAAGAGGCACTATCTGCTTTATAAGATAGTTTTTAGGATTGCTTCTGAATAGAAAGCAGAGCTTGTTCATATTTGCCTAAAGACCATGTCAATAGAGAAAATACTGCCAAGTTACATTGTCCTCTTTCCTTAGCCATAAGGTTAGGTCCCCACTTGGCACAAATAACGAATCCCCTGTTTGTATTTGAATTTATACTGTTTGAAGCTATAATTATGTCAAATATAGCCATTAGTTCCGACTCAATAAAAATATGCTGTTTGATAGGATAATATGGCTATTTCAAGGAATTCATTACTCTCATGAATCAGGACCTACATGGAGCTTTTAAGTTTACTCAGATTTTTTCTCACAAAAACTTGGATATCAAGACTTTGGGAATCCTGTAAATCCAGTTTTAGACATATAGTCTATATTACTTAGATGTTGCCAACCACCTTTTTGCTTTTTAATACTATTTTTCTCTTTCTAATGATTTCACAATCTTACAGTAGTTTTAAATGTGCTTAAATTACATTGAGGATATAAAAAAGGGACTTTTCTTCCTCCTTGACCAAAACATTTGAACATTAGAATCAAAGAAAATTGTGGATGGAGTCTTCTCTTATCTTTTTCAAATAATCATACGAACTTTTTTGTTTTGTTTCATTTTCTATAGGAAGAACTAAAGAAAGACCTCAATAAAATTAGGAAAGAAAAGGAGAAAGCACAAGCTGCAGCAGCTGCAGCTATATCTACAGTAGCAACCCCACCACCACCACCTCCACCACCAACTCCACCACCTCCACCACCACCACCTCCACCACAGCATTCGGTCAATGTCGCATCAACTCCGACATTGCCCATACCTGTATCTTCCCAGAAAAGAAAAAGAGATGAGGAGAAAGAGTCTTCGGCTTCCAAATCCAAGAAAAAGAAAATGATTTCCACTACCTCAAAGGAAACTAAGAAGGACACAAAGCTTTACTGTATCTGTAAAACGCCTTATGATGAGTCTAAGTGAGTAGGTCCAGTTCTTTGAATTTTTTTTTTTTCAGTATCTGTTTAACCTGTGGTTATTAAAAGTTGGGGGTAGTAGTATAAGTGTATATTTGAAAGCAATTTCAAAGAGTGAAATTGTCAGTATGGTTTTTTCATTTAGTGATCAAAATCTTGTAGGGGGAAAAAAAGCAATTATTACAATTCTTATTTTTAGATGGTCTTTTCATCATATTCCATTTTCTGGGGGAAAAAAGACAATATGTATTCTATTATTTTCTACTTTTCTCTCCATCAAGTTTTTTTCTTTAGAAAATAATGAAGTCTCTGCCTTTGAAGCAAAATTTTAATTTCACAATTAATCAATAAGTCCTCATAGAGAGCAGCCCACAATTAAGAGCACTGAGTCTGTTATTATTTATTTGCTAGCAGAGTATAGTTGTTGAAAGATGGTACTGTTCTGTGAAGGAATGGTACGTTTAATGATAATAATATTAGTAACCTTAATTTTGTTTTATTGTTATAAAATTCCTATTTATCAAATGCAATATGAAATCATTCCTTCTTATATTCCCAAAGATATGAAATTAAAGATTTCAGACTATTTCTCATTTTTAACTGGAAAAATGGCAGTAAAGATGTTTGAGGGAGGGAAAGGGAGGAGTTGGTGGAGGAAAAAGGGAACAGGTATAACTTGTAATTTGGGGTACATAGAATGAATTTAGAAGTTCTTAATATCTGCAATATTAATTGTCATCATTTAGAAAAACATCTTAATTTTCTTCTAGGATTGCTATTGTGTAGACCAGATTTTTTTTTTTTTTTGGTTAAGTCTGTAGTAATTTATTATATCAAGCAAATCTCATTAAGCAAAACTTAATTAGCATTCTTCTTCCAAATCCATTTGGTAATGCTAAAAAATTTTAATCATTTTAGGTTTTAAGAATCAAGTTAACATTGATAATTTCTACTTTAGTAGACTTTTTATAGCTAAATAATCTCTCAACTTGTTTTGTCTCTATATTATGTTTAAATGGAAAACAAAAGCTATTTTTGTAATGCTTTCTAATGATTTTACTCCAATAGGTAAAAGCTCTACATTATAAATACTTTTTTTAGATCACTTTTCTTTCCCTCTGCCCTTCTTCCCAGTAGAACAGGCCATAAATTCTTGTGGACTAGGCATGTTTGGAATTTAAACCCTTTTCTGTGTAGGTGAGAGTAGGTGGACATCTTCATTGTTTATTATCTTCATTCATTAGATATATGGTGTATGTTGTAAGAAATTAAATCCTATGGATTTGTCCCTTTGGTCTAGTATGGGTGTGCTTCACTTTTAAACCAATCCAGTCTATTAAAATGAACTATGAAAATTGAATTTTTGATACATTTTATGATTTCCTTGTGTCAGTACTTTCTGTACTCAAGCATATTGTGCCTTTTCATCCTATGTGGCTCTTAACTTTGTCTTCTGTAAAAATGCTGAGTCCATAGATAACAATTTCCAAAATATAAAATGGAAGACTATTGTACCTTTTGAAAAATAAATGAACAAAAAATAAATGAAAAGCATTTTGTGCATTTTAAATATTTAGTTTAATATTCAATTTAAATTTAAAATTACAGAAATGCATTGCATAAAATGAGGTATATCTGAATAATGTAATGATAACCTTTAAGGTCATTTTGCATTTATTTTGCGTGTATACTTCACATTTTTCTTTGTCATTAAGATCATTGAACTATTCCAAGTTCACTCATGCTGTTTTTTAGTAAGAATGAGTTAGTATGTTTATTTAATGGGATTAACATTATTTATTAAATTTTATATTTTTATTATCATTTTGACAAAAGGCTTATTGGAGATTTTAATACAGAATTAAACCAAAAGTTTGAAAAATAAATTTGCTTCCAATATAATTTTTTTGAAGTACCAAGGAAGCAACACATTTAGCTTCTGGAGAACCTCTCCAGCAATTCCCCTAAGATTCTTTGTTAGTCTTTGTACAAATGAAAGAGAAGAGCAGCACAAAAAAAGGAGGAATGAAAATTAACCTTTAGTTTTGTCTTCAGTTCACAAAGAGCTTATTTCAGAGTTTGACATCTGGTTCCTTTCCTTTAGTTATATTGTGCAAGGCATGTTACAATGTGTCCAAGGAACTAGTTACCTCATCTTGGCTGGCATGTATATATATCTCTTTAAAATTTGCAAAGCATTTTTTCCATATAGTATCTTTATTTTTCCTTCCAACAGCCCTGTAGAGTGGTTAACAACAGAGATTTTTAACCCTGTTTTACAACTAAAAAAGAAATCAGTGACTGGTTTCAGCCAAACTGCTTTCTATCTGGACTCTTGTCCAGCGGATGCAGTGCTCCTTCTCACCTTAATTATACTTAGCCCTTTGGCTGTGATTTTTTTCTACACCCTGCCGGTCACCAATATTAATATTAGAATCAGTATATTAAAAAGTTATGACCATCTGTTAGGCGCAAACTTGTTCTGTACTTGTAACAAGTGTAAAAAACCTTACAATAATAACTATTTCCCCACCATTCCATGCAAGGACCACGTCTGTTTTTTAAATGATATCTGTTACTTTGCTATAGTATCTTCATTTTCATTACACATTTGTTGCGATTATCTGCATTTACATGCCACACATTATCTAAAAATACTCTCCAAAGAATGGTTTATTGTAAGGAGCCCGTGACTTTATCTATATGAAACTCCTTTTGCACTTCCGATTATTTAGCAGAAATTCACCTGCTGTGTCTCCCCCTTTTCTGCATCCTGTCATGTTCTGTCTGTCTGTCGCGCACAGCTGGCGGCTGCCCTGCATGTTCTCTGTAGCAGTGTCACTTTTACGTGGTGTTTGCGCTTTGCTCTGTCTTTTACATTTCACTTTGAGATACATTTTCAAACCTGTCTAAGAAATAGCCCCGACCTTGCGATGGCGTCTGTGGCATGGGTCTGAGAGATGCAAGTTTGATTCTTTGGCTCGGGGTTGTGGCTCTTAGCGTTTCACACCCATTCCTCGTGGAGACGTCTCCATGCGTGTGTTGTTGTGTTCTTGTTCTCTGCCACATCCCGGCACCTGCATCTTACCGAAAAGCATGCCTCGGGGGTCCCCACCGCGAGGGGGCGCCTCCACCCTAGACGCAGGGCCCGACGCGGCCAGAGTTGAGGGCAGGAAGCTCGGTCCGACTCTTAGAGCAAGCATCCAGCAGCAGGGAAGACAGGGATAAAAGTGCCATGCAGCTCAAAATGACAGCTACATTGTCATTTTCATTGTGAATACTTTTAGGTTCTATATTGGCTGTGATCTTTGTACTAACTGGTATCATGGAGAATGTGTTGGCATCACAGAAAAGGAGGCTAAGAAAATGGATGTGTACATCTGTAATGATTGTAAACGGGCACAAGAGGGCAGCAGTGAGGAATTGTACTGTATCTGCAGAACACCTTATGATGAGTCACAGTGAGTTCTGATAAGAGCATCTTATTTAATAATTTAGGAAGACAAACTGCTCTGACTGGTTATTTGTTTATTTTCCAATGTAAAAGAAGGATATTTTTGCCTATATTATACACCTATTACAAGTTCCTTCCCGATTTTTTTTTCTCTTCCCTTTCCCCTCCCCTTTCAAAATTGCTGTTGTTTTATAGTGAATGTTTGAGATGTATTGGGAATATGTGGTTTAAAAGGTAGATTTTATTTTTCTAAATATATATTAACTAGACTAAAAAAGAATACCTAGTTTGGATTTTATTAGTGTTTGAAATGGTGCTTTACTCTAGATTAGAAAAACTAAAATTTGAGCATAGTCTTTGAGACTGTTATTAGACTACAGGCTTCTGACTGCCAGCTGGGTGACCAGCAGTAGCTTCCCATTTGATATCTTATTCATTGAGAGAGTTGAGCTTTCTTTTGTACTTTGAACTTTAAAATCAATTAAATTCAAATTTGTTTCTCTAAATCTATTCTTCAACATAAGGCAATATTACTAATACTATTTGCTGACAATTTAGTTACTTGATTTTTTTATAATAGGAAATACTAAATTAACATGCTCTTAAATATGTCTTCAACCAATATAAAACCATATTAGAATTATATTATATTCTAATGTTTAGTATGTCTTCAGATATATATATATATATTATTCATTCATTTAAATAAATTGTGAAAAGCATCGTCTTTTCATCTTAGAATTTACATTTTTGTTTTGCATCTTGCAGATTTTACATTGGTTGTGACCGATGCCAAAATTGGTATCATGGGCGCTGTGTTGGTATTTTGCAAAGTGAAGCAGATCTTATTGATGAGTATGTCTGTCCACAATGCCAGTCAACTGAGGATGCCATGACAGTTCTCAGTCCATTGACAGATAAAGATTATGAAGGATTAAAACGAGTGCTACGTTCCTTACAGGTGAGGAATAGAGGCAGTATTTACACAAGAGTAGGTCTCTCATTGTACAAACATAATTTGAAAGAAATATGCTACATTGCTCACTCACACCCTGTTTAATTCACAGCTTGTTTGTAAGCTACTCCATAAATAAATCCAACTGCTGATGATAGAAGTAGTGAGAACTAATGAGAGCATTTTTAAGCAACTATGACCTTCTAGGCTCTGGGGATAAAAATACAAAAGGGAAACATTTCTCTACCTTCAACCTCACATCCTGATTGGGAGAAGATTACATATATAGGGTGGAAATGCAGTATGTGCCTTAAAATGGAAAGTTGTCCAGGATGAATGATAATGTGAAGTATAATTTGAAGCAGGCACATTATAATGGATTAGGGAAGTCTATACTTACAAAGCATTGAAGATAACTGGGTTCAAGGGCAGAGTTCAAAAACTAAATTTATCCCTCTAAGGAAAAACCTTTTTATTCAGTGTTTCTTTAGGTAGAATCATTGGCAAAAAGGCCTGTGGATCTCTTTTGTTTTCCACATCTTTGGAGTACGGAACACTTTATTAAATCTTTTCAAAATCTGCTTCACATAACCAATTG
Organism: Antechinus flavipes; assembly: GCF_016432865.1. Classification (NCBI taxonomy): domain Eukaryota; kingdom Metazoa; phylum Chordata; class Mammalia; order Dasyuromorphia; family Dasyuridae; genus Antechinus; species Antechinus flavipes. Next base: position 161,737,580 of record NC_067401.1, read on the forward strand.
GAATAATTTCATGACTTTGAATGGTAATGAGAAATAAGTTAGATATTTAGAAATTAAGAATGGAGTTTTATATTATGGCTAGATAATATCTACAAGGCTGATTTTTTTTTTACACACATTAAAATTTTTAGTTTCTTTGAAAGATCATTCTTATTAGAATAATTAAATAATAAGTAACTAAATATCATTTTAATGCTATTTAATTTTTTACAGATTAACAGGAAATGACATCAACTATAAAACATTTTCCCTAGAAACAAACATACCCAATTCTTTTCCTAATACATCTTTATTAGTATATATCATTTTTGTTTTTTTAAGAAATATTCTTATTGACTCGTACTAATTTTATTATCCTATAAAATGAACACTTACTTGCATACTTGTAAATGTTTTATAGAATATGCATTACCATATTTCAAGCTATTGTATCTTTTTTACCATTACATCTAATTTTAACTCTTTGCTTTCAAAATTTATACTACTTATATTTTAGATTCTACTTATTTAGTGACTGTCTAATCTGGGGACTGAAAAGTGGATAGGAGGAGGGCAGCAAGATCAGAATAAAACAAGCATTTTTCATCATAAAAATTAAGCAGGTCAAATGCATTTCTGATCTGGTCAAATTGAGAATTTAAATCCAATCTATAAAATGCAGTGCCCTGGCTTAATTAGGGGCCATATTTGCCTCTGATAATATTGTCTCTTTTTCCTTCCAGGCTCACAAGATGGCATGGCCTTTCCTAGAGCCAGTGGATCCTAATGATGCACCAGATTATTATGGTGTTATCAAGGAACCAATGGGTAAGTATTTCAGACAATGAATATCTTCCTCACTACTTGCAGTAGATCTTTTGAATTGTAAAAGTGATCAATCACATGTATTTCCTGTTAAATGAAGCATTTCTCCTGATTTTTACTTAAATAAATGCAAAGCTACCTACTTAAAATATATTGTAACTTTCCTGATTTTTAAGTAGTAATGGTTCTATGGTTTCATCTCTGTTTTCTGTTTTTAGATAAAATAGCTAATAGCAGTTTCTTCCCGTTGTTTTTTTAAAATTGATAATTAAAAAAAGACCTCAGGGACACTATGTAAGGTTGTACAAAACATCTTCAAAAAAGATCTTTCTGGAGGCAGCTGGATGGTGCAGTGTATAGCGCACCAGCCCTGAAGTCAAATGGACCTAAGTTCAAATCTGGCCTCAGACACTTAATACTTCCTAGCTGTGTGACCCTGGGCAAGTAATTTAACCCCAATTGTTTCAGGAAAAAAAAAAAAAGCTTTCTGAAGATGTCTTATTTATCATTGTGGATGAGATATTTACTTTTAAATTTAAATAATACAATTATATTATCTATTGTTGAATTAGACATTTCAGATAGATTTGGGAAATTCAGTAAATTCACAGTGATTTTCAGAGTCAACAGAAGTCCTGAAATTTACATTCAGCAGCAAATAATACTCAGAAATGGTCAGGTTTGTAATCATTTCCATGTAATGAAAGAGGAGACTTTCATGTTTTTTCGCCTTCAAAGAAGCAGATAGTTAATTATTACAATATAATATTTCTTTCATTTATCTTCTCAGCCCAAGGAAAACAAAAAAAGTTGACATCATGTCAATGTGTTTGTAGGCCTCTTTCAGAGGTGTTTGTATTTTAAGATGAAGCCTGTTTGAATCCACCATAAATTTATCTTACATAGCCTTACTTGCTCCTTGATGATGTTAGGCAGTCCTGCTCTACTATACTTCCCTTAACATTTCACTGTACTGCTTTCTAGAGCAGTTCTTCTAAACCTTATCATTCCTCTTTAAATGTCCCACAGTCTTCTGTCCACTCCATCCTCTCAGCTGACAACTTGCCTTTGTACTGAGGTTATGAGACAAGAAATGTCCCTCTTCTTCCTCCTGCTACTCTCTCTCCTCCTCACCCCTGTCTCACATAATGAGTTGGCCATTTTTCTTGCTAAATCAATTCCTCTGTGTCCACAAGGGAATCCATCCCCATCTTGTATTCTCCAGCAGATTGTCTCCTCTATCAACAATTCAAATATCCTCAATCTCTTCCTTTCTACTCCCCTCCCTAATGGCAACCAGCATGCTCACATCTATGCTATCCTCAAAAAACCTATCCTTCCATCTGTCCCCATAAAATGACATCCCTTTTCTCTTTGCTTTTGTGGTTAAACTCCTGGAGAAGATAGCTCCGTTTTTTTCCTTTGTATTGTCTTCTTTCCTCACTACAGTCTGGCTTGTGCCCTCATCATTCAACTGAAACCATTTTCTCCAAATTAACAATCTCTTAATTGCCAGATCTAATGGCCTTTTCTCAGTGCTTATCCTATTTGTTATTCCACAGCTATCTACACTCTTCTCTCTAGAGAGAACCTCACTCTCTTCTGATTCTCCTCCTGTCTGAGCTCTTCTCAGTCTCTTTTAAAGGATCTTCATCCAGGTCATATTTTGCTAGAGATAAGTGTCCCATAAGACTCTGCCAGAAACTCTCTTCCTTTATTCTTCTATTATACTTTACTTGATTGTCTCACCAATTCCCACGGATTTAGTTCTAATCTCTGTAGTAATGATTCTCAGTTCTACTTATCCAAATCTAACAGCTCTCTACTAAACTCGTTTTGCATCCATTTGACTATTAGACATCTTGAACTGAACATGTCCATAACTAAATTCATTGCCTTTTCTCTCACACCACCTTCCCTTTTACTCTTGAGTATATATCGTGTATTTACCCAGGCTGGTAACTTAGGTGTCTTCCTCCACTCCTCATTCTTTTATCTCCCATATACAATGTTACCAATATGTTGTTTATCATTGAAGAAAAACCTTGGTAAAGTCTCTTGAATACCCTCTTCTTTTCTCTTCTCCTCTCCTCTTCTGTCCTCGTGAGGAAATAGTGCTCCACTTTGGCTGGGCCATAGATGTGTGAAGCGGGGAGAAAAAGGTTGGAAAGGTGAGCTCATGGCAGATTACAGAATACCCTAGATACCAGACAGAGAGGCTGAACTTTTATTCAGGCAGTATAGCACTGCTGAAGTGGTTTTTTGTTTGTTTTTTGAGCATAAGAATGACTCATGTAAGAAAGATGAATTTGGCAAAGGAGTAGAGGATGAAAAGACCAATTAGGATGGCTTTAGTTCTGAGGATAATATTAAAAAGACAGTACCAAGATTGCAATAGGAAGGAATAGGACTCCTCATCTTTTCATCTAGAACACCTAGAACAAATGGCTTTTTGAAAGCACCCCTAATTCTGGTTCTACCTCTGCAACCAACCAAAGATTGTGTCCATCTCCTGGCTAGCAAATTGGAAACAGTTACAGAATATCTATACATGCTCTAAAATATATCCAAGACACTTCCGTAAAAAAATCATCATGAAGCTTCTTTATCTTTTCTACATGGGCAATTGCATCAGCAGCATCCTGCATATATATCAGCACCCTCTGGGAAAAGAGATACTTCCATCAAAAGTCAACAGAAAGCTGCCCTGCCTTTTCTACATGAGGAATTGCATTAGTGGCACCCCGAATATATGCCAACACCTCCTGGGAAAAGAGGGAAAGAGGAGAATATTTAATGCTGAGTAGATACAAAAGATATTTCAGAAGTAAACAGGAGGGGACTTAATCACCAATTGGATGCGGTAACCACAAAGTTTTTCACATGAGAGCTTGTGTGAATAGTGATAACACTACCAATAAAATAATGAAGTCAAAGGAGGAGGAGGAGGTTTGGGAAAAAATATGCTAAGCTCAGTTTTGAACATATACTAGTGGAGAATATAAGAGAAACCTCTGGCAGACATTTGCAGATGTAGCACAAACAAGGTAAAAGAAAGTGGAAATTTTTTTTAATAGACGAGAATAGAATATCTTTGATAGTACAAAAAAGATTTTTAAACAGCTCTAACATAGGAGAAATGAGAAAAAATATGAATTCAAGTATATTGAGAGGAAAAGAGTAAAGATAAAGGATTGAAAGAAATCTTGTACATTAAACATTTCTGAGAAAAAGAACTATCACTGTGAACCTAGCAAATTGGCAAAGGTAATAAAATATAGCAAAATTAAATGCTGACATCTCTCTGGAAAAAAAGACAGATTAATAATACACTATTAGCTCATTTTTCAGCATTCATTTTTGTAAGATTTTATGTTACAAATTTTTTCTCCCTCCTTCCCTTATTTCCCCCTCTCTCCAAGACAGTGAGTAATCTGATATAGGTTATATATTACACTATTAATTTAGCAATGACTTAGTTTAATCTTCTTGGGAAACAATGAGGAACTAAATAAAATATACAAAATTTTGCATGCCCTTCAACCCTGTGATCCTATTAGATTTATATCTATAGCATATTATTTACTGGGGGATGGGAGGTGGGGGAGTGGTCAGGCTCAACTGAACAAAAATATTTTTATTTTTAGTAGTAAGAAAAAAAGCCAAAAAAACCCTGAAAATAATATATGTACTCAACATTTGGAGATTAATTGAATAAAGCATAGCATATGAAAAAATCATAATGTTAAGAATTCAGAGAAATATGGGGGATACAGGAAATCATTCAGAGTAAATAAAACAGCTTCAAAACAAAAATACACTTACTGAAATGAACATAAAGATAACATTAAACAGCTACAGATTTTGTGTTGAACATATAGGGCTCTCCATTATTATATCCTTAAAGCTTTTATATATGTATGTATATATACATGTGTGTATGTGTGTGTGTGTGTGTGTGTGTGTGTGTGTGTGTGTATGTATATGCGACATTTCCTTTAACAATTAGTAATGTGGTAATTTATTTTCCTCTGCAGATATGTGTAATGGGCTTTGTCTTTCCTACTTTCTCAATAGATAAAAGAAGGGAGAATTCAAAGCTTAAAATAAAATTGGATTTTTAAAAAAGGAGACTTGCTTAGTTTAGCTGCAGATCAAGATTTTTATAAAGTCTTCTATGTACATATGATAGTTGATGCATAAGAATGCCAAGAGAGAAGGCAGCCAAGGACAGAACCACTTTAAGGAGTTTTAAGGAATACTAGCAATCATCAGAAGAAAAAGGAAAGGATTTTAGCATTCTAAACGTAAAACCCAGAGCATGAAGTGTTTAAAAAACTTATAAAGGATAGATAGAACACAGAAAATGAGGAAACAGTACTAAATGTGGACAAAATTCTTTGGCAATTAGTTCACTGGTGACCTTAAAAGGAACCATTTCAATCAAAAGGTGAGAGTGGAAGCCAGAATGTAAGAGGTAGAGGGGAGGCTATGTGTTCATCTATTTTTTTAAAAGTTTGACAGTGAAGAGGAAGATAGAAAAGCCAGAAGAAGAAGGGTTCTTTTAATTGTTGAGTTCTGCAGATGTTGATAGACACATGTGTAGGACCCAGTGAAAAGAGAAAAATTCTTAGATCAAGGTTTGTGGAAAGGCAGGAGAGAGAGGGAGTAATGTCAAGGGCAGAAGGAAGGAGGATTTGCCTAGGGACAAGAGCAGGCAGCAAGAATGAGAATAAGGATGTCTTCTTCTGTACAAAAGGAGATACTGCTGAGGATAACTCTTCCTCTGTATAAAAGAAGGGGGATGGAAAGGAGATAATGCTGAGAAGCTGGGAGAATTGGAAAAATGGATTTTTTTTCCATAAACAATTTTAATTTTCTCAGATAATCTGGGCACTAAAATTCTCTTATTCTTTTTTTTTTCAATCAACAAGCATTTATTAAATATCTACTATGTGCCAGCTACTGTGCTAAGCACTGGGAATTTGAAGAAAGGTACAAGGCACAGCCTAATGGGGAAGACAACATGTACAAAAGGGAGAGAGATGGGATAAGTTGGGGGCAATTAACAAAGGAAAGCCCCTAATATTTAGGAAGACCGAACGTTTCCTATAGGTTCTGGACATTAGCTGCCCCTTGAAATTCTCTTATTCTTGCTTGTTATTTAAAATAGTTGAATATAGGGGTTGCTAGGTTGTGCAGTGGTTAGAGCAAAAGCCCTGAAGTTAGGAGGACCTGAGTTCAAATTTGGCCTCAGACACTTAGCACTTCCTAACTTTGTGGCCCTGGGCAAGTCACTTAATCCCAATTGCCTCAGGGAGAAAAATAGTTGAATATAAACCAGTATACGAATATTGACAGTGACATCTTGATTCCACAATGGATAGAGTGCTGAGCTTTAAGTCAGGTTTCCTAAGTTCAAATGTGGCTTCTGATACTTACTAACTCTGTGACCCTGTTTACCTTAATTTAATCCTCTTTACCTTAGTTCCTCATCTGTAAAATGAATTAGAGAAGTAAATGCCAAACCAGCTTAGTACTTCTTCTATGAAAATCCCAAATGGGGTCATGAAGAATCAAATATAACTTAAAATAACTCAACAAAAACAGCAACAAATGAACATTAAAAGATGAAGTCTAACAACTCTGATTTTTAGCACTTTTTGCCCTCTTTTCTGCCATTCTGATACCTTCATTGCAGAAGTAGAAGGAAGATGGATAAACCTGGAAACTGAACTGTATTTTTCTTTGGCCATGGCAACCCATCAAATATAGAATTTGTTACCAAATCACCTGCCTCTTAGTGGTGAACATTCCATGCTAGAAGCTAATCTGCTGGAAAACAGACATCATCTTCTGCCAGAAATTTTAAGTCTTTCTGAATAGTGAAACAGATTTGAGCTTGCTCTCTACATGCTTATTAGCCTTCAAGAGCATCAAGTTACCACCTTGATGAGGCCTCAGAATCAGATCTTGTAGAAATATATTGGGAGAGTGTGCTTAATTATAAGATTATTGCCTTTTCTGATTTCTGACTTTCTTCACATTAGTTTTTTTAAAGTATGTACTTTAGCATAAAAAATGGGAAAAGGACCTACATGTGCAGAAATATTTATAGCAGCCTTATTTGTGGTAACAAAATATTGGAAATTGAGGGGATACCCATCAGTTGAGGAATAGCTGAACAACTCTGTGATATATAAATGTAATGGAATACTACTGTTTAGTAAGAAATGATGAACAGGCAGATTGTGAGAAAACCTCTAAGGACATGTATGATGCAAAGTGAAATAAGCTGTACCAGGAAAACATCATGCATAGTATCAGCAATATTGCGTGATGATCAGTTATGAATGACTCAACTCTTCTCAGCATCACAATGATCCAACACAAGTACAAAAAACTCTATAGAGGGAAAATGCTATCCATATCCAGTCAAAAAACTAATAGTCTCTGATTGCAAATTTAAGTCTACTTTTTTCACTTTCTTCTTTTTCCATGTTTTTTTTTTCCTTTTGATCTGTTTCTTTCACAACTGTGAATAATGTGAAAGTATGTTCTACATGATAGCACAAATATAACCTATTTTAGGAATAAGGGAGGGGAGAGAGGGAGAAAAATTAAAATCTAAAATCTTGTAAAAATGAATTTTAAAAATTGCTTGATGCATAATTTGGGAAAATATTATAAAAAAACAAAAAATAGGTTCAAATTAATCTTTGGTATCAAAATACTTTTGGTTTATACAAATAATTATGTTTTCTCTTAAAATCTTATCGTTAGACCAAAATAAAGATCATGAAACATAAAACCTTTTTCAGATCAGTTCTAGTCATCAGCCTTGTTGAAAAGGGGAAGAATGGGAGTCTATCTCTAGCTAGTTGATTTAAGAGGAACCTTCTTTGCAATGTAATTAAAATTCTGAGTCCAATACAAAATTTCTGAAAGGACAACCTATCTTTAAAAAAAAAAAAAAAACAAAACAAGCCCCCAGGAGTGTAGAAGTTTTGGCTGATGGCAAGAAGTAGGTTCTTCTGCTTCTGCTACCACAATTGGAGCAACCCCTGAACATCCTTTTTCCCATTCCTAAGGTTTGGAGCAGTGATATTTTAATTAAATTCAGCAGACCTTAAAAAGCACCAGTTATTTACAAGGCACTGTACTAGGTGCATGGAAGACAAAGACAAACAGTGAAACAATCCCAGTCCTCCTTGAGGTCTCTCAAATTTAAGAGAAAAAAAATCTTAAGTATCTGAAATTAGCATTGGTACAAAAATTTCTCTTTTATTCAGAATGTTGGGATAAGATGTGGAAGTGGCCATCACGGTAGTGATTGTTGAGAATAGAGCTGTTGAGAAATCAACAAAATTTTGTAATACACAAAAGCATATTTACTAAAGACTACAAGAAAACAATTGGAGTTGATTTTTTTGGGGATAAAAAGAAATCCCCTTTTATTTTTTTCCTCATGCCTTCTTGGGCAATAAATGTATCACATTAAATCTTGAAGGAATGTTCAGAACCATATTTGATAGTACTGTAAAAGTTTTATATTCAATTCTCAAAATAATATTTCATATTTTTGTATTTTTAAGATCTTGCCACCATGGAAGAAAGAATACAGAAGCGTTATTACAAAAAGCTGACAGAATTTGTGGCAGATATGACCAAAATTTTTGATAATTGTCGTTACTACAATCCAAGTGACTCCCCTTTTTACCAGTGTGCAGAAGTTCTTGAATCATTCTTTGTACAGAAATTAAAAGGATTCAAGGCAAGCAGGTAAGCAAAAAAAAGCCAGTTTTTCATGTCCATTTTGATTTGTTCGTGCTCAAAATTAAATCAGTTCTTTAGAACTGATAGTTAGCCTCCCAAAGGAATTGGCTCTTATGATACTTTTTAGTTAAAATAGATTTTTTTAAAAAAAATATACAGGTAACTACTAAATTTTAGTAGACCTAAAAGTTTAGTGTCGAAAAATTACAGTGTGTCAGTTTGGTCTATTTTAAAATCGGGAGTGTGTTTCTCCTGAATGTCCTTTCTCTTTTACTCTAATTTTGATTTCTGTTTAGCATTGCACTGTTATTTAAGAATTGAAAACTTTATGGGAAATTTGGAGTTGGTTATTTTGGAGAAATTTATCTAGTAATTTTTTTTGGAATGGAAAAAGCAATAACTGTAAAGAGTTTCCAAACCTTCAGTAAAAGCATAGTTTGATATTTAATTGACTATGTACAACATCAAATGATCATGCTACCTAAATAAATAAAATTATATTACTTCAGTCATACTATTTTTGTTCCTATTTTTTACAATTTAGTTTTAATAATTTCCATTAGAAAGCATTTGTGCTTTCTGGTATTTAAAATTAGTAGTAATTTTTTAGTAGCAAAAATTTTAGTAGAAATTTTGGGGAAATTTTTACACTGATAACAGAAATAAAAAAACCTAAATGTGAAAGCCTGTTGCAAGCACTATTTAATTTCATGTTATAGACAGCTATTCTAATTTCTATGAGGATGAACAGAATTAAATTGGAAGCGAATGACCAATATGTAGAATTATAGGATTTTTAGGAATTAGTCATTTGTTGAAACTCTTGCTCTAATTGTGGATTTCAGTGATTTACCAAGCTGCCATCTGCTGCCATTCCCTCATTCCCCCTTTTTCATTTATGGTATCCAGCATTAAGTGTTTACACATTATTTTCATTACTGCATTTTATTTGTTATGCTTCTTCATTTACACCATCCATGTTCTTTCTTTTCTTACAGATTGTGATATCTATAGTCTGAACTTTTTAACTGGAATCAGAGCTGGATGTTGGGGGTCACTCATTCTTTCATTGTACCATGTCATTTACTTAATTCAAACCCTGCCTCCAGAAAGTTCAGATTAGTTAGCAGAATTTTTTAAATGTTTAAAGATGTATAGCAGTAAACAATCATTTCCTAGCAGCCATGTTGAACAATGTATTAAAAAAATTATTGTAAATTCTGGGAATACTGTATTAAAAAAGTCTTGCAACATAAAGTCTGTTGGCTTAGTTAGTTCTGGAAACTCTGTACAGTATTTTCATCATACTAACTTCAGTTGTGAATAAAACTGTGAAGTTTAGAAAGGAGATTGTCTGAATTTTTATTAGAAAAATGTGATTTTAATTACTGTTAAATGTTGTTCTTTTTTTTTACATCTCAGATTTCCCCTATCCCTAACATCCCATGTCAATGTAAATTAGTTTGTACATATTTTTTAACCACAACCATGATGCTTCTGTAAATGTCTTTTTCCCTATGGCTAAAAATTTTGTAAGCTTTATTAGTAAAATATATTTTTAAGTCTTGGGGAATTTTCCAGAAAAAAAATCATGTTTAGTGTACAGTAAAAAAATTTTAATTCAGTATGCTTTTAAAAAAAAAATTGAATGTCAAAAAATAATTGTCTCAAAAATATTGGCTGCTTCCCCTTGGACTGATTGACCGTGGTTGGCATCGGCTTAAAGCCTCTTTGTTCTCCAAAATGAAGGGTGCTTAATTGTTCCCTTTTTTCTGTATTCTGCAGGTCTCATAACAACAAACTGCAGTCTACAGCTTCTTAGAGTTCAGCGTGTTAACCTAATGCAAAACAGCAAGAATCTGGTTATCTGAAAAGTTTAAAATTAAGAAGCCAGATGTTTTTAGTCAGGTTCTCCTGACAAGACTTGACCTAAACTTCGTTTTTATTGGTCACAGCAGTCAAATTATATTCTTGGCCTATTTTGTCCAGCGGACAAAGGAAAACAAAATCAGCACCATTTTCTTGTCAAGATCAAATTGTTTTACTATTGTGGCAGAAGCGAGAAAACTTTGTTTATTGAAAGAGAGAAAAAGAAAGCAAGAATAAAGATAAATGGGGTCAAATTTTAACTCCATGGAAATGCCACGTCTGCTCTTCAGTGAAGAAGCTGGTTTAAAGTCACACAGAAAACTTTGACTGTATTTATTTATTGTTGCAAAAAAGACGCTTTTTTTATTGCTGCCCTCATTTGTCAGCTAATTATTTTTTCTTAAAAAAAAAAAAAAAATCCAGCCCCGGTTACATGTAATCCATTCTGTATCTTATCATGATTCCTGTAGGTAAAAGTACAAGAGACCTCTAGATGTCTTTTCTTTCTATGAAAGGAGCTGCTATGTACACATGTGCACACACAAATACACATACACACACACACAAAAAAAAAAACTGGGAATCAACAATGAGTTTATTGTTCATGCTAGATAAAAATTAAGCTTGCATAAAGGTTGGGCTAAGTGGTCATGGACTACAGACTCTGTTGCCTTGAATAAAACAGTACAATTTGTCATTTACTCTGCACCAGACTGAAATGAGTAAAATCTATTTGAAGGTATCTTGTTTGTAAACATTTGTCAGATTCTAATTTTTTTCTTTTTGTATTAAAATTCAAAATATGGATGTATATGAAACAAAATAAATGGAGATAATTTTTCTCCCACAGATGGAAGTGTCTTTGAATGTGTGATACTGATTGTAAGCTTTGGTGGGGTGGAAGGGGACTCCAAAAGGGCAATAAAGGATAGAAAACCTAAATATGACTATTTTCCCCAGAAAGTAGCCCTGTCTTTTGTCATTCCCAATTTCTTATCACTTCAAAATAGTCAACAGGGATGGCATGCCGGCTGCATCAGTGAATGCTTGAGATCTTGGGAAGCAGAATATCCCACAGAAATGAAAGATTGCTTACTTAAGTCTAGAATAGCTTGTGTTTGTTTTCTTCAGAGAAGGAAAGGTAGAATGAAAGTGAATCAACAGAAGTTCTCCATGCAGGTTTTTCTTGCTTTTAATAATCTGTGCTTACACTGCATTTTTCTACATTATATTAACAGCTGTAATGAAATCTGCTGTTTGGCTTATGCAGCCTTGCAAAAATATTACTAGATTTTGCACTAATTCATATTAGCTTTGTCCTCCTTAAAATCGAGTTTGCCTGATAATTTTTTTAAAAAGCCTTTCCTTAGGTTTAATATCACCCTCCCACTATGCAAGACCCTTTCCAGTACTTAGTCCCCTAAAACTAAGTGTAAAACATAGCTATGGATCACAACTCTTTCTTATTACAGGCTCAGGTGTACAGATTATTCTGGGGTTCATTTTATCTAATGCTTATTAGACCATTTGTTTTTTGTTTGTTTATACAGATGTTGTCACTTAAAGAAAACTGTTCAATGTGAAAACAAAGTTTATGCTTCTTAAAATAACTAAGATAAAAAGTAGTTGCATTAAGGTTATGTTGTCCGACTTTTTTAATGCTACATATTGTATGCATTTGCTGATGCAAGAACCCTACATTTTTAATGTTATGAAATTATTTTGCATCTCATCACATCACAGTATTTCTGTACTATTTATTCATATATATACAAATATATATGGACTTAATCACTTAAAACTTGTTGCGGAAAGAACTTTCCTACCCGTAGGCAATAGATTGCTATGTTTTTAATAATTGTGGCAAACTCTAAAGAGTAATTTTTTGTACTTAATAGGACATTTCATCCTAGACAAATAAAGTAATGTTTTTGACATTGGATTTGGTGCAGTTTCTAATGAAACACTGGTTGATTGATTGCTGATGTAGTTTATGTAGATGTTGGCAATAATGCCAAAAATTGTATATAATAGACAAATTTTTCACAGGAGTCCTTGGACTAGGAGTATATTAATAGCAAATATGTATTTAATGGTTTAAATGCCTTTTTAAAATTTTTTATATCATCATAGAATACATGGACATTTTGTAGAATATAGAATTTATCAAGAATTTTAGTCTTTTTGAAGAAATTTTTGAAAAACTTGGTTATCTAAAAGAATCACAAGGAACTTGTGTCAATAATGACTTTTCTTATTGTACTCTGGGATGTATTCTGCCATTTAGCAACAAGATGTCCTTGAAAACAAACTGTTTTCAATCTTTCACGTTAGTATAATGTATACTCAAAAGTCTATGCTTGTGAGACTACTTGTGACTTTGGGAGTAGTGAATATTCGGTTTGTATGATTACAGTTCCTTAACTAAATGCTTCCAGTAAATATTTTTCTTCCTCAGCTTTCAAGTTCAAAATCTCCAAACCATTTCATAAAGTTGATTTTCACGGTTTTGATAAGGTTGCTTCTGCAAACCGGACAAAAGCAGATTGGGGCAAAAAGAGAAATGGACTAGGTTAGAAATTTTCAAAAAAATTTTCTAAAGGTAAAACTTTTACTTATATTTGAAATGGACTTACACTGGGTTTGGAGGGAGGTTATTATTGTATTGCCCTTCTAGAATCTAAAAATAAAATTTCTTTCCCTCATTTTCTCTCCTTTTCCATTTGGCAAGTCCAAGGTCTTAATGTGCTCTGTGGTGCCAGAATCAACACAGCCATATTTTAAATTTTTCTAAGCATTAATAAAATCAGTACTGTAGAATTGGAATGTGTGTGCTCATTAAGATGATTGCAAAGCTATTTTGTCTGTGAACATTGAGTTTATAGTCTCTAAAATGGGAGCACAAATATATCAAAGGAAAGATTATTTTAAGTATTTTGATGAAAAGTACTAAATATGAAAATGTTTTCAGTGGTCTGAATATCCTGAAACCCTTGAGGAGGGGATGTATAATTTGGAAGACATGTTAGGTTCCAATTCTAGCTGCCACTATGTATGTGGCATAATATAAGGGTTTGGGTTTTTTTATTGTTGTTGTTTGTGGATTATTGTTTGTTTATTTTATTTTTTATTTCAAGGAGAACTTTATTTCATGGAATCAGTGGAAAAACTAGTTTTTCAAAGGCAATCTAATCTATTCAATTCTGGGTCCCAGTGCACTGTTCACTTACAGTCTCTGCCCAACATCATTCTACTCATTATGGACAAGTTCTACAGATTGTCCATTTAATGTCATAATCCAAGCATAAGCTAAAAGGATAATACAGGAAAATCTAAATTTTGCTGGAGATGGACAGGAAATTAGAACCATATCCAAATAGATACCATTTGAATGCAACTTTGACAGCGTTCCATTGAAAAGGAAATAGTTATTAAACTATATTTAATGTCAGTACCTTCCCTTAACACTATTATTTAATACATAGCAGCTACTCCATCATTTAATATGTATAGTTGGTCTTTGATAGGTTCTATGGCTGAAAAACAGATTATCCTGCAGGCAGCCTGGGAATAAGCTTCTTTGAGCCCAGCTGGGCTGGTGCTCAGACAGGAAGCTTTATGCCATTTTTCATCAACAGGAAATAAAATGCAGTATGCAAAAAGTAAGCTCTCATTTTGTCTTACTGTATCTCAAATAATAAAGGTGAAGAGAAAATTCTTAGTTTTATGCAATATGTAGTTTGCATATATACATCACATGTATACATATAATTGTGTATATGCATATATAGCTATAAAATTACATAAAACCTCATTTATTTATTGCTTAGTCATAGTTAATTGCTGTATTTCACATTGAAAAATGACTTTAAGGTAAATGTTTAATTAGTTCCAGCAAAATACATGTTAGTATAGGAACCTTCTAAGACATTATAGTGGAAGAGTCCTGGCTCCAGTCAGAAGATCTAGTTTTAAATTGCATCTCTGAAATTGTCAGTGAGATCTTGGGCAAGACACAGCCTCCCCTGGAACTCAGATTCCTCATTTTAAAGTGCCCTAAGGATTGGGCTAGATGACCTCTTCAGTTCTCTTCTCACTCTAGATCCATTATTCTAAATCTTGAGAAAATACTACTGGGACTACTAGGTGGTACAGTGGATTGAGCAGCGGGCCTGGAGTCAAGAGGACCTGAGTTTAAATCTGCCCTCAAACACAACACTCACTGGCTGTGTGACTCTGGGCAAGTCACTTAATCTCAATTGCATCTCAGAAAAAAACAAAACAAACAAACAAAAAACAGAAAGAGTACATGAAGATTATCGAGTGTTTCATTGGTGATGATGATGATGCTTTTTAGTCGTTGGAATATAAGCACATACTTCAAAGAACATAGAAACAAAAACAAAGGATTGAGAATGGAAATAAATTTAGTCATCCTTTATGTGCTAGGTCAGAGGGGAATAAGATGAAACACTGGTAAAATGGGATAAAGCCAACTTAAAATAAGAGACTGACAACCCTGTTGCTGTACAATTAATGCCTGCCATCTTATGTGAGACCAAATCACGGTATCAACATATCATCACAAGATCCATCCTATTTAATAGAATAAATTGATCCCCAAACATCAATTTTTCTCACTCTCAAGGCATAGTTCTTAACAATGTTTGGATCAAGACAATTTAGACAAGCTTGACCTTACAGATTGCCTTATGGAGTGAAGGCCAAATGAGGTACAGTCCAACAAGCACTGCACATACAAAGAAAGTAGGGAAATGGGTCCTGTATTCACACAGTTTACATTCTTTTGGGGGATGTGATCTGTATATAGAAAAGGAAGATCATTTGTAGAGATAAGGCAGGCTAAAATCCAAGTGCATCAGGAAAGGCCTTTGGAGAAGGAAGTCCGGTTGATTCTTGAAAAAAAAAAAAAACACCAAGATTTGAAGAGAAGTAGGTAGACAGGAATCAAGGGAGATTCAGTTGGTTTAGTGCTGGAGAACCTGGGTTCAGATCCTAGCTGCCTCTACCTATATGGCTTTGAACCAATCACAACCTCCTTGGGCATCTGAGTTCCTCATCTGTACTACCGAGGGCTAGACTGGATAACTTTTAAATGAGTCTGTTCCAACTCAACTGGGAGAAAGCCTACACAAAGTAGGGAAATGGAATGCCAAGTTTGGTGTTCAGCAAGTTACATAAGTTTGACCAGAGCACGGTGTTTCTAACAGAGTTATGTGAAATAAATGTGGAATGCTTTGATGAAGCCAGATCTTGGAAGTTTTAAAATACCAAGCTGAGGAGTTTGCATTTTATCCCAAAGGTAGTACTAAGCCATTGAAAATTCTTGAGTAAGGAAGGGAGTAATATAGTCAGAGTTTCAGAGTTGTACTTTAGGGAGATAATACATATATATGGGGAGATTTTAGACAATACACACACACACACACACACACACATATATATATATATATAGATATAGATGTATATAAAATCAATCTCCCTATATATTATATGTTTGTATATATATATATATATTGGAGTCATCATGTGTGAACCCCTCGAAGCTTAGCCCATCAAAATAAAAGAGAAAAGAGTCCAGGAAAAAATTTTAGTTTCTTTCATGTTCTGGTGGTAGACATGGGTGATGATCTGAATTAGCCCTTCACTGAAGCAATTTGGGACTTAAGTCCATTTTCTATATTTGGCTCCAAAGATCTATCCTGATGACTGATCAAGCAGCGTGTTGGCACTAGTGAAGGGAATAGGAAAAAAAAATCCCACTCAGTACTTATGTGTCCAAGTGGGATTTGTTAAAAGATATACTGCATGGTGAGCTCTACTGAAGGCCTCAGAAGTCTTCCAAATCCTTGTCCATATTGAGGTGATGGAATGGTAGCTGCCAAGATGGTTTCCCAGCTTTTCTCCTTTTGAGAGAAAAAATACAATCTGTTATCTGTTACTTGTAGTTCCATATCTGTGCTGTGGGATCATTGAAAACAGTTACTGGTTGAAGGGAATGAGAATGTGAGAATGGAATATTTCCCAGTCTACTCTAGTTCAACTACAAGAGGGATAAAGGAGGCTTTCATCTATGTTTCCAGGTGACATGGGTGTGTTTGAGCCCAGATGCACATATCCTTGAAGTTACAAAAAAAGGAAAACAGGAGAGAACATCTCTGTATAATCAAGGAAGAAATTAAATGGCATAGAGTGCTAGGTCTTGAGTCAAGAAAACCTGAGTTCAAATCCAGCCTCAGACATGTAGCAGTTTGTGCCAGTAAAATTAAGATAATAACAGCATCTGCCTTGCAAGGTTGCTGTGAGGATCAAATGAGATAATACTTATAATTTAATATTTATAAAATACTGCCCCCCATAGATGCTATATAAATGCATGTTTTCTTGCCTTCTTTCCCCTTCGTAGGAAGCACAGAAGGAGTCCTATGAGAATGGCCTTGGGACACTCTAATCAAAGTATCTCTGATGTTGATGCTCCTTGCTTTTTCCCTTTGGGATTCTATATGTGAATTCGAACTCAGATTCTATAACAGAGAGGGGAATTACCTTCAAAAATACAAATATCCTAACAAAAAGGGAAAGGCCTCCATTTCTAATATCGCTTAATTCTAGTGCCTTCTCTCTGTTCTTTATTTCCTACTTATCTTGTATATAGAGTGTGTGTATGTATTGGTATTTTTGTCTTCCCCATTAGATTGTAAGCTCTTTGAGGGCAGAGTCTGTCTGTTTTTTGCATCTTTTTGTATCTCCACTATTTAGCACATTCCATGGTACATAGTTGGTACTTAATAAATGTTTACTGATTGACTGAGATATATACAAATGTGTGTGAGTGTATTTACATATTTTTTTCTAGTCAGCAATATCAATTGATTTACATTCCCCAGAAAAAGAAAGGCACATGCAGTTCCAAATCCTAAGAATCAAAACACATCCTTATTACATATCTCGTGAAAACCACAAAGCAGATAATATCTATCAATAAGCTTTTACTAAGTGCCCACTATGTACCAGATATTGTGTGAAGAGCTAGGGATATGAAGACAAAATTGAAATCAGTCCTGCCCTCAAGCAGCTTATATTTTGTAAGGGAAACAATATGTTTTTATATAAGTATGTGTGTATGTACATATTGCAGAAGGATGTGTATAGATGCTATGAAATGAATTGCAGTATAATTTTAGGGATCCTACAAACAATTCAGCAAAAGAGATTAAGGAAAGATCAGACAGGAGAAATTCTGGGAGAAGCCAGTGTCACAAAAACCAAGAGAAAAAAGTAAACCCAGTAGGAGAAATGATCAGGTGTCAAAAGCTGCAAATGATTATACCAG
Organism: Antechinus flavipes; assembly: GCF_016432865.1. NCBI lineage: Eukaryota > Metazoa > Chordata > Mammalia > Dasyuromorphia > Dasyuridae > Antechinus > Antechinus flavipes. The sequence continues at coordinate 161,755,383 of NC_067401.1, forward strand.
AAGGATAAGGACTCAGGAAGAAAAAAATAATAATAAACATTGGATTTAGCCATTTGGATTGTTAGTTACTTTGAAGAAGGCAGTTTCAGTCAAGTGGAAGGATTAGAAACCAAACTTTAAAGTATGAGAAATGAGAGAAGAAGAAGAGGTGGTAATGAATGTAGAGGGCTTTTTCTAGGTGTTTACTATGAAAGTGAGAAAGGAAGGCAAGATATAGGATATCAGTTTGTAGGAAATGACAAAAACAAAGATGGGATTTGAGATAAGACAGCATGTTTGTAAGTAGCCAAAAAAAATTTTTAAGAGGTTAAATACTTACCCTGAACAATGAATTATATATACTCATATCCCCCAATCCTAATACAGGGAGTCTAGCACAGTACATGGCATATGACAGGCCTTTAAGAAATACTTGAGGGGCTGCTAGGTGATACAGTGGATAGAGCACCAGCCCTAACTGAGTTCAAATCTAGTCTCAGACACTTAATACTTCCTAGCTGTGTGACCCTGGACAGGTCACTTAATCCCAATTGCCTCAGCAAAAAAATAGAAAAGAAAAGAAATACTTGGCTGATTGTTTGAATTGGAGACCTGCAAAATTTAAAAGAAGTTTCATGTTTAAACATTTTTGGCTAGTATATTTAATGCTAAAGAGGCAGGGTGATGAAGGTCAGCCTTGGAGTTAAAAGAACTAAGATCTAGTCTTACTTCTTAAAAATTTGCTTTATGACCATAAGTAAGTCACTTAATTTTTCAATGTCCTTGAAAACTCACTAATATTTTAGAACTGCTTATCAATTAAAAACTGGCAGAAGTCTCCCCATATTGGGAATGCCATATACAGATAAAAACACAAGAGCCCAGTCTCCAAAAATGGAATGTTATGTGATATTAACAATATAGATAAGTTATGCCACAAAAAAGCTTTTTAAGTTTAACAAAAAGAAAATATTTTCTATGAATTATTTTTCCTAGACAATCATGTTTAATTTAAAGCAATAGAACCCAAAGTAAAAAACAAGAACCTTAAAAAATAGAGAATGAAGCAATAATCCATGAACTGAATTGACTAATTATCACAAATCTGTGAACCACTACCTTGTACTATATTTGAATATCTGCAATTAAACTTTTAAAAATTTAGAGGTATTTAATAAATTCAGAAACAACAGCATCCTCAGCATTCACGGTGCTGGTTCATAAGGGTCAAGGCTTCCCAAGGCAACACTGGGAGCCCAGTCTAATGAAAGATCAGGCTGCTTGAAGGTAGATATCCTTCAAGTCAATGAATCTCTAAAGAGCCAAGACTTCTGAAAACTTTGGAAGGAGATTCAGATACACTTGGTATGAGCTGCCCTATGGATTTTCTCCTTATCCTTTTTGTGTTTAAATCTTTTCATATAACTGCTGCTACTTCTGAGCAATCCATCTTCAGGCCTTAAGCACCCTTGTAACACTTGCAGCAAAGCTGTGAAGAACTAACTTTTCTTGTGTTAGATGTTAACTCGTTATTAAATGCCTGCTGCCTGGAAAAGAACCAGAATATAAATGAGTCAGGTCAGATGTCAGCCAAATAAAAGATGGGGGTTTGGATGAAGGAATATTGTAAAAGAAGCTAATAACGTGATAACTGATTTGTATTGGATCAATGATATTCTCTAGTCTATGAAGATCTCAAAAGGAAAAGAACTTCTTAAAACTTAATTCTGAACCCATCCCAATACATTTTCCTTTTGCTAACATGGTGTTTTTCCCTAGAAAGACTTACATAAACTGATGCAAAGTGAAGTGAGCAGAACCAGGAGATATTAGATATTATAGTCATCCAAGACAATTCCACAAGACTCATGATGAAAAAAAAACTTCCAAAGAAAGAACTGATGTAGTTTGAATATACATTAAGCCTACTATTTTTCACATTCTTTATTTGGTTTTTGTTTTTGTTTTCCCTTTTGATCTGTGTCTTCTTTCACAACATGTCTAATGTGGAAATGTTTTGCATGATTGTACATGTACTTACCATTTCAGGGAAGGAGGAGACAAGGGAAGAAAGGAAAGAATTTGGAACTCAAAATTTAAGAAAATGAATGTTAAAAATTGTTTTCACGTGCAATTGGGGGAGAATATTATTAAAAAAATTAAAAGCAAAAAAATTTTTTTAAATGGTGGGGTTTTTTTAATCTGCAGATTAGTGTTGTTTTTAGATTGCTCATCTCAGAAGTATAAAAAAAAGAAACATCTTTTTTTTTTATTTTAATAGCTTTTTATTTACAAGTTATATGCATGGGTAACTTTACAGCATTGACAATTGCCAAACCTTTTGTTCCAATTTTTCCCCTCCTTCTTCCCACCCCCTCCCCTAGATGGCAGGATGACCAATACATGTTAAATATATTAGAGTATAAATTAAATACAAAATAAGTATACATGTCCAAACCATTATTTTGCTGTACAAAAAGAATTGGACTCCAAAATATTGTACAATTAGCCTGTGAAGGAAATCAAAAATGTAGGCAGGCAAAAATATAGGGATTGGGAATTCGATGTAATGGTTCTTAGTCATCTCCCAGAGTTCTTTCATGGGTGTAGCTAGTTCATTTCATTACTGCTCCATTAGAATTGATTTGGTTCATCTCATTGCTGAAGATGGCCAGGTGCATCAGAATTGATCATCATATAGTATTGTTGTTGAAGTATATAATGATCTCCTGATCCTGCTCATTTCACTCAGCATCAGTTCGTGTAAGTCTCTCCAGGCTTTTCTGAAATTATCCTGCTGGTCATTTCTTACCGAACAATAATATTCCATATTATTCACATACCACAATTTATTCAGCCATTCTCCAATTGATGGGCATCCCCTCAGTTTCCAGTTTCTGGCCACTACAAAGAGGGCTGCCACAAACATTCTTGCACACACAAGTCCCTTTCCTTTCTTTAGTATCTCTTTGGGGTATAAGCCCAGTAGTAACATTGCTGGGTCAAAGATGGTATGCACAGTTTGATAACCTTTTGAGCATAGTTCCAAATTGCTCTCTAGAATGGCTGTTTGTATTCACAATTCTACCAACAATGTATCAGTGTCCCTGTTTTCCCACATCCCCTCCAACATTCTGCATTATTTTTCCCTGTCATTCTAGCCAATCTGACAGGTGTGTAGTGGTATCTCAGAGTTGTCTTAATTTGCATTTCTCTAATTAATAATGACTTGGAGCATCTTTTCATATGGCTAGATATAGTTTCAATTTCTTCATCTGTTCATCTCCTTTGACCATTTATCAATTGGAGAATGGCTTGATTTTTTTATAAATTAGAGTCAATTCTCTATATATTTTGGATATGAGGTCTTTATCAGAACCTTTGACTGTAAAAATGTTTTCCCAATTTATTGCTTTCCTTCCAATCTTGTCTGCATTAGTTTTGTTTGTACAAAAACTTTTCAATTGGATATAATCAAAATTTTCTATTTTGTAATCAGTAATGATCTCTTGTTCTTCTTTGGTCATAAATTCCTTCCTCTTCCACAGGTCTGAGAGGTAAACTATCCTATGTTCCTCTAATTTATTTGTAATCTCATTCTTTATGCCTAGGTCATGAACCCATTTTGACCTTATCTTGGTGTATGGTGTTAAGTGTGGGTCAATGCCTAGTTTCTGCCATACTAGTTTCCAATTTTCCCAGCAATTTTTGTCAAACAGTGAGAGTTCTTATCCCAAAAGCTGGGGTTTTTTAGGGTTTGTCAAACACTAGAGTATTAAGGTTATTGACTGATTTGTCCTTTGAAAAAGAAACATCTTTAAATTGCACATTCTCTCACTATATTGCATTTTATAAAATTCTTGTCCATTTTTAAGTGACCAAAAAGTAGGTAATAAAACACAGAGTTGTCAATAACATACACTATTTGGAATCAGGAGATGTGGTTGTTCAAATCCAATTCTTACCAACTTAGAAACTGTGTGATCACTGGCAAGTCACTGTGTCTCTCTGTGGCAGCCCTCTAAGTTCTATATATGGATTTAGGTGAAGGGAATTCCTATATCAATCATGTACTCTCAGTAGACACAACCTAAAGAAGATTCTGAAGTTTTTCTCTTTCAGAGGTAAGATATATGAAGGAAGATTCACATGCAAACAAGATCACCTTTGAGGAGTTTAATTACCAAATTTAAAGTCTGCATATGGTTTATTACAGCTGGAGGAATTCAATACAAGCACATGGATTCAGAAGAAGAAGCCATCTGGGGCGACATATAGGCAGTTTGTCTTGTACAGCCCATAACTTTTAACCAGCCAGATGCCTTTGCAAGCACTTCTATATCATGGACAGTTCTATTTACTGTTACTTTCAAGAAAAAGAAAGGGAAGGAAGGAAGGAAGGAAGGAAGGAAGGAAGGAAGGAAGGAAGGAAGGAAGGAAGGAAGGAAGGAAGGAAGGAAGGAAGGAAGGAAAAAAGGAAGGAGAAAAAAGTTTGAAGGGGGAAAAAGCACAAAACTGATTTCTTCTTGCAATCCCAGATTTTGAAATGGCCCCAAAAGGCCTGAGCTATTTGACAGTTGCCTTCCTTCTCTGTTCTTGGTTCTGTTGGAAGACTAGCCTATATTGGGTCATCTTTATTTAAGCATTCACTTTTCCATACTAGGAGGAACAGAGGCTGAACTTGCTTAAATCCCTCCTCTCTCGGTGACTAATTAGCTCTGTGATGGTGAGCAAACCATTTAACTTCCCTAAACTTCAATTTCCTATTCTAAAAAAGAGGGAAAATACTGCCTCCACAATTTGTACACTTTAAAGCTCAATGTAAATGTCAATTACTGTCATCCCTGAAAGCAAGATAACACTAGCCTTCTACCAAGTGTCAGCTTAGTAGGACTCTTCACTGAAATCCTAGATGTTTGTAATTCTATAACTTTAAGGATGAGCAAATATGAATGGAAGTAACCATGTTACCAAATTCACTCATGCAAGAGAATTTTTTTTCATCCATATCTCACTTGCATTCAGTCTCACAGGTCTTCCCTATGTGGCCAGTATCTAAAAGGAAAGAAGAGCAGAACTATAAAAACAAAAGTAGATGCCATTCTAGGCACCTGGGTATTAAAGAAATTATAGGAAATATGGGATCTAGAGTGAGAAAGCCCTAAATTCAAACATCCCCCCAGCTGTTCCATTTGCTGTGTGACCTGGGGCAAGTACTTCAAATCAGTTTCTTCATCTGTCAGATGATGCTAAAAATGCTACCTACCTCATAAGGTTCTTGTGATGTTGAGATGATGCATGTAAAGTACTGTGGGAAAGTTATTATTATTATCCTTCTATTTCCAAAACAGAATTGTTTGCACTCTATTCTGAAAAGTTACCATTTAGATTAATCACGATTAGATTTAAGAGGATGCCTCAAAATCAGGTCCTTCCAGATTCCTATAGTTTTAACTTTATTTAGATCACCATAGAAGAATAAAATCTGGGGGTTCACTACAATAGTGAAAAAATGAGTTTTTAAGTATCTCTAAGCTCACAGGTCACCATAAGTACTGATAATGCAGCAGAGTTTGGAAGAAAAGGGGGAAGACTTTATAGATGTATTCTTTGATAGTAAATAAGAGTGGAGAAAAGTTATACTTGTAGACTAGAAAAAAGAGCAAGGTAAAGAAAACAACTTTTTGGAAATGAGACAGAGTTTTGCCATTTACTAGCCATGTGGACCTTGGGCTTAACCTAAAAGTGGAATGGGATTCATGAGCCCATCTGGTCTATTTCCTCTCATCTTACTGAAGCGTGGAGATGAAAAATGAGTAAGCTCACACAGCTAGTTGGTCAATCAATCAATAAGTATTTAGTTGTTTGTTTCTACTAAGAGCCAGACACTGCCATAGGCCCTGAAGACACAAAGATGAAATTGTTCATTGTCTTTGTTCCAAGAAATTAATTATTTTTACAGTCTTAAGTGACAGGGACAGAAAAATTAGGGAACTTTCAAAGAGGCAATGAAATCTAAAGGATGAAAGAATAAAGGGGAAGTATAGGCTGAAAATGGAAAAATCAGAGAAAGCTTTCTTTGACTATTTGAAGGATTGTTTAGATGGATAAGCCTTGTTGTTTGCCTTGGTTCCTGAGAGCAGAACGAGGGGTATAGGGAGTGCAAAATTGCAGAAAAGCAAATTTAGGCTTGATGTTTTGTTTTGTCTAACCAAAAAAAAAAAGTGGAATAGGGCGCCTCAAATTCCCATCAATAAAAGCCTCTAAATTGAGGAAAGATCACTACTGGTTGGGTAGTTTGGTTGAAGGAACTGGAAGGTTGGTCCCAGGCATCCTTGAGATCCCCTCCTTCCTTAGCCTGGGGAAGTCTGATGGAAGAATGAGCATCCCCTCACTCACACCCCTCCCCTACCATATCAACTATGGGATCCCAGTTTCTGCAGACTAGATGGAGCTCAATTCTACTGGGTAAGTGGGCCTGCTGATTGCTAAACCAGGAAGTCTTTGAACAGTTGCTTGGGGGTGCTTCTTCCTGGTCAGGGAGTAGTTTGTCCAGGAGAGTTGAAGCACTTGTCAGAGAAGAAAGAAAAATTTAAGATTCTTGGTGGGGAGAAATAAGAGATTCCAGACTCTTTGCCTAGAGAAATAGGAACAGTAAGAATGTGTAAGGGGAAAATAGGAATCATAAAAGGTTAGAAAGAGAGAAATAGAGGATCAATTAGGTTATCAGTCAAGAAATAAGGGCACATTGTTGGGTCTGTATCCCAAAGAAATCATAAAGGAGGGAAAAGGACCCATGTGTGCAAAAATATTTGTAGCAGCTCTTTTTGTGGTAGCAAAGAACTGGAAAATCAGTAGATGCCTATCAATTGTGGAATGGCTAAATAAGCTGTGATACATGAAGGTGATGAAATATTATTGTTCTATAAAAAAAAATGATGAACAAGCTGATTTTAAAAAGACCAGGAAAGATTTATGTGAACTGATATTGAGAGAAACAAGCAGAACCAGGAATACAATGTACATGGTAATAGCAAGAGTGTGCAATGATCAACTATGAAAGACTTAGTTCTTCTCAGCAGTTCAGTGATACAAGGTAATCCTAATAAACTTTGGATGGAAAATGCCATCTGCTTCCAGAGAGAGAAATATAGAGACCAAATGTAAATGAACATGCTATGTTCACTTTTTTTTTTCCTTTTTCCTCTTTTTTTTTCTTTCATGGTTTCTCCCTCTTGTTCTAATTCTAATTTTTCTCGCAACATGATTCATAAGGAAATGCGTTTTTTTTTTTTAAATGAAGGTACATGTATAACCAGGAAAAAATAACAATTAAAAAAGAAAGAAAGAACAGTAAGAACCTTCCACAGACTGACCACACCCAGTCTTTCCAGGGGAATGGTATGTTATTACTCCACCTAACCCAGGCTATACTTTAACCCCCAAGGAAGTATCCATTTTCCCTTTTCCTTATTCTGTAATCCTGTGAAGAAGCAGTGAGATATAATGCGTAGATCATTGAAGTTTTTGGCCCAAGTCCTACCTCTTATCCTTACTTGCTGTATGATCCTGAAGAAATCACTCAATTATTCTCTGAAAATTAGAAAGTTGGACTTTGTGGCCTCTAAGGAACCTTCTGTCTCTAGAGCTATGAACCAATACCTGGAATTTTCTCCCTTTGCCTCTTTATCTGTTCAATAGTATGTCCCAATTAAAGACTAAAGTAAAAGGGACTTTCTCCATGAAACCTTCCCTGAAATTCTTTTCTCTCAGTGCCTACAAATCAAAAAGGACATTTTCTCTTTCAGACTGCAAATGATACTTTTACCTCTTCCTTCACTCCACCTTCCCAAGGAATATAGGAGGACCTGAATTCAAATTTGGCTTTAGACACATGTAATTGGACAAGTCACTTTGCCTTATAAAATTGCCTTATTTAATGGTCAAAAGATATGCACAATTTTCAGATGATGAAATTGAAACTATTTTTACTCATATGAAAGGGTGTTCCAAATCACTATTGATCAGAGAAATACAAATTAAGACAACTCTGAGATACTACTACATACCTGTCAGATTGGCTAAGATGACAGGAAAAGATAATGATGAATGTTGGAGGGGATGCAGGAAAACTGGGACACTGATGCATTGTTGGTGGAGTTGTGAAACAGATCCAACCATTCTGGAGAGCAATCTGGAATTATGCCCCCAAAGTTATCAAACTGTGCATACCCTTTGATCCATCAGTGTTACTACTGAGCTTATATCCCTAGGAGATACTAAAGAAGGGAAAGGGACCTGTATGTGCCAACATGTTTGTGGCAGTCCTTTTTATAGTGGCCAGAAACTGGAAATTGAATGGATGCCCATCAATTGGAGAATGGTTGGGTAAATTGTGGTATATGAATGTTATGGAATATTATTGTTCTGTAAGAAATGACCAGCAGGATGAATACAGAGAGGACTGGAGAGACTTACATAAACTGATGCTAGAAATGAGCAGAACCAGGAGGTCATTATATACTTCCACAACATTACTATAGGAGGATAAATTCTGAAGAAAGTGGATATTTTTGGCAATGAGAAGATGCAATTCAATTCCAATTGATCAGTGATGAACAGAACCAGCTACACACTGAGAAAGAACACTGGGAAATGAATGTGGACTGTTTGCATTTTTGGTTTTCTTCCCAAGTTATTTTTACCTTTCTAAATCCAATTTTTCTTGTGCAACAAGAGAACTGTATAAATATGTACACATATATTGTATTTAAGATATATTTTAACATGTTTCACATGTATGAGACTGCCTGCCATCTAGGGGAGAGGGTGGAGGGGAGGAAGAGAAAAGTTGGAACAGAAGTGATTGCAAGAGACAATGTTGAAAAATTACCCATGCATATGATCTGTCAATAAAAAGCTATAATAAAAAACCAATAAAATAAAATTGCCTTATTTTTAAAAAAGAAAATAAAAATAGAATGTGTCAGCCGTGACTAAATGACCAAGAGTCACAGCAGTGCTACAATTGCTGTTAACTCTTAAAACAAAACAAAACAAAACAAAACAAAACAAAACAAAACAAAACAAAACAAAACAACCCAGAGCTCTCACAGGTTATCAAAATCACAATTAATTCTAAAAAGAAAAGAAAAGAAAAGAAAGTAAAACCAAAGAGCTAAAAATAGTTACAAACAAAAAACAAAAAACAACTTTATTCCCTTTAAAGAGGGAAACTAGACATATATTTGCCTGGATGCATAAAAAAATTTAGCCACTTTAGTGAGGATAAATCTCAGTACTTAGACTAGTGCCTAACATATATTTTTTTTTTGAAAGAATGAATGAACCTTTCCAACCTGGGAACCTCTCTTAACCAGGACCATCAGATTATAATAGACTTCCATCTCTGAGAGTTTCTTACTTTTCTAATCCTTTTGGTTAAAAAAAATATCTTCTTTGGGCCCCTTCTTTTATACATGCAGAACATTTCTTCTTATACACTGACAGTTTGTCTAGAAAACTCAAATAATAAATGCAAACTAATTGTTCAAATACCTTCTGACAGCAGAGCTATTTGATTTTCCTATCCCTGTTGACCAGGTCATCTGCAAACCCTCATGCCCTTTGAAAAGTATGAAAGGGACTATTAGTAAGATTTTTGTATGTCTTCTTCTTCATACATTATAGAGCTATAGATCCACAAATCTCCTGGCTATCCTGAGCTATCTAACTCCTTGCCTTATTTATTTATTTATTTATTTTCTTTAGTGATTTAAAAAAAGGCCTCCAATGACGTTAACACAAACAAATTAACAGTTTTCACCAAATCTTATGAATGAGTTGATGAGCAAACAAGAGGATGGCAATGAAATTGATCAACTTATCCTCCTTAATTACTCAATCTCATCTTTCCATTAACGTGAGAGATTAGGTTGATCTAACAGTAATAGGAACTGACTTCTTTATTTTTCTTCCTTTCTTCCTTTACTTTTCCTTTCTTTTTTTTTCTCTTTCCCCTACTTTTTAACTAATTTTTTTTGGCTTTTAAAAAATGCATTCTCTCCCCCTTAGTTTTAAGTATTTAATGCTACAGGGCCTCTTTGCAATCTTGATCCACTCTTTAAAACTCCCTTTCCCCAGGAATAACAGCTGGTTATAGTTCCTGTTTTCCAAAAAGATCTATTTTGACTCAGTATGTTAAATATTGTGCCAGGCACAGCTGAATAAAGCTTTGGTCTGTATCCAGTTCCTTACTATCAACTATCACCATCTGTCGTCATGAGAAAGATTGATATTTGGGGTAAACGCTTCTGAACTCATTCAATTTCCATGTGGAAAAATAATCTAAAGTAAATTGCCCTGTGCAGTTACAGAAGCTATTTTTCCAGGAGACAGCGAATCAAAGGAAACATCCAAAAGAAAACAAAAACACCTTCCCCCCAGAGACTGCCTGTGTCTGCCTTTATTGCCTGCATCCCATATTTTCATCTCATCCATGAAATGTGATTTTAAGGCGAGATGGACCCATCTTTTTGTGCCTCGGGTCTTCTCTGAGACCAACGGGAAGCATGAAGATGTTTCCGGATCTCTCGTGACTCTGCTCCCCTCCTGCTCCACTTAACCCCTGCTCCTGCCTTCTGCAGACTTTCAGAGGGATTATTTTCCTCTTTCCCTTGCTAGGATGCTCCAGCTTCAGCCCGCAATTGCAGACCCCTCTCAGGAGGCTTCCCTGCAGCCTCAGGTACAGCATCCCATTCTCAAGGCACACCAGCCCCCGGCCAAGTCAGAGCCTGGCAGCTTGGGGAGAGCCGATTCGGGACAGCTCCCGCAGGGCCGCCACAAGCCGCCTGGAATGCCAGTCCTGCGTTTGCATTCTGTGCGCCTAGCCTGTGCAAAGGTCCCGAGAGGCAGGCACTCGGCAATCCCTTTTGATACATCAGCCTGCTGGCTCTCTGCTGATGGAGCAGCTACTTAACATGCAGGCTTTCCTCTAGCTTTCCCCACTGCTCTCTCTTCAGATCATTGTAGTGGCAAGCCTAGAATGAGCATCTCCCTCCTAAGAGGCTGCCGGGGGAAACACACTCAGGACACAGGCTGGGCTTCATTCTCAGAGGAACACAAGCCTCAAGTGAACCTGCCCTTCCTTCACCTCCTCTTAGCTCCTTGGATCTCATTTTCTCTCTCTCTGTCTGTCTCTCTCTGTCTGTCTCTCTCTGTCTCTCTATCTCTCTTTCTCTCTGTATTTCTCTCTCTCTCTCTTTCTCTGTCTGTCTGTCTGTCTGTCTCTCTGTTTCTCTCTGTCTCTTTCTGTCTCTCTCTCTCTCTCTCTGTCTCTCTCTCTCTCTGTCTCTCTCTCTCTCTCTCTCTCTCTCTCTCTCTCTCTCTCTCCCTCTCTGTTTGTCTGTCTGTCTCTCTTCTTTGCATTTTGCCCTTTTTAAAAAACCTTTTCTCTTCCCCTCACCCCCCATTTCACCCTTCGTACTTTTTTGAGCAAGCAGAAAATCCAGAAAGCTCTCTCTGATGGCATTGTGAAGACCACTTTGCCAGTCTCTAAAGCTGAGCTTTCAATGTTTGCTTTACTTTCTCAATTCTCCACCTCCATTTATGTTACTAAAGGCAGTCTTTGAGGAAACTAGGAATCACTCACTGAACTGATCACTGGAAAGTGCAAAATGACCCTCTACCTACCCTTTTTCCCTAAGATGATGGGGATGGGCTCCCCTCTTTTCCTCTTTTATTTTCAGTTGGAAGAATTAGATCATGGTCCATGATCTGAAGAAAAGGGAACACATTTTAAAATGCCCAGAGGTCATTACAGAATGGTGAAAGATATGGAAAACTTCTCAGGCTGAATCAACTAATGCATGAATGTGAAAAACATTATTAAGTTCTTTTTATGCACCAAGCACTAGGGATACAAATACTAATGGTAAAAGTCCCGGTCCCAGAGGAGTTTACATTTTAAAATCTAGCATTTAATAGAAGTAGATGACATATCTACCAAGGGATACCATAAGGAGGGATATGTTCATTTGGAGAACTAGAGAAATGATCAATGGAATCATGGAGTAACATACTCTTCAAAATAATAATAGCAGTGTTGATTTGATAATAACTCCAGACTGGAAAAGGAGTCAGGGAAAGGAAAAAAATTGGTGTGTGTATGTGGGGGATTTGTCACCCAGGCAGAGAAAGTCAGATGGCAAGAAAATGGAGAAAGGATGGTTAAAGTGAAATATGGCTGGGACCTGAGTAAAGTAGTAGACCAGGTGAGGCACACATCAATCAGAAAAGCAGATCTGAGGGTAGAATTTAACTGAAAGTATTAAATCATTAGGCCTGATCTTTGATTCAGCATAGCAAGAGAAAATGACCCTAGAGAAGACTAAGGAATAACTTAAAGTTTATTTCTCTTTTAAAAATAATTTATTTTGACCTATACCTACATTTCTCCTTGTATCTTTCTCTCGAAACCTTTTCTTATATGTAAATATATATTATATTTAATTACATTATATATTATTTATATATTATATTTATATTATATATAAAACATAATAAAAAGAATAAAAATATAATCAAAAAGAAAATTTTAATGAAAAGGAAAAAATCAGCAAAACCAACACATATAATACATATACATATATATATTTGAATATATACAATCTAACTTATATGAAGTTTCATGTCTATGGACTCTCATATCCCTAATAAAGGTCCTCTGGATTTCATCATACTCACAAATATCTTTTCATATATTGTTTTCCTTTTGTCTTTTTTGTATCCCCAGTGCTTAATACAATGTCTAGCACATAGTAGACTCAATAAATGTTATTGACTGCAAGGCACTGTGGCATTACAATTATACAATTATTATAAATGGAGCTACAATTATTAAAATAAAACTGCCCTTGGTGTTAAAAAGCTTAAAAACATATGTTCAACCTTTAAATGATTTGTAAATGTGAGTTGTTATTAATGTGATTGACCCTCTAACCTTTAAAGATCTGTTGGCCAGATCTTTGCTCCAAATAGGAAAGCTTTCTAAAAAGTAGGGCTGCCTAGCAGTGTAAGGACTTGGCTCGTGTGGGAATAAACATTTTGTCACTACGGGTAATAAACCGTAATCAGGATTATCATCTGTCAGGAATACATGGAGTTCCTGTGAGAAATGAGAGGTTGATCTACATGTCCTACTTCATAAAACCTGAGTTCATTATCCTTAGGCAGAGTACTCTATGGACAGTAGGAGCTTAGTGTTTGGTTAGTTGAACTGAATTTAAAGAAAGGAGCAGAAGAAAATGTAAACTCGTTTTATGTAAATATGACTTGAACAGGACGTGGGCAAATCTCTAATTCCTGATTCCACTTCCTACATTGGGTTGGTACCTATGCACCCAAGAGATAAGCTTGAGGTTTTGGTCCATTTTGCTTGTCCTTTTTAGTGCTAAATGCAGGCAGAGTCCCTGGACCCAGACTCAAGCCTTGGCAATCTTGGAGGCAGGAATACAGGGTGAGTGCTGCAGTCAGCCCATCAGGGAAGCCCTGAGAAGTCCAATGGCCAGAATACAAGCTCAGGGAACTTTGGATTTAAAATTCGGTAGGATCTTGGTACTATATGCCAAAGATCTTCAGCTGTGGTTTGTGACCCCATAAGGGACTGAGTAACTGAATGTGGGGGAATCACAAAAAATTTGCCAACATTAAAAGCTCTACATCATGCAGAATCAATAAACCCACCAAGATTTAATTCTTTATTTAAAAATAAGCAAGTACACCCATCTCATTAGATATGCAAATTTGCTTTTCTCATTAATAATAAATGATAAAATTGAGGGAACACAATTGGTGGGATTTAGGTAGGAGTCAGAGTAGTCATTGTCATAGGTAGGACCTTATCTGCAATAAAATTGGGCTTTCTCTGCCTGGAATTTTTTTTTTAGATAGCCTAGAGTTCAGAAATCTACAACAAACAAATAAACAAAAAGCGATCTGGGCATGCTTAAAGCTCTGGTACTCATTGCTTTGACTATATTTTGTATTTGCTGTTTAAATGTTGTATTCCTCTCAGATAATATAAGCTCCTTGAGGGTAGGGACTGTTTTGTTTTTGTCAGCACAAAATAGATATTTAACAACTGTTTATTAAATTGAATTAAAATTACCTTTAACCTTTGGAAAATTGTTCTCAAAAGCTTAAAGATTAGATGATCTAAATATATATCATGTCTAGAGTTCATTATATTCGTTGTTGCTCTGCCATGTCTGACAATATGTCTGTGATATCATTTGGGTTTTTTTTGACAAAGATAGTGGAATGGTTTGCCATTTACTTATCCAGTTCATTTTACAAATGAGGCAACTGAGGCAAACAGGATTAAGTACCTACAGTCACACAGTTTCCTAAATGTTTGAAGTCAGATTTAAACTTAGGTTTTCCTGACTCCATGCCAGGCTTTTATGCTCCACTTACTTGATCAAAAAAATACCAATTACTATGATACAAAAAGGAGTGAAAAGGAAACAAAATCTATATGGGAAGAAAAATACAGAAAAACTGAAAATAGGGCATTTTATGGTTATTAAATAAAAATCAGTTAAATAATTTTGATATTTAAAAAAAAGTTTGTGTTATATTTAGTTTCAGACTGTTTCCCTCCCTCCTTCTTCACCCTGCATTAGAGATGAGGTCTTTCCTAGGTCCTCCCAAATTGTCTTAGGTGGACAACTGCTTTACTTTGACTTTTAATTATTTCTTCCACTTAAAGCCTGCTTTGGGGAATTATTTTATATTGTTTGTGGGGAAAATTAGGAAAATCAGATGTTTTCCTGCCTTCTTCCACCTTTCTGTCTTTTGGGGACCATCTCTAGTTGTCCTAATTGATATTATGCCATTGGTCTCTGCTCCGGAGGAGAGTGAAACTGGTGACTTTGCACAGCCCCGCCTCATTTAAATGCAATTCCCTTTCAAGTCATGACATTGCCTTCCCAATGTTGTGGCTCTCTGAAAATGAAGGACAAAGAACAATTCATGAGAAAGAGTTGCTGCCTCATTGGGGACCCAGTTGGTCAGTTCCAGTTGGGCAGTATTGTTTCTTCCTTTTCATCGCTCTTTTTCTTTTCCCTTCTCATCCTCCTCTCCTGCTGTCTACATAGGAAACCATACCCCTAGTTTCAGGTGTTCTACCCAAAGGGATGTAAATTTTGATTACTGAAAGCTGGCAAGATATCTTGGGGTTTATGGACTTGGTTTCTTTCTTTCTTTCTTTCTTTCTTTCTTTCTTTCTTTCTTTCTTTCTTTCTTTCTTTCTTTCTTTCTTTCTTTCTTTCTTTCTTTCTTTCTTTCTTTCTTTCTTTCTTTCTTTCGAACTATGCCTTAAACCTAAATCACTCTGACTCTCACTGATTGGCCAACAATAGCTCTCAGTCTAAACCTACCTTGGTCCTTGTTTAGGTCTTGATGGCTCACAGTAAGCACTTGCTTATGTTTTAGCCAGAAATCCTGAGGATTTTTCCCTCCCAGATATATAGACTGATTGAGTTAAAAAAAATAGATTAAAGGCTATTTTTTGGCTTCATGATAGGAGAGTTGAGATTAGACAAGTAGAGGACCAGAGAGATCAGTATCCTGAATGCCCAGAAAGGTGAGAATATCTGAGAAAAGGGAGTGATCAAAGATGTCAAATATAGGAGATAAATCAAGAAGAAATTAGGATTGAGAAAAGGTGATGGCCAGTAAGTGGACCCTTCCCCACTCTCATCTGATAGATTTGTAATTATTAGTGGGTTACAAATTATCTAAGAGAAGATTGAAAAGATGTAGAGGGATAACAAACAGGTCAGCTCTTTAGATAAATATTCACAATCATCATTGATTGTGATGTTTAGTAGATCTGTGTCTCTATCAGGACATATATTTGTGGAAGAAACATCTTAATTATGTAGCAGAGTGAACTGAGGTTTTCCTATCAAACTGTTGAGGTTATAGGGCCATTTTGAGACCAGGACTGATTTTCCTTAGGGAGGATATGGGGAATGACTATAGGCATTTAGAGACTCAGTCATACCTGATTAAAGATGAATGGTTGAATCTCAAGGATTAGGAACAAATTACTTGATTTTTGCTTTGTGGACTAACTGGGGATACATTTGTGGTTCGTGGGAATTGGGGCTTGGGGCAGGAATAGTCCTGAAACGAAGTCACCTGTCTCTCATTGTGAGTGGTATATGCCAAAGGGATAATTTCCTACAATAAGTTTCCTTTTCTTTTACTGGATAGATTCAGAGAGTGTTAAGTACAAGTCAAACACCAGAAATTTCTGAGTGAATGCTAATGCTTTTCTGTGTTGGTTCATTTTCATTATAAATAAGAAAGTGACTAATCAATAGCTAGCATTTATGTAGTGCTTTATTGGTTTACAAATCAATGTACAATGTTATTCTCACATCAACACTAAGGTGTAGATGCTATTATTATCCCATTTTATAAATGAAGAATGTAGACAGCTTAAGAGACTTGCCCAGGATCATACAGTTAGTGTCAGAGTTTAGATTTGAACTCAATTCTTCTTCACTTCAGATGTAGTACCCTGAGCCACCTAGGGGCTTGTATCTCCTGTTCCAGCTTGGCATTCTAACCATTTATAGAACGAAGGATAAAGAAAAAGCAGCCTTTGGGCTATCTAGATTAAACATAAGTATTCCTTGCTTTCCAGAATAGATATAATTCCACCTAATTCAGTATAAAACAAGTCCTATTTTCCTCTGGGTGTTAATTAGAAAATTAGAGATAAGTTTGTTAGATTAAAAATTTCTACAAAATAAAGGAACAACTAAGAGAATGATAAACTCAACGACCTGTTGCTCATTGGTCATCTACAAGCAATGGTAGGTATCGCTATTAAAGAGTTCATTTTCCCTAAATTTTCTTCTTTCTTTGAGATCCTACTTAAACTGATTCAGCATTTCTACTTCGCAGGCTTTCTCTTCCTTTTTTTAATTGTAGAATTGTACTCGTGTTAAGATTCTGGGCTGTAGTATCACACTTCACCACATGGTGTCATTATTTTATAATATAGATTATATTCAAGGGTGAGTGTGTGTGTGTGTGTGTGTGTGTGTGTGTGTGTGTGTGTGTGTGTGTGTGTGTGTGTGTGTGATGTCCCTATATTTTAGGTTTCTGTTCCTATAAAATGAATTAGTCCACCTTCTTATCAATTATCAATTCTTTACATTAAAAATTCTTATACTATACACAGAGACAAAGCATCTTCTGGTTGGAAGAAATTCTTAGAGATCATCTAAACCACACCTCTTATTTTGGGAGCTAATTTTCTGGACCAGTTAAATAATATGAAGATATCTGTACCCGACTGAAAATAAATACATAAATAAAAAACTCTATTATAGTAAGCACTTTTACAACGAATAATTTTGTAAAATAAATAAATAAATAAAGCTACATTGTCCCTTTATTGGTGAAACAATTATTTGTTGTGATAAAGTATATACAGGATGCCCAAAAAAAGTCTTGGTGCAATTTTAAATTTTAATAAACTTGATATCAATTGGCAAAGATAAAAACAACGACAACAAAAAGGAAAATAACAATTGCTGGAGGAAATGAGAAAGGATAAGCACAATGAGAATCAACAGTGGTTGGTAAGATATAAATTGGTTCACGGCCTCTGGAAAACAATTTGGAATTGTAACCAGGGGGTTGCACATAACCTGTGATCCAGCTATACCACTTTTTCTTGTTGTTTAGTCATGTCTAATTCTTTGTGATCCCATAGATCATAGAATTCCAGGTCCTTCAGACCTGAGGGACTCATCTTCTGATGTCATATCTTTTAGCATTTTAATGCTGTCCATAGGATTTTCTGAAAGATTTGAAAACTCTGATCAACAAAATGGCCAATCACAATCTCATGATGAAACATGCTGCTAACCTCTTGATAGAGAGGTGATGGACTCAGAGTACAGATTGAGACATATTTTTTGGATATGATCAAAGAAGAAATTTTTTTGCTTGACTATACATATTTGTGAAAAGGATTTGGGTTTGGTAATTGGGGGGGGGAGAAGGAAAGATAGATGTTCATGTGAAAAGAAAATTTAAATAAGAAAAGACTTATATGCATAAAAATGTATAGTAGCATTTATTGTTGCATCCAAAAACTGAAAATTAAAGGAGTGACATCAATTGAGGAATGGTTGAAAAAATTATTGCATACGAAAGTAATGGATTATTATTACACCGGAGGAAAATTTGCAAAGCATAATTTCAGAGAAACATGGGGGGAAGAGATTTATGAATTAATGCACAGTGAATTGAATAGAACAGCAATTTATATAGTACAAAAATGCTTAAGAATTCTAGTCAATGTAATGACAAAACATGATTCCAGAGAACTGATGACGAAGAATGCTATTCACAACCTGACAGAAAAGTAATAGAATTAAAATGCAAAAGAAATGTATTTTTTTAAATTTGGTCAACCTGGGGATTTGTTTTATTCAATTATGCATACTTGTTCCAAGGATTTTTCATTCTTTTGTTTTCCCAATGGGGAAAGAGAGGAGAGAAAGAAAACACAAATATTTGCTAATTTTTATAAAATTAAGAGAAGAAATGAAATTGTGAAAGAGGCAAATTCAAAAAACCCTAGAAGGGTTTATATGAACTGATATACAGAAAAATTAACAGAATCACAATTTATACAAGGGGATTTTAACTTCTTTGTATGTGTAATAAAACATTTTGATAGGCTAGTCAAGAAACCTATGGATGCCTCAGAATAATAACTGTTGCCTACATTCATAATTGAAGGAAATTTCAATTAGAAGTTAGTGAAAAGATGTAATTTTTCCCATCCAATTTCATTAAGTCCCTAAAATCTATTCATTACGTGGGATATCTAGGGACCCCACGGGTAAGAAAGTCATGCTTCATATAGCTGTGAGGTAGATTCTATTACAGAATTCATGTCAAAAAATGACCAAATAGAGCAAAATGTCTCTTGCCTCTCTCATGCATCTGTCAAAAGCATATAAGATTCCTTGAAAGATACAAAAATGTTGACAGTTCTTTAACTTTTGCTAAAAAGAGAAGCAGGAAACAAAGAAATTTACCCTGGCCAAAGTCTTTACCACTAACATGAAGAATGTTTGTTGAGGTATCTAAGTGGCAATAAAATTTGATTCCTTTAGATGCATAGTGGAGTGGTTTGCCACTTCTTTTTCTAGATCATTTTACAGATGAGGAAATCAGGCAAAGAAGTTTTAAAAAGTTGTACAGGGTCACACAGCTAGGAAATGTCTGAGACTACATGTATTTGAGCTCCAGAAGATACCCTTCTGATTCCAAGCTCACTGTTCTATCCACTGTACCATCTAGCTATCCCAACGACCCTAAACTCTCTGAAACAAAGACCCACCATTATAACAGCAATATTCTTAAGGTAGAATGGCATAATAAATATTAAGAAAAACCCAAAGCCAAAAAGAACTGAGTTCAAGTCCTACTTTTAACACACATTGCCTTTTTTGATTCTATACAAATTACTTAACCTCTTAGTAACTTTCTTAGACTCAAATTTATAGAAGGTGCTGATTTTTGTTAGTAAAGAATTTACTCACCCTGGAGTTCACTTTACCACTGAAATCACAGGTCATTATTCTTAAAATAATGAAAAAAGTCATAAAGTACTAGAGTCCCTAAAGAACTGAAGATGAAAATGATCCAGAGTGTGACGCTATCATTTCCTTTCCACTCCCTCTTTTCTAAATCCTATGCAATCTGGCTACCAACCTAATCAGACAGCTGAAACTGCTCATTCCAAAGCTATCTCTGATCTCTTCATTGCCAAAAGTCTTTTATGTGTTATCTCATTTGATCCTCCCAATATTTCTGTAAGCACAATATTACAGATTAACAAACTAATGCAAAGTGTAAGTCTAGCTTTCTATGCCACCTAGCTGCCTCAACAGAGATGGATTTAGTTGAATGTCTCAAAAAAGAGAGTAAATTCTACACACAATTGTTATAAAAGTCAAGGGAAAAGAGTTTGGTCCTGGATCAGAGAACCAGGATACAAATTCTAAGTTTGTTTACTATTTGTTTCAATGGACAGTGTTCTGTGGTTCATGAGAATCAGATATGACTGAATAGCATAATAGCAATTAGTGATTTGGAGAATGTGTATGTATTGATATTTTTTTCTTCTTTTTTTTAATTTTATAATCACTTTTTATTTACAGTACCCATGCCAGGGGGTAATTTTTTACATTATCCCTTGCACTCACTTCTGTTCCGACTTTTCCCCTTCCTCCCTCCATCCTGTCTCCCAGATGGCAAGCAGTCCTATATATGTTAGATATGTTGCAGTATATCCTATATACAATATATGTTTGCAGAACCGAACAGTTCTCTTGTTGCACAGGGAGAATTGGATTCAGAAGGTATAAATAACCCGGGAAGAAAAAACAAAACTAATGCAAAGTGTAAGTCTAGCTTTCTATGCCACCTAGCTGCCTCAACAGAGATGGATTTAGTTGAATGTCTCAAAAAAGAGAGTAAATTCTACACACAATTGTTATAAAAGTCAAGGGAAAAGAGTTTGGTCCTGGATCAGAGAACCAGGATACAAATTCTAAGTTTGTTTACTATTTGTTTCAATGGACAGTGTTCTGTGGTTCATGAGAATCAGATATGACTGAAGAGCATAATAGCAATTAGTGATTTGGAGAATGTGTATGTATTGATATTTTTTTCTTCTTTTTTTTAATTTTATAATCACTTTTTATTTACAGTACCCATGCCAGGGGGTAATTTTTTACGTTATCCCTTGCACTCACTTCTGTTCCGACTTTTCCTCTCCCTCCCTCCACCCCCTCCCCTAGATGGCAAGCAGTTCTATATATGTTAAATATGTTGCAGTATATCCTAGATACAATATATGTGTGCAGAACCGAACAGTTCTCTTGTTGCACAGGGAGAATTGGATTCAGAAGGTAAAAATTAACCCTGGGAAGAAAAAACAAAAATGCAAATAGTTTGTATGTATTGATATTGATAATTTAGTTTTTTTCCTCTGAAAATGTCTATTTATATAGCCAATTCTTTGTTATACCATGTGGCGTTTTCCTGGCAAAGATACTAGAGAGTTTGCCATTTCTTTTTCCAATTCATTTTACAGATGAGGAAATGAAGGCAAATGTTTAAGTGACTTACTCAGGGTTATGTATCTGTACCATCTAGCTGCTTCTCATATCCTTTGATGACTTCTCAATTGGAAACAATTTTATAATTTTGAATCAGTTTCCCATATATCTTCAGAGAAAATTATTTCAATGTTTTTCCATCCATTTACCTGTTTTTAATTTTAGTCTCATTGATTTTACTTTGCAAAAACATTTCTATTTCTTATCTAATCAAAAGTTCTCTCTTTTATTGGTCAGGAACACTTTCTTATTGATAGATCTGATGGGTAATTTCTTCCTTGCTCCTCTAATTTATAAGGTCCCCCTTACAAAGTCATGTACCCATTTAGAGCTTATATTAATATATAGTATAATGATGTTGAATTACAGCTAGTTTCTGCCATACTACTTTCCAATTTTCCCAACAGTTGTTACAGAATAGTAAGTTCTTGCCCCAGTAGCTGGGATTTTGGATTTTAGTTTAGTTTAGAAACTCTAGGTTTCTGTGTTAATTTGCTTTGGTAGATTGTGCACCTAATCAAGTTCTAAATTGTTTTGTCATAGTTTATACTACAGTTTGATATCTAGCATTGTTTGATTCTTTTACTTTCTACTTTATTCCCATTACATGTTTTGAAATTCTTGACCCTTTGTTTTTTGAGATGAACTTTGTTACTCTTTGAGTTATATAATAAACTAATTCTTTGATTGTTATGCCACTAAATAAGTAACTTAATTTAGGTAATAGTTATTTTCATTATATTGACTTTTTCTATTCATAAAGAGCTATTTCTGCAATTATGTGGATCCATTTTGTATAAAAAGTGTTTCATAATTGTATCTATAGAGTCTATGAGTATGTTTTGGCAGATAGTCTTCATTTCAAATAAAATTAATACTAGGCATAAAATTGAGAGGCTATATATGAAGGCCTAGCAAAATCCAATGAAAAAACATGAATATGTTTCTTACTGCAATTTAGGAATAACTAATAGGAAGAAATATGGGAAGACATATAAGCTGATGTACAATGTAAAGCAATTTGCCAGATAACTGAAACAGTGTGAATAGAACAAAAGTGAATGATATAATAATCAAAGAGTTAAGAAAATACACTTAACTCTTTTCATGGCAGAGGAGGAGCACTAAGCCTGGAATATTTAGCCTAGACTCTAAATGGGTTTGTGTTTTGATGGCTTGCTGGGGAGATAAAAGCAGGATGAAAGGTACTTGGAAATTAATGTGATATAAAAAGAGAAGGCACCAATGTGAAACAATGATTGGATAAAAACCATTTATTAAATGTCTATAATGTGCCACAGATTAGGAATAAAAATACAAAGGTATGACTTTCTCTACCTTCAAGGTTTACATTCCCCATAGATATTATCTACCTCTAATAATTTAGTATGCAGCACGGAAGGGTCTGGGGAATCACAAGGAGAGAAGCCATAAGACAATGGATTTTTGCACCCTTTTCAGTAGTAATAGTAATATTATTGATTACTGTCTTCAGAGAACAAACTGGAAAGGGTATTGGAGAATAGAAGAAAGAGGCTGCAGAACAGATGGCAAAATGCCTGAGATTGATTAAAGCATTAAAAGCATTGATTAAATGTTTACAAGGTACCAGGAGTATTGGTTTGGTGATGGATGGGATGTGAAACGTGGTCTGAGGCTGCCTAAATATAGTAGAATTAGAAAAATTTGCCAACATCCCAAACTGAGCAAATCAAGCCAATAAAAACAATTCCAGGGAAGTATAAGGCCCACCAGAAGATGGTCCAGGTCCAGTCTGCTGGTCCTCTGGAAGCTGGACCTGTCTTGGGGTATCTATGGGAGTTTACAATTGACTCCATGGCAAACCCAAGAAAAGATTTTGCCCACTGTCCAAAAGAGATAGAGTAAGGAAGTAACACATCTAAGATTTTATATTAAGAAATGAGGGAAATTCATAATACAAAGAGAACCAAGAAAATAATATATACAATAACTCCAACATTGTAACTGGAAAAAGAAAAGCTCTAAAGTGAAATGTTGCAAAATTACAAGAAAAGGAGAGTGGAGAGAAGAGATATGAGAAAACTAACTCTTTGCAGAGGTGAGAGGTCCACAAGTATACATGGCATATATATTGCACATTATTTTCAGTCTTTTTTCCATGTATTGATCAGTTAGGCTGATTCCCCGCTTTTTTTCTTAAAAAAATTTTTTTTTGTCTTAAAATCTATTTTTTACATAGGGCTCTCTGGAGAAACAGGGATACTAGAAGAAATAACATTGATGAAAATAAAAAACCACATCAATGTTTATTTTTTAAATGAAGAGAAAGAAAGAACGTTTGGTTTAGCGTTAGAAGGGGCCATATGGAGATCACCTTAGTCCAGCCCCTTGCTTTTTACACGGGAGGAAAATAAGGTCTAAAGGTGAATTTGCCCAGTGTCACAGTGACAGAATCCGAATTTGAACTCAGGTTTTATGACTCAAATACAGTTTGAGTTCTGGTTAGCTTATATGGAAGAGTCGGGAGAATAGGGCAGTTGCCCTCTCAGGGAGTCGAGGCTTCCCTTTGAGGGCCAAAACATTTCCAATATTTCATTTTCATTACCCTTTAAAACAAAGTCGGTATCAACTAAGAGCTCTCAGCCAGGGAAGAAAGGGGGGAGGGATGGTTGGCGAAGACCTATCTAGAAGCCCGGAAGAGGTTGACAGCACAAGAGGCTGATGGTCTTTGTAGTTCTGAGCCATTGGGACTCAGAAGCGCCCGCCCATCACGACTGCTTCTGCGGGGGAGGTGGTCCCGAGATCTTAAAGCCTGAGAGCCAACGGAAACGAAACGTCAAGAGGCGTGGACAGAACTGACGGCGTCACGTAAGGGGTGTCTGCAAGACCGAAAGCAATGTGGTGACCCAGTGGCCTAATGGATAAGGCATCAGCCTCCGGAGCTGGGGATTGTGGGTTCGAGTCCCATCTGGGTCGCGCTCTCTTTTTCTTTGTGGTCCGAGTTCTTCAAACGTCATTTAGCCGATTAAAATGTCATTTACTTTAGGAGTTCTTAGAATGTCGATTATCGTCTTACAAAGGCCCCCGAGTCATCGGAGATCCAAATTTGTAATACCTTTAATGATGCTGTCTGTTTTTTAATTCTTCATACTGTAAAGAGTAAAATTCAACTTCTGACTTTAAGAAAAGAGATCTTTGAGGTTCAGGAAACTGAATTTTGCATAAAATATATATTTTTTTAAAGTTGGGATCTGAAACCGATTGTTTCAAGGTGACCCCTAGCTTCTCCAGTGAACTTTTAATCTTAGTTATTTAATTAGACACACCTTCCCAACTTTCTAGTAACTGACTTTTCCATTTTTTCCTCCAGGGGAAGCTCAGGTATGCAGAGGATTTCTTTCCATTTTAAACTTTTTACGAGAGTTGTGCCACTTTAAAAAAAGATTTTTAGAAAAGAAAACAAAAAATTTTCTGCCCTCTAACTGACATAGCAGCAAAATGCAGTTTTAGTTGAATAATGAAATCAAAAGCCAGACTACAGAAATTTAAGAAGATAATTAAGGGAGAGGAAATAAAAACACCAATTTTAAGCAGTCTTCTTAAGAAGTTTAGTTATAAAAGGTGGGAAAGTATCGATGGATGGGATGATAGTATCGATATTATAGATTATATGAAGAATTTTTTTTTTAAGTTGCGGAGACATGGGCATCTTTGTAAACAGTTGGGATGTAGACAGGCAGAGATTGAAGATTAGTAGTAGAATAGGGATACTAGAGGGGTCAATCTACTAGAGAAAATGAGATTAAATGACTTCATATACATATACAGGGGTAGTCTAGATGTGAAAGAGGAGACAATGGTAGGAGGCTTCTAAGTGATATGAGATGAAAAAGGTAGAAAAGGAAAATTTCAGTGAATGGCCCCAATTTTTTTCTTTTTTTCTTTTTCAATAATATTTTATTTTTCCAAATTCATATAAGAAATAGTTTTCAAGATTCATTTTTGTCAAACTTTGTGTTCTAAATTTTTCTCCCTCCTTCCCTAATCTTCCCCCTCCCCAAGACATGCAATCTGATATAGGTTAAATATATACAATCCTTTTAAACACATTTTCATATTTGTCATATTATACAAGAAAAATCCAATTAAAAGGGGAAAAAATGAGAAAAAATAAACAAGCAAACAACAACAAAAGGTGAAAATATTATGCTTTGATATACATTCAGTCTTCATAGTTCTCTCTCTGGATGTGATTGGCATTTTCCAACCTAAGATAGTGGAATCGTCTTAAATCTCTGCATTGTTGAAAAGAGCCTAGTCCATCACACTTGATCATCACATAATCTTTGTTGTTACTATGTACAGTGTTCTCCTGATTCTGCTCACTTCACTCAATATTAGTTCACATAAGTCTTTCCAGGCTTTTCTGAAATCAGTCTACTCATCATTTCTTATATAACAATAATATTCCATTACATTTACATACCATAACTTATTTAGCCATTCCCTAACTGAAGGGTATCCATTCAATTTCCAGTTCCTTGCCACTACATTTTTGCACATGTGGGTCCTTTTCCTCTTTTATGATCTCTTTAGAATACAGACCCATTAGTGACACTGATGGATCAAAGGGTATGCACAATTTGATAGCCCTTTGACCATAGTTCCAAATTGTTCTCCAGAATGCTTGGATCATTTCACAACTTGACTAATTATGCATTAGTATCCCAGTTTTCCCACATTCCCTACAACATTTATCATTATCTTTTTCTGTCATCTTAGCTGATCTGAGACATATAAAATGATACCTCAGAGTTGTTCTTAATTCGCATTTCATATAATTAAAAATGGCTTTAATTTCTTCATCAGAAAATTGTTCATATCCCTTAGCCATTTATCAACAGAGGAATGGTGTGTATTCTTATGAATTTGAGTCAATTTTCTATATATTTTAGAAATGAAACCTTTTTCAGAAATATCCACTGTAAATTTTTTCCCAATTTCTTCTAATCTTGGCTGCAAGATTGTTTTTGTTTGTGCAAAAACTTTTTTTCCTACATTCTTTTATTTTTTTATGTTAAACATCTAAACACAGATATATATGCACATATTAAATTTAACATATATATGTATATGTGTGTGTTAAATCTAATATATGCATATATATCTATACAATTATCTTGCTGAACAAGAAAAATCAAATCAAACCAGAAAAAATGAGAAATAAAATAAAATGCAAGCAAAAAGAGGGAAAATGGTATGTTGTGAAACACATTCAGTTCCCATAGTCCAATCTCTGGGTGTAGATGACTGTCTTCATTATAAGATCATCAGAACTAATCTGAATCATCTCATTGTTGAAGAGAGTGCAACATTCATCAGAACTGATCATTGTATAATCTTGTTGTTGCCATGTATAATGATCTCGTAGTTCTGCTCATTTCATTTAGCATCAATTCATGTAAGTCTCTTCAGGCCTCTCTGAAATCAACCTACTTATAGTTTCTTACAGAACAATAACATTCCATAACATTCATATACTATAACTTACTCAGCCATTCCCCAACTGATGGGCATCCACTCAGTTCGCAGTTTCTTGCCACTACAAAAAGGGCCACCACAAACATTTTTATGTACAAAATCTTTTTAATTTAATGTAATCAAAATTACCCATTTTACATTTCTATAGTCATTGACTATTGTGTCTTGTGAACCTAACCTATTCCACTGATCCATTATTTTATTTTTTAGCCAGTACCAAGTGGTTTTCAATGATCAGTGTTTTATAATATAGTTTTATGACCTCAATTTTTTCAATTAGGTAAGGTTTTTAACTAAGAGAGTTGGGATAGGGAGAGCCATAGGAGATTTGAAGAGAGCTGAAAAATTTTAGATAATCCTCTCTAAGGAATCTAACAGTGAATCACAGATGTGTAAAGTGGTTGCCTTATTTCCATAATAAGGGACAGTTTATATGATATAGATATGTGGTGGACCCAGTAAGTGAGACAAAATGGTGGAAGTAATACAAAGCTGAGAGGCTTGGAAGATCAAGATTGATAATAGAATTGAAGCCAAGCATTTGAAAAGAAAGGACAAGGTAGAATTTGTAGTTTGTCAGGAGAGCAAAATGAGAAAGAGAAGAAAGTAATATTAATTAAGAGATGATGACATGGGAATAAACCAAGAGTTGTAGGTACTGGAGGTCTCAGTGAGAATGCTTGCAGTTCCTTTTAATGTATGAAGTAATAGGTACCCTCTGAAAAGCTTTGTAAAATGCCTCCTATTTCTTGAACTTCCATAACTTTATATTTGAAGATGATTACAATTTCCCAGCCTTCCCAGAAACTGAGAAAACTTTACAGAATTGGAAATATGGACAAATGTGCCACAATGCCAAATTCATCCAAGATTTGCTAAGGACATAAAATATTTAACTGGGAAAAGAATAAAACTGTCATATAAATGGGTCATTCCCAGAGCTTTGAGGATGACAAAATACCTCTTGCTTCTCAACACAAAAGTCAGAGAATTTTTAATCTGAGTCATAATAATGTGAGCTCTTTGGTAATAAAAAAGGGAAAAGAACCCATATGTGCAAAAATGTTTTTAACACCCCTTTTTGTAGTGTCAAGGAACTAGAATTTGATTGGATGCCCCTCAGTTAAGGAATGGCTGCATAAGTTATGGTATGTGAAAGTAATGGAATATTAATGTTCTCTAAGAAATGATGAGCAGGCTGATTTCAGAAAAGCTAGGGAAGATTTATATGAACTGATGCTAAGTTAAGTAAGTAGTACCAAGAGGACATTGTACACAGTAACAAGGAGATTATGTGGTGATCAACTGATAAATTTGATTCTTTTCAACAATGCAATGATTTAAGACAATTACATTAGATTTGGAATGGAAAATTCCAATCACATTTTAGAGAGAGAATTATGGATACTAAATGTGGATCAAAGCATAATATTTTCACCTTTTTGTTTCTTTCTTTTTCATATTTTCCCCCATGTAGTCCAATTTTTCTTGCATAATATAACAAATATGGAAATACATTTAAAAGGATTGCACTATGGAGCTGATAAACTGTGCATGCCCTTTGATCTAGCAGTGTCTCTACTAGAACTGTATCCCAAACAAATCATAATAAAGGGAAAAGGACCCACATGTGCAAAAATGTTTGTAACAGCCCTTTTTGTAGTGGCAAGAAACTGGAAATTGGTGGATGTCCATCAGTTGAACAATATCTAAATAAGTTATGGTATATGAATGTTATGGAATATTATCATTCTATAAAAAATGATCAGCAGGATGATTTCAGAAAGGCCTGGAGAGACTTACATGAACTGATACTAAGTGAAATGAGAAGAATCAGGAGAACCCTGTACATAGCAACCACAAGATTATGCAATTATCAGTTCTGATGGATGTGGTTTGTTTCAACAGCAAGGTGATTCCGGTCAGTTCCAATGGTCTTCTGATGGAGAGAGCCATCTCTGCACCCAGAGAGAAAACTGTGGGGACTGAATGTGGATCACAACACAGTATTTTCACCTTTTTCGTTATTTGCTTGCTTTTTTTTCTTTCTCATTTTCTTTCCTTTTTCATCTGATTTTTCTTGTACAGTCTGATTAATGTGGAAATATGTATAGAAGAACTGTACATGTTTATTTAACATATATTGGAGTACTTCCTTCTAAGGGAGGGGTGGGGAATAGGGAAGAAGAAAAAAAATTTGGAACACAAGGTTTTTTGCAAGGATGAATGTTGAAAACTATCTATGCATATATTTTGAAAATAAAAGCCTAAAAAAAAAAAAAAGGATTGCACAGATTTAATCT
Source organism: Antechinus flavipes (assembly GCF_016432865.1). Classification (NCBI taxonomy): domain Eukaryota; kingdom Metazoa; phylum Chordata; class Mammalia; order Dasyuromorphia; family Dasyuridae; genus Antechinus; species Antechinus flavipes. The sequence goes on from NC_067401.1 coordinate 161,784,415, forward strand.
ATATCTTATTGCTTGTTGTCTTGAGGATAGGGGAAGTAAGAAAGGGAGGGTTAAAAATTTGGAACACAAAATTTTGGGAAAATGAATGTTAAAAACTAATCTTTACATGTATTTGGAAAATTAAAATACCATTTTACAAAAAGAATGTGAGCTCTTTGAAAGAATGGACTATCTTACTTCTCTATTACTATTTGAAGCAATTAGCACAATACTTTGCACATGAGAAGCATTTAATAAATGCATTATTCTTTTGTTCATTTCATTTCAAAGTGTGAAAGTGCCAAAATATTACCTGGAACTAGGAAAGGTAGCATCCAAGCCTCCCCATTCTAGTCTCAAAATATAGAACAGAATAAAACAGCTTAGATTTTGGGCTGATCTTTTTTGAAATCTCAATTTATATAAACAAATAATTTGCAAATACCTTCTGAATATGGTACTGTGTGTGTGTGTGTGTGTGTGTGTGTGTGTGTGTGTGTGTGTGAGAAGAATGAGCTCAGGAAACTTTAAAATACATATACATTTTATTTATTTATTTAATAATAGCTTTTTATTTTTCAAAATACATACATTCTTTTTCTTTTTTGGCTGAGGCAATTGGGTTTAATTGACTTGCCCAAGGTCACACAGCTAAGAAATGTTAAATATCTGAGATCAAATTTGAACTCAGGTCCTCCTAACTTCTGGGGTGGTGCTCTATCCACTGCACCACCAACTATCCTCCCCCTCCTCCCCAAAAAAAGTTTTCAACTACAATATTCACCCTTGCAAAACCTTGTCTTCCATATTTTTCTCCCTTCTTTCTTCTCTCCCCCTTCTCCTAAACAACAAGTAATCCAATATAGGTTAAATATTGCAATTCTTCTATACATATTTCCGCAATTATCATGCTATACAAGAAAAGTCAGATCAAACAGGGAAAAAAATGAGAAGAAAAAAAAAAAACAAGCAAGCAAATAACAAGAAGAAAGTAAAAGTCCTATGTTGTGATCCACATTCAGCCCCTTAGTCCTCTTTCTAGATGCAGATGGCTCTCTCTATCACAAGTTTATTGGAATTGACCTGAATTACCTCATTATTGAAAAAAGTCAAGTCCATCAGAATTGATCATTGCATAATCTTCTTGTTGCTGTACATAATGTGCTTTTGGTTCTACTCACTTCACTTAGTATCAGTTCATATAAGTCTCTCTGGACCTTTCTGAAATCAGCCTACTGATTAAATGCATACATATATATTTAAAGAGAACATATAATATTACCTCAGATAGATATTAGAATAATTGACTTGAGGGTAAATCTATTCCAACACTCTACTTTTCAAAGGGATCCCACCTAAAATATCCCAGACAGAGCCATTCTATTTCAGATTTATTATTCAGAAGTGATGGGGCACTATTACCACAGGAGCCAAGTATTTACATTGTTAGAAAAATTTTATTAAATGTAACAGCGATCTGGTTAGCAGAATCACAGCTCTTTAGAGTTTAGGGGTCACTGTCCTCTGTAGTAACAAAAGCTCATATTTATAAAACATTTTACAAGTGAACATATGGTTTTTACGCGACTTGGAGGTTGTGACAGTTTCATTTTTATCGTTTAGATCCAGAACTTCCACAAAGCCTTGCACAAAAAAAGGTACTTAATAAATATTTCTTAAATTGAACAAATCCTTATGAAGCTGGTTGTACAAGTATTATCACTCCCAATTTTTAGATGAGATAACTGAGACTGAAAGCTTCTAAGATTTGTCTATGGTCACATAGTTTGTGTGTTTCAAGGATTAGGTCCTAATTTTGCTCTTTGAGAGGAACCAGGGGGGAAAAAAAGTCTATTACCTCCTCATGTGTGCAAACAGCCCTTAAAATAAAAATGAAACATTTAAAAATTATGAAGTCCAAGTCTCAAAGAATATGAAAAGACATCTATTATGCTCTTTTTGCATAGGTGTGGGGGTCTAAATGTAAAACACTATATGATTTGAGTTTTTTTTTTTTAATGTGTTCATTGGTTTTGCTATTTTTTCCTTCTTCCTTTTAATGAAGCCTTTGTTTGGAGGGAAAATTCTTGAGAGAAAAGAAGGAAGGATGGAGGGAGGAAGGAGGTGGGCAATGTGAAAATAAAAAATAATGAAATTCATTTTAAAAAATGAAAATGACCTACCTTCCCTTAGTCTTTTTTAGTATTTCAAGCCAAACTATCTTCTCTTACACCTGGACTAGAAATTATACCCTGATGACTTACCCCTTTCAATTCCAGAACTCCTGCTTTGGGAAATGGGATGAGGAGGGTGTACTTTACTGATTGGTAGGGACCTCGACTAACCCACCACTTTATCCAAGTTCCAGCCATACTTTACTTTAACTCTCCCCTCCCCATTTTTGCCCCAGCTGCCTGACTACTACTTGGGTTTCAAGTCCTTCCTACCCTTTCCTCCCCCATCTTTTTTACTTTCCAGTTCTGGAACATTAATCAAATTAAGTTTGCCATCATTACTGCAAAAGATGTTTCAATCTATTCCCCTGTGATTCTACTTGCTACCCTGTAATTCTCCAAACCAAAACATGCTTTTCTGACCATCATTTTCTTATATATATCATCTTCCTGTATTAGAATCATATAGACTACTCTGGAGCCAGGAATGTCTTCATTTTGTATTTCTATCCCTAATGCTTAGCACAATGCTTGCACATAGTATGAGTTTAACAAACGTTTCTCATTCATTCATCGATTAATTGATCTAGTATGAGAAGGTTTCAATCACCATTGTGGTGATGACATAAGGGTATCTTCTAGTACGTCAACAGTCTTTTGATAAAAGGTGATCATTAAAACAACTCTTCTCCCTTATTATCTCAGCATATTACTTAACCTCTCTGCACCTATCCTCTCATCCGTAAAATGAGGATTTGGACTTGGTCCTTTCTAGCACTATATCTCTGATCCTGGGACAAAAGGTCACAAGAGATCTGAACAGCACAGAATTTAGTAGAACCTTCCCCCACTGAGAGAGATCCTGTAGTTCCATGAATCACATCAAAGATGTGTGAAGCTTTTTAGTAGAAACATCTAGAGGTTCCTATACTCCTGAGAGATTGGAAACCATCGAATTTCTAGAAACCAGAAAGCTTGTGTCTGCCCCAGCCTCTATGTGTCCTTTCCTGGCTCTTTGTTTCTGTTTAATAGTGGAAGAGATGTCAGAGCAGGAGCAATGTGTGATATTGAGGTTTAGAACCACATTGCTCCAGATGGAGCTGGGACTACAGATCTCAGAGTTAAGCAAAGAATCAGCTGATTTCTTCTTTCCTTCATAGCATGGCCATGATCTAATTCTTCCAACTGAAAATAAAAGGGGAAAAAAGGGGAGCCCATCCCCATCATCTGGAGGAGAAAGGGTAGGTAGGGGGTCACTTTCCATTTTGCTTTCCTTCCAGAGGTCGGTTCAGTGAATGATTCCTAGTTTCCCCAAAGGCTGCCCCTCATTAGCATGAACGGGGGTGGAGAATTGAGAGAGGAAAGCAAAGGCTGAAAGCTCAGCTTTAGAGACTGCCAAAGTGGTCTTCACAATGCCATCAGAGAGAGCTTTCTGGCTTCTCTGCCTGCTCATTGCATCATCCTCAGAAACCCCAGTGACAGAGAGAAAAGGTAAGAAGGGTGAAATGTAGAGAAGAAAAGAGAGAGAGACAGAGAGAGAGAGAGAGAGAGAGAGACAGAGAGAGAGAGAGAGAGAGAGAGAGAGAGAGAGAGAGAGAGAGAGAGAGAGAGAGAGAGAGAAAGAGACAGAGAGAAACAGAGAGAGAGAGACAGACAGACAGACAGAGAAAGAGAGAGAGAGAGAGAGAGAGAGAGAGAGAGAGAGAGAGAGAGAGAGAGAGAGAGAGAGACAGAGAGAGACAGACAGAGAGAGAGAAAATGAGATCCAAGGAGCTAAGAGGAGGTGAAGGAAGGGCAGGTTCACTTGAGGCTTGTGTTCCTCTGAGAATGAAGCCCAGCCTGTGTCCTGAGTGTGTTTCCCCCGGCAGCCTCTTAGGAGGGAGATGCTCATTCTAGGCTTGCCACTACAATGATCTGAAGAGAGAGCAGTGGGGAAAGCTAGAGGAAAGCCTGCATGTTAAGTAGCTGCTCCATCAGCAGAGAGCCAGCAGGCTGATGTATCAAAAGGGATTGCCGAGTGCCTGCCTCTCGGGACCTTTGCACAGGCTAGGCGCACAGAATGCAAACGCAGGACTGGCATTCCAGGCGGCTTGTGGCGGCCCTGCGGGAGCTGTCCCGAATCGGCTCTCCCCAAGCTGCCAGTCTCTGACTTGGCCGGGGGCTGGTGTGCCTTGAGAATGGGATGCTGTACCTGAGGCTGCAGGGAAGCCTCCTGAGAGGGGTCTGCAATTGCGGGCTGAAGCTGGAGCATCCTAGCAAGGGAAAGAGGAAAATAATCCCTCTGAAAGTCTGCAGAAGGCAGGAGCAGGGGTTAAGTGGAGCAGGAGGGGAGCAGAGTCACGAGAGATCCGGAAACATCTTCATGCTTCCCGTTGGTCTCAGAGAAGACCCGAGGCACAAAAAGATGGGTCCATCTCGCCTTAAAATCACATTTCATGGATGAGATGAAAATATGGGATGCAGGCAATAAAGGCAGACACAGGCAGTCTCTGGGGGGAAGGTGTTTTTGTTTTCTTTTGGATGTTTCCTTTGATTCGCTGTCTCCTGGAAAAATAGCTTCTGTAACTGCACAGGGCAATTTACTTTAGATTATTTTTCCACATGGAAATTGAATGAGTTCAGAAGCGTTTACCCCAAATATCAATCTTTCTCATGACGACAGATGGTGATAGTTGATAGTAAGGAACTGGATACAGACCAAAGCTTTATTCAGCTGTGCCTGGCACAATATTTAACATACTGAGTCAAAATAGACCCTTTAGGAAAATAGGAACTATAACAAGTATTATTCCTGGAGAATAATAATAAAGAATAATAAAGAAATAATAAAGAAATGGTCAAGGTTGCAAAGGAGCCCTTTGGCACTTAAGACTTCAAACTAAAGGCATAAGAATACAAATAATAATAATAATAATAGTTAAAAAGAAGGGGAAAAAGAGGAGAAAAGAAAGGAAAAGAAAAAAGAAAAACTGGAGTTGGAGAGAGAGAGGGAGAGAGAGAGAAAGAGAAAGAGAGAGGGGGGAAGGGAGAGAGAGGAGGGAGGGAGGAAAAGAGAAAGAAAGGAAGGAAGGAAGGAAAGAAAGAAGGAAGGAGAGAGGGAGAGAGGGAGAAAGGGAAGGAGGTGAGGAGGGAGGGAAGAAGGAAGGAGGGAAGGAAGAAAGGAAGAAGGGAAAGAAGGAAAGAGGAAAGGGAAGGAAGGAAGGAAAGAAGGAAAGAAGGAAGGAAGGAAGGAAAGAAAGAGGAAAGGGAAGGAAAGAAAAGAAAGAAAAAGAAAAAGAAAGAATGAAAGAAAGAAATCAGTTATTGTGCCTATTAGGTCATTCTAGTCTCAGGTAAATCAACTTCAGAGCTGGCCTGTTATCTGCTCATCCATCTCTTCATGAAGTTCGGTGAAAATCATTAGATTTTTGGTGTTTATTTTACATGATTGTAGTCCCTTTTCTCATTCACTAAATAAAGAAAAAAAAAAGGAGAAGGTCTCAGGGATAGCTAAGACATGATTTGTAGGTCTTTTCTGGGTCTATAGTTTATGAATAAGAGAGATACAAAAATCCCAGTAAAGGTCCTTTTGGTACTTCTCAGAGGGCATGGGACACTGTGGAATCCCAAATGACCTTGTCAACAGGGATGGGAAAACCAAATAGTTCTGTTGTCAGTAGTGTTTAAACAATTAGTTTGCTGTCCATCCAGCAGAAGTCTATTCCCCACCCCCAGCTCTTGGCATTTATTCTTTGAACATTCTGGACAAACTGAAATAAGTAAGAGGAGAGGCAGATGTTCTAAAATGTATAAAAGAAGCCACCCAAAGCAGTGAGATTTTTCATTAAAAGGGTGAGATTTTATTAAAAACAACTCTCAGAGCTAGAAATCTGTAATAGCACAATACTCTTGGTTACGAGAATCTGGAGAGTTTCATTTTGTGTTTCAACAAACATTTATTAAGCTTTTATTTTAGGCTCTTAGGGAGATACAATTTTTAGATAAAATGGAGTCCTTGACCTCATGGAACTTAAGTTCTAAGAATAAGGAATGAGAACCAAAGATAGGTATATATATATCATATGTAAGGCAGACTATAATATACAATATTCTACATGATAACTGTATTAAAGGGTAGAATCAATTGACTTACACTTATTAATTGCAATGGGAAATACAAAGTCAAAAAAATAGACCATATTCTTGAGGAGTTTCTATTCTATAAGAAGGTGAAGTGATGGAGGGGGAACAACAAATATCATTTGAGGTCCAAGGAAGAAAATGTCATTCCTGATTTATGTGCACTGAAGAAAGAGGCTATCAGAGATTTTTAAATTCTCTTTTACATAGGCTTTTAATCAGGATATATTACTAAGTAGATTAAAAAGTGAAGGGAGAAAATTCTAGGCATTGGATCTTAGGTCTAGAATTAGAAGGGATCTTAGAGTGAAGTGATTCATTAAAGGTCCCACAATCAATGAGCATCAGAGATAGGACTTCTAACTCTAATCCCATTGTCCCATGCTGCTTCTTCACAGGGTACCATTTCATAAGCGAAGTCCAGAAGGTGGGGGAGCAATATGTTTTGAGACTAGATAGTGGTCTGGTTTGAATAGTTGGGATGACAGACTAGGGTAGTGTCAGTTTGTGGAAAGTTCTCAGTGATCTTATTTTTTGATTGATAAAATGATTGGACCCCTATTTCTTCCTTCACAAACTCTTGTGGGCACTATTTTTCCTCTAGCAGATTTAGTGCTTCTATTTCTCTGGGTATAGATTCTTGATTCTCTCTTCTATTCCCAACTAGAAACTTGGCTTTCTCTTTTCTTTCTCAAAGAACTTTCTCCATCTGTTTTCCTATAAAGATTGAATTGTCATTCTTTTCTCTCATAAAACTTTAATTCTTCCTCTCCATCCACAGATACCTGACTCCATCTCTTTGATGCTTCTTCCCTTTCTAGCAGACACATCCATCTCTGCCTTCTCCCTGGATAAGTTCTAGGTTCTCATTTCTACAGAACAGACTTTAGGTTTTTTCATCTCCATACAACAGAGTTCTGTGCCCTGTCTTCTCCAAAACAGGCTGTTCCCTCCGAATTCCCTGCACGTATTAACCATTTCCTCTTTTCCCTGTAACTAAAATAATTCTCTCCTCTCTCCACAGACTCTCTATTCAGTCTCTCTCTATGTCTCTTGCTATTTCGTTTGTCTCGGTCTCTCTGTCTCTTCAGTTAGTAAGCACCTGCTATATGCCAGGCACTGTACTGAGTATTGAGGAAATAAAAAGAGGCAAAAGACGGTGCCCTCAAGGACCTTACAATCTAATAAGGCAAACAATATGCAAATATATACAAGATTAATTATATTTAGGATAAATAGGAAATAATTAAGAGGAAGGCACTCAAAATAAGAGGGGTTGGAGAACGCTTTCTACAGAAGGTAGGATTTTAGTTAGGACTTAAAGGAAGCAGGGAAGTTAGTAGTTAGAGTTCTAAAGCATGGGGGAAAGCCAGAGAAAATATCCAGAGATGAGAATATGTGTCTGTTTGTTTCTTAGACTGAAGCTCCTTGAAGGCAAGTCTTTTGTCTTTGTCTTTCTTTCTCTCTGTCTCTTTTTTATCTCCAGCATATAGCACAGCCTGGGTACAATCATAAATATTTATTGTTGATTGATTAATTCAGCACAGATTCATAGTCTTCCCTTTTTTGTCTCATAGAGACTTTCAATTCTCTCTCTTATTTTAGATTCCATCTTCTCCTCTTTCTCCACACAAACTCTTGGTTCTTTTTTTGCTCCAGCACAGACTCTATTCTCCCCTCTTCCTGAAAAGACTAACTCTTTCTTGCTTCTCTGTTATCCCTTTTCCTCTGTACAGTTTTTTCCTCTTCCTACAGACTCTATGATCACTATCTTCTTCATCACAGATCTTCTATTTTTCATTTTCTATAGCAAATTTTCTGTTTATTCTGCAGAATTCTTTGTTTTTTCCTCTCCCTTCAGAAATCTTTTGCTTCTTTTTTTCCTCAATCCAGACTTTTATTTCTCTCTTCTCTTGAACCAATTCTCAGGTTATTCTTCTTCTTGAAGAGCAACTTGTTTCTTCTTTTCTCCAGCACAGATTTTGTGTAGTTCTCTTCTCCCTTCAGAGACCCTCTCTTCTTTTTCTCTTCCAACATACTCTATTCCAGATTCCTTCTTCTCTTTATTTTTTTTAATAATTATAATTTTTTATTGACAGAACCCATGCCTGAGTAATTTTTTACAACATTATCCCTTGCACTCACTTCTGTTCCGATTTTTCCCTTTCCTCCCTCCACCCCCTCCCCCAAATGGCAAGCAGTCCTATACATGTTAAATATATCACAGTATATCCTAGATACTATATATGTATGCAGAAACAAACAGTTCTCTTGTTGCACAGGAAGAATTGGATTCAGAAAGTAAAAATAACCTGGGAAAAAAACCAAAAATGCAAACAGTTTACATTAATTTCCCAGTGTTTTTCCTTCGGGTGTAGCTGCTTCTGTCCATCATTGATCAATTGAAACTGAGTTAGAGCTTCTCTTTGTTGAAGAAATCCGCTTCCATCAGAATACATCCTCATAGAGTATAGTTGTTGAAATGTATAATGATCTCCTGGTTCTGCTCATTTCACTTAGCATCAGTTCATGTAAGTCTCTCCAAGCCTCTCTGTATTCATCCTCCTGGTCATTTCTTACAGAACACGGATTCTTTCTTCTCAAACAAGACTCTTGATTCTCCTCCAGCACAGACTCTGAGTTCTCTCTCTTCTTCAGTAAATACTCTCTTTTTCCCTTCCCTGAAATATACTTTGTTGTTTTTTTCCTTCTTGGATCACAAACTGTCACCACAGAACTTTGGTTTTTCTCTCTTCTCCACTACAGTGTTTCTATTCTCACTATTGTCCAGGACAGATTCTGTCCTTTCCTCTCCTTTCAGAGAATTTTAATTTTTTATCTTAGCACAGACTCCTGTCTTTCCTTTTCCTGGAGAAGCCATGTTCTTCCCTGCCCCGCCTTCCCTCTCCTTCCCCCCCAGCAATGATTATTTTCTCTTTCCCTAAAGAGACCTTCTCCGGGAAGAGATCTCTTCCCTCCCTACTAACAATGATGTCTTTTTCAGCATGTTCCCAGTTGTCTCTCTTCATTAGTACAGACGCTTGGTTCTTGGTCATCTCTTTACCAATATAGTCTCTGATCTTCGTTCTACCTCCCTTAGTTTTCAGTTCTCCATCATTGCTTCTCTGTTTTCTTAGCCCTCTCTTCCCAATAATCTCCAGGTTCTCTCTCTCCTTCAGAATATTTCCCTCAATTTTTGATCTTCTCTAGCACTCTTGGTTTTCTTGGTTCTCTATCCTCCACCAATTTCTTGATTTTCTGTCTCCCCCAGGTCCCATGTTCTCACTAATTTTTTCTCCAGTGCAATTTCTTGATTCTCTGTTCCCTCTTCTCAAGCACAGTGTGTCTTGCTACTTTCTCCACAGATTCACTCTCATATCCAATAGAGAAGACTTGGGCTCAAGGCTCACTGGGAGCCCACACTCCTGGAACCTGGAGGGACAAGTGGAGGAAGACCAGACCCCGGCCTCGGATGGAGAACAGCACTGGTGCTCGAAAGGACATAACCTTGGAACTGAGAAGCCCGTGGCCACCTCGTATGGCAGTTGCGCCACTGGACAATAGCGTCAACAAGCGGCGCCAGTCCCGGCGGGTGACTTGGCCCATGCTCTTGTACCCACGGGCTCAAGGGCCACCCTTCTCTGGTCCTGGGCCTGCGTGGGTGGAGGACCAGTGCCCACCCGTTGAGGGGCACCTCAACTCTCCTGGACGAACCAGTCCTGACCAGGAGGGAGCACCCCTGAGCAACCGATCAAAAGCTTCCTGGCTCAGCCATCAGCAGGCCCGCCTTCGCCCGCCCAGCAGAGGTGAGCTATAACTTGCCTACACTAGGATCCCAAAGTGCATGTAATAGGAAGAGGAAGATCTAACCAAAAGCTTCCCCCCTAGGCCAGACTCCTACAGACTCAGAAGGTAGGGCCTTCTGGAATCACTGGACCCCTTGAACTCACAAGAAACCCCTTTTAAAAATCCTTTTAAAACTTGTATTCCATTTGTATTTTATTCTTTAATTTTTTTTAAAATCCAGCTTATTAGTGATTAATATGTCATTAGTGACTCCTGTGCTTGGAAACTTCCAGGGTGAATAGTATACTTCTTCCTAAGGCAGCCTGTTCTATTTTGGTTATTATTTAAAAGCTTTTTTTGTTTATTTGTTTCCTTTAATGAAGCCTAAATCTGACTCTGCAGTTTTGCCCCCTCTCCTTTGCCCCTCACTCCTAGTTTTGTTCTCAGGAGCCAAAATGAACAAGATAAACCTTCTTTTATTTATTTTTTATTTATTTATTTATTTTTTAATAACTTTTTTATTGACAAAACCCATGCCTGGGTAATTTTTTACAGCATTATCCCTTGCACTCACTTCTGTTCCGATTTCTCCCCTCCCTTTCTCCACCCCCTCCCCCAGATGGCAAGCAGTCCTTTACATGTTGAATAGGTTACAGTATATCCTAGATACAACATATGTGTGCAGAACTGAACAGTTTTCTTGTTGCACAGGGAGAATTGGATTCAGAAGATATAAATAACCTGGGAAGAAAAACAAAAATGCAAGCAGTTTACATCCATTTCCCAGTGTTCTTTCTTTGGGTGTAGCTGCTTCTGTCCATCTTTGATCAATTGAAACTGAATTAGCTCTCTTTATCGAAGAGATCCACTTCCATCAGAATATATCCTCAAACAGTATCGTTGTTGAGGTACATAATGATCTCCTGGATAAACCTTCTTTTAGCTAAAAACAAACTTTCAGATATTCAAAGAAATATACTCCCATAGTCTTTCCTTCTCTGACCCACATTTATCCCATCATCCTTCAGACCTCATTACCTCTTTGCAAATTCCACCCATTTTTCTGTCTTGGTCACTCAAGGCAGTAAAACCAGTTAATTACTGGGGGCTGAAATCATTAATTACACTTCTGTCTTTATATCCCCAGGGTCTTTTGCAGTACTGGGCACTTGATAGATAATAACTAAATGCTTGTTGCTTAGGAGCTGCTAGATGGTGCAATGGAAAGAGCATCCACCCTCTGGTCAGGAGGACCTGAGTTCATATGCAGACCTCACTTAACACGAACTATGTGATTCTGGCCAAGTCACTAAACCTCAATTGAAAGCAAAGTAAATAAGCACTTGTTACTTGCTTGATAAACTAATAAGCACAGACACAATCACGATCTCATTTCTAGTTCATTCAGTCTTATAAAGTTCTGCAAACAGTGCTACTTGGTGAGGGGAAAAGACTCAGAAAGCAGGACCTACAGGAAAGCCCTCTACACCAAAAAATCAAGAGACCTGGTTTCCAATTGTTGGTTCTTTCACCAACTAGCTATGTGACCTTGCCCAAGACATTTTTCATTTCAGACCCTCATTTTAGTAAGATAAGAGGGAGGGACTGGAAGGGTTTGTAGGTCCAATACAACTTCTAGGTTAAGTTCAAGATCCACATGACTAGTAAGTGGCAAAGTTCTCTCTCATTTTCAGGCCCTAATTGTTTTGAGGTTTTTTTCTTTTTTCTTTTTTTAATCTTGCTACTCTTATATGGTTTGTAAGGATAATTTTTTCCCATTCTTATCTACTATCAAAGAACTCATCCATAAAGTCTCCCCCCTTTGCTTCCAAATGCTGCTTCATTACCAGAACTTGTGGTAATCTGTGAGTTTAGAGATGCTTAAAAATCTTTTTTATCCCTATTGTTGTAAATCCCTAAGCTCTCATCCTTCTATGGTGACCTATATGCAATTTAAACTATAGGAATCTAAAATTCATTTTGGAGGCATCCTCTTAAATTTAATTATGACCCAATTGGAAACTTTTCAGAATAAAATACAATGGAATACAATTTTGGGAAGACAAAAATGATAAGTAAAAGGATGATAAAAAATGATTTTAAAATGTTTCACACAGTGCTTTACATGTATTATCTCAATATCACAAGTATTTTATGAGGTAACCCTATTTGACAGATGAAGAAAGTGAAGTTAAAGTACTTGCCCCAGATCACACAGCAAATGGGACAGCTGGGGTGAGATTTGAATTTAAGACTTTCTCACTTTAGGTCCCATACTTAGTATAACTTTTTCAATATTCAGCTGCCTAGAATTGTATCCACCTTTTTTTATATTCTTTCTCTTCTTTCCTTTTAGGTATTGGACACATGGAGAAAATCTGTGAGACTGACTGCAAATGGGATATGGATGAAAAGGAATTCTATTGCATGAGTGAATTTGGTAACCTGGTTACTCCCATCTAGGATTTCAGTGTAGGGTCTTATACTAGATGTTATCTTGCTTTTAGGTATGATAGTAATTGACACAAAATGTACAAAGTGTGGGAGCAGCATTTTCCCTCTTTTGTAGAATAGGAAACTGAAGTTTAGGGCAGCTAAGTGGTCACTGTGAGAGGAGGGACTCAAGTTAGTTCAATCCTTGTTCCTCCCAGTATGAGAAAGTGAATGCTTAAGTGGAGAGAGCCCAAGATAGTCTAGTCTTCCAACAGAACCAAGGGGAAAAGAGGCAACTATCAGAAAGGTCAGTTGAAGCCACTGTAAAATCTGGGAATGCAAGAAGAAATCAGTTTTGTGCTTTTCTTTTTTTATCTCTTAAAACTTTTTTTTTAATTTTGAAAGTAGCAGTGAATGGAATCGTTCATGATGTAGAAGTAATTGGTGAAGGCATCCGGCTGGTCTCTCTGCTGGTCAATAGTCATGGGCTGTACAAGACAAACCGCCTGTATGTCACCCCAGATGGCTTCTTCTTCAGAATACATGTGCTTGTATTGGATTCCTCCAGCTGCAATAAACCATATGCAGATTTTAAATTTGGTAATGAAGCTCCCCTAAAGGTGATCTTGTGTATATGTGTGAATGGCTTCAGTCAAATGAGACCCCCTTTGGGGATTTCTTGGCAAAGGCTCTAGAGTGGTTAAGTGATTTGCCAAAGTCACACAGCTAGTAAGGATCTGACACCACATTTGATCTCACAAAGATGAGACTTCCCTTGTTTACAAAATGGGTCCAGTGTTCTATCCATTGGCCCACACACTTTCCTTTATGTCAGGATTTTATTATTCTGAAAGAGAGAAACTTCAGAATTTTCTTACTATGCATCCACTGAGAGCACATATAGAACTAAATCCACATATAGAACTTCGAGGATTGCCATAGAGAGACTCAGTGACTTGCCAGTGGTCACACAATTCTAAATTGGCAAGAGTTGGATTTGAATTTTATTCTCATTTTTCTTAGAAGTTTTTTTACTTGTTATATGTAACAGCTTGCTCATCCCTATCACTGATTTCACCATTCCTCTCTGTGTAAGAATTCATTTTCAGTTCATCAAAGTCTGCTGTGCTGAATGTCTAGCCACCATACTACTCCAGTACAATATTAGCATTAAAAATATGCAATCATCTTTTTAAAAAAATTATACTATGTTATAGAAATCCTTGCTTCATTCCATATGTTAAAAGTAAAATAAATGTGGGGAAAAAAGATTTGAACAGCCACATTTCCAAGTAGTGAAAGCTATCAATGGTTCAATGCTTTTGCTCTTACTTTATGGTTATGGAAAAATGGGCAGTTTTTTCATAAAATACCATATATTTGAGAGTATGTATCATTTAAAAATCATCTGGACAGATGTTTCTTTTTCTTACAGCTGGTAAATCCACAGATGAAAAACCACCTTTGCTAGCATTGCTAGCAAAAGAAAATATATTGGGATGGGTTCAAAATTGGGTTTTAAGCAGATTTTTTCCTTTTGAGGTCTTCACAAACTAGAGAAGCCCACTGATATAGTACAAATCAGTCATCATGTTATTAGCTTGTTTTACAATATTCCCTTCTCCTTCCCACAGTCTTTCATTTGGCTGATATATGGCCTGACTCATTTGCTTTCTGTTTTTTTGTTTTTTTGTTTTTTTTTTCAGGTAGCAGGTATATCGTAATGGGTCACATCTACCACAAGAGAAGGCAGCTCTCCACAGCTTTGCTGCAGGTGTTACAAGGGCGTCTAAGACCTGGAGATGGATTGCTCAGGAGCAGTAGCAGTTATGTGAAAAGATTTAACCGCAAAAGGGAGGAGAAAATCCAAAGGGCAGCTCATACCAAGTGTATCTGAATCCCCTTTCAGAGCTTTTCAGAGGTCTAGCCCTGTTAGGAGTCATTGACTTGAAGGACATCCGCCTTCATGTAGCCTGGCCTTTCAGGCTAGGTCCACAATGCTTCCTTGGAACTCTTTGAGCTCAGCTCTTACAAGTCAATAGAGGGTTCCTTTCAGCACTGCTAATGTTAAGGATGTTGTCATTTCTGAATATATTAAATGTCTCTAAATTTTTTTAAGTTCGGTTGCAGATATAGTACAAGGCAGTGGTCCACAGATTTGTGATTATTGGTCTCCTCAGTCATGGGTTACTGTTTTGTACTCACTTTATTTTTAAGGCTTAATTTTTTTTTATTTTGTGTTCTGCTGCTTTAAATTGAACATTATGATTGTCTAGGAAAAAACAATTCACAGAAAATATTTTCTTTTTATTGAATTCTCAAAGTTTAGCTCTTTTTCTGACATAACTTATCTAAATCATTTAAACTTATCAAATTTTTTATCCAAAACATCACTTAAAAATACATTTTTGGGGGGATTGGGACTCACCTCTATGTTTTCATCTGTATGAGAAATTCCTAGTGTGGAAAAACTTCTAGCAGTCTTGATTTATAGGCAGTTCTATAGTTCTAAAGAGTTTTCTGGGGCATTGAGAGATTAATTACTTACTCTTGATTACAAAGACAGTATTTTCAAAAGCAGGACCAAATCTTAGTTTTTTTCTAACTCCAAGGCTGATCTAACCATTCTACCAATCTGCTTCTCTAATAATAAATATACTTATGTGAAGAAATATAACTATGAATTTTTTTTGATATTTTATAGATCCCAAAATCAAGCAATCAAGTATTTCTTAATAACCAGCCATGTGCCGGGAAATATCCTAGGTTCTGGGGATAGAAATACAAAGAAATTGGTGCTCAGGATAAGTATTTAAATTTTACCCTTTTTCCCCCTTGAGATTACTGAAGGATTTACTTAAAACGAAATTTTATCTACCTGAACATTTCTGATAAGACAAACATACCGGATTTATTTTCATACTTGGCTACTTTTGATAATTTATATCTGTGCTAAATGGATTTTCCAAAAGTGGTAAAAAATTAATTCTGAGTGTATTAAATGTAATTAAAGAAATTTAAATAAAAACAAAGTGTTGCGTTAATGATTATAAAATAGCACACTACAAAAATGGCTACTACAAACATTTTTACATAGGTGGGTCCTTTTCCCTCTTTGACAATCTCTTTGGGATAGACTCTGTGGTGAGACTGATGGATCAAAGGGTATGCATAGTTTTTTTAGCCCTTTGGGCATAGTTCAAATTACCCTCCAGACCAGTTGCATCATTTGAAGGCAATTAAAAAAAAATTACTATTCTGTTCTTCAATTCACATCACTCAGAAGCCTTTCGCCAATATTAAATTCAACATGTCTCATACTGAACTCACTATTTGCCTTCAAATTCTTCCTAATTTCCCTATTATTGTCACCATCCTCCCCATCATCTAGGTTTGGCAACCTAGGGGTCATTGTTAACTCCTCACTTTCTCTCATTACCACCTCTATTTAATGTCTCTCATATATACTCCCTTCTATTTTGTGACATTGCCATCACCCTAGTGTAAGCCCTCACCACCTTACCTAGTCTATTGAAATTATTTTTTGTTTAATCTCCCTGTCTCAGGTGTCATCACTCCAGCTCACCCACCACTCAGATATCAAGTGATTTTCCTAGTTTGTTGTTCAGTCATTTTTTTCATTGTGTCCAACTCTTCATGGACCCCATTTGAGGATTTCTTTCCTTCTTTTTTTCCTTCTCCAGTTCCTTTTACAGAGTTAAGTTTCTTACTCAGGTAAGAGCAAGTAAGGAAGTAAGCAAGCTAATAAGTGTCTGAGGCTGGATTTCAGGTCCTTTTAACGTACTATCTAGCTGTCCAATTTTTCTAAAATGAAGATCTAACAAGGTCATTCCCTAGTCAATAAACCCTAGTGCCTCCCTATCATCTACAAATATAAATCAAATATAAGGTCTTCTGCTTAATTTTTAAAGCCCTTTATAACCTGGCTCTTCAAGTCTTGATTTATTATTCAATCTAATGACAATACCCTCCTTGATGACCTCCATACAAGACACTCCATCCTTCTGACTCTGAATATTTTCATTGATTATTCCCCATGCAAGGGACTCTCTTTTCTCATCTCTGCCTCTGCCTTCCTTGAAGTTTCAGCTGAAGTCCGACCTTGTGCAAGAAGTACAACACAGTATCTGGCAAAAAAAAAAAAAGGCATTTGATCAATATTATTTGACCGTGTAAAACTGTCTAAATAAAAGCAACTCACTTTACATCAGATACCTGGATTGGACATGACTGTATATTAAGATTGTATAAATAGCAATAACAAAGATATCCTGATGAACTTTTGCCTTTCACTGATAATAATTTCAACAAACAAGGTGTGAGGGCTTATCCCAGGATGGTAGCAGTGTCAAAAGAGAGAAGATGAGAAGTATTTGTTGTTTCCTTCAGTTCCCTCACCTGTAAAATGAGCTGGAGAAAGAAGTAGCAAATCCACTCCAGCATCTTTGCCAAGAAAACAGTTGTAATCCTCAATGAGTCTATATTGTATTGGAAAACTTTAGTGCAGTTGAAATATCATAGATCTTTTAAAGTCATAGTGGAGCATTAAACTAATTCAACAATATTTGCTATTACTTATTCCTTCTGAAAGATTGCAGAGAAGACTGAAAAATACTAGAAAACATGAACAGACTGATCCTTTAAGCCCTCTAGCAAAATTGCACAATGCAAATATTAGCAAGAGAAAAAGTGGAAATAACCTTGGACAGGGTAGTAAGGACACCTGGGTTTCTTTTCATCATACACAACAAGCAAAGTGATTTGGGGCATGGTTAATTTATTCTTCTCTAATAACTCTAGCATACTCCCCAAAGAATCTGTTCTAGATCTCTGAAAACCTGGTTTCTCATTTCTAGTTCTAACACTTTACTGAAACTTTTGTCTCCTCTGACGATCTAAACTGCTAAATCTAATGACCTTTTTCTGAGTTCTCATCCTTCTTAACCAACTATCTGCATTTTTTGACATTATTGATCATTTCTCTTACTAGGTATGTTTTTTCTTTTAATTTTTGTGACACTGGTCCCTCCTAATACTCCTCTTCTCGGGGTGATTGCTCCTTAGTCTGCTTTATTGGATTGTGTTGGAGGGGCATTTAAATCAAGATTGCTGCAATTCATTTCAAAGTATCTGTGCATATATGCTGACATATATACATACAGAGAATGTAAGCTCCTTCAAAGCAGGAACTGTTTCATTTTTGTCTTCTTGTCCTCAACTTCTAACACTGTACTTGGCACAAAGTAGAAAAGGTTTATTGATGATTGATTGATCTGATTTGAGGCTCCTAAGCCCTTTTTTATGATGTAAAGAAAGGTTTACTACGTAGAATTACTATGTGGAAATTCGCCATCCTTTTTCTAGTGAACATACATTAACTGCTATAGCTAGGGAAAAAATGTGTGTGTGTGTATATATATGTATGTACATATATATATACATATATATATACACATTTATACATAGTTCAGTCAGTCAATAAACATTTATTTAGTGCTTATGATGTACCAGGCACTGTGCTAAATGATGGGGATACAAGAAGAGGCAAAAGACCGTGCCTGTTCTCAAGGTGTGTGCAGTTTGATGGGGGAAACAACAAGCTAACAATTATGTACAAGCAAGCTATATAGAGAATAAATAGGAAATAATTAACAGAGGGAGGGCACTAGAATTAAAAGGGATTGAACACTGATACCTTTCTCCCTATGTTAGGTTCTTTGTGTTTTAGAAGATTATTTTCTTCTGCGTTATAAGAGGAGTTAAAATTCATAGGCAATGACGAATATGGAAATATGTTTTGCATGACTACACATGTCATAACATATCAAATTGCTTGTCTTCTCAATGAAGGAGGAAGGAAGAGAACTTGAAATTCAATTTTAAAATAAATGTTGAAAATTGTTTTTATATTGTAATTGGGGGAAAATAAAATACTAAACTAAAAAAAAAATTCATATGTAGAATTCCAAAGGGAAAAATCATGAGCATCAACATCAGAGAACCTTTCATTCGAACAACTAAAGGCCATTCTCATTCCTATGTCTCTTAGAACAAAGCTTCTTAAACTGTAAACCCCATGGGGGGGCGGGGTCATATAAATAAATGTAGGGGTCATGAAATTGTGGCTGTAAGCAAATGTTTGATTTGCACAATTATATATACCAATATACCCAAAATAGTGTGAAAATTTTTTTGGGCGAGAAAGCAGTCATGAGTAGAAAAAGTTGAAGGAGCCCTATCCTAGAAAGACTCTACTCCCATTAATTAGTTACTATTCTATATACTTATGACATTTAAATTCTTCCTTGACCAGCAGAGATTTCCTTCCCTGTTTCCCCAGTTATATAATTTCATAGATGTGTCCATCTGATCTCAAAGAGACCCAAGACACCTAGTATGATAGCTAAAAGCTTCTACATTCCTCTTGTAGTCAACCTGGAGTAGACTGGGAAACATTCCACTTTCATGTTAACTTCCTTCAATCAGTAACTGTTCAATGATCCCAAAGCACAGATCTGCAACCAGAAAGAACAAATAACACCCTTGTTCCTTCCTCACTAGTTTCCACTAGTTCACCATCCTGGAAACCTGAAAAGGTATCACAGATGGGACATTTTGCCTCAAAAGAGGAAAGCTGGAAAAGCATTTTGGCAACCCTCACACTACTACCCCAAATGATGGATGAGAAGTTAGAAGACCACAGCAAACCCCTCTCTTCTTAGCCCTTTTGAAGCCATGCAAGTTCACCATGCAAGATTTGTTGTTAATAAATCATTTTGGTCACGTCCAACTCTCCATTTTGGTGTTTTCTTAGAAAAGCTACTAGAATGCTTTGCCATTTTCTATTCCAGCTCATTTTATAGATGAGGAAATGGAGGCAATTAAAGATTAAGCGATTAGCTCAGTCACACAGCTAATAAGTGCCTGAGGCTATATTTGAAATTAGTCTTATGTTGTCATATGTCTGATGTTGTTTTCTATTCCTTTCTCTCATGTCAATGCAGATACTGCCTAAATGCTCATCCAGAGAGATCTTTGGTGCAAAATGGAAGAATGGGACAGTCCCATTAAAATTGCTGTAGTTAATAATTTCAATTCCAATCAATGTCTGTGACCAAAGCATGAGTGACCCCAAAGCTCTCTCCTGATCTTTTTTTTCTCACCTGTCTTGGTGATCTTAAGTCCTAAGGGTTTTAGTTATGTCCATGACTTCCAAAAATATATATCCAAGCTCATTCTTTCTTCTGAATTTTTTCCTGGCAGCAAAAATAGCTGGTCTCTGGAAGCCAAGTGAACCAGAATGCATTCCCCAAAATCAGTCTTTCCTTCAAACTGTTTTTGTTGAGTGTTCCACCAGATTCATTTTTGACATTTCTCTCTTCCTCTTGATCCATTTCTAAATTGTTTTTATCTGTTTTTTAGCAAGGCAATTGGAGTTAAGTGACTTGCCCAGGGTCACACAGCTAGGACATGTTAAGTATCTGAGACCACATTTGAACTCAGGTCCTCCTGACTCCAGAGTCAGTGCTCTATCCACTGCACATTCTAGTTGCCCCATTTCTATTCCATTCCCAAATCCATTTTTCCCACCTCAGCATCTCTAACTTCTCTCTTCTTTTCACATGGCTTTAATCTAGTTTCAGACCTGCTTCCTAACTGATTTTTCCTGCTTTCAGTCTCCAATCCATTTTTTACATAGCTGCTAAAATTATATTCCTAAAAGATAATGACGAATCAGTTGGAGGGGAGGTGGGAAAATTAGAACACTAATACATTGTTGGTGGAGTTGTGAATTGATCCAATCATTCTGGAGAGCAATTTGAAACTATGCTCAAAAAGTTATCAAACTGTGCATACCCTTTGACCCAACAGTGTTTCTACTGTATTTATATTCCAAAGAGATCTTCAAGGTAGGAAAGAGACCTGTATGTGCCAAAATGTTTGTGGCAGCCCTGTTTGTAGTGGCAAGAAACTAGAAACTGAGTGGACGCCCATCAGTTGGAGAATGGCTGAATGAGTTATGATGTATGAATGTAATGGAATATTAAGGCTTTATAAGAAACAATCAACAGGATGATTTCAGAGAAGCCTGGAGAGACTTACATGAACTGATGCTAAGTGAAATGAGTAGAACCAGGACATCATTATACATGGCAACAACAAGATTATACAATGATCATTTCTGATGGACGTGGCTCTTCAACAATGAGATGATTCAGACCAGTTCCAATGAAGAGAGCCATCCACACTCAGAAAAAGAACTGTGGGAACTGAGTGTAGTTCATAACATAGCATTTTCACTCTATTTTTTGTTTTTTGCTTGCATTTTATTTTCTTTCTCATTTTTTTTCTGGTTTGATTTGATTTTTCTTGTGCAGCAACATAATTGTATAAATATGTATGCATATATTGGATTTAACATATATTTCTACCATGTTTAGCATATATTGGGCTACTTTACATCTAGGAGAGGGGATAGGGAAAGAGGGGGAAAAATTGGAACACAAGGTTTTGCAAGGGTTAATGTCAAAGAATTATCCATGCATATACTTTGAAAAATAAAAAGCTGTAATAAAATAAAGTGAGAAAGAGAGAAAATATATTTCTATTCAATGAAAAAAATTGAATTCAATTTTTAAATAGCCTTCAAAGTCTGGCTTCCTAACACAATGCCAGATTGATTTCATACTACTCCCTTTCTATATTCTCCAGCCAAATTATTCTAGCCTATTTGGGTGTTACCAAGATGGCTTCTCAACTTCCCCTTTTTGACAGGAAGAGCTCCATTTCTGATGAATGTTACAGGTATTTCTTCCATTTCTGGTTTCCAGGATGGTGATTGGTGAGGAGCAAAGTGTTGCTTTTACTACTTATTCCAGATCTCTCTATGATTTGGGATCTTTGAAGTTTAAAGAATGGTTAGATAGTATCATTGAAACAATGAACATGAACTTGGATAGACTTTGAGAGATAGTGGAAGATAGCAGGGCCTGGATTGCTATGGTTCACAGGGTAATAAAGTATCTGGCACAATTGAGCAACTAAACAACAAGAAGAAAAGTTCCATCACTTGACATCCCATCTTTCACAGGTGTGCCTCTGCATAGGACATAGTTAGCATCATAGAGCTTCCTTCCAGAACTCCTGCTTGCTGTAAAGAGACACTCTCTTCTCAGTGTTAACACCTTTGTTTATTTCTTTGCCAGGATTTCTCTGCTAGAACCTTTATGTCTCTTCCAGGACTGACTTATCAATACCAATAAACTTCCTTTTTGTCACTAATATTTCAGGTTCATGAATTCTTTCATCTTCATTCTACTAATCTGAATTTTTTCTAAAAGTTCATCTTTCAAGTTTTTCTTCCTCGAGAAAACTGGGGAATGGCCATGTTCACTGCCTATGGAAATGATATGTCCAGTCCAGTCTTCCCAAAGACCAGTAGGCTCCCCCAAATTTCCACCCCATAGCCTGGAATCAGTCTGACATTCTCTCTAGATGAGTCGCTGCTTCCCTGATACCCCCAGTCCTAAAATTATTCTTGTGGGACTCTGTACTCAGTAAAAGGCTGTGTTCTATCTCCACATGGCTTGAGGAAATCTAGGGAAATTCATACTTAAACACTTTAAAATTTTCCCCCCTTCCCTATATGAGCAATAAAACACAAGCCATCCACATAGGTTTAGGGAAAAATACAAAGTTTAAGGGAAAGCTAGAAGCCATTGCCATTTTGCTCCTAAGGCCTGTGTCTCCATCTCAGGTCTCAAATAGTTTACTGACATTTCAAAGATTTTGGGAGTCTAGAAGAGTGAAGATTTTGAGGGAAAAGGAATTTTGTCCAAAAATGTGACCTAATTTTGCATTTAAATTTAAATTATATAGGATTAGAATTACTTTCAATTGATGCATTTGGGAATAAGATGTTAGAAATATGTATACAATCACTTCTCAGATAGGCTAAATGACAGGAAAACATAATGACTAATTTCCAAGGGAATGTGAGAAAACTGGGACACTGATACATTGTTGGTAGAATTGTGAACAGATTCAGCAATTCTGGAAAGCAATTTGGAACTATGTTCAAAAAGTTATCAAACTGTGCGTACTCTTTGATCCAGCAGTGTTTCTACTGGACTTATATCCCAAAGAGATTTTAAAGAAGGGAAAGAGACTAAATGTGCAAAAATGTTTGTAGCAGCCCTTTTTGTAGTGGCAAGAAACTGGAAACTTAGTGGATGCCCATCAGTTGGAGAATGGCTGAATAAGTTATGGTATATGAATGTTATGGAATATTATTGTTCTATAAAAATGATCAGGAAGATGATTTTAGAAAGGCCTGGAGAAACTTATATGAACTGATGCTGAGTGAAATGAGCAGAACCAGGAGATCATTGTACATGGCAACAACAAGATGGACATGGCACTTGTCAGGCCAGTTCCAATAGTCTTGTGATGAAGAGAGCCATTTACACCCAGAGAGAGAACTGTGGGAACTAAATATGGATCACAACATAGAATTTTCACTCTTTTTGTTGTTATTTACTTGTAATGTAATAGGACTTTTTGGTCCTTTGACCAAAGGTGGGACCTGGGTCAGGAAACTCTGAATCTTCTGGCTTTGGTTCACCACCCTGCATCCTTAATCCACCTGGAGATTACTCTTTAGACCACCACCCTTAATTCATCTAGAGATTGCTCCTTAGCCTTGGGCTACAGAAAACTAAATAATTGCAATCTGTCTTTCAGTCATTTGCTATTTTCCTAATCAGGAATTTAGCCTGCTGAGAATTCTTAGTGTCAAAATAAACTCTCTCTTTTTTTTTTGCCAATTTAACTTATAGACTGGGACTGCAAATTATTTTGCAAAACCTGCAACACCAACCCGGGGACTCCTAAATGCTGTTAGGGTATCTCATATCTCAACATTTGCTGGTCTGCACAGAGATCCCCAAAATTTTACATCCTCGTTAAAATTAATACTCCCTTTGGCTCTATTCTATAGCTGGGATAACCCAAGCACCTAGGAAGGCTTGGGGCTGTCGGGAGTGTGTGGGAAAAAGGTGAAGAACCTACAGATTAAGCACATATTGATCAGAGACTGTTATCTAAAGCCTTAAAGGCCTCAATTTAGGAAGCATGTGATTTTAGATAAGGCCTGGACTACATTCCCTGTCCAAAAGAGGATCCAGTGAGGAAGCATGTGATTTTAGATAAGGTCTAGACTATATTCTATTGTCCAAAGAAGGACACTGGTGAGAAAGCTATACATCTACTGATATACTCTTTGGTCCACTGACCAAATAGAGGAATAGACTTATGTGACCAATCACACCATATAGAAGGTGGGATTTGGAGGGTTCTGTGTCTGAAATGTATAAAAGCTGTGAACATTTTCAAGGGAGTGGCCCTATCCTGCTGTGAAATTTGGCTCACAGATCAGGATGGTTGGCTTCTCGAGATTCTAACAAATAATTTTGCTTTCTATGAGTGATCTCTGTAGTAGTCAATTTGGGTAGGTCTTTTTGTCCCAAACAGTTGGGGGCTCGTCTGGGATAGGGTCTTTGGGGGGTGATAGTTGTGAACCCCGAACAGGGACAGGCGCCTACAGAGCAGTTTTCTCCATGGTCTCTGGCTCTGGGTGAGCAGCCCCTCTCCCCTCTTAAACAACGACCCGAGGCAGAGATACTCGGTGGAAAGCAGAATTGAAAAGTGAAGGAAGTAGAGTCCTGACTGGCCAGTGCAGTTTAGAAACCTACACATGTGGCACGGTAAGCTCTCGGAACAGCTTGGAGGTTCTATTGGCCGGGTCTTAGGGAACCTGAGGGAATAGCCCTTGCTAAATTTTAGTGAGTGCTGGACTGTGACAGGTCTCAGTGTAAAAGTACTGCCAAGAGAAGCTTCCAGGAAACTTCTGAACTTAGTTTGGGAACTAAGTGTGGGAAAGACACAGTCCAAAAATGAATGTCAAGACATTAGCAAGGGAATTCAAGACTGGGATGAACTTCTCAGATATAATAGGTGAAAATAAGAGTTCTGCATCTGTTTCTTTGTGTACGTTTGTTTGCTTTGCATTTTGTTCTGTGTTAAAAGTTAGCAAGCTCGTAAGAGATAAGAATTCAGCCTCTGTGTTTCAGGCTTAGAAAAATATCAGGCTGAATTGTTGGGAGTTGGAATTCATTCAGAGTAGTAATTCTTTCAAAGTAGCTCAGAATGTATTGATCTTAAATCATGGAAAAAGAATTTTGAATGGAATATCTAGGCATTCTCTGTGAAGGCAGAGAAATGCACTAAACAGACTTGGAAGTTTAGAGAACCTCCGTTTGGATTCTGGAAGGAAAGAATGTTCAAGGAGAGCTCTGTTAAGTTTTAAGAAAAATGATTAAGAAACTTGGTAATTGGTTATTTGACAATTTGCTTGTGATTTTAAAACTTTTTAAACTGATGTATTAATTTGTAAGTAAAGAAAAACTAGGCTGAAGAGTTTTCAGAGCCTGCTAGAGTAAAGAGCAATAAAACCTTATCTGATTGAAACTCAGGCAGGAGAAAAACATTTGATTAGGAACTTTGAGATGATTCTGAAATTAGTGGGAAATAATTTTGTTATTGCCTGTGTATGCTAGATTTATTTATTTTGAGTATAAGATCTTGACATTTGTTTGAATATTGATACCTTTATTACTAAAGAGAAAAAAAGTTGTCTATTTTTAGAATGGGAAGAAGAAAAAAAAAAGCAATGAAATTCAAACTTAGCCTGGCCTGGGGAATAAAAAGCTCTGGAGATAAGATGCTAGTAGCTATGAGAAGAAATGTGGCAGGAAAAAAAAAAACTTTTAAAAACAGTTGTATTTGATTTGATTCAGTATGTTACCTTCTGAAACATATTGGGTAATTTGTTAACATTGTAAGTTATGCTTTATGGAGTTATCTAGCTATTCACTGTATTGTGAATCTTAAAAGTTTTGAAGGGATAGATGAGAGGGAATGCAAGAGATTTATCAATTCTTCATAAATGCAAGAGATTTATGAAGAATTGATTTGTAGGAGCAAATTGAGAGCCTGAATGATATCAAGAAGGAATCAATTGGAAAAAGAAAGGAAAAAAACTGATTGCCTAAATCTTAAGAAGGATTCCTGTGTAGGAAATTGAGTTGGGAGGAAGGGCAGTAGTGGAAAGGGTCCTTTGTTCCTGCTGCAGCCGAACTGCTGAAGAAAGCAGTCTAATTTTTTAAAAGGGCAAGCTGCTCTTACAAGATGTTAATTGACTGAATATTTGTTTCTTTGAAACATAATGGTTTTCTTGTTTAAGGAATATTATCATAAATGCAATCTATAGTTTGAAAGGATTATTTCAAAATTTTAAATTGATGTTTTAAAGAACTTTTCAGATTCTTTTATGTGAAAATAGGAAGTTTTCATTAACAGTATTGATGCTAATTATTTAAAGGGACTCCAAGGATAACAGTTTTTGCCTTCATCTTTTTGAAAATATTTTTGTTATGGACAATATATGATTTAGTATTTTTCAGTGTATTGGGTATTTTGAAAACAAAATGATTGGTATAATATTCAATTTATGGAACATCTACTTGGGTATATAACAATTCTGTGAACATTCTGGGATAAAGTTCTTACTGTTAAAAGTCTTACAATATATAGATGATCCTCTTGTAGCAGGGAAGAAAAAGAGTGTCTTTGTCCAAGTCACTATCAGTTTGTTAAATTATTTAGGAGCACAGGAACTGAGAATTTCTTAAGACAAATTGCAATTTGTAAAATGTGAGGTAAAATATTTAGGTCATTGTATAAATGAAGGGAAAAAGAAATTAGATCCTATAAATTACTTGAGGGAAATAATGGAAACAGTAAAGGTAAGGGATTGGCACACAGGGCATTGGTCACTGAAATTTTAACCAATCTTATGTTACCTAAGAATGTTGCAGTGATTCATGTGCAAGGGCAGCAAAGAGGCACCTTGTCTCATTTGAAACAAGGGGAAACTGCTTTGCAGATGAGGAGGCAAAATGGGCTGGAGAAGAGGCGTCTGTAAATATGGAGGAGATGATGGTGCTAATTCTGGCATTTTCTGCCTCAAATGCCTCCACCTTCCCTTACCCCAAAAGAGAAGCAGGAAATCCAAATCTTGGTGCTCAGGAGGATAAAGAGGGGCACTGGCTCCTCCCTGATGGCAGAGAAGTACTGACCACAGCAGGTATGGGACATGTACACCAACATTTACATCAGGGCAGTCTTTGGGGTGTCCAAGGCCTGTGTGACGTGGTGCTGACTAAGTTTATGGCACTGGGCTTGTACACAATAGCAGGCAACTGGCCAGCAGGTATCCTGTTTGTCAGAGGATGAATAGGGCGGCCCAATGACAAATCCAAAAAGGAGGAAGGCCCCTTGGTATCAGGGCCCTTACAAAGCATTCAGGTGGACTTTACCAATTGGTCATAGTGGACCATCTGACCTCATGGGTGGAGGTCTTTCCCCTTGCCAGGGCAACTGCCTCAGCATATCATTGATATGCTCTTTGAACATACCATTCCAAGGTATGGGTTGGTGGAGCAGTAGATTCAGACCAAGGCACCCATTTCACAGCTAAGATCCTCCTATCTGTGGCCCAAGTTCTAGAAATATCGTGGAACTTACATACCCCATGGCATCTGCCCTCATCAGGTAAAGTGGAAAGGATGGATAAGAAAATTAAACATTGGCATTAGAGACACAATTGCCCTGGACCAAGGCAAATCTGCACCACCTGAAAACTTTACAACTACAAGAGCAATAGCTCAGGATTCACAGGGCATAACTTCTAGCTTGGAGACTGGGTCCTGGTTCGACGTGGAAAGAGGACAAGCTGGAAAGGACTGTTCCAGATCCTCTTGACATTAGACATATCAGTGCTACACAGGAAAGAAGGTGGACTGAGCATACCAGAATTAAAGGACCGGTGGATACTCCGAGGGTGTGGACTTCCACACTGAATCCAGAGAATGAGCTGAGACAAACATTGAAAAGGAACTGATGAACTGTGCATGTAAAATCTCAATAGTGGTATTGATCTGGGGTACCTTATTGGGGCATTGCCTAAATCAATCAGGTACAGGGTCATGGATGGGAGAAAGTAAGTGCGAATGGTCTTTACTTGTCACCCAGAGAGGGTAGATATTATAGATTGTGGTGAATATAGAAACAAATGGAGCAAGTCAAATATTGTTTGTGATGATGAGTCAGTGCTTAATTGTATCTACCAGCATTCATTAGGGAATAATGAGAGATGTTTGAAGGAATTTAGTTGAAATCTATTTGTCAAACACCCTATAACCTATTCAAACTGGCGATGCTAATGGGTGGGGAGATGTCTGGCCCCCAGCATAGATTATCAAGGAATATGGATCAGTAATATGAACCCAAGATGGTGGTTGGGGGTATTGGACACACACACACACACACACACACACACACACACACACACACACGATTAATTCGACTGCAAGCAGTCTTAGAGGTAACAACTAACCAAACTACTGAGGCTCTTAATCAATTATCCAATCAAGCCACCCAGACAAGGGAAGCGGTTTTATAACATAAATTAGTTTTCCTCTTAACAGAGGAAGGAAGGGTCTGTGAGAAACAAAACCTGTCCACTTGTATGCAAATTGATGACAAAGGGCAAGCAGTAAAAGAAATTACTAAGGGCACTCACAGGATAGTTCATGTGACTGTCCAAGTTTGGAAATCTCCCTTCACAAATAGCTGGTGGTCTTGGTTTGATGGTGGCTGGTGGAAACAGCTCTTATGGTACAGACATTGCAATCAGTGGTATTATTCTGTTGCCACTATGTTTACCCTGTATAATTACATTGGTAACAAGAATAGTTCAAAGATCACTGTCAAGAATCTTACATACAGGGGATGCCATTAAAATGATGATTTTTACAGAAAGAGGGATGGGAGGCAGTAGTAGAGGATGATCCAGATGAGGAGATTAACAGGCAATGTGTAGAGATGCTAATTGAATTTGACCACAATGTTAGTTCTTCATGAGGAAATATATATACATATATATTTATGAATAACAGGGGGGATTGTGTGGGGAAAAGGTGAAGAACTTACAGATTAAGCACATATTGATCAGGGACTGTTATCTAAAGCCTTAAAGGCCTCAATTTAGAAAGCATGTGATTTTAGATAAGGTCTGGACTATATTCTATTGTCCAAAGAAGGACACTGGTGAGAAAGCTATAGTCTACTACATTCCACTGACCAAATAGGGGAATAGACTTATGTGACCAATCACACCATATAGAGGGTGGGATTTGGGGGGTTCTTTGTCTGAAGTGTATAAAAGCTGTGAACATTTTCAAGGGAGTAGCCCTATCCTGCTGTGAAATTTGGCTCACAGACCAGGATGGGATCTGCTTCTCGAAATTCTAATAAATGATTCTGCTTTTTATGAGTGATCTCTGTAGTAGTCAATTTGGATAAGTCTTTTTGTCCCAAACAGGAGCTTCACACTCAAAAAAAAGTCAAGACTCTTGATTGGGGATGTCTCGATTTGGAAGTTCCTGCACTTTTCAGCAGAAGTACCCTTAAACAGGGAACTTCTGTTCTCTATCATCCTTTCTGGGACGCCTGAAGAGGATGGACACTACAAAACTCAGAAAGTCTAAGGCTTGTGGCAAAAATAAGAAAATTCACCTCTGTCTCTATCCCTAAGGATTCTCCCTGAGGTTGTCTCTTAAGAAACAAAGACAAATTTGGCCTGAAAGATCTCAAAACTAAGAAACTTATTTTCTTTTGCAATACTGCCTGGCCTTGATATATCTTGGGGAACCAGGAAAAATGGTCCATTAATGGCTCAATTAATTGTAGCACTAACCAGCACCTTGATTTGTTTTGCCTAAGACAAGGCTAGTGGACTGAGGTTCTCTATGTCTAAGCCTTTATGGCCTCGTCTCGAGATCCTAAATTAAAACAGCACTGCAGGATGCTACTAAAATTCACTGGAGGGGAATCAAAAACAGATACTGACCTTCTAGATGACCCCCTTTTTTCCACTTCCCCAGAACATGATATTCCTCCTCTATATCTTCATGCAGTCCTTATGAAGAGGCCTGTGAATCTTTTCCAGAATCAATCCCCTATCAAAGTCAGGACCTTAGGTCCAATAACATTTATTCAACTCGATGTCCCTCACTTCCTGAACCAGATCCTGAGACTTTCCCACTCTCACTCCTCAATCCTTCTGATATAAGGAATGGGACCCCTCTTTCTCCTCCTCGGGATAGGTGACAAAGGTACCTTTTTCAATGTCAGATCTTTCCTAGATTAAGGAAAACTTGGCCATTATTCTGAGGACCATAAAGGAGAAAAAGAGAATCTGGAATCTGGTCCCAAAGTCTGGGGATGACATGGCTGCATCCTCCTCTTCTGGTAGATACCCCCCAGGGGCTTTTGCTGTCCCTGTCTCAGACCCTGGGTGGAACTACCAAGAGGGAAGGGAACAACTTTTTTTTTTTAAAGTGACTTGCCCAATATCACACAGCTAGGAAATATTAAGTGTCTGAAGGTCAGATTTGAACTCAGGTCCTCCTGCCTCCAGGACTGGTTCTTTATCCACTGCACCATCTAGCTGCCTCATAGGGATCAACTTTTAATTTGCCTCACTGGAGGCATGAAGAGGGGAAGTAAGAAGCAGTTTAATTATGAAAAACTTAGGGAAGTTACCCAAGAAGCTGAGGAGAATCCTGCCCTTTTTCAGGGGTACTTTATAGAAGCTCTAAGAAAATACACTAATCTGGACCCCACTTCTCCAGAGGGGACCACAGTTCTCAGAATGCATTTTATTAACCAATCTGCCCCATATATACGGAGGAAGCTGCAGAAGTTAGCCTTGGGCTCTCAAACTTCCCAGACTCAGCTGTTAGAAACAGCTTTTGGAGTCTTTAATTAATAAGGAGCAAATTCCAGCAGAGGAAGAAAACCACAAAGTTAAAGTGAGAAACAATGAACAGGCCCAAATTTTAGCTGCAGCCATATCCAGGAAACAGGGGTTTGTGCTTCAGACATAATGGACAGGGTCACCAGGCCAGCAACTGTCCTTGGAGGAAGCTCCCCAGACCTTGCCCCTGGAATCAGGAGGGGCACTGGAGGAGGGACTGCTCATGGTCAAGAGGTAGAGCTGCCACCCCATGCCTTGCCCTCTGGTGTCTTCAGGTCCTAAAGTGACAGGGCTCGGGGTTCAAACAGGCTCCCCTTTGCTCCATCACAACAGCTGAGCCCAGGGTAACTTTGGATGTGGCAGGAAAGACTATTGAATTTTTTTTTTTTTTTTTGATATGGAGGCTTCTCTTTCTGTCTTGTTCTGGCACTTTTGAGACCTTTTCTCTGCCTTGCCAGTTTGGTGACCTGTTATTTAAACAGTTCTTTCTTATTATTCCTCTCTGTCCTGCTTTTTTACTGGGGTGTGATTTAATGGTGAAACTGGGAACCCAATTTTCCCTTCTCAGACTTTCAGATGACTTTTTTTGTCCTTCTCTCAAAGCCCTCCCATATTTCTTCTGAAATCTGGGAGAAAATAGATTCCTCTGTCTGGGACTAAGGAATCCTTGGGCCAGCCACTCACACCACCCTAGCTTTAGTCAGGATGAAGGAACCCCTGTGTCTTCCCCCATAAATGCCAATACCTAATAAAGCCAGAGGGTAGGGAGAAATTTCTTAAGCACAAACTTTTAGTTCCCTGCAAGTCTCCCCCAGCAATACCTCAATTCTCCCTATTAGAAAATCAAATGGGAGTTTCCTATGGTACAGGCCCTCAGAGCAATTGAGGTACTTATTCTGATTCACCCCATTGTGCCCAATCTCTAGATTATTCTTATTTAGATCCCAGGGGACACAAAATGATTTTCCACACTAGATCTTAAAGATATTTTCTTTTGTATACCTTTGCATAAAAACTCACAATTTCTTTTTGCTTTTGAATGGGTGAAGCCAGGGGAACATCACCACCAATTAACTTGGACAGTTTTGTCCCAGGGCTTCCAAGATAGCCCACACGTATTCAGGATTTGAAGCTGCTTAACAGCAATCTCATCCAATATTTT
Organism: Antechinus flavipes; assembly: GCF_016432865.1. Taxonomy (NCBI): domain Eukaryota; kingdom Metazoa; phylum Chordata; class Mammalia; order Dasyuromorphia; family Dasyuridae; genus Antechinus; species Antechinus flavipes. Next base: position 161,816,030 of record NC_067401.1, read on the forward strand.
GATCTGCAGCCCCATCCAAGAGCCTTTCCCAGATGCAGCCATAAAAACTCTTAATTTTCTGTCCTCTAGGGGCTACAGGGTCTCCTACCTGCCTGCCAGTCTGTCAAATATTTGGGCAATGAATTAATTCCTACTTCCTTTTCTCTCACAGAGGATGGAAAGTAGACCATCTTATTTCTCCCTGAACCTGCCTCAAAGAAACAGCTACATATTTTCCTGGGCATGGCTGGTTTCTGCAGAATTTGGATATCTGTTTTTGGGAATATTGCCAAGCCCCACTATGATTCTATTCAAGGTCCTGACACCCTTTCCCTTGATTGGGGCCCCAATCAGGCCAAGGCTTTTAAGACCCTGAAAGCCAAACTGATCTCTGCCCTTGCCCTGGCTCTACCTAATTTAGAAAAGCTTTTCTCTGTGTATGCAGAAGAAAAGTGGGGGCCAAGCCCTGGGGGGTCTTAACTCAGGCTCTTAGACCTGACCCCAGACAGGTTGCCTACGTCTCAAAGAGACTGGACTCAGTTTCCCTAGGATGGCCCTCCTGCCTCAGAGCAATGGCTGCTACAACCTTTCTAACTGAAGAAGCCTCAAAACTCACCCTAGGGTTGCCATTGGAGATTCTAACCTTCCATCAGGTTCAGAGTATTCTAGAAGCCAAAGGGCACCAGTGGCTTGCTGGTGGGCGGCTTGCCAGATATTAGGCTTTCCTACTAGACACCCCCAACCTGACTCCCCGGGTGTGTCACAACCTTAATCCTGCCACTCTGCTCCCTGACAATGCTCAGTCAGGCAACATCATTCATAATGTGAAGAAGCTTTAGATTCCATCTACTCCAGCCAACCTGACTTGAGGAATGTTCCTCTTGACAACCCAGATGGTGAATGGTTTACAGATGGGTCAAATTTTCTTGAAAATGGGGAAAGAAAGGCAAGTTATTCTGTAGTGACCCTCAATAGCACCTTGTAGGCTAAGCCACTGCCCCTGGGACTTCTGCCCAGAAAGCTGAACTCATTGCCCTAATCAGAGCTTTGGAACTGGGAAAGGGAAGGAGAGTGACTGTCTACACCAACTCCAAATATGTTTTTCACATTTTGCATGCTTATGGGGCTATATGGAAAGAAAAGGGACTGCAGAAAGCAAAAAGTTCTCCTATTAAATATGCAGGGGAAATTCTACAACTATTACAAGCTGTCCATGAACCTAGAGAAGTTTCTGTCATATTTTGTGAAGGACCCCAGAAAAGAGATTCACTTCAGGCCAAGGGGAATAGATTTGCAGATTCAGCCGCTCGAGCTGCTGCCCATTTACCCCTGACTATGGCACCTTTAATTCCCGAATTCCCTGATTCTTACACCCCTTCACATAACTCATAAGAATAAATCTTTGCAGAAGAAAGGGGATACACCCTTTCTCCTTCTGACTGGTTTCAAACACCCTCAAGCCAATGTTTAATCCTAGAGACGAGTCAGTGGAAACTTATTTTTGATTTTCACCAAGCTACCCACTGGGGAAGAAAGTATTTTTACTGGTCACAGACTGGGAGAAACAATCAGACAGGTCTGTCAGGTCTGCCCAGTTTGTGCCTAAGTAAATCCTGAAGGAGCTGTTAAACCTCCTCCTCTCCTAAAGTCTGTTTCAGAGAAAGTCTGTTCACATACCCAGGGGAAGATTGGAGAATAGACATTACACTTATGCCCTTTGCAAAGGTTTTGAGTTGTTTTTTGTCTTTATTGATGTCTTTAAGCTTAGCCCCCTTAAACTTCTGTATGAGAGACCCTTCTTAACCTCTAACATTCTTGTAGATTCAGAACGGCATCTGGTCACCCAGTTTGCCACACAACTTGGTGCAGTCCAGAAAGTCCTTTCTGAATACGCAAATGAGCATCTCCCTGATCCTACAGGTGCTTATACTCAGACATTATAATACCCCTGTAAATCCAGGAGACATGGTATATTTGAAATCTTTGAAACCTCAAGGTGCTGACCCTTTAGGTATAAAATGGAAAGGACAATATAAGGATCCAATGTCAGTTAAATTGGAAGCGTTCCCCAGCTGGACTCATATTTCTAGGATTAAAAATGCTGCATCTGTTATCTCTTCTTCATATATTTCAGAATATTCCTGTGAACCCATAGAGGACCTGAAACTACTCTCTGGAGAAAGAAGGGTGAAATTTTCTGTGTCCTTCTTTCTCTCACTCTAGTCTTCTTTCTTGCTATTTTCCACTTCAAGGATGAGAACTTTGCTCCTAGCATTTTCTCTCCAGCTCTCTTGGTCTTACTCTGTGGCCCCTGCCAGTAGGGTGTTAACTCCTTCTTAGCTTTTCAGGCAGTGGGGGCATTCAGAATTGTTGGGTGGGTTTTCTGCATCCTCAGGGCAGCCCACAGATGGGGCCTGATACTTTATTTTCAAAGGCCCCATTCCTAAATGTCATTATCTCCTGGATGCTACCCCATTTTTAACTTGCTTGTGAAATTTGTTTCCTCCAGGCTCCAAGCTATGAACTTCCAACTATTCGTTCAGTCTGAAGATCATAGACAACTGACTTGGACCATCCACATCCCCTAGATGTTGCTGCTGCCATCTTCAAATCACGTGTTTCCCCTCCTGGCCTGAACCCCCATTGAGTATAGGAACGGCTCTATGGCCCTTGTCAGCTTGAAGCAGTTCCAGAAGATGAGACCTCCATTCCTTTGCCTCAAATGAATTTTGGGGTGACTGCTTAAGGGGGGGAATGTAATAGGACTTTTTGGTCCCCTGATCTTTATGGGGAGGGGGGGGCCTGGGTCAGGAAACCTTGAATCGTCTGGCTTTGGCTCACCACCCTCTTTCCTTAATTCACCTGAAGATTACTCCTCAGTCCACCCCCACCCCCTATTCTTAATTCATCGAGAGATTGTTACTTAGCTTCAGGCTACATAAGACTAAATAAAATTGTACTATGTCTTTCAGTCAGCTGCTATTCCAATCAGGAATCCAGTCTGCTGAGAATTCTCAGTGTCAAAATAAACCTTTTTTTTTTTTTTTTTTTTTTTTTTTTTTTTTTTTTTTTGCCAACTTAACTTGGAGACTAAGACTGCAAATTCTTTCACAAAACCTGTGACACCAACCTGGGGACTCCCAAACACTGTTTGGGTGTCTCATTCCTCAACACTTGTATTTTGTTTTTTTATCATTTTTTCCTTTTGGATCTGATTTTTCTTGTGCAGCACAATAATTGTAGAAATATGTATAGAAGAATTGCACATGTTTAACATATATTGGATTACTTGTCATCTAGGGGAGGGAGTGGGGGAAGGGAGGAAAAAATTGGAACACAAGGTTTTGTAAAGTGAATGTTGAAAATTGTCCATTCATATGTTTTGAAAATAAAAAGCTTTAGTAAAAAATGATGTGTGCATTGATATTGAAGTATTGCTACTAAAAAATTAAACCTGTATTTGATTTGATTTAAGTCTTCCTCTCCAAAAAATGGGTATTAAAGCAAGGTTCTCTGGTAACTTATGTAAAGAAGTCATATGTTTGTATCTCCTAGTTAGATGAAATATATTAAAGGTATTATGTTGCTTTCTAAATTGTGTTATTGGGTAATTTGTAAAAATTGTATGAATTATGCTTTAAAATGCTGTCAGCCCTGCTGGACATGTGATATAAATTTTATGAAATTTGGTCTGAAGTTATTTAGATATTGCCTATATTGATTCTTAAGGTTTGGCTTGCTTTTCCCCTTTAATAAAGAACTATATTTAAAGGGTTGAAGGTTACAAAAAGAAGAAGGGTAGTTTAAAAACAAGGGACAAGAAAGTTTGATTGTAAAAGCAATTGATAAAATTAAAAGGGCAATAAGAAGTTTGTATTGGCATTAATAGAAGGCAAGTTTGTGGGACTGTATTGATGACAATTTCAAAGTGAAAAGGGCTGGAAACAGGCATTTTACCCTTTTATTGCTCTCAAAAAGTTTGTGTGAATCTAGAAACAACCAAAGAGATAATTAAATTTGAATGGAACATCGAGATAGAATTTAGGGAAGCTCACAAACTAAAGTGCTAGTTGATTTTAAAATGTGTGTAATTACATGTAAATTACACTGAGATTCCCATCCATTTTTGTCATAGATTTTGTTATATCTGAATTTTAAGACTATTTGGCTCACTTATGAAAATTGTGAGATTGTTAATTAAGTTATTTGGGTTATTGTCATAATACTGAAACCTAAAAATGATAATTACTATGTGTGGGGAAAAACCTATAGCAATTCTAAGGAAGATGAGGTTGAACAGGCATGGAAAACAAACTCTGCCCCTCTTCTAGGGTCCCTAATTTGTAAACTTGCCAGGTTTCTTGAAATCATTTTACTTGCAAAGCTATCAGAGAACCCTAAGAGAAAAAGCTTGCTTAGATATAAAATTCCCTTGTGCAGGTAAAATAGTTTTAAAATTTCTTCACCTTTGAATTTCTGAAAATATTTGCAGTTAGGACTAAAAACTATATAATAGTTATTTGCCCATCTTCCCTCTTTTGGTACTCTCTGCTGGTTACTCCATAACTAATATTATTTCTTGAGTTTGAATCCAGCAAATTTCTTTATCAAGAGCAAGTGTCAGCTTAAAAACCATGAGCAAAGTTCAAGTATAGAATCTTGCTATTTTATATCTGTAAATGTGTAGTCATTAAGTAAATGAGTGTTTTCCATCATTGGGTAAGTGAATATTTCACTTAATCATCTACCTGTTATTAAAGATATATATTACTAGAAGTATATTTGTATAAAGTCTTATATAAATGTATAAAGTATTTCTTCAAATCTTTCAAAATGTAAAAACATTTGTTACTAATGCATCTCTTCATGGGACCCAACTATTATTTTATTGAGTATTAAAACTAAAGTTGAAATATCTTTAGTGCAATTTGGAGGAGAGAATATTAGTGTATTCAAGTTTTCTAAAAGGGATGTAACAAATAATATTTTGTTATATCAACGGAAAAGTCAACCTTATTTAAGTTTGTTACTAATGCAGGAACAGCACATTTGTCCTATATGTCCAGTGGCACAAATATGTTTTCTTATAAATAACCAACTTTTGATATGAAAAGCTGCTGGCGAATGTATATTGGCTTCTCCAGTCTATCTTATTGTAGATGGATCTTGCTATCTCAAACTACCTTAACCCCTGCTTGTTAGGTTTATTTTATTCTAGGTTATAGTCAATTACAGCTGCCTTAACTAGCTTCAGGGATCTGACTCAATCCATTGGATGCTTCAATCAGCTTAGCAATCCTCCAAAATTGGACCCTATAAGATAACCCAGCTCAATGCCCATTCTCAGCAGGAAGTAGTTTCAGAAAATGAGATCATCACTCCATACCCCAAAGAATTTTATGGATGTGTCTGTCCGGTTTGAAGTAATGTTCGGTTTGCTATGAGGGCTGGACATTGAGAAAATGCAGATCAAAAAATAAGTCAAACATAGTTTGGGAATAGATATAGTAAGTATGGATCTCTTAGGAAAATTTGGAATCACTTCAAGGACTTAAGGCATGAGGATAGACACCAAAGCCTGGGTAGGATTGGTAAAGTATTCTGTAAAGAGTTTGAATGAAAAGCAATTCCTATGCCTATGCTATAGGTTGTCCCATGCCTAGATAGAGTATAAGAAAATATGAAAGGGAATTCAAGTGTATGGTCCTCCTGTTCCTAAAATAATACCCTTGGGGAAAACTGTAGTGTTTTGTTGCTTTACCTATTCCCTTCTGTGAGGAATAACCCAAGCTATATTAGTCCCTTTTCCCAGCTCTGAAAATCACTCAGCTTGCCTCTCATGGCAAAGTGAAAGATTCCACAGTCTAGGCACTGTAATGGCATGTACCCAATTTTAGAATATAACTACAAGTGGCTCTCACAATTTCTCAGAAATGAGTATAACCCAAGCAAACTTTTGTTTGCCATACTATAGAGGCAGCAATTCAAACCTGTTTTGTCTGGGAACTGAGTGAGCATTTGTCTATCCTTTTTACCCTGGCATTTGAAGAAGAAAATAAGACCAAATCAGGAAGAATTAAGTCAAGGGTAATACCTGGTGAATTCAAGGCTAAAAATCTAGTTAGTTCTAGATTTGGATCATTCCTATTCTGGTGAGTAACTATTATTGGATAAATTACACCAGAGTTTCGATTAGCATGGGAAAATAAAATGACTCTGGACAAGTTGTTGGCAGAAAAAGGAGCAATATATATTATGATTGAAAATAGCTCTGTCAGAAGAATTAGCAGAGAATTCAGGAATTAATTAATACTAATTATCCATTCTGTGTAAGGGGATCTGTGCAGAGGTTAATAGAGTTTTATGAAGTGGGATGTAAAAAGTAGTAGCCAAATTTGAGGGGTTAGAAAAGGATGTGGAAACCAAAGTAAGGGGGAAATTATGAGAAATGGTTGGACATTTGGTTTTTCTTGCCCTCCTCCAGTTATCTTTTCCCAAAAGAATGTAAGGATGTAAGTTTCTTGGGGGCAGGGATTGGCTGTCATAAGGAAAGGAAGCTTCCTTCTTGGACAAGGAATGATAGGGAGAGTGGAGACTTGATCAAAAGCAGGAATTCAAAGACCCAAAGGAAGAACTGCTCTGGTCACATTTTGCTTAGAATTGGGTATATTACATAGCTCATAAGGGAGAATGGTAATCTGGAAAGGATCCTGACCAATCAGGATCCTGAAGGAAGAAGTAGGGTTAACTAAACCCCAATGAAAAGGCTTGACCTGGCCTTTATAAATGTGATCCCATTCTATGGAATTGGGATACACCCATTCTTGCAAGAATGTTTTAAAAAAATGTTTTTTTCTTGCATTCATCATGCATGGAGTTCTTGTTAAAGGAAGACAGCTGGATTCTTAGATTTGCTTTTACATTCAATCTGTTATCATGCTATTTTAAGTATATAAAGAAAATCTGGCTTCATATTTATATAGCTGGAAACAGGAGTATTTTAATAAACAAATAAGGCCTTTGGCATCAAAGCTGTATTAGCATAGAAAGCAGGTAAATGGTGCAATAGTCGAGTCTTGAACCTGCAGTCAAGAAGACCTAAATTCAATCCATCCTTAGACATCCCAAATAGGGTCACAAAGAGCCTGAAAAGATTAAATAAGATTAGCATTAAAAGTTTTTACCTCCAGGACCCTCTGAGAGGGGAACCCTTGAAGTTTGAAAGCCTCACTTTGAGAATGATGTTGCAAATAATGAAGTATAACTAACAGAATACAATAAATGAAAATAATGTGCCAATACTTAATGCTGAATACTATATGTGAAAAAGGGGGAGGAAAGAATAGCAGCAGATGACAACTTGGAAAATCATTGAAATCCATAATTATAACAAAAATTTCAATGAAAGGAAACAAAATCCTTTTCAACTTTAAAATACTATAATTTCAAATACTTGCTATTTCTTTTTTTCAATTCTACTTTTGTTCTTCATAATATATGAAAATTAAAACAACTGCCTATAAAATAGGAGTGGGAGAAGAGAAATGGTATTTATAGAATGCCTATTATGTGCCTGCATCTTGTGGACCACTTTGCAAGCATTATCTCATTTGATCCTTACAATAACCCCAGAAGTAGGTGCTATTTTTATTCCGAGTTTCCAATTGAGGATATTGAGGCAAAGAAAGGTTAAGAAGCTTGCTTGGGATCACCCAGCTAGGGAGTATCACATTTAAATTTCTGTTAAATTAAATTTCTAAACTGAATTTTCTCTAATTCTGCTACTTAAGGATCATTTTAAATACAAGAAGCCTAAAAAATTATATACAACTGCTTTCTAGTGGGAAGTAATTGAATTGTATTGAATAAGAATTGAGCCTTAGTAATGGAAGGAAAAGGCTTGAAATGTATAGGATAGTATGACTATGATAAGATGATGATGATGATGATGATGATGGTGGTGGGGATGGTGGTGGTGGTAGTAATAATTTATAAAGCACTTATGATATGCTGATTGCTGTGCTAACAATTATCAATTATCTTGTCACGATTATCTTGTCTATTCATCAACCCTGGGAGGTAGGTATTACTATTTTCTGCATTTTACATCTGAGAAAACTAGGGCAAATGCATTAAGTAGGTGCTATTGTTACCTCCATTTTACAGATAAGACTGAAGCAAATAGGGGTTAAATCACTTCTGGGGACCACAGCACAGACCTTTATCTATCTATCTCTCTATACATGTAGATTTAGAAATATATAGATAAATGTTAGTGCCACCCTTTGAGCAGAATTTGTTTTGTGATGATAGCTTTTTTTTTCTTTTTTAAATAATTAAAATTTTTTAAAAATTAAATACAAAATGGAAAAAAAAAAACTCAAATCATTGTCACACAGCAGGCCAGAGGAGATTTAATACAAAACAACGAATTTCTATTTCAAGAAAATCTAAATAATAAATACTACATATTGTTTTCAAAGCTGCTCAAATTTTCTTTCCTTTCTTTTCTTTTGTCCTTTGCTATTCACTTTTTACTTTGTCCGTCCCCCTCCTCCCACATTACCCTAAAGAAAGCTGCAATTAAGTGTAAATATAGTTATCTACACAAATATATCTATAAATATGTATCTACCTACATATTTATATCTCTTTATATATACACATTCATATATGTATATAAGACCATACTATACTTATTTCCATCTATTATCTGTTTCTCTGAAGGTAGTCTTTTTCTTCATAGGTCCATATCGTTCCATATTTTTCTAAAAGCACCCACTCATCATAGCTATGTGTTTTATTTAAACAAGAAAATTTTAATTCAAAATCATCAGTTATCCTTTTTACACTTCAATAACTTTCTAATACTGCTGAATCTACTTTCATAACATCATTTTCCCTGGTTTTTGAAGTAACTGACCTTTTCCTCTTCCAAATCAATTTTATTATTTTTTTCTAAGTCAGTAAAATTTTTTTTAGTAATTTAATTGGGATGACATTGATAAATAGATTATACAAAATTGTCCTTTCACAAATTATATTGATTTTACATATCCATGAATACGCCTTCAGTTGTTCATATCTGAGTTTATTTGCATAAAAAGTATTTCTTAAATATTCATCTAGTTCCTATGTCTGTTTTAGTAGTCATACTCGGGTATTTTATATTGTCTATGTATTTTAAATGGTCTAACGCTATAATTGAATCTTTTCACTGTTTTTCACTTTTAGTTAAATTTCTTTAACTTTAGTTTTGTCTGACATTATGATTTATTATCCCTGTGTTTTTTTAAGATACTAAATTCTACCTCAAACCCTTTATTTTATCTAAAATCTCTCATTTTTATGATGTTTCTTGAAAGCAATATATTATTGAATTCAAATTTTTAACATGTTCTGTTTCTATTTTATAGGTAAATATTAAATGTAGGTAAATTTCTCTCATCACATTCTAAATTCTATATTTTCCTCCTTCCTATTTTTCCACACTATCCTTCTCATCTTATTTACCCTGTCTCTTCTTCATTCCTCTGCTTTACTTCTACCTATTACCTTGCCCTCCTATTCCCTGGCCAACCCACCATTCTAAAAGATGTTCCCTTATTCTCTCTCCCAACTGTTGCTCTCTTCTCTTTTTTGTGAATTCAGAAATTATGTATGTAAATATGTATTTTCTTTTTTAATCCATTTCCCATCAGGAGAATGTTCCAGCATTACCTCCACTCCCCTCCCCAGCTACTTCTGTATTTTGATTTCTCCTTTTCTGCCTCATTTGTATAAGATAATTACTCATTATCTATCACTACAATTTTTTTTAGAATCACTCCATCATACTTAGCTCAATTTAAGTCTTTCTTTCATCCTATTCTAATGATGACAATCATAAGAATACTGCTAATAGTAAGTAAATGATTTGACCTTATTGAATTCTTCATACTTGGCCTTTAATATTTACCTTATATTTCTCCTGGATGACATATATCTAATTTCCTCTGAAGTTTTGGGGGTTTTGTCATAAAAATATGAGCCTTTCAGTTCTTTAAATGTTTATTTCTTTTCCATTCAGGATTATACAAAACTTTGCTTGGCCATAACCCCAGCTCTTTTGCTCTACAGAATATAGTATTCCAAGACTTATGGTCCTTTAACATAGTGGTTGTTAGGTCTTGTGTAATCCCATTGTAATGTCATGATATTTAAACTGTGTGCATGTGCATGGGCGTGTGCATGTGTTTTACATCCAATATTTTCTCCTTAATGTGGAGCTTTGAAACTTGGCTGTCATATTGCTGCAGATTTTCCTCCTGGGATCTCTTTCAGGTGGTGATTAGTGGATTTTTTTCTATTTCTGGTTTGCTTCTTTATTCTATAACTTCAGGACAATTTTCCTGATAATTTATTGTAATATTGCATCAAGATTCTTTTTTTATTGTATTTTTCAGGTAGTCTGACTGTTCTTATATTATTTCTCCTTAATTTGTTCTCCAGATCAACTGTCTTTCTGATGAAATGTTTTACTTTCTCTTCTATTTTTTTATTTTCTGATTTTGTTTTATAATTTCTTGTTATGGGGCCAGAACTCTGAACTTGAAACAAAGAATTCTTACAAGGTACTAAGTCAGTGGAATTGATAGAGACAATAGTTATCCAATTTAGCATGGTTCATATGATTGATTTACTCCTACAAGAAGATGTTATGGGCCAGAACTTGAAACAAGGTATTAAGCAGAATTGAGGAGACAATGGTTAAATCTAGTTTAGCATTGATTTAATCCTACAACAAATAATGGTTTCCTAATGATATAATGATTGCTTTGTACTCAGTGTGTAGCATATAAGCTAAAAGCCTCAGCCAGGGAGATTCGGGGACAGGTGTACAGAAGGCTGGAGGCTGAAGGCTAGAGCACAAACCCTTGGACTCAGATTCATCCCATCTCACACCACCATGGTGGCAGGCTCTCCTCCTTCCCTTCTCCACTGAAACCAAAACTCCAGAAGGCCCCCAGAAAACTAGCTGAGCCCCAAGTGAAGGAGATAGGACTTTGAAGGAGACAATAAGGGATTTGGACTTTAACACTGGCTGCACTTGTGGTGATTATTGAACTGAAATGAAGGCTGCTCCCAGAGACCCCTAAGGAAACCCACCAGAGAACATTACATTTTAGAGAGAATATAACAATTTCTCAGTATCTTAAAACATCCTTAGCTTTCCCTTACCCTAGTTTTCAAGAAATTATTTTCTTAAGTTTTTGATGCCCTATTTCAAATCAGTTGCATGATTTTCTTGATTTTCTCAGATTGCTACCCCCCCCATTTCTCCTCAATCTCTCTTAATTTGATTTTCCAAATACTTTTTGAGTTTTTCCAAGATTTTTTTGTGCTAAGCTTTTTTTTTTAGCTCCATTATTTTCCTCTGAATAGGAACTCTTCTCTATCCCTATAGTAGCGATTTTTGTCAGGTTTTTTCTCCTTTGCTTATCTATTTTTATTATTTTTTAAATTTTGTTTTGTTTTCAGCAGCTATTAGCACAATCAAATTGTATTCCCAAGATAAGAAGTCCCAAGTCTCGGGTCCTTCTTAACTGTTATTTTCTGAGGTCTGCCTTGGAATCTTGGGCTCTTCTATTCACTCTTAAGCCATGGCTAGGGCCCCCAGCCACACTGTCCTGAAAATGATCTTGCTCCCAATTGTCCCTCTGGTGGCTACAAACTTCAGCTATCCTCTCTGCCCCAGAACTGAAACTTTCCTCCTGCAAGTGTCCAAAGTCAACATAAGTGTTTGGCACCAAAATGATGTGAATGTGTTGAGCCAGAAAACACCCCAACAAAATCAGGATCCCTCTTGCTCAGTGTTGTGGGTTTGGCAAAAAAATTCACATTCTCAGTTTATCTCCAACTTAAAGGGCAAAGATTTATTATAACACTAACTGAAGGGGGCTAAATTTCCAAGGGAATCTTAGCAAAGAACCCAAAGTAAAAAGATATTATAACAGGCTAATTTCTGAGGGAATTTAGCAGAGTCAGAATCAAGAAAATAACTTTATAGGAAAGAGAAACAAAGATTAGGTGATATGCTAATATGATGGCTTAGGGGTACAATTGGGGGGTAGTAGGGGTGGGGTAGTTCCCATCATTGAGTTCTACAGCTTATTGACCAACAGATTGTCCAGCATTGTTTGTGGCTCTCCCAAGGCTGGCTAGTCTTAGGGTTTCTCAGGAATTTCAGTTTTCTCACACCTCTTTAGTTGATGCAGACACTAGAAGAAGGTAGGCACCAAAAGTTGGGGTTCGATCATGTGAAGAAATATGAAAGACAAAGTCCTCCATGGAACTCACAGTTACCCAGTGGAAATGGAGCATTCTATGAGGGCATGTCCTTAGCTGGCAGGCTAAATCTGAAAGGGACTTAGCACCCTAAAAGAGTTAGCTGTAAGAAGAAGAAGTGGGGTTGGGAAGCATAGTGGAGTCAGGGAAGATACCATGTAGCATGGAGGAAGGAGAAGGGGAAAGACACCATGAGGCAGAATCCTATAGAGGACTAACCGAAAGGAAGGCAGCAGCCATGGGATGACCCATAAGTAAATTTTAAGGGGAAATTTTAACCTCAAGGACATGGTTGGAATTTCTGACAGGGATGGCAAGATAAGATTGCTCAAGAACCCTACAGAGGATGGGTCTCAGAAATTTGACATAACTTGGATTTTTGACTGAACAATCTCCTCAGGTGTTGGGACCAGGGAGCTAAACTGATCTCTATCAATGCCTTCTTCCTGCCTGCCTTAGGGATTAATTTTTATCAATTTTACTACTAAATACACTGAACATTATGTAAGAAATGGTTGGGAATTTTGATTTATACAGTTATGAAAATCACGTTGTAGAAATGAGATTTAATTTAAAAAACTGAAACCCATAAGGACATTAAAAAATAATCAAGAGCAGAGTTATCTTCCCCCAAAAGAATGTAAGCCTCTTGGGGGCAAGGACTGACTTTTGTAATCAAGTATGGTAGCCTGAAATTTGAAAAGAATCTTTTGTTCTTTGCCCTTAGTGTTCTGTAATCTTTTCCTGGATCCATGTTGTCCCACTTCCTCAGGAGCCGGTAACCCTGTGTGGGACAGCAACTCTTATCCAAATAACAACAGTCCTTCAAGATCAAAAAGCAAAACAGGATTTATTACTATCTCGTGAGAAAGGGCAACTCTCAACAGACAAGGTGTCAGTGGAGGAATGCAAAGTACAAATTGTAAAACACAAGATTATAGAGTTCCTAAACCCCAAAACCTCCACCACCCCTCTTATTCTTTTTTCACATTGTCTGGGGGAGTCCAGGTTTACACTCTACATGTGGAAATCAATCCCAGAAACAAAAGAATATTAGTAAATAAACATTTTACCCATCAAATACTTAAAAGCTAATTAAGAGGTAGGGGGAACAGGAGGGGAAATGTTCATCCAAGATAATCGAACACTTACAGCTTTTTAGCTAAAGCTCAACTTGTTATTGCAAAGTCTCAAGTCATAATTAGGGTCAAAGCCACATCCTTATGAGGTCTTCACTTAGCTTATTCCATTTAATCCCTCCTCTTTATTAACCTTTGAAAATCTCTTATACCATTCTTAATACATTTCCTCAATGTTCTTGTTCTCAGTCTTTAATCCCTCTGGATCTTTTTTCTCTACTGGGCTCTATCCTCATCAGGAACCAAAGAACCTGTTTGTTTGTTTGTTTTAGTTTTTTTAGTTTCTTGGTCCCACTCTCCAAAGGTAATCCAATCAGAAATTCAAATTATGTCAAGGTCCTGAGACCCATCCTCTGTGGCTACTTCATTTTGTCTATAACTTATTCCCCCAAATAAATCTACCTTTTGCCAAAGAGAATGGCTAATATGAATTCTTCACATGACTAAACCCCAATTGTTGGTATCTGTCATCATTTGGTGACAAACCCCACACTATAGATCACATCAATAAGGACCAGGTCTGGAATGGGACAGGGGCCAATTTTCTGATGTCTTAGCAATTTCCTTTACCACCTGTCCATTATCATCAGTTTTCACACAGCAAAAATTTAGTTTCCCACAAATTTTACCTTCTTCAGCTAATACCAATCTATGCTGGAGTATTACTTCTCTACTCTGAGTGGCCTGGTCTGCTAACAAATCCAGTGCCTTTGTCGTATAGTTAGTAATTATTCTGATCATGGTCTGGAGTCTAATGAGCTTATTCAGCATACAAATTGAGGTTTTATACCCCCAATTCCCATCTGGGACCATGTATCACCCCAACCATTTGTGTTCCCAGTAATTAGAGTAGGTAACTCTTCACAAGATTCCTACCAATGAAGACAGCAACACAAAAATGTGAAGAGAAACAGACATACGTATGCATCTAGCAACAGAGAGATGACTTGGCTAAATATCTACTTATTTAGGATATAATGACCACATATTTCAGATAGAAAACTGCAAGATCTTACATACTTGTATTATGCTTATGGTACTTGCTCTAGTTATAGAAATTTGCTATAAGAAAAAAAAAAGCAGGCACATGATTATAACTGCATCAAAACTGGTATTTCAGACCTCACCCTGAGAGCACATACATGGCAGGATAAAGCATCCCTTAGCTAATTATATTAAATAACAATTCTACCTTATAGCCAGACTCAGAAATTATCAGGTGGGTTCTTATTCAAAGGAACACCAGTGGAAACGAGTCAGAAGGATCTCATCTTAAGTGGAGGCCAAGGTTCTTGCCTGAATATTAACATCCACCTGTAACAATTCAGGATCACATTCCTCTGTGGTATATACTTTTCAGATGTGGATTACTGGCTTGATTATCCATCAGAAATCATACTTGAATTCAAAACTCCACATAAGATCAGCTACAGTCCCAAGAGATTGTATCTCATATAGCAACTCTCATTAATCAAAGCTTCAGGTGAATTTACCTCTCAAGGATTCCATATCCTAAATAAGTATTGACTGTATTTTACATTGATAACAGTAAAAGAATCATCCTACAAAGTTCACAGCTTGTCTTCATATCTAAGTAGATGGGTTTTAAATTCAACATTACATAAATCATTTTACTTTAAGATACTCAAAAACCAATCTATATCAAAATACATTCAGGCATTATCCATGTTCAAAAAGACAAAGACAGACCACTGTTCTCAGAATCTCCCTAAATAATGGGAACAATTTTAAAATGACTCAATACAACTATTTAAAACTCACATAAAATATAGAATACATTGTACTAATTTCACATTAAAGAATCCTATCAGAATTAATATTAACAATTTCTTCACCTTAAAAAATGTTAATTCAACTTCTTCAATCAAGGAGTCTTCATAAACTTTTCTGGAAATCTAAACAGATACAACCACAATATTGTTAAAACTCCTCTAAGCACAATTAATCTCCCCTCCCACCAAAACATTCCTAATTGCAAAATCAATTTTAGAGGTTGTAAGTTTTTCTTAACAGTCCATTCTTTGTTTGTGGCAGCCCTCTATGTAGTGGCCAGAAACTAGAAACTGAGTGGATGCCCGTCAATTGGAGAATGGCTAAATAAATTGTGGTATATGAATATTATGGAGTATTATTGTTCTATTGTTCTAGCAGGATGATTTCAGAAAGGCCTGGAGAGATTTAGATGAACTGATGCTGAGTGAAATTTAGCAGGACCAGGAGATCATCACATACTTCAACAACAATACTATATGATGATCAATTCTGATGGACGTGACCATCTTCAGCAATGAGATGAACCAAATCAGTTGCAATAGAATAGTAATGAATTGAACCAGCTATACCCTGCAAAAGAATTCTGGGAGATGACTATGAACCATTACATAGAATTCCCAATCCCTCTATTTTTGTCCGCCTGCATCTTTGATTTCCTTCACAGGCTAATTGTACACTATTTCAAAGTCCAATTCTTTTTATACAGCAAAATAACTGTATGGACATGTATACATATATTATATTTAACTTATACTTTAATACATTTAACATCTATTGGTCAACCTGCCATCGGGGGAAGCGGGGAGTGGGGGAGGAGGGGGGAGGAAGGAGGAGAAAAGTTGGAACAAAAGGTTTTGCAACTGTCAATGCTGAAAAATTATCCATGCATATATATATATACATATACATATATATGCATATAATGTCTTAAAAACTTATTCTTTGTTTCAAAAAAGTTTCCCTTTCTCCTCCCAAATAAAATAAACCAATCTCATATGGGGAAAGTCCCAGATCACTTCTGGGGACAGTTCTAATTCTTTAAGAAAGCAATAGGCAAACATTTGATTCAAGGCAATTTAGTCTCTAATTTCAATTTAGTAATCTGTTTCTTAAGAATCATTCATTCTTTCCACTTTCCCTGATGAGAGCAGATACTTGGATGTATGAAACTGCCACTCAATTTGCAATCCCTCCCCATTATTTCTTACAAAACTTTAGAAGTAAAATATGTTATTTTATTGGAATCAATAGTCTCTACCAATTCATACTTAGGTACAATTTGTTCCAGTGTTATTTCACTAACTCCTCTTAAAGCAGCAGAGTCCAGGGAAAAGCTTCTACCCATCCTCACTGAAGCCATTTCAATAAAACCTAATTTAAATATTTTGGGGCCAGGTTCCCTTCCTCCAAAGAGATATCTACTCATTACCGTCTTATTTATCTTATTTGTATCTTTTAAGATACAATTTGTTCTACAATTACATATAGCCCTATACACCAAAATTTCTTGCTTTTACTTCTTTGTTAAAAAGAAAAAGCAAGACAAATCTTAAAATTCAAAATATAGGTAATATCTAAATAATTGTGGACTAAATTTCACAAAATTTATATCACATATCCAGCTGCGTTGACAAAATGTTGAAATACAGCTCATATGATTTTTATAAATTGTCCAATGTGCAATTTAACAAACAACATAGTAGCTTAAATATATTTCATCTAATTAGAAGATACAAATATGACTCCTTTAGATAAATTACCCAAGAACCAAAATGTTTTAACTTAAAATCAAATCAAATACAGATTTAAATTTCTAGTAACAATACTTCAATGTCAATGTACACATTTCTAAAATCTTATACCAAAATAAACAAGTTCACAATATTAGTATATACTAGTTATAATACATACAATTTCAGAATCAGAATTCCAATTTAAACACACACAAACCCAAAATTTAAGGAGGCAGAAAACTGCCCTGTCCACAAGGCTTTAAGAAATTGATGAATTTTAGGATCCTGGAGGAGAGTGTCAGAGAAATTTGGACCCAGGTGTTTAGCCACAGATCAGTGACTAGCCCACCATTCATGCCAGAAATGGGGGGCATGTCAAAGATGTTAGGACGCCAGTGCAAAACTCAGAAGAATCCTGGCCATCAAGGGAATGCCAATCTTGTCAGGACAGATTCCAAAAGTCTCTTCAAGAGAGAGAAATGCCAGAAAATGCCAGAGAGGAGAGTTTTTTTTTTCCTTTTGCAGTGTTTTATTTTATTTTATTTTATTTTTTGGTAAGCTTCAAGTTCAGGCTCTCAGAAGGCTTTTAGTCATTGCAAATTAGCCTACATAAAAATAAAATAAACTAACTCAAGTTAAATGACTGATAGTGCCAAGCAATTTAAAACTTACTCTCAAAACCCCCCAGAATCTGCTAGAATGTTTTAGCAGTTCTGTAACTTTAATTATTTCTGCAAACCCAAATTGGCTAGATCTAGATCCACAGAAAGATATCAATTTTTTTTTGGGGGGGTAGGGAGGAGAAAGAAGGGGAGTGGATGTTTGATGTGGCAGTTAAACTTTCCTTATATCAGAACTAGTCCTTCCTCTCTCTAGCTAAAAGCTATTTTCATGAATCCAATTATGTACAAAACAAGTGTTTTTAAATCCCAAATAGCCAGATCTTTTTCTTTGTAATTCAGCTGACAGAGACACACAGAAGACAAAACACACAGACACAGACACAAACTGCTTCTTTTCTAAATCAATCAAGCTTCCAATCTTTGCCCTACCTTGGGAGCTAATGTCATAGAAGTTGGCTGGTGTTGGAGATGGACAATTCCTCAGAGCGAGTGGGAGCCTGCCGAAACAAAACAAAAATATTTAATACCTATATGTTTTGGTACTTCATCCCAATTCTTCCTAAAGGGTTATTTTCCCCGGGTATTAGATAGGTTTTTAGAAGCAGCTACCTTAGATTGTTTCCCAAGGTTCACATTATCTTATCTTCTTTGATGGAGAACTCACAAGATCTTACTAAAGAAAAATGGGAGAACCCTTACGGTTTTGAACCACTTAGAATCTCCCTATATCAAAGGGAAATGGGAGCCTTAAATTCTCCAAATCCGAATCCCAGTCACCCAGGCAGCTCCCCAGGAAAGGTCTCTTATGAACTAGAAAGGCTTAGATTCTGCATTTCCCCCTCCCTCTTCCCTTCCTTCTCCCCTTATCAGTTTCTTGCCCTATCTGGGTTGTGCACTTATCTGACTGATTTCAAACTTTTCTCAGCTGGCTTATCTCCTGAGCCGAATTAATCTTCTATCTTTGCTAGCCCACTTCCATTTTTCCTTTCTCAGAATGTCTCTCTTTGGGAATTTACCTGATTGGAGCGGGAGTCCCAAGTCCAGTACTAGGACCAACAGAGAACTCTCCAGAAAATGCCTGTCCAAGCATTCGTAGAGAAGAAACCCCTCACAAACAGGAATATCCAGAATGAGCCCTCAGAAGAATGGGACAAAGACCCTTACCCAAATTAAAATCAGAGACTCTCAAGGTAAAAAGCAAAAAAGGATTTATTGTGATCTCACGAGAAAAGGCAACTCCCAATAGACAAGGTGTCAATAGAGGAGCAAAGTGTAAACTGCAAAACACAAGATTATATAGACTCTAAACCCTGAAGTGCCTTCTCCCCTTGAGCTTTTCTCCCATTGTCTGGGGAAGTCTTATACTCTAAAAGGAACTCTATCCCAGAAACAAAAGTATACTAGTAAATAATAAACTTTATCCGTCAAGTATTTAAATGCTAATTGAGAGGTAAAGGGAAACAAGAGGAAAAATGTTCATCCAAGACAATGGAACACCTGCAGCTTTTTAGCTATAGCTCAACTTGTTATTGCAAAGTCTCAAGTCACAAATAAGACATAAGTTGAAACCACATTCCCACTCAGTTTATCCCGTTCATCTCAAATTTAAGACAAGTAAATTTTTCATGCACCAACCCTCCGCCCTTTAGGTCATATCCAGTGTAATATTCCCCTCTCCCTTCAGAGACCATCTCTCTTTATCCATAGGAAGATTCATCATCTCCTCCTATTCCCAAAGGCCTCCCTCCCTTTCCAAACTTCCCCCCATTCCCTATTATGTTCCTTCTCTGAGACAATAAAGGTCACCTTCCCCTCATTGCTAGTCCTTAATTTGACTCTTGAACATCATATACTCCTCTCTAATCCTTTTCTCTCTTCCTTACTTTTATGTACCCTCCCATGAGGGTAATAATCCCACAAAAGCAAAACAAACAAAAGACACTGATTCACTTGTAAGGCAGAGTGTTGCCCTGTTCTATTCCTAATACCTCCAGACTGTCTCTTCTGTTACCATTTCCAGATTTCTACCTTCATCCCTTTCTCCTTGTGTAATATTTAGAAAAAAGTCTCTTTCTAATCTCTCTGCCATCATTCTATTGCTGTTGTTGTTCTTGCCTACTGCATTTATTTGCTCCTTTTGCATTTGTGGTGTTTGGAATGACTTCTCTCTACCATGCTCCAGGAGATTCTTTAGTAGGACAATCTCATCATCCTATACAATCTCATCATCCTATACAATCTCACTGCTACTTCTGCCTGCATGGGGAAGATGGGACCAAGAATTCTAAATTTCCATTTTTAGGGACAACTCAGCTCAAACATCTCATTTCTCCTCTGACAGCACTACTTTGTGACATCTCTGAATTACTTCTCCACCATGCTCCTTGGGGACCTCCTCCCCAAGTCTCCTTTTTTTTTTTTTTTTTTTATTTATGTCCTCAGATCTTAGCACAGTGCCTGGAATGTATAAGGTAATTAATACATGTTTATTAAATTGAACTGAATGGCTTTCCAAGAGCTAGAAGAGTTAAGCTCATTACTAGGAGTCAGATGATTTGATGATAAATTGTTTGATGGATTACTTTGATGTAAACTGTGTCCCCTTTAACCTTTGGGAGGGCCCTGAAACTGTCTCCCCTTTAATCTTTGAGAGAAAGGTGATTTGGGGTCTCAAGATCTCCCCTGGGAAGAGCACACCCTTCTGTTCCTAAGGAAACTCCCAAGATAAGTAATCTCTTTTCAATTGGAAATCTAGGCTTGGAGCATAGACAACAATGAGTGGCTCAAACTCCCAGTTAAACGATCTCATTCAATTGGAGATCTCATAGTCAACAATGGCTCAAACTGATCTTCAGCCCCCAGCCCAAGGTGTACCCAATATAACTAAGAGTTGGTTGAATTTATCTTTGAAGAAGTCCTAACAGGATTATGCCCACTGCTGAAGATATTTTCTTCTCAGTGTAACCCACTTTGCCATATTTCTTGCTCACTAAGAAGTCTGTCTTTCTAGCAAACTGGCTTCTTAATGTGAATAAATCCCATTCTCTGCCACAAACTTCGTGCCATTTATTGAGGTTTGCAAATTCTTTTGCAAAACTTATCATTGGCCAATGGATTGTTGTTATTGTCCCGTTGCGATTAGGGAGATTTCTTTCTCTCTATTCTCACATCTCATCATTTGCACCTCATCAACCATGACTAAAGAAAAATACAGCCTTGTCTTCAGGACTGTCTATCTTCCTTCCACTTCTGCAGTGAGGATGACAGTGTATTAGCAAAGGAGTTAGCAAGTGCTAAAAGAAAAAAAAATGTTTTTAAGCTTAAAAATTTAAACATATATCCTTTGGTTTCTATTATAGTTATTTTAAATTCTAAGCAAGATTTAGAGAATATATACACATACACATTTGCATATATATGTCTTCATATATATATATTTATATACACACACACATACACATATGTATGCAGGGTGCTGCTAATGCAACTCCTCATGTAGAAAAGGCAGGGCAACTTTCTGTTGACTTTTGATGGAAGTATCTCTTTTCCCAGAGGGTGCAGATATATATGCAGGATGCTGCTGATGCAATTGCCCATGTAGAAAAGATAGAAAAACTTCCTGATAATTTTTACGGAAGTGTCTTGGATATACTTTAGAGCATTTTTGACATTCATAACTTTCCAATCTACTAACCAGAAGGTGGACACAGCCTCTTTGGTTGGATGCAGAGGCAGAACCAGAACTAGGGATGCTTTCAAAAAGTCATTTGTTGGCCACAGCCTCTCTCTGGGCTGGACCTCTGCTTTTGGCTCAACCCCTTCACTACTGGTATCCCATAAGAGACAAGGCTATAAGGGGAGAGCCCTTGGATGCTCTCTCTCTGAGAGTACCATGTGGCCCTGTGAATATAATCCTCAGTTCTTTGCTGGCCTCAGTGTATCTTTTAGGGATGGGAGACATGGTCATATGACCTTGAAAGTTTCAAATGGTCAGGAGAGTGAGTGACTGGGAGGTCTAGGAGTCCTATTCTTCCTATTACAACCTTAGTACTGTCTTTTTAATATAACTCTCAGAACTAAAGCCATCCTTCTTGGTCTTTTCACCTCCCCCTTCTTCCTTCTATCTATCCTTCATACCTTTGCCAAACTTACCTTTTTTAATATGTCACCCTTCTGCTCAAAAAAAAAAAAAAAAAAAAAAATCACACATCAGCAGCTCTAACCAGCCTGAATAAAGTCTAGCCTCTCTGTCTGTTATCCAGGATACTCTGCAATCTGTCACCACCGCACCTTTCCAGCCTTTTCTCAGACTCTGCTCTTTCATGCATACTACAGCCCAGACAAAATGGAGCACTGTTTGCCCCTCAAAATGTCTTAAATTTTTCTGTCTTCATGTTTTAGTTCAGGTTGATCCCTGGGTTTGGAAAGCTATAATCTATTCTATTCAGACACGTGACATTTATTTAAGTGCTTAGCTACAAGTCAGGAGGAATGTTTCAGTTACAGGGAATGCACGTGCTTGGTCATTTTTTTACAGATTTGAAATTTTAGACTTTAAATCTTTAGGCTAAATTCTTATCTACCCTTTAAAGCTTATTGCCCTTTTTAACTACTTTTCCCTACCTGAATTTTTGTACTGTTACACTTAATATTGCAACTGTTTCATCAATTTATGTGTTATGATTACCTATTTATGTATCATAATGTCCTTTTAGATTGTAAGCTACATAAGGGACTGTGTCTTCCCCAAATTTTATTGTGTTCCATATAAGCAGGCAAAATTCTAAATTGAATTTGTGAAATATCCAACTGCATGTTCATCTACTACTAAAACATATTCTTTTTTTTTAAATTTAATTTAATTTTATAATAATTTTATATTGACAGAATCCATGCCAGGGTAATTTTTTTACAACATTATCCCTTGCACTCGCTTCTGTTCCGATTTTTCCCCTCCCTCCCTCCACCCCCTCCCCTAGATGGCAAGCAGTCCTATATATGTTAGATATGTTGCAGTATATCCTAGATACAATATATGTTTGCAGAACCAAACAGTTCTCTTGTTGCACAGGGAGAATTGGATTCAGAAGGTAAAAATAACCCGGGAACAAAAACAAAAATGCAGATAGTTCACATTCGTTTCCCAGTGTTCTTTCTTTGGGTGTAGCTGCTTCTGTCCATCATTTATCAATTGAAACTGAGTTAGGTCTCTTTGTCAAAGAAATCCACTTCCATCAGAATACAGCCTCATACAATATCATTGTCGAAGTGTATAATGATCTCCTGGTTCTGCTCATTTCACTTAGCATCAATTCATGTAAGTCTCTCCAAACCTCTCTGTATTCATCCTGCTGATCATTTCTTACCGAACAATAAATATTCCATAATATTCATATAACACAATTTATTCAGCCATTCTCCAATTGATGGACATCCATTCAATTTCCAGTTTCTAGCCACTACAAAAAGGGCTGCCACAAACATTTTGGCACATACAGGTCCCTTTCCCTCCTTTAGTATTTCTTTGGGATATAAGCCCAATAGAAACACTGCTGGATCAAAGGGTATGCACAGTTTGATAACTTTTTGGGCATAATTCCAGATTGCTCTCCAGAATGGCTGGATTCGTTCACAACTCCACCAACAATGCATCAGTGTCCCAGTTTTCCCGCATCCCTTCCAACATTCATCATTATTTTTTCCTGTCATCTTAGCCAATCTGACAGGTGTGTAGTGGTATCTCAGAGTTGTCTTAATTTGAATTTCTCTGATCAATAACGATTTGGAACACTCTTTCATATAAGTGGTAATAGTTTCAATTTCATCATCTGAAAATTGTCTGTTCATATCCTTTGACCATTTGTCAATTGGAGAATGGCTTGATTTCTTATAAATTTGAGTCAGTTCTCTATATATTTTGGAAATGAGGCCTTTATCAGAACCTTTAACTGTGAAGATGTTTTCCCAGTTTGTTGCTTCCCTTCTAATTTTGTTTGCATTAGTTTTGTTTGTACAAAGGCTTTTTAATTTGATATAATCAAAATTTTCTATTTTGTGATCAGTAATGGTCTCTAGTTCATCTTTGGTCACAAATTTATTTCTTCTCCACAAGTCTGAGAGATAAACTATCCTATGTTCCTCTAATTTATTTATAATCTCGTTCTTTATGCCTAGGTCACGGACCCATTTTGATCTTATCTTAGTATATGGTGTTAAGTGTGGGTCCATGCCTAATTTCTGCCATACTAATTCCAGTTATCCCAGCAGTTTTTATCAAATAATGAATTCTTATCCCAAAAGTTAGGATCTTTGGGTTTGTTAAACACTAGATTGCTATAGTTGACTATTCTGTCTTGTGAACCTAACCTTTTCCACTGATCAACTAATCTATTTCTTAGCCAATACCAAATGGTTTTGGTGACTGCTGCTTTATAATATAATTTTAGATCAGGTACAGCTAGGCCACCTTCATTTGATTTTTTTTTTCATTAATTCCCTTGAGATTCTCGACTTTTTATTGTTCCATATGAATTTTGTTGTTATTTTTTCTAGATCATTAAAATATTTTTTGGAAGTCTGATTGGTATAGCACTAAATAAATAGTTTAGGGAGCATTGTCATCTTTATTATATTCGCTCGGCCTATCCAAGAGCACTTAATATTTTTCCAATTATTTAAGTCTGACTTTATTTGTGTGGAGACTTTTTTGTAATTTTGCTCATATAATTCCTGACTTTCCTTTGGTAGATAGATTCCCAAATATTTTATGCTATCAAGAGTTATTCTGAATGGAATTTCTCTTTGTATCTCTTGCTGTTGGGTTTTGTTGGTGATGTATAAAAATGCTGAGGATTTATGGGGATTTATTTTATATCCAGCTACTTTGCTAAAATTATGAATTATTTCTAATAGCTTTTTAGTAGAATCTCTGGGGTTCTCTAGGTATACCATCATATCATCTGCAAAGAGTGATAGTTTGGTTTCCTCATTGCCTAGTCTAATTCCTTTAATATCTTTCTCAATTCTTATTGCAGAGGCTAATGTTTCTAATACGATATTAAATAATAATGGTGATAGTGGGCAACCTTGCTTCACTCCAGATCTTACTGGAAAAGGTTCCAGTTTTTCCCCATTGCATATGATGCTTACTGATGGTTTTAAATATATGCTCCTGACTATTTTAAGGAAAAGTGCATTTATTCCTATGCTCTCAAGTGTTTTTATTAGGAATGGATATTGGATTTTATCAAATGCTTTTTCTGCATCTATTGAGATGATCATATGGTTTTTGTTTGGTTGATTATTGATATAGTCAATTATGCTAATACTTTTCTTAATATTGAACCAGCCCTGCATTCCTGGTATAAATCCTACTTGGTCATAGTGTATTATCCTGGGGATGATTTTCTGTAATCTTTTTGCTAATATTTTATTTAAGATTTTAGCATCAATATTCATTAGGGAGATTGGTCTATAATTTTCTTTCTCTGTTTTCAGCCTACCTGGTTTAGGTATCAGTACCATGTCTGTGTCGTAAAAGGAGTTTGATAGGACTCCTTCAATCCCTATTTTTTCAAATAGTTTATTTAGCATTGGAGTTAATTGTTCTTTAAATGTTTGATAGAATTCACATGTAAATCCATCTGGTCCTAGGGATTTTTTCTTAGGGAATTGATTGATAGTTTGTTCTATTTCTTTTTCTGAAATGGGATTGTTTAGGATATTTACTTCTTCCTCTGTTAGTTTGGGCAAGCTATATTTTTGGAGGTATTCTTTTATTTCATTTAAGTTGTCGAATTTATTGGCATAAAGTTGGGCAAAGTAACTCCTAATTATTGCTCTAATTTCCTCTTTGTTAGTGGCGAGTTCTCCCTTTTCATTTTTAAGACTAATAATTTGATTTTCCTCTTTCCTTTTTTTAATCAGATTTACTAAGGGTTTGTCTATTTTGTTGGTTTTTTCATAGAACCAACTCTTAGTTTTATTAATTAATTCAATAGTTTTTTTACTTTCAATTTTATTGATCTCTCCTTTTATTTTTAGAATTTCAAGTTTAGTGTTTGACTGGGGTTTTTTAATTTGTTCCTTTTCTAGCATTTTTAGTTGCAAGCCCCATTCATTGACCTTCTCTCTCTCTATTTTATACAAATAGGCTTCTAGAGATATGAAATTTCCCCTTATTACTGCTTTGGCTGCATCCCATACATTTTGGTATGATGTCTCATTATTATAGTTTTCTTGGGTGAAGTTATTAATGATGTCTATGATTTGCTGTTTCACCCAATCATTCTTTAGTATGAGATTATTTAGTTTCCAATTATTTTTTGGTCTACTTTCCCCTGGTTTCTTGTTGAATGTAATTTTCATTGCATCGTGATCTGAAAAGGATGCATTTACTATTTCTGCCTTATTGCATTTGAGTTTAAAGTTTTTATGTCCTAATATATGGTCAGTTTTTGTATAGGTTCCATGAACTGCTGAAAAGAAAGTGTACTCCTTGAATACAGAGAGGACTGGCGAGACTTACATGAACTGATGCTGAGTGAAATGAGCAGAACCAGGAGATCATTATATACCTCAACAACGATACTGTTTGAGGATGTATTCTGATGGAAGTGAACCTCTTTGATAAAGAAAGCTTTAATTGATCAAAGATGGACAGAAGCAGCTACACCCAAAGAACACTGGAAATGAATATAAACTGCTTGCATTTTTGTTTTTCTTCCCGGGTTATTTATACCTTCTGAATTCAATTCTCCCTGTGCAACAAGAAAACTGTTTGGTTCTGTACACATATATTGTATCTAGGATATACTGCAACCCATTCAACATGTAAAGGACTCTTGCCATTTGGGGGAAGGAGTGGAGGGAGGGAGGGGAAAAATCAGAACAGAAATGAATGCAAGGGATAATGCTGTAAAAAATTACCCTGGCATGCGTTCTATCAATAAAAAATTATTAAAAAAAAAAAAAAAAAGAAAGTGTACTCCTTTTTGTCTCCATTATATTTTCTCCAGAGATCTATCATATCTAACTTTTCTAGTATTCTATTTACCTCTTTGACTTCTTTCTTATTTATTTTGTGGTTTGATTTGTCTAATTCTGAGAGTGCAAGGTTGAGATCTCCCACTATTACAGTTTTGCTATCTATTTCTTCTTGCAGCTCTCTTAATTTCTCTTTTAAGAATTTAGATGCTACACCACTTGGTGCATATATGTTTAATATAGATAGTGCTTCATTATCCATACTACCCTTTAGCAAGATATAGTGCTCTTCCTTATCTCTTTTAATTAGATCAATTTTTGCTTTAGCTTGATCTGAGATCAGGATGGCTACCCCTGCTTTTTTGACTTCACCTGAAGCATAGTAGATTTTGCTCCAACCTTTTACCTTTAACCTGCATGTATCTCCCCGCTTCAGATGTGTTTCCTGTAAACAACGTATTGTAGGATTCTGGCTTTTAATCCATTCTGCTAACCGCTTCCTCTTTATGGGGGAGTTTACCCCGTTCACATTTATGGTTAGAATGATCAATTCTGTATTACTTGCCATCTTGTTAATCCCAGTTTATGCTTTTCTCCCTTCTTTCCCCTTTACCCTTCCCAGTATTAAGCTTGTGAGCACCACTTGCTTCTCACAGCCCTCCCTTTTTAGTATCCCTCCCCCCCCTTAGAGTTCCTCCCCCTATCTTACCCCTTTCCCTCCCAGTTTCTGTATTCCCTTCCGCTTAGCTTATTCCTTCCCTTTTCACTTTTCCCTTCTCACTTTTCAATGAGGTGGGAGAAGTTTCACCCTAGATTGAATATGTCTAAAATTTTTCTCTTAAAGCCAATTCTGAAGGCAGTAAGATACCCACTATATTCATCCTCCTCCATTCTTTCTCTCAGATATAATAGGTTTCCTATGCCTCTTCATAAGATGTAGTACCCCCACTTTACCCTTTTTCTGGTACAATGTCCTTTCCACATCTAGTCTCTAGAACAAGGTATACATGTATTCTTTATACATCTTTATAGCCGAAATATAGTTCCCAAGATTAATCTTTACCTTTTTAGATTTCTCTTGAGTTCTATATTTGTAGATCAAACTTTTTGTTAAGTTCTGGCTTTTTCATCAAAAATAGGTGAAATTCGCTTATTTCGTTGAATGTCCATCTTCTTCCCTGGAAAAAGATGCTCATTCTAGCTGGGTAAGTTATTTTTGGTTGCATACCAAGTTCCTTAGCCTTTCGGAATATCATATTCCAGGCCCTTCAATCCTTTAGTGTGGATGCTGCTAGATCCTGGGTGATCCTTATTGTGGCTCCTCGATACTTGAATTGGGTTTTTCTAGCCGCTTGCAATATTTTTTCCTTCGTCTGAGGGTTCTGGCATTTGGCCACTATATTCCTTGGTGTTTTGATTTTAGGATCCCTTTCAGTAGGTGATCGATGAATTCTTTCAATGTCTATTTTACCCTTTGTTTCTATGACTTCTGGGCAGTTCTCTTTGATAATTTCCTGGAAAATAGTGTCCAGGCTCTTTTTTTCATCATGCTTTTCTGGGAGTCCGATGATTCTCAGACTGTCTCTTCTGGATCTGTTTTCCAGGTCTGTTGTCCTCCCCAGAAGGTATTTCACATTCTTTTCCATTGTTTGATTTTTTTGCTTGACTGATTCTTCTTGTCTCCTGGAATCATTCAATTCCATTTGTTCGACCCTGATTTTCAATGAAGTATTTTCTTCACTCACTTTTTTAATATCTTTTTCTAATTGTCCAATTGAGTTCTTTTGTTCTATGGAATTTTTTTCCATTTCACCAATTTTGTTTTTTAGAGAGATGTTTTCTGTTTCCAGTTCACTAATCCTATTTTTCAAGGATTTTATTTCTTTATCCAGTCTGTCTTTAAATGAGTGGGATGACTTCTCCAGCCTCTCTTGCCAAGCCTCCCTCTCCTTTTCCCATTTTTCTTCTAGCTCCTTGTGAGAGCCTTTTCAATTACTTCTATGAGGTTCATCTGTGCTGAGGAACAGATGATCTCCTCCTTTGGGGATTCACCTGGAGACTGTCTGTTTTTAGTCTCCTCAGGATTTAGAGTCTGCTCTCTATCTGTATAGAAGCTGTCAAGGGTTAAAGTCCTCTTTAATTTTTTGCTCATTTTGTCAAAGAATCAAAGACAAACTAGCAAAGAAAAAAAAGAAAAAAAAAAAAACCCTAATTGGAATCTGCTTTCTTTGGGGGAGGGGCTGGGTGGTGTTACCAAGCTTCCTCTACAGACTGCGGGGGCAGCAGCGAGGCACTAGCCCGACTGTGCTGCGCCTGCGCTCTGAGATCCGAGAGCATGCTGAGTCACTGTGGGAGGGTGGGTGGGGGAGGGGTGGCCAGGTCCTGAGAGACTCCAGCTGTTTGGGGTTATATTCTTCACCCCCGGTGTTTTTTAGCTTCTCTGCTGCCTGACTTGCTGCCAGGGCAAAGTCTCCAATCCTGTAGCAAAGCTCTCCCAGCAGAGATGGCTGCGATCACGCCCCACCCCCTCTCCAGTCTGCTCCTGTGCTCTGACTGCCATTGCCCTCAGCCTGTGCCCGATCTAAAACCGTCCCCACCCTCGAGCAAAAACAGACCTTTCCTGTGAATCTCAAGGATGGCTTCTCTTGGTAACTATTTGTGGGGTTTTTTTCAGTCAAGCATCAATTCAGAGGCTTGTGATGAAATGGATAGTGAGAGAAAATGCAGAGCTTACACAGCTGTGTGTCTCCTCTCCACCATCTTGGCCGGAAGCCCCCCCAGTCTTGATCTTAATGCTGGAGGCATGAGAGCTACCACGAAGCTGGTCAAAGATAGAATGTCTATCTTCCAGTCCTTCTTAGCCTTTATATGCCTTATTGTAATTACATCATTACAGCATACTGATTATGTTCTCTAAGCTCATTATGTGTGAGCTTAGAGAACCATTACATCATCATACTAAGTACTAAGTAAATATGTGAACTAGAGAACCATTATCTCATCAATTCCACTGAGTTAACATCTTGTTTCAAGTATACTTTTCCAGAGTTCTGGCTCTCTACATATGCCTTCAACCTCAGTGCCATCTTCTCCTCACTCTTGCTCAACACAAGGCCAAAAAGTTGTCAAATCTTTCTCATATAGACCTCTAACATACAATCAGCCATTATCCTAATTCAGAAACTCTTTCCCCTTGACTGCTACAACAGCATTGTACTGCTATAGGATTTCTGCCTCAATTCTCTAACTCCAACCTATTCTTCATTCAATAATTCAATTAGTTAGTCAACAAGAAACTTATTAAGTCCATTCTACTTGTTAAACTGATGGGGGATACAAAGACAAGCAAAAAGCAGTCCCTGATCTCAAGGGGCTCACAGTTTAATGTTGGAGAAAATATCCAAACTATGTACAAACAACATATACACAAAGTAAGTTGAAGATAATAATAAAAAAGGAAGACATTAATATAAAGAGGAATTTGAAATCGGGACAATCAGAAGCTCTTTTTTAAGAGTTGCCAAAAATATTATTGTTCTGTAAGAAATGACCAGCAGGATGAATACAGAGAGGACTGGTGAGACTTACATGAACTGATGCTAAGTGAAATGAGCAGAACCAGGAGATCATTATACACTTCGACAACGATATTGTATGAGGACATATTTTGATGGAAGTGGATTTCTTTGACAAAGAGACCTGAGTTTCAATTGATAAATGACGGACAAAAGCAGCTACACCCAAAGAAAGAACACTGGGAAATGAATGTGAACTATCTGCATTTTTGTTTTTCTTCCCGGGTTATTTATACCTTCTGAATCCAATTCTCCCTATGCAACAAGAGAACTGTTTGGTTCTGCAAACATATATTGTATCTAGGATATACTGCAACATATCCAACATATAAAGGACTGCTTGCCTTCTAGGGGAGAGGGTGGAGGGAGGGAGGGAAAAAAAATCGGAACAGAAATGAGTGTTAATATAAAGTAATTATTAAATAAAAATTTAAAAAAAAAAAGAGTTGCCAAAGTTATTTTTCTAAAGCATAAACTGTTACACTCACTCTTATACTTTGTCTTTTGAACAAAAAACAAAACTTTAGTTACTAAAGTAAAGGGGTCCTCAAACTACGGCTTATGGGCCAGATGCGGCAGCTGAGGACATTTATCCCCTTTACCCAGGGCTATGAAGTTTCTTTATTTAAAGGCCCACAAAACAAAGTTTTTGTTTTTACTATAGTCCAGTCCTCCAACAGTCTTAGGGGCAGTGAACTGGCCCCCTATTTAAAAAGTTTGAGGACCCCTGCCTGGGGTACTTCCCAATCACTTCAAGGATTAAATATAAAGTTCTCTCTGAGGAATTTAAAGCTCTTCATAAATTAATCTCCTCTTAATTTTTCAGATTTTTTTCCTCCTCTTTTATTCCTCTCTATACAATTTATGATTTGGTTATTCTGGTCCCTTTGCTGTTTTTCTCAGAAGACACTTGTCCTCCTTATCTGATGCTCAGGACCATTCTCAGTAAATGGTCTCATTCAACCAGAAATCTAGGCCTGGGGACAGTGACAACATTGGAAGTAATTTCTTTCATTTGAAACTTCAGTCTCAGACTTTCTATTTAAAGGTCAATTTTGGAGCTCATTTCTTCGCAGAGGCCCAAAGCAGGACCATGCCATGCCAAGAAACTTCCCTCTCCTTGGCATAGCTGACTGTCAGGACCCTGCCCACTGTGAAGACATTCTCTTCTCAATGTTAACTCCTCTTTGTCTCTCTGTCAGGATCTTTATCTCTCTGCCAGGATTTCTCTGCTAGACCTTTACTTCTCTGTCAGGATCTTGCCACTGAGTAAGTCAGCCTCCTAGCAAAAGCTGACTTCTCATCCAACAATAAACTTTCTTTTTGTCGGTCTAACTTTTTGGGTTTGTGAATTCTTTCATGTTGAACTTCTGTGCTGACCAGGAAGGATTACCACAATTCTCTGCACTGCCACTTACCTCATCAGGATTACTTAAAATCTGAGAGTTAAAATAAATCTATTTAATAAAACATGTTCATCTACCTCCAAGTAAAAGTAGTTGTCAAAGCAATTAAAAGCAGTTTAGAAAAGTTAAAGTAAGTAAAAGCTATCAGTAAGCAATAGAAGCAAAAAGTTTCCTTAGGTGTCAGGAACTCTCTGACAAAGCCTTAAAAATCACTTTTATATTTTTCTTTCTCAGAAGGCCCACATCTTTGTCTAGTGATCAATGCAATAAAAGACAATTAATTCAAACTTCCCCACAGCATTTTCATTCACATTAGTTATGATGGAGAGAAGGGGAAAATGTGAGCATTCCTTTGGAAGTAGAATTGATAAGACTTGGTAACAATGGAAGTATCAAGTAAATAAGAGGGAAGAGATAAAGATAAAACAAACATTAGG
Organism: Antechinus flavipes; assembly: GCF_016432865.1. NCBI lineage: Eukaryota > Metazoa > Chordata > Mammalia > Dasyuromorphia > Dasyuridae > Antechinus > Antechinus flavipes. Next base: position 161,848,028 of record NC_067401.1, read on the forward strand.
TTAGATTGAGATTTAAATTGTGACTGGAGGAATCTAGTGCCCTTGAAAAGGGAGCTTTGAAAGAGGAATGAATTTGGATGTGAAATGTTTGCTTGAATTTATTACTGAGTTTAAGATGTTAGGGTAACATCTAGTTTTAAAAGTCCAATGGGCAGGTAGATATGAAAAATTGGAAATTAGAAGAGATATTTGGGCTACATGTAGATGTGGAATCACCTGCATAGCAATTATAATCTGATGTGGTCACTAGGTAATAGAAAAAGAGAAAAGGGTCTAGGATAGACCCTTAGGAAATGATCAAAATTAAATGGAAGGCTATGGATGATCTTTCATTCAAGAAGACTGAGGAATAATCAGATACTGTGTGGATGACAATCCAGCCTATGTGAAACACCCTGAAATAGGCAACACCATGTGTCAGGCAAGTCCAAATAACACCTTTCAGAACCAGATGGAGATGTCTAGTCCTGCATGTAAGAGCTTTAGGAAGGGGAAGGCAAGGGAACAAATATGTATTAAGTGCTGACTGTGTGCCTGGCATAATAAGTACTAGGGTTACAAAGAAAAGCAAAAATAACCCCTGCTTTCAAGGAATTTACAATTTAATGAGGGAGACAATGTGCAAACAATTATGTACACACAAAAAATATAAAGAACAACTTGGAAAGAATCTAAGTCAATAGAATTTAGGGGAAAAAAAAAAAACTGGATCTGATTATAAAGACCTAGAAGTCATCTGCATATGATAAGTGAACTCTTGAGAGGTAATAATAACCATGTAATGGAAAGTAGAGAGAAGAGAAAAAGGGCCCCAGAATAGGCTTGGGGAATCCTCAAAATGAGATTGTAAGATTAATGATGAAACAGCAGAGAATACTAAGAACAAATGATCAGACAGTTAAGGTTTTATTTGGGTGAAAGATTGTAAGCCAACTGATAAAGCCACTGAGAAACAATCAATCAAACAACATATAAACATTTTATTAAACTCTTGCAATGCGCTAGGCATTGTTAGTTTCTGGGGATACAAAAACATGAGATATTTGGGAGAGTGATCTAGCAGGCTGTGGATGACAAAACCAAAGATGAGAAATGATGGTGATGTAGTTAATGGCAGTGCAGAGAGTTGTGGGAATTCCCCTTGGCACACAGGTCCAATGTGAAAGAATTCATGAACCCAAAAAGTCTGACTGGCAAAAGGGAAGTTTATTGTTGGCTGAGAAGCCAGCTTTGATAGGAAGATAGACTTCTTAGTGGCAAGGTCCTGTCAGAGGAATAGAGGTTATCACTGAGAAAAGGGAATCTTCACAGCGGGCAAGAGTCCCGGTAGGCATCTGTGCCAAAAGGAGAGGTCCCTTGACAAAGCATAATTCTACTTCGGACTTCTGCAAAGATTTGCAGTTCAAAATGGTCATTTTATAAGAAGTGTGGGGTTGGGCTTCCATTGAATGAGATTCCTTCAATGTTGTCACTGCCCTCAGGCTAATCTTAATGAAACTACTTAACTGCCCTGAAAGGTGGGTCTGTCAGAGGAGAGTTTTAGAGCTTACCCCAAAAGTCAAGGAGGACAGTTTCAGGGTTTACCTCTGTCAATGCTATAAATGGATTTCATAGTTTTTACATTTGGATTTTTTTTCCCAGGAATATCATTTACCCCTTAATTATGAAGAGAAGCTATCTAATTATCATCTATACTGTTTATTACCTGGGTAAATAGAGAAGGTGATAGAGGTTTTCTTGGCTGGTAGAAAGTACAGGAAAAATGAAGTGAGGTATAAAGTATTACAGGCAACTGGGAAAGCGACAATTCAGAACCTTGATCATGGGATTTTAACAGGTGGAAAATCATTTGGTGCCCTGAGGAGGGGCAGTCAACCAAAGAGTTCTGACTGAAACCACTGAATCCAGTAGTGCTCTGAGTATAGATAAAAGTAGAAGCCCAGAGAAGGAACCCAGGAAAACAGTTAGGCTCAAACAGAATCTGATCACTCTATCTAAGAATATGAAAGTTTGCAGAACCTGACCCTTGTACTTCCTCCTGATTTAGGAAATAAGGCTGAAAAAAATGAATAAGTACTTGATGATAAAGAATTATGATGCAGCCAGGAATGTTTAAGACATAAATTATATGTGTGTGTGTGTGTGTGTGTGTGTGTGTGTGTGTGTGTGTGTATATACACATATACATATATACATATTCACAAATATGCAATTATTTATAATGTAAATATATAATTATTATAAAGAAGGTATTTGGGGTTAGGGTTAGATAGTGTTTCATATTTCTTTGCCCAAAACATTACCTATTTATATTTTTATCACAGGTTTAAGTTTTTTTTTTTTCCTCAGTAGTATTTTATTTTTCCAAATAGATGTAAAGATAGTTCTCAACATTCATTTTTGTAAGATTATGCATTCCAAATGTTTTCTCTCTCCTTCCCTTACCTCCCCTAAAACAGCAAGCAATCTGATATACGTTAAACATATACAGTCCTTTTAAATACATTTCCTTATCTGTCATGTGTGTCAGACTAAATGGGGAAAAGAAAGAGAAAGAAAAAACAAAGGAGGTAAAAATATCATGCTTCAATCACATTCAGTCCCCATAATTCTCTCTTTAGATGTAGATAGTATTTTCCATTACAAGTCTATTGGAATTGTTTTGGATTACCACATGGCTGAAAAGAGCTAAGTCCATCATGGTTGATCATAAAATCTTGCTATTACTATATATATAATGTTTTCCTGGTTCTGCTGACTTCACTCAGCATCAGTTCATGTAAGTCCAGGATTTTCTGAAATTAGTCTGCTCAACATTTCTTGTAGAACAATAATATTTTATTACCTTCACCTACCATAACTTATTCAGCCATTCCCCAAATGATGGACATTCACTCAATTTCCTCTTTCTTGCCACCACAAAAAGAGCTGCTAAAACATTTTTTCTTCCTAATTTTATTTTTTTATTAAAGCTTTTTATTTACAAAACATATGCATGGGTAATCTTTCAACATTGACTCTTGAAAAACTTCCTGTTCCAAATTTTTCCCTCCTTTCCCCCACCTCCTACCCTAGATGGCAGGTAGTCCAATACATGTAAATATGTTAAAATATATGTTAAATCCAATATATGTATACATATTTTATACAGTTACCTTTCTGCACAAGAAAAATTGGATCTAGGAAAAAAAAAAAAAACCTGAGAAGGAAGACAAAATGTAAGCAAACATCAACAGAAAGCATGAAAATGCTATGTTGTGGTCCATACTCAATTCCCACAGACCTCTCTCTGGGTGTAGATGGCTTTCTTCATCATTGAACAATTGGAACTGGTTTGAATCATCTCATTGTTAAAGAAAGCCATGTCCATGAGAATTGATCATCGCATAATGTTGTTGTTGCTATGTATCTCCTGGTTCTGCTCATTTCACTTAGCATCAGTTCATGTAAATCTCTCCAGGCCTCTCTGAAATCATCCCGTTGGTCGTTTTTTTAACAGAATAAGAATATTCCATAACATCCATATTCCATAATTTATTCAGTCATTCTCCAATTAATGGGCATCCATTCAGTTTCCAGTTTCTAGCACTATAAAAAGGGCTGCCACAAACATTTTCTGTCAAAACAGAACATGTAGGTCCTTTTCCCATTTTTATGATCTCTTTGAGATACAGACCTAGTAATAAGACTACTGGATTAAAGGGTATATATAGTTTTGCAGTCCTTTGGGCATAGTTCCAAATTGCTCTCCAGAAGGGTTGGATTATTTCACAACTTACCAACAATGCAACTATTGCAGTTTTCCCATTATCTCCTCCAATATTTATCATTATCTTTTCCTGTCATCTTAGCCAATCTGAGAGGTATGAAGTAGTACCTCAGAGATGTTTTAATTTGCATTTATCTAATCAGTAATGATTTAGAGCATTTTTTTCATTTGACTATAATTGACTTTAATTTCTTCATTTGAAAATTGTTCATATCCTTTTTTGACCATTTATCAATTGGCAAATGACATATTTTCTTATAATTTTGAGTTCTCTATATATTTCAGAAATAAAACCTTTATCAGAAACATTGGCTGTAAAATTTTTTTCTGAGTTTTCTGCTTCCCTTCTAATCTTGGCTGCCTTGATTTTCTTGTGCAAAAACCACAAATTTTAATTTTAAGAAACTATGTAAGATGGTAGAACTAAAGTGGTTTTGTTCCATTAGTATGAATCTTGTGATATAAGTATGAAGAATACAAATAGATATAAAATATGTAATATAAAAATTTGTCTAAGACATAATAATTATAAATAATTCCACATCATCTACATGCAAAATCCTCAAACCAAATCACAGATTTGCCAAATGCTCTTCTGGAATTTCTGGAAGAAGAGAACCAATAACTTTTTTCCAAATCATTTTTACATGGATTTATAATCTATCCTCATTAATCATCACTATCTTTCATTAAATAAAACCCTTCATCATAAAAATTAACCAGTTCAGCAAAACAAATTCTCATTTTGGCCTGCCCCCAAAATGTCTGTTTTTCTTGCATTTTAAGTTTATAATCACTCTGCTAAGATGTGTCTTTTCACCTTCAGCCCTCTGGACTTATGAGGTATTAGCCAAAAAAAAAAATCTCAAAAAATCAAAAGTCAACATTGGAGGGCTATGGGAAAAGAGGCAAAATAATACATTTTTGGTAGAGCTGTGAGATGACATCCACATTTTGGAAAATAATTTGTTACAAAATGTCCATAGCTATTAAAACAAAAACTGCATTATTGGCTTATACCCCATCAGAAGTTGTCTTTCTCTACAATGCTGTCAGTGTAGAGAAATTGTTCTCTTAGTTATTATGTTCACTTTGTATCACTTCATGGTTCCTCTAAAACTTTCTTTTTTAAAATTATGGCATTGTAATATTCTACTACTTTCCCAATAAACTGGGAAAACATTTTTCTGATAAAGGCCTCATTTCCAAAATATATAGAGAATTTTCTCTAATTTATAAGAAATCAAGCCATTCTCCAATTGATAAATGGTCAAAGGATATGAATGGACAATTCTCAGATGAAGAAATTGAAACTATTTCTAGACATATGAAATTATGCTCCAAATCATTATTAATCAAAGAAATCCAAATTAAGACAACTCTGAGATACCACTACACACCTGTCAGATTGGCTAGAATGACAGGGAGGGATAATGAGGAATGTTGGAGGGGATGTGGGAAAACAGGGACACTGATACATTGTTGGTGGAATTGTGAATACATCCAGCCATTCTGGAGAGCAATTTGGAACTATGCTCAAAAAGTTATCAAACTGTGCATACCCTTTGATCCAGCAGTGTTACTACTGGGCTTATACCCCAAAGAGATACTAAAGAAGGGAAAGGGACCTGTATGTGCCAAAATGTTTGTGGCAGCCCTGTTTGTAGTGGCCAGAAGCTAGAAAATGAATGGATGCCCATTAATTGGAGAATGGTTGAGTAAATTGTGGTATATGAATGTTATAGAATATTTTTGTTCTGTAAGGAATGACCAGCGGGATGAATACAGAGAGGATTGGCGAGACTTACATGAACTGATGCCACATGAAATGAGTAGAACCAGGAGATCATTATATACCTCAACAACGATACTGTATGAGGATGTATTTTGATGGAAGTGCATTTCTTTGACAAAGAAAAGATCTAACTCAGTTTCAATTGATCAAGGATGGACAGAAGCAGCTACACCCAAAGAAAGAACACTGAGAAATGAATGTAAACTGCTTGCATTTTTGTCTTTCTTCTCAGGTTATTTTTACCTTTTGAATCCAATTCTTCCTGTGCAACAAGAGAACTGTTCGGTTCTGTACACATATATTGTATCTAGGATATACTGTGACATATTTAACTTGTATAGGACTGCTTGCCATCTGGGGGAAGGAGTAAAGGGAGGGAGGGGAAAAGTCGGAACAGAAGTGAGTGCAATGTTGTAAAAAAATTACCCAGGCATGGGCTCTATCAATAAAAAGTTATAATAATAATAATAATAATAACTGAATTTTTATTATATATATATATATGTATACCTTTTCTATACCATAATTTATCCATTCTCCAAAAAGACAGCCTCTGTTATTTCCAACAGGAAATACTACATTGAAAGACCTGCTAGGTTCTTTTCTTCTTTGATCCCTTTGGGGTATTGGCCTAATAATAGTTTAGCTGGGTCAGGGGGCATACACAATCAATAACTTTTTGGCATTATTCCAAATAGCTTTCTAGAATGGCTGGGCTAGTTCATACCTCCACAAATGATCCAGTAATGTGCCTACTTTTTGGAAGCTTCCTCCATTTGTCATTCTCCCTTTTTCTTACCCTTGCTAAGCTGCTCGGTATAAAGTGAAGCCTCAGTTTCAGAAAATTAGTTTTTCTATCATTTTAGTGATTTATAGGATTTTTTCATATGGTTGTTGGTAGCTTGAATTTCTTACTTTTAAAATTGCCTATTCATCTTTTAACCATTTGGGGGGTGGGGGAGTTATGGCTCTGAGTTTTATAAATTTGTATCAATCCCTCATATATTTAGAATTTGACACTTATCAAAAAATATGCTGTAAAGATTTTTCTCATTCACATTTCTCTTCTAATTTTAACTATATTAGTTTTGTTTGTACCAAAACTTTTATATAATTAAAATTGTCCATTTTATCTTGTATGATCTCTTATATTGCTTCTTTAGTCATGAATTCTTCTACTATGAATAGATCTGAAAGGTAATTTTCCTTGCTTCTCTAATTTCTTTATGATTTGACAAATTTCACAATTCATAGTATCCATTTGGAGTGTTATCTTTGTATATGGTATGTGGTACTCATCCAAATGTAATTTCTGTCATACTGCTATATAGTTTTACAAGTAGTTTTTGTGAAAAAGTGAGTCTAAAGCAAAAAGGTTTTTTAAATGATCCTATACATAAGAGCTTTAGAGTTTAGAATGGGAAAGTAAACGGGAGTCCTAGAGGAAAGAATTGTTAGAAGAAAAATAGTTTAATACAAAAAGTATAAAATCTTACCAAAATCCTTGAAAATGAGATTTGATCAGACAGACACCAGTGATTCCATGAGGTAACAAAAAATATTAGAGCTTAATCAAGAGAGCTTTAAAAATCCAATATCTGCCAAATTTTTCTATCAAATGATACTTTTAAAAAATATTGCCGTTTTATTTTCAAAATATTTGCAGATCGTTTTCAGTATTTACCCATGCAAAACTTTGAGTTCCAAATTTTTTTGCCTTCTTTCTCCCCACTCTTCTCTAAATAGCAAATAATCCAATATATGTTAAATGTGTACAATTCTTCTATACATATTTCCACATTTATCATGCTGCACAAGAAAAATCAGATCAAAAAGGAAAGGGGAAAAAAAGGCAAAGAAACAACAAAAAAAAGTGGAAATATTATTTTGTGATCCACATTCAGTCCCCATAGTCCTCTTTCTGGATGTAGATGGCTCTCTTCCTCACAAGTCTATTGAAATTGAGTTGAATTACCTCATTGTTGAAAAGAGTTGACCAAAATGAGATATTTTAAAATATGTATACACTGCCTAACCCACAACTGAACATAATACTTATGCCTTTTCCCTTCCTAGGGAATAATAGGTCCTAGAATCTTGAGTACAAATATGCTCAAAGGAAAAGGGACCCACATGTGCAAAAATATTCGTGGCAGTCTTTTTTGTAGCGGCAAGAAACTGGAAACTGAGTGGATGCTCATCAGTTGGAGAATGGCTGAATAAATTATGGCATATAAATATTATGGAATATTATTGTTCTCTAAGAAATGATGAGAAGATCATACTGTTCATACCCTTTGACCCAGCAGTGTTACTACTGGGCTTATATCCCAGAGATTTTAAAGAAGGGAAAGGGGCCTGTATGTGCAAGAATGTTTGTGGCAGCCCTCTGTGTAGTGGCCAGAAACTGGAAACTGAGTGGATGCCCATCAATTGGAGAATGGCTGAATAAATTGTGGTATATGAATATTATGGAATATTATTGTTCTGTAAGAAATGACCAGCAGGATTATTAGAAAGGCCTGGAGAGACTTACATGAACTGATGCTGAGTGAAATGAGCAGGACCAGAAGATCATTATATCCTTCAACAACAATACTATATGATGATCAATTCTAATGGATGTGGCCCTCTTCAACAATGAGATGAACCAAATCAGTTCCAATAGAGCAGTAATCAACCAGCTATACCCAGGGAAAGAACTCTGGGAAATGACTATGAACCACTACATAGAATTTCCAAACCTTCCATTTTTGTCTGCCTGCATTTTTGATTTCCTTCACAGACTAATTGTACACTATTTCAGTCTGACTCTTTTTATATAGCAAATTAACAGTTTGGACATTTATATATATATAGTATTTAACTTATACTTTAACATATTTAACATCTATTGGACAACCTGCCATCTTAGGGAAGGGGTGGAGGAAGGAGGGAAAAAGTTGGAACAAAAGGATTTGCAACTGTCAATGCTGAAAAATTACCTATGCATATATCTTGTAAATAAAAAGCTATTTAAAAAAAAGAAAGAAAGAAATGATGAGCAGGCTAATTTCAGAGAGGTCTGAAGAGATTTACATGAACTGATACTAAATGAAACGAACAGAACCAAATCATTGGACATAGCAACAGCAAGATTATTTGATGATCAATTCTCATGGATGTGACTCTTCTCAACAGTGAGATGATTCTGGCCAGTTCCAATGATCTTATGATGATGAGAGCCATCGAGACCAGAGAGAGGTCTTTGGGAAGTGAATGTGGATTATAACATAACATTTTCACTTCTTTTGTTGTTATTTGCTTTAATTGTATTTCCTTTCTCATTTTTTCCCTTTTTGATCTGATTTTTCTTGTGCAGCAAGATAATTGTATAAATATGTATGCCTATGTTGGATTTACTTTTTTTTTTTTTATCATGTTTAATATATATTTGATTACTCGCCATCTAAGGGAGGGATTGGGGGGAGAAAGAGGAGGAAACTGGAACACAAGGTTTTGCAAGGGTCAATGGTGAAAAATTGTCCTTGAATAAGTTTTGAAAATAAAAAGCTTCAATAATTTTTTTTAAACCAAATATGATCAAAAATTATTTGGGCAAAAGTTATTTGGTAAAAATCCAGACAAAAAAGGATTCAATGAGATTTGCCAATAGTAGTGACCATTTTCAAGTTTTCACAGGTGGTAAATGGCAGAGGTTGCTGTAAAGAACCCTTTACAACAGCTTTGTGAGAACTTGGCATCTTATTGGTAACTTCAACACCTTCCTGGTTTAAGAAACAATGAGTTAAAATTGTAATTATAATCATATAAATAGCATTTGGTTTGGATTTTACTTGTGTTACACAGCATAGGAACTCCTGGGTGAACAAAGTCCTTTTATCAATAACAACTGATAGTCTTAGTCTTAGAGGTACCTAAAGCACAATAGTTTAAGTGACTTGTCTGCCACCCAGCCAGTTGGTCTTTTTGGTTTCTAGACAAGATCTCTATCCACTATGAAAATTAAAAATGTAAGAAATGGTGGCCTCCTGGGACTCTAAACAAAGTTGAGAAGGAGAACCAAGAAAGAATAGTGTCAGGAAAATCCACAACCTGAAGAGAGTGACTGAGTGTTATATGCCATAGAGATATTTCAGGCCATCTCTCTGTTGAAAAACATTCTAGTTACTATGGTAGCCCATTTACTTTCCCAAAGACTGTTAGTAGAGTTTTCTTTATAATCTTAAGTGAAAGGTTTTTATTTGGAATAGTTAAGATAATTATCTCATTCTATTTTGTCTTTGGAAGATCAGGTAACAGCAATTTTCAAAGTGTGCTCTTTCCTTAAAGTAGTCCCTCAAAGTCAAAACTGTTTTCATAATCATACTAAGACATTTGCTTATTAAAATATTATTCCCCTTTCTATCTACTACATGTGTGAGGCTGGGTTGTTTTTTTCCATGAAATTCAAACTAATCAATATAATGCAACAGACTGAACCCAAAAGCAAATATTTGAATCCAGCTGTCTTCAATTAAGCCATATGTGAAAGAGATTGGCAACATTCTCAGAAAATGTATGAGGAAAGTTATTTTTCATGAAAATGCTGTTTGTTAATGCTTGTTTTCAGAGAAACTATTTTAACATTTTAATACTTAATTTCTACTATGGTAAATATCAATAAAAATTATACTCCTCTTTGGAGTCTTGAGAATTTAATGGAGGTCCTGGGCTCAAAAAGTTCAAGGACTCTGGTAATGGTGCATCAGAGAATTTGTTGAAGCATCCGCCTTCCCCCAGCCCTGCAAAGTTTTCTAAAACAAAAAAGCCTCCCTGAAGCAAGTACTTGGGAAATAACTAGCATTTGTTTGAGCTGCCCATAGAAACTGATATTGATATATACATATTTCTTAAACAGTTTGGGGATTTTTTTTTTTTTTTTTGGCCTTTCTTTGTGTCTCCAGTGTTTTAGCACAACTCAGGGCCCATAGCAAGTAACTGCCTATGAACTTTATTCGACAAATCGTGAAGCTCCTAAAATCAAATTAAGACACCCAAAAGCACACCCAAAGATCTAAAAAAATAAATAAATAAATGAATAAATAAATAAGGCAGGTTATCCAGCATAACTGCGAAGCATTCTGGGATCTATACGCAGGTTTTGCTCTTCCCGCATCTCACGAGAACTCCTCCTTTTTCCACTCCCCCGCCCTCTCGCTCTACTCCCTAGGCTGTCTCCATTTTGGGATTACCCAGCCCCGTGTTTTTCAAATCCACCAATGGCCGCGTTGCTTGGGCTCGAATGAGCCAATCGGAGCTCTGGGTCGCCGGGAAATTTAAATCGCGCCGGAGGGCCTCACGCGCCACACGGCTTTCGGGGCTGAGCTGTAGTGGCTGCTAGTAGTCTAACCGTGACGCAGCTGCAACCTCCTCCCGCTTCCCCTACGGGGCCCGGCGACCTCCTGTAACGTGAGTTCTTTTTTTTCCATCGGTCAGAGCCGAGGTTAGGCCAGCCGGAAACGGTTGGCTCTGGGACTGGCGGGAGGGAGAGTTGAAAGAGAATCGCCTGTTGCTCTCCGAGTCCTCGTGAGGGAGGGCCTGGCCGAGGCCGTGGGCCTCGGGCCGCGTTAGGGCTCTTCCCGGTGGTGGCAGCGGTGCCTCCGTTCCCGGACTCAGTTCCCCTGAGCCACCCTGCCAAGGCCGACCGGTGGCAGCGGAGATCTGAGACCGGCCTGTTATTTCAACCGCTACCCAGGTTCGGGCTGCGGTGTTTAGAGAGTGCGTGTGAGGGCGCGTGCGTCTATGGCCGAGTTTATTTGGGAAGGTGGGGGCACAGATGGACCCACGCTATACTGGAGCGGGCTTCCCAAGACCCGGCCCAAGCATGACGTACTCTTACATCTTCCCTCGGATCTCTGAGGCCTACAAGATGGGCCGCTGCTCCGCTCCCCCCAACGTCGCGCGCCCTCCCTTCCCCCCTTCACCCCCCCCCCTCCAGCTCCGCCTCGGCCCTGCCAGCTGTAGCTGCCCAAGTCTTTGTGTCTAGCGGGTATCGCCTCTCCCGAGCTTTCCCCCCGAGGACGCTTAGGACTCTGATGGGTTTCTTAGATCTGTCGCCGAAATGGGGTGCGGGGAAAATGAGGGGAGATGGGAGGAAATGGGGAGAGGCTTCCTAAATTTCCACTCTACTCCACCCATTATCTAGCTTAGTTATCATGCTAACTGCTGGCTGCTCTGGGCTTGGAATCGGTGTTGGTGGGGTGAAGTGTCAGTTGCCTGACAATTCAGCCACACCTTATGCTTTGCCACTCTGGGCACTGAGCAGCAATCCTTGTAGCAAGCGCCGAATAAATACCGGCCTAGCCCCCAGGTCCGGAAGAGAGCCCCACCTCACAACTTTGCATTTCCCTGGCTTCTAAGCCCACCTTTAAGAGACTTTCCTGCTCTTCTAAAAATGATCTCCCGTCTCCCGGAAGGCAGAGATCATGTGGTTTTTTTTTTTTTTGGGGGGGGGGTTGTTTATTTTTTGCCGTTTTAATATCTGTACTATTTAGCATAGTCCTTAGCTCATAGTAAGTTTTTAATAATTTTGGAGAAACTGAGAGACTGAATCCAAAAGATATTGATTGTAACTGCTTATACCTTTGTGCTGTTAAATTGTGAGAGTACCCTAAGATTCGAATGTGGTCTTTTAAGAAAGTGTTAAAACTTTATTCATCTATCCATCATGGAAACAAATTGAGCCCTGTCAATTTTTATTGTGGACTTGTTTTTAAAGTTAAACTTAGTGTCATTTACCTTCACAGGAAACAATATTAAGAAACTTTACTGATTCTGCTGTTATGACTACTTAAAAAAATAGAATAATATTTTAATAAAAAGATTGGTTAAGTACTGGCAAGCTTCATTTTGCTCTCTGCCAGTTAAGCATTTGAGAAGTTACTATGCTCTAGGTGGGTATTTAAGCAATGCTTAATATAGATTATGGTAAATTGGAGTACTTTCTAGGGTGATGCATATAGTTTACTGGCTATGCCATGGTTTCCATTAAATGGTACTTTGATTGTCTGATAAGTGCCTGCAATTTGCTAGTCAGGGAGAATATAAGAACCAAAAAACAAAACAAAGTTACAGTGATATTTACAATACAAATTGGTAGTTTGCATTTTGTTGTTAGTGCTGTTTTTTCTATTGATTAGAGGTAAGTTAGTATTTAGCATAATCAAATCCTGTAGCATTATTTTTATAAGCCATTGAAATTTCTTTTTCATTCGTTTCAGTTCCCTCTTTGCTTTTCTCCCAGTGTTGAATACAACCATGTCCACCAATGAAAATGCTAATTCACCAGCTGCCCGGCTTAATAGGTTTAAGAACAAAGGGAAAGACAGCATGGTAAGTAACCTTAATCTTATTTTCTAGATAATTTGGGGGGGGAGGGGAGTGGGGAATGCTAGAAAGAATTTAGAGGCAACAGAAAGTTTGTGGATTTTTTAAAATAACTTTGAATTTGTCTTCCTCAAGGAAATGAGGCGCCGGCGTATTGAAGTGAATGTAGAACTGAGGAAAGCTAAAAAAGATGACCAGATGCTGAAAAGAAGAAATGTCAGCACTTTTCCTGATGATGCCACTTCTCCTCTGCAAGAAAACCGAAATAACCAGGTATAATTTCCTAGATTTTGCGTGTAAAATTTTTATGGTTTGGGGTTTTTTAATGTTCAAGATTTTCAGAAAAGATTTAAGCCCTATACGTTGGGCTATTATTCTCTCATACGTATTCTTATTACTGTAAGTAGCAGACTTGATATAACAGAAAATGGTTTAAGTAACTGGCTATTGAAGGATACTGTTAATCCTTTGTTGCCCTGTATTTAACTTCCATCTTTGTTTTATTTATTTATTGCTGTTTTGTCTTTTGGGTGGGGTGGACAGAAGTTGGAGAATTATGGCTGCCCAAACTTGTTTCTATACCTCTAATACCAAGCTATTAGCTTGGGCATATAAAACAGTTTTATCCTACTTAAAATATATTCCCTTTCATTTATTCCCTGTACTTTTTTTTTTTTATGCCAACCTGTAAATTGTTAAAATAGTGATCATGATAACTTCTTGAGTAGCTAACTTTTCAATATTCAGGAGATAATACATAATGCTTTAAAAATGGGACAAGACTGAGAAGTCGAGCAATGAACAATCTGTGTTGTAATTAGAGCAGAATAATACCAAGTGGCAGTATATAGTTTGCACATGTGCAGTGTTGCTATATAAGGGTATTAAGGTTTATAAGGCTGGAAGAATTTGGAATAAACAAACTCCATTTTTGACCATCCACATGCATCCCACCTCATCACTCCTTTTCTAAGATCAGGGACTTGGGCTGGTACCAAGATCCTCCAGAGAGCTAGTCTAGACACAACATAATAATATGTTTATTATATTGTGAAAAATTTTTTTACATATTGCAAAAGATTTTAAAAAGATTTTTTTTTTAAGGATATCATAGGTATTACGAAATTAGTACACTCGTGTTTGAGATGATTACGTATTAGGAAATTGCCACTTAATCTTTTTGAGTATCTTGGTTTAATTTTGATCAGCTCTTCTCTTGTGTTTTCATTTGAATACTTCTACTTTTGATGGAACTTAAATCATAATTGCTCTTTCAAATTACTCATCTTTTGAAGGGTTCTGCACTTTGGTCTGTTGAAGAAATTGTCAAAGGCATAAATAGTAATAATCTGGAGGTTCAACTTCAGGCTACCCAAGCTGCTAGGTAAGTTTTATTTAATCTCTTTAAAAAGCATAAATTGTTAAGTAGTATAATCTTGAGGGTCTAATTATAATCCTTAAACTTGAAGTTTTAAGATTTTTATTGACCCAATTAGCTGAACATGGTATTGCTTTCATTTAAGAGATATATATATTTTATTATAATTTATATTATATATTATATATTTGTCATATTTGTAGATACATATGTATATTTTAGAATTGGAGGACTGCATATCACTTTGTAATTAATTTTTTTGTTACCTTTTTAGGAAACTCCTTTCTAGGGAAAAACAGCCTCCAATAGACCAAATAATTGAGGCTGGTATGATTCCAAAACTTGTAGGCTTCTTGGGCAGGACAGACTGTAATCCTATTCAGTTTGAATCTGCTTGGGCACTTACTAACATTGCTTCTGGAACATCAGACCAAACCAAGGCTGTGGTAGATGGAGGAGCCATACCTGCGTTCATTGCCCTGTTGGCCTCTCCCCAGGCTCACATCAGTGAACAGGCTGTATGGGCTCTGGGAAACATTGCAGGTATGTGAATTGTGGAACTCTTGGTTTTTAGTTTGGATTATCTAATAGCTGACAGGTTTTGAGTAAGATTTAGGCTAAAAATCCCTGAAACTATTAAATCAGAAGTATTGCAGCATTTATTTAAAAAAAAGAAAGAAAAGAAAAGAAATTATTTCCATTGTGTTAGATTAGGTTGAAGAAAAAGTTGCTGAGCTTAATGGACTTACATAAAGGTTTTTAAAAATCTGGGTGATACTTCTAGCATTGCTTTCAGGAAAAAAGAAAGGAATATGGCTTTCTTAAAATGAGTTATCTATGTAGTGGATTTATCGGTCCTTCAATTTATTTGTCATTACTGTAAGTGATGGTTAACATTTGTTTTTTCCAGGTGATGGTTCAGCCTACAGAGACTTGGTTATCAAGTATGGTGCAATAGACCCTCTTTTAGCTCTTCTTGCAGTTCCTGATATATCATCATTAGCAGTAAGTTTTCTTTAATAAAGGAACATTGTGATAATCAGGCATTCAAGATTTTGATATTACATCCCATCACTCTAGCTTTATTTTATGCTTCGTCTTTAGTTCTAGTGAAAATTGGACTTGCCCCTGATATCTCAAGTGTCATGAGCTTTCATATTCTTTTCTCAATTCTATCTGATTCCCCTGTTTGCCTCGTCAGCTGTTTTGCTTTGACATCTTAGATGCATTGTTAAATATTTGAAAATCATTCTTACCCCTGGATTTTAAAGACTGAGACCATCAAGACTCCTGGCAGTCTGAAGCCTCAATGTTTTGAATTACATAAAATACTTGGGATTACAAAAGAAACATGATATTGAAATAAAAATGACTGCTTTCAGCTTTCCTAATTCCTACAGAAGTTATCTAGTCCTATGATTTGCATGCATTAAATGCTTAATTGTTTGAATTTGGACTGATTTTTTTTTTTCCTCCCCTTTTTTCAGTGTGGTTACTTAAGAAATCTTACTTGGACACTTTCAAATCTTTGTCGCAACAAGAATCCTGCTCCCCCAATAGAAGCTATTGAGCAAATTCTTCCAACATTAGTTCGCCTTTTGCATCATGATGATCCAGAAGTTCTGGCAGATACCTGTTGGGCTATTTCCTACCTCACAGATGGCTCAAATGACAGGATTGAAGTAGTTGTGAAAACAGGAGTTGTCCCACAACTAGTCAAACTTCTAGGATCTGGTGAATTGCCAATAGTGGTAAGAATTTTTTTTTTTTAAAGCTTTTAAGATATAAAGTAACATCAGGGAAATACTGAGGATAGCTAACTTACCTTTCCAGTGTTTGCAGCTAAATTTCTTGGCATGTCCTTGATCTTGTCTGATGTGTGCTGGTTATTAGCTTATGTTGTGTTACTTTAATGTTGTAGGTTTTAAGATATCTTTAGCTTTATTTTGAAAGCTTCAAGTATTTTACTGTCCATGGTTTATTCTTGAATCCTGCATGCTGAAAAAAGTGTTAAATCAAAATAAGTTTTTCATAGTGCTATTGATAATAGCTATCTAATGTAACATAATTTCTTTTTCAGACTCCTTCCTTACGGGCTATAGGAAACATTGTCACTGGGACAGATGAACAAACTCAAATTGTAATAGATTCAGGAGCGCTTGCTGTCTTTCCTAGCCTGCTTACTCACCCCAAAACCAATATCCAGAAGGAGGCTGCATGGACCATGTCAAACATCACGGCTGGCCGTCAGGACCAAATACAGCAAGTTGTGAATCATGGACTAGTTCCATACTTGGTTGGAATTCTGTCAGAGGTATCAAGATAAAAGAAATCTTTGTATTCTATATTAACTTTTCCACAATACCTTTATGTGGTGGAGCATTTTAGAAGTACATTGCTAAATCCTCCCTAATATTCTAACTATTAACTACCAACTGACAACTGATACTTGAATGTTTTAAGTTACAACTTAGTATTCTCATTTGTACATTGAACAGGGAGACTTTAAGTCACAGAAAGAAGCTGTATGGGCTGTCACAAACTATACCAGTGGTGGAACAATTGAACAGATTGTCTATCTTGTCCAAAATGGAATTCTGGAACCCTTAATCAACCTCTTGTCTGCAAAAGACAGCAAAATTGTCCTGGTTATTTTGGATGCAATTTCAAATATTTTTCTGGTAAGCTTGTGGCTAAACTAATTTTACTATTTTTGAACACTGAGTTTGTGTAATTGGTTTCAGCAATTTTGATTAATTTGTGATGATCTGTTCTTAGGCTGCTGAAAAACTAAATGAAACTGAAAAACTTTGTATCCTAATTGAAGAATGTGGAGGGCTAGACAGAATTGAAGCACTTCAGTCCCATGAAAATGAAATGGTATATAAGGCTTCCTCCAGCTTAATTGAAAAATATTTCTCTGCAGAGGTGAGTATTAAATGAAGAATAAACCAATTTAGTAAATATTGCTTATGATTTTTTAAAAAAATGTGTTGAAATTAAATAGCATTAAATTAGTTAATGGAGGGTTTAGTTAACTATAACACTTGGGTTGTGTTAGCCAGGATGAGGCAAACCTTAAGTCTAATACAAGCATATCAACATTTTCTTATCTCTATTGAAACCTAGTTTTAATCTTGACACATAGAATTGGTAGTAGAGTAACTCACTCATTCTTGTCTAAGAAGCATTCATTTATTCAATAAGTAAGAAATATAGATACAGGGGGTTGGGTTTAGAATAGATTGTTGATTCCAACTTAGGTTTAGGAAAACCCACATTCCTTTCTGAATTTACTCTTGATGCTAGTCTGTTTTTTAATTTTTATCTTTAATTTCAGTATATCTTGTGAAAGTGTTTGTAATGTTTGTCTACTCACTGCAGCAACATAAATGAGATTACAAATATAGGTCAATTGTATCCTTTATTTACCTTTTGATACAGGTATCTTGTAAACAAAAGGTAGTCAGAGTTGAAAGTTATAGATGAAGCATCCTCAGACTAATAAGGCTTTCTTGCCCATAAAGATACAAACTTTTTTGTGTGTTCTCTCCTTTCAGGAAGAAGATCAAAATGTTGTACCAGAATCTACCTCTGATGGCTATACCTTCCAGATTCAAGATGGCACACCTGGGACCTTTAACTTTTAGGTTTACAGTCAAACCTTCAAGTCTTGTATGCCTTGTTGTTGGTATAATTTTGTCTTACTGTCTCTCCACTAAGATCTTTTTTTAAATGTGACTTTTAATGTAGCACTAATGCATACTTGAACAGTTTGAACTGTGTACATACTGTATGAAACCTCTGTCCTCAATAGGGTTCTCATTTCTATGTGGAATTTCCTGTCTTGCAGTGTCCTGTAAATAAAAACTTAATTCCACACTTTGCCTTACCTCAGCCTGCCTAATTTATCACATTTTAAATGGGTGCTACCTTTAGTCCAGGGGAAGTGGGAGATTCTATTCCAAATGGTGATTCTATTCCAAGGATCTGATTTTGTATGTGGTTATTTCCTCCCTAAATGGAGTTTATGACCTGAAGAATGTAGTTTTTAAAGAGTTGATTTGGCTGAAAATCCATGACTGTGGCTGGCCCACTCAAGACTTTTCTAAAACTAGACATAGTCTTATGGCAAGTAGTTACCATTAGGCCAGGTTGGATCACCCTAACACAACTTTATGTAGATTATAGCAGAACCTGCATTTTATTCATAAGAGCCTTTGTCAACTCACTATGATAATAGATTCAAACTTCAGTGGAAGAGATGTTTGTGTTTCTATTCTGATTATTGTACCTTAGTAAATAAACAATTTCCAATGTGAGAAACTCATCAGGCATTCTAAAGTTCATTTTTAATTTTTTCTTCTCATACCCAGATTTCCTTCTTTGCCATTTTGTACTGCTATCTCAATTTTTAAACAATCTTGCGGTTAAACTGCTGAACAAGTGTAAACTTAATCTTCTTTCTGTATATTATGTAATCATTTGCCTCTTGCCTTAAAATGTGTCAAATTTATCCAGAGCATTTTACCTAGTTTAGTGACATAGTATAGTATAGGAGTCTTTTCTGCCCTGCTCCTTCCTTCCATTCCCTCCCCTCTCCATTTGCTCCAGTAATGTACCCTGTCATCTAGATTTCTCTCACTCTGTTGGCCTTTATGCCTCTTTTTCACCTGTTTATAATTTTCCTTCTGTTTTATTACAACTTTGAGCTCCCCATGTGCCCTTTCTCCTCCCCCACCCCCCAAGTTGTAGTTTGAACCCTGTCTTCAGTATAGATTTCTTGACTCTTAAGACTTGATTGTTTTTCATACATGTAATACCTGAGGGTATTAAATGCTATGTAATATGCTAGATAAGTTTTGAATAGTGGAAGGGAGTACAAGTCAGATCTAGACTCTGGTAAAATGCTTAAGACATTTCTGGAGATTTGGCAAGGAAAGTCAAGTGACTTGAAGAGCTCAAGAAAAGACATCAGGCACCACAGGTGTCTTAGGCTATGGGTCCCTGTTATTTCAGGAAGTGCTTCGTAGTAGCTGAAACTAGACTTTCTTATCCTGATAAATAGATACACATATTTGAGCCATATATACAGAATAAACCTTTTGAGTTCAGGCTCAAAACAGTTGCTATTGTGAGTCATCTCACAGGTATTATAGTGACTTGATAAAACTTGGAATGTTGGACTAGATGTTTATAACCATAAATATTCTATAATTACTTTAAAAAAAAATAAACATCTATAATGGCTTAGAAAACTAGGATACTGTTAAATAGTCTACTTAGTTCCTTGAGAAAGGACCTCTAACTATTGCCTTTCACTGATTAAGGATAACATAGAACAAATTTTTTAATAGATTAGGTTTTGTCAAATCATGCAAGTAGATTTTTAAATGTATGAGTATGGCATAAGTGACCTTGAAAGCAGGAAGAACTTTAAGAGCAGTCTTAACATAACTGATCTGAGAATCTCAGTCTCTAGGCAACTTTAAAGACTTGAGTTGCAGGGAGTGCTGATGTATGTTGAAGACATTTCATCTGACTTTATATAAGAAATTACTGGTAGAATAGTGCTTATTCTCAGTTGTGTCCTGTCAAAATAACTTGAGTAGTAAATAGCCCATCAGCTTATAATGGAGGGGGGTGGGGGTGTCCTTATAAAAAGTTATGTACTTGAGGCATGAAATTTATTTATTCTTGCAGCAATGGTCTGGGTGCATGTAAACAGGATAATTCATTAATTATTAGTAGTATGAGTTGATTGTTTCCCTGAGAATGCTGAATGAAAAATGTTTCAGGGGATACCTCCATCATGATAAACGGTACAGTAAATGTAGAAATATGAAAGCAGGCATGCTCAAGAAGGTTGTATTGGAGACTTATTGGAGGAGGAGGTGAATCAAATTTCAGCTTACTGATTTGTTTCAGTGACTTAAATTCTGTCAAGTTATATAATAATGCTATTGTGAAGTATTGCTCAAAGTCGTTTAAGATTGGATGTTCCTGTAGGGCCTGAATTATTGAAGCAAATGGCAATGTTTAAATTAATGAAGCATTAATCAGTTGTCCTTGCTTTTTAGCTTTATTCTATTCTAATTGGTGGTAGTGAAGGCATGAAGAGGTGAGGGTTTACACCAAGGTAGTTTTCCATATCAGAAGAAAAAGGGGTGTATTCAAGGTATTGCAAAAGCTTTCTTTAAGGTCAGTAGTGTCAATTGCTGGACAAGAACAAAAACTTTGGTGATCAGATTTGGCAATTGGGAAATAACTGGAAGCTTTAGAGAAGAGAAAATATAAACTATTAGAGGAACCAATCATTCCTCAACATTTAAGAGCTTCTGTATGAAGGAGGCATTAACATAACGGTCCATTCCAAAAGAAAAAGGCCTACAATATATGAATAACTTGCGCAGAAACAGTATAACCCTATAAAAGAAAAATTTAATGGATGGGATTATCAAGTATTACTAATAAAAAGCAACTTTGTTCATTTTTAAAATTCATTTTTGCTGAGGCAATTGGGGTTAAGTAACTTGCCCAGGGTCACACAGGAGGTGTTAAGTGTCTGAGACCAGATTTAAACTAGGATCCTCCTGACTTCAGGGCTGGTGCTGTATCCACTGCACCACCTTTGCTCCTGTTCACTTATTTATTGATATGTGTATTTAATCAAAAGGGATTAAGAATGAAGTCTTAAGATATGTCTTCTTGGAAGCCTATAATCATCAGGGATTATAGAGGGAATTGGAGTTATTAAGTTTTGATCCTGGAACAGGAGAAAAAGTAGAGGAAATCTCACAAGTTGAGTATGCAAAGTCAAATGATCTACCAATAAGGAGAAGGAAGGAGAGAGGAATGGGTGATCTGAACCTTTCAATATAGTTGGTCATAGAAATCCTTTTAATAGGGAAACTGGAGAAGAAAAGTAAAGTGAGAAATAAGAGGGATAGTAGATTAAGGGAGAGATCCTAGTTCTAAGGAAAGGAAGAATGAATATATCTTAAGGGAAAGAATTGTGGAGCAGAAACAGATTGAGTAAAATGTAAAGTATTGATACTAGTCTGAGCATGATCATTGATCACCATTCTGCTTATTGCAATGACCAACTATGATAATAGCACTCGTAAAACTGCATTCGCATCCTGATATAACAGTGATGGAGTGGGTATAGTTTGAGGCATTTCTATTTTTTGGATATAGTTAATGAGTGAATTTATTTTGCTTCATTGTGATAAGTATTTGCTTGTGATTGATTTTTGCAAGTGGGGGTGTGAAAAAAATTTATTTTCAGTGATATGAAACTTAAAAGCTTAATTTTCTTCATCAAACAAAAAGGATTTATTAAGCACCTATTAGTGATTTGGAGTATTTTTTCTCCCACGTGGCTGTTTATAACTTTTTAAAGAATTGCCTATTTTGTGTTATTTGACCATTATATACTAGGGAATTGTTTTTGTATTTGTTGAAATTGATTCTGTATCTTGAACACCAAAATTATATCACAAATTTGCTTCAAAGCCTTTTTCAGTTTACTGTTTCAGTTCTAATTTTAACAATTTTTTGTTTGTGCAAAATTTAAACTTTTGTGATCAAAATTACCCATTTTATCTCCCATCATCTTCCCTAATCTTTGATAACTCACAAATATAAAGAATTTTTATCTTTTCTTACTCTTCTAATTTGTTATGACCTTTTGTATATAGTTTGTGTATCTATTTGAGAATGATTATTAATAGGTGATAGTACAGATTAATCTAAACCTAATTTCTGCCATATTGTCTTTCAGTTTTCCCAGAAGATTTTGACTTTAGCCCTTGACAGTAATAGTTGGCTTCATTGGATACTATGCAACTAAATTTGCTTTTGTATCTTATGTAACTATTCTGTTTCAATGATCAACTATTTACAAGTCAATACCAAATAGTTTTGATATATACTACTTTTAAGAGTACTGCCAGGCCTCTTTCATTCCTATTCCCTTGCCCACCCCATTATTGTCCCTTTGTTCCTCTGAATTTTTTATTTTAATAATGATGTCTAGCTCTCATATTATACTAATACTTTTGGGAGGTCCTAAACTATGAAGCAATATTTCATAAGAATGTTTTTATTGGACATTTTATTAGAATGATTTTATAGATGAGTAAACCAAATCAACAAAAAGGAAATAAAAGCTATTTTCAGTGAGGCAGCCAGTTTGAACTCACTCACTATGGCTAGGTTATTCCCTATTTTTTTTTACCATAGTATAGACTCCCTCTTGGCTTGAACTGATATAGCAATAGATCTAAATGCCAATAATCATGACAATTAAGTTTCCAAGTTAACTTAAGCATTAAGTTGAGTAATCTAGAGGTACTTTATTTTTCCATTTAAAAATAATTTTTTTACATCAATTAGGTTTTTTCCACAGTATCTTTCACTCTTTCATAAAGCCATATCATATAACAAGTATTTTTAAAGACAAAAAGAGAGAGAAAAAATCAGCATAGTAAATAAATGAATCCCCCTGAAAGTTTAAGCCTAAAACTATGTGTAAGGTAAATTTATGGATCTCCTTCTGCAAAGGGATAGCATGGGAATTAATGTCTCTTAAGACATGTTTGTTTTATGTTGATGAAAAATTCAACTGCATTCCTTTAGAAGAGAAACTGAAGTTGGGCAGGTATGGCATGGTTTTGTCTGGTGAAAGAGACTTTTTTCTTTCTGCTGTTGGGTTTTAGTGGGTTGTTTGCATGATTACTTACCCAAGCTATTTGCTTTGGAATGTCACATCTTTTTTCAAAGAAGTTTTAGTTTCTTCTTAATCACAGTGCAATATTGTGTACTATTCATATGTTTTCAGTCAACAATTTGTTTTTGTCATAATTATTTTTTCAATAAAAAAAGATATTTTGTTTTTTATAATTTTTCAACATTTACTTTTTTCTTTTATGGTTATTTCATATTATATAGTTTTATATATTATTTTCTTGACTTATTTCACTTTGCATCAGATAATATAGTTGTTTTCCATGCTTCTCTGTATTCATTGTTTTCATGGTTTCTTTAAAGGGGTCATCATCAATCATCCTGACCCATGTCTCAGACTGATTACTGTGGAGAAGATAGAGAAGCTGATGATTTTGTACAACCATGCTTCACTTAAATCCAATTTACTTAAAAGTCAAGGCATCATTCTCCTCATGTCATTGGTCCTCTCTGAGAAAAGATGCACAACATTTCTTATAGCAATCTTTGGAAGCTAGGTTTTCAGTGTTTGCTGTGGGAGGGAAAAATAGTGCAAGAAAAATTGGTGTAGCATAGAAAATGAGTGTCAATATCCAGTCTGATTCCAAGGTTTCAGAAGTTGTGCAGTTCTCAACTGGCATACATATCACAGATTCAACAAACTTTGTAATGCTGTGTAAAATAATACAATTTCATTTTGAGGAAAAGAACAAGGACCTCAAGGGAAATAGAGGAATTAATTAGCATCCAAGTTCAAATCTGGCCTTAGACACTTAATAACACTTACTGAGTATGTGACCCTGAGCAAGTCATCCAGTTGCCTCAGGAAAAAAAAAAATTGTTCACAATTGTAATGCAGACATTTTTTTCCCCATAATATGACAAGAGATTAATTCAGAAACTTGTCATTACTTAATATGAACTAAAATCAACTTAAAAAAAAAAAAAGACATGTTAATGCAGAGCAGAACCAGGAGAATAATTTACATAACTAAAATATTGTAAAGAACAGAACCATGATCAATGCAGTAACCAAATATAACTAGATAGAAGAATGTTGATGAATCATATTTCCAATTTCTTGGCAAAGGTGCAGAAACAAGCATTTTTCACAACTAAAGTGAGTCCATTTTGCTTAACTTCATTTTTATTTTCAAAATAAAAGTTTTCAACATTCACTGTTACAAAATTTTGTGTTCCAAATTTTTCCCGTACCTCTTCCCTTAGACAGCAAGTAATCCAATATATGTTAAACATATGCAGTTCTTCTACACATATTTCCACAATTATGCTGCACAAGAAAAATTAGATCAAAAAAGAAGAAAAGACCAAGCAAGCAACAACAAAAAAAAGTGAAATGCTATTTTGTGATTTTCCCCACTCCCCACTGTCCTCTTTCTGGATGCAGATGGCTCTCTCCTAGTCTATTGGAATTGGCCCGAATTGCCTTGCTGCTGAAGTCAGGTAAATTAGAATTGATAGCCACATAGTTTTCTTGTGTACAATGTTCTTCCATGTAAGTCTCTCCAAAGTCATCTCTGTTGATTATTTCTTACAGAATAATCTTCCATAACATTTATATGCTATAATCAGTCATTCCCCAGTTGAAGGGTATCCACTTAATTTCTAGTTCCTTGCCAGTATAAAAAGAGCTGGTACATTTTTATATATATATGGGTCATTCCCCCCTTTTGTTGATCTCTTTGGGATATAGGCACGGTAGAGACACTGCTGGATCAAAGAGTTTGATAGCCCTTTGGGTCTAATTCAATATTGCTCTCCACAAGGGTTGGATCAGTTCATAATTTCACCAACAATGCATTAGTGTACCAGTTTTCCCACATCCCCTCCAATATTTATCTGTCATGTTAGCTAATCTGAGAGATGTGAGGTGGTACCTCAGAGTTGTCTTAATTTGCATTTCTCTGATCAATAGGGATTTAGAGCATTTTTTTCATTTGACTAGAAATATTAACCTCATTTTTAGGAAGTTTTTTTGGTTGCAATAGGGACTTGGGAAAGGGATATAAATGCTTAGAAATGGTGAAAAAAAAAATCAGACAGAAAAGTTTCAAAAAAGGACATAATCAGGGTAGTGTTAGAACCATAAATTTAAAATACTTTTGAAAAATCTATACATGGGCAAAGGATTTTGTGTGTCTGCGTCTCCATTTCCTTATCTGTAAAGGAAGATAATTACATTAAATGGCTGAAGTACATTCTAGCTCTAAAATTTTGTAGATTATAACAAATTTGGCTCTTTGCCAACTTTCAGTGAGATCTATTAATGTTAGGTTCTTCAGTCTATAACTAGTTTGGGAAATGATTTGCAATCATCAATAATAAGCTTCAAGTTTAATTTAATTAACATAGGCTGTCATTTTCTTCCAGACCATTAACTGGCCTGCTTAATCCTCCATCCTTGCATCTGGGTCTCAACTGCCACTTTTTCTGTGGTATTCATTTTATCTTATTCAGTGATACCAGCTGAATTCATTAGCTAAAGAATTCCAGCTGTCTCCCAGATTGCTTTCAATTCAGGACACTTATCCTACCAATATCCCAGTAACAATTCTTGTTTGGTGCAACCTTTGCTTAGATGAGCAGGAATCCTTCCTGATTTCTCAGTTTTTAACATTTATGCTATGCATTGGCTTTGGCTTTGGCAGGGGTGAACCTTTAGACCTGGGAGACCTGTGATGTCTGAAACTATCCATTCTATAATTTTGCAAGGATAAAGAAATGGTGCTTATTAACTCTCTAACTTTCTCTGGATAACCAAAAATTCTTGCTATATACACATATAGTTTCTGTAAGGTAAGAGTCCCCCTAAACATTTACCCTTTGACAGTTAAAAGTCAAAAGCATACTTTTCTTCTCTATTAATGAGTTAAAGGAGTAATCTTTTGCCTTTGGCTGGTTAAGGATTATAAATCTAAGAGAATTAACTAGATTCCCAAAATATGGGGGTATAGCTAGCATACAATATTTTAAAATTTGCAAAGAATCTTTATATTATTTCATTTGATCACATCAGCCCTATTAAAGAGGGATATTGTTATTCTCCTTTTATGGATAAGGGAACTGAATTAAGGACTTAATTTGCCCAAGATCACAAAGATAATAAGTGTCTGAGGCAGGATTTGAACACAAGTATTCTAGATTCCATTATTGTTCTGTAAGGAACGACCAGCAGAATGAATACAGAGAGGACTGGCGAGACTTACATGAACTGATGCTGAGTGAAATGAGCAGAACCAGGAGATCATTATATACCTCAACAACGATACTGTTTAAGGATGTATTCTGATGGAAGTGGACCTCTTTGATAAAGAGAGCCTTAATTGATCAAAGATGGACAGAAGCAGCTACACCCAGAGAAAGAACACTGGAAATGAATATAAACTGCTTGCATTTATGTTTTTCCTCCGGGTTATTTATACCTTCTGAATTCAATTCTCCCTGTGCAACAAGAAAACTGTTTGGTTCTGCACACATATATTGTATCTAGGATATACTGCAACCCATTCAACATGTAAAGGACTCTTGCCATTTGGGGGAAGGGGTGGAGGGAGGGAGGGGAAAAATCGGAACAGAAATGAATGCAAGGGATAATGCTGTAGAAAATTACCCTGGCATGCGTTCTATCAATAAAAAATTATTAAAAAAAAAAAAAAAGTATCCTAGATTCCAAGGACGATTTTGTGTCCTTGCCTTCGCTACCTATCTATTTCTTCAAGCAAAAAAATGCTCACCCTTTAAATAAGTAATCCCTTGCTTATAGATCTTCCTTAGTGCTTGCTTCTTGGAGATGGGGTAAAAAATGTTAGCAGATTTCTAACATACTTCAGCTGTTCAGGAAATACTTTAAATAACTCCTTACTTTAGAGAATAAAAAGAGGGCCAGAAAGTTGGAAAGTATTATACTTCTAACCTTGAAAAATTGCTGCTAGGCCCACAGGGCTGTGATACTGCATCATTCTCTATTCTGTTCCCAGGCATGCAGTTTGGATCAAGTTGTCCTGGGGAATCTGAACTCCAGTGAGAAGGACTTGGGTTCCATGTTCTCATACTTTTTAGCTCATAAAACCCCAACCACAGTGTCTCATACTTAAACTTATAGCTCATGTCTAGGATTTCCCCCAAAAGGGTAACCTCTTTTTCTCAGTTATCCACTAGCAATAATTAACAAAATGATTGATCACACAAATTTATACATCACTAGAGAGTAAAAAAGATACTCAGTGTACAATTTAGATCAATTATGGAACGGATAATGTATTCCTATACACAAAAGGAATGTTTAATATAGGACACTCAAGAGTATATTTGACAAAAATTTTTAACATGATCTATTAACTTCTATTGTTAAAATTTTCTTGGAGCAAGGCTGATTCTCAAATCTCAGCACATCATAAAGGAATTTTCAGGACTGTTAATGAATCATTTCACCTAGATTCAGCACTGTCAAAATAACTCCTGATTCTTAGACCCATCCTCCTGTTGGTGGCTATTCTCATCAATGATGATAGAGTAGTTGCTGAAGTCTAATGTTGCCAGTTAGTTTGATGGGATTTATAGTCCTCTTGAATATATATATCCTCTTGAATATATATATATATATATATATATTATATAGAGAGAGAGAGAGAGAGGAGTTTCCAATGTCATACTTATCTTGGTATGTAATGTTGGGAACTTAATTGGTCTAAACTTAAGAAAGAAATACAAAAAAAGGCAGTTTAAATCTAGATTTAGATTCAGGTTTATAGGCAAAAATTCTTAGCCATATGAAGTGGGCACGGGGAAATGTTTATGTGAACAATTAAGGCAAGTTTACAATTAAGGCAAGTTTTCTCTTGGGACATAGCTCCAAACAGGCCTATATGATTCACAGCTAGAAAGGAAGCTGCTTGTTTTCTTTTACATAATGAGTCATTGGTTCTTCCAACTCAGCAACCAGTAAGAGTATCCTTCACCATCCCAAAACCATTTAGCTCTGAGTCATATATGGCTATAAAAGAAAATCCAAACGCTTCCACATAGTTGACCAAAATCAGGAGTGGCAACTCTGAACATGCTCCATGGACTGGTTTCTATAGACCAATTTGACCTTGTTGTACACTTTTTAAAAAGATAATCTAAAATCTCATATATGAGAAATCCTTTATTTACATAAATTTTATACCACCAGATTAAAAAAAGTTCAATAAGTTGTTTTTCTCTGTTGTAATATTCTATTTCCTCCCACTTTCCCTTTATGATTAATTCATTTTTCAATAAAAAGATTTATATTTTCCTTTTAGATATTCATGACTATACATTTATATAGGTAATAAAAGCTCTCCTTTTTGTATCTTCATTTAGTAAAATGTCTGATGGGGAGAAGAGAGGAAGGCAGGGCAGAGTCAAGATGGTAGAGTGAACGTCAGCAGTTTTGCTTTAGATCCTCCACATTATCCTCCACAATGACCTAGAACATGCACCAACTGAATTCTGAACAGGAAAGCCAAAGATAAGTCAGTCATTTTTCCAGCCCAAAGCAACTTGGGTACTATCTGGTAGCTCTGTCACTTATTACTCAGTTCTGGTTCAATTTTAAGGAGAGGAACAGTTGTGATTGAGAGGTAGCAGGAGCTCTACTTGTATCAAAAGCTAGAAACAAGTTCCAGAACCGTAACTACATATAGGCCTAGTGGAATAAACCAAAAACCAAAGAAGAATCCGATAGTTTAGCCTCTCTGGACCTTCAGAACCTTCTAACGGGCTAATATTTGAATCCAGGAGAACTTTACAGAAATCTCAACCATACAAAAGCCAATATTGACCCAAACCAAGCTGGAAATTGGCAAAGGGCTGACCAAGAAGGTAGTACACAGATCTCTCCATAGATCACTTATTAGAGGCTAGAAGCACCAAAAACTTATAGACCTCCTAAGTGATTTGTGAAAGCAGCAGAAAGACATAAAATGTTTAAGGCCAGACATCCTTCCAGAGTTGAACAGTCTCCAATATTAATGTAAAGTCCAAAGTCAAGAAGGTTGGAAAAATGAACAAACAAAACAAGAACATGGTCATCAAAGGTTACTATGGCAGTAGAACAGCTCAAGATACAAACGCAAAGCTTCTGATAAAAAAACTCATTTTTAAAAAAATCATAGCTTTTTATTTTCAACAAAATATGATGTGGAGAATCTAAGGCAAAACTGCTGACATTAGCTCTACCATTTTGACTCTGCCCTGCCTTCCTCCCTTCTTCCCCTCAGTCATTTTACCAAATGAAGATACAAAAAGGAGAGCTTTTATTACCTATATAAATGTATAGTCATGAATATGAAACTGATGGGCATTCATTCAGTTTCCAGTTCCTTGCCCCTACAAAAAGAGCTGCTACAAACATTTTTGCACATGTAGGTCCTTTTCCCTTTTTTATGACTTTAGGATAAAGGCCTAGTAAAGACACTGCTGGATCAAAGGATATGAACAGTTTGACAATCCTTTGGGCATAATTCCAAATTGCTCTCCAGAATAGTTGAATTCACTTCACAACTCCACCAACAATGCATTAGTGTTCCAGTTTTTCCACATCCCCTCCAGCATTCGTTATTGTCTTTTCCTGTCATCTTAGTCAATCTGAGAAGTGTGTAGTGGTACCTCAGAGTTGTCTTAATTTGCATTTCTCAGTGATTTAGAGCATTTTTTCATATAACTAGAAAGTTATCCATGTGCATACCCTTTGATCCAGCAATCTTGCTACTGGGTTTGTGTCCCAGGAGATCATAAAAAAGGGAAAAATACCTACATATATTGAAATGTTTGTAGCTCTTTTTGTAGGGCAAGGAATTGGAAATTGAGTGGAGAATGGTAATAAGTGTGCAGGCTAATTTCAGAAAAATCTGGAAAGACATGAACTGATGCCGAGTGAAGTGAGCAGAATGAAGAGAACTTTATACATAGTAACAGCAAGACTATATGATGATCAACTATGATGGACTTTTTTCAGCAATTCATAATTCAAAGCAATTCCAAAAAGCTTGGGATGAAAATGCCATTTGCATCCAGAGAGAAACTATAGAGACTGAATGTGGATCACAGCATAGTATTTTCACTTTTTTTGGTTGTTGTTTGCTTTTTCGTTCTCGTTTTTTTCCCCCCTTTTGATCTGATTTTTCTTTCACAATATGACAAACATGGAAATATGTTTAAAAGTATTCTATATATTTAACCTATCAAATTGCTTACTGTCTTGGGAAGAGGGAGGTAAGAAAGGAGGGAAGAAAAAATTTGTAACACAAAATCTTACAAAAATGAAATGTTATCTTTACATGTATTTGGAAAAATAAAATACTATTGAGAAAAAAAAAGACAAACACAGAAGAGACAGTTATTTGTAAACAAAACAAAGAAAAATGTAGATTGGACATAAGTCCAAACCAAATTTCTAGAAAGAGTTAAAGAAAGAGATTTTTTTTAAAGAGAGGGGAAAAAAAAGATTTTAAAACTCAAATAAGGTAATAGAAGGAAAACTGGGGAAAAGGAGATTTCTTTAAGAAAATTATGAAAAGAGAATAAGCTTGATAAAAGGACCAAAAATATTGAATAAAGTAACTCCCTAAAAATAAAAATTGGCTCTATGTAGAAATGTAAGCCATATGTCTAAGACTGTCAATAATTTAGTAGTTTAGAAGAAAGATTAAGGTAGGGCTGAGTATGATATGATTCTAAAAAGCAAAATCATATAGAAAAAAATAAAAATATCTCATACAAATGAAGTGTGAGAGATAAAACTGATATAGAGAAATTAGATCGGAGAGGAAATTTTATAATTCTGGAATCCTATTCTGATCAGCAATGTGCTAAAGAAGAAGAATAGATAGATAGATAGATAGATAGATAGATAGATAGATAGATAGATAGATATAAAAATCTAATAAATTCAGAAAGAGAGTAAAAGGATAGGGATAGGGAAGAGAATAAGAGGGATTTTTAGAGAAATGCTATTTACATCAGATCTGGATTAAAAAGAGAGTAACATACATTTAGAAGGGAATAATAGTCTTTTAAATTTATATAAAATGAGAGGATTAGAGAATAGGATAAAGGGGAGGTTACAGAAAGATGTGTAGATTTTTGGATTAGCTTAAGTAATAAGAGGGCAAGGTCCCTGGTACAAGTAAAGAAGAGGAGTCAGAAGGGATAGCAATAGGATGAGAATGATAGTGAAGAAAATAAGGAAGAAAATAAGCAACAAGCAATTATAGCACAGAATGTGAATTGGATGAATTCACTCATAAAATGGAAACAGTAGATTAAAAATTCAAACTCAACAGTGTAACAGGAAATGTTATAAAAATGAGAGGTATCTACAAACATAAAGATTAGGAGAAAAATGTATTATGTAAGAAAAGGAGTAGTAATGGGCATCTCAAAGTTAAAGCTAAAATAAATTTAATCAAAAGAGAAAAATAAGGAAATTATACTATGTTTCAGCCATACTAATCAATATTGTGTTAGACTAAGATAACTAGACAGTATAAGGTTGGACTATTATTATAGTGTAGAAATAATCAGCTGGTAAATTTAGAAAAATATGAAAAGACTTATGAAGGAAGATGTTATCTACCTTCAGAGAAACAGAGGACAATAAGCATAGTATGGTCTTACATGTGTGTATGAATGTATTTGGATATATATATATGTATGATTATAGATATCCATGTATATATGTGTATATATGTGTGTTTCTGAGCTTAATTATAGTCTCCTAGGTGAGAGGGGGAAAAAAGTAAAAAGCGTACAATAGAGAACAAAAGAAAAAATGGACAGCTCTGAACACAATGTATTATACAGGCTTTTTTGAAATGGAAATTTATTGCTTTATATTTTGAAATCTCTTATGTTCTGGTATGCATATGATAATTTTTTTTTCTTTTCTTATTTTGTATTTAAGTTTAAATTTTTTAAAAAATCAGAATTGAACAAATGGTAAAAAGAGATAAAATTTCACTGGAAAAAAGGCCCAAATAAAACCAATGATCCATGAATTGTAAAGAAACATAAAAAATAAAGTCAAAAAGCTAAAAAAAAAATAGAAAATGTGAAAGTTTACAGGAAAAATAACTGATCTGAAAAATAGATCAAAGAAAGATAATTTAAGAATCATTGTTCTACCTGAAAAACATGATCAAAAAAAGTCTAGACATCATCTTTCAAGAAGTTATAAAGGAAAACTACCCAGATATCTTAGAACCAGAAGTAAAGTAGAAATCAAGACCCTGCCTCTAGCTCCCTCCTGAAAGAAATACCAAAATGAAAACTCCCAGGAATATTATAACCAAAATTCAGAATGTCCATGTCAAAAAGAAAATACTATAAGCAGTCACAAATAAATCATTCAAATGCCATGGAGCCAGTCAAGGCTATAGAATTAAACAGATTACAATGATATTTGGAAGGCAAAGGAACTATAATTACAACCAAGAATAACCTACTTAGCAAAACTAAGTGTAATCTTATGGGGGAAACAGATATCTTTGGAAATAGAATTTCAAGCACTCCTGATTTAAAAAAAAAAAAAAAAAACAACAATTAAATAGAAAATTTAACATTCAAACACAAGACTTAAAGAGCATAAAAAGATAAACATGAATGAGAAAATGCAAGGGACTAAATATGTTTACATCCTGTGTGAGAAAATGATTCATGTAAATCTTCAGAATTTTAACATCATTAAGATTGTCAGAGGTAGTTTAACTAGACAGAGGGCATAAATGTAAGTCTATTATGTTGAAATGATCTTAAAAAATGGGTAAAAAAGACAATGCACCAGGAGAGTGATGAAAAGGAAGAAAGGGAAATACTATCTCACATAAATGCAATATTCAGGGAAGAGTTTATATAATGAAGCGGAAAAATGAATCTCACTCTGATCTGAACTGGTTCAAGAAGGAAAGAAAATATATTCATACATTGGTACAAGGATTCACCTTACCCAATAGGGAAATTAGAGGGAAAGGGAATAAGGAAGGAGGGGAGAAGAAGAGAAGCAGTGGCCAGAAGCAAAGCAGGCTCTTAAAGAAGAGACAGGGTAAAAAAGAGAAAGAAAACTAAGAAAATAGTTTGGAAAGAAATACACAGATATCAATCATAACTGCACAGGTGAATATAAAATTCACTTATAAAATGGAAGAGGATAGAAGAATGGATTGGCAACCACAACTCAACAATATGTTGTTTACAAGAAACACACTTGAACCAGAAAAATATACACAGAGTTAAAGTAAGGAGCCGAAGCAGAATGCTTTAGCTGAAGTAAAAAAAGGCAAGGGTAGGAATCATGATCTAAGTATTATTTTTTTAATTAAAGCTTTTTATTTACAAAACATATGCATGGGTAATTTTTCAACATTGACCTTGCAAAGCCTCCTATTCCAAATTATCCCCTCCTTCCTCCCACCCCCTTCCCTAGATGGCAGGTAGTCCAATATATGTTAAATATATTAAAATATACACTAAATCCAATATAATGTATACATATTTATACAGTTATCTTGCTGCACAAGAAATATTGGATCAACAGAGATACTAAAAGGGTCTGCCATTTCTTTCTTCTTCTTATATATATCTATAATGGAACAGAAAATGAGGACTAGATAAAATATGCTTGACAATAAGGAAATTCTAGATTTCTGTTTTAAGGCCCTTCCAGCTGGATCAGACAAACTTATCGTAATAGCAGTTTGATTTTCTCCTCAGATCATCAGTTCCAGAAGGTACGGCTGCATCTATTCCCTTATCAGACATACTGACATTAATATAAAGAACTCAACAATCATAAGCAGCAATAACATCAACCATTTCAAGCTTCTTGTAAATCAGTATGTATATATGTCAACTTCTTTAAAAAAAATCTTGTGGTTTGAAATGAGCAGAACCAGGAGATCATTATATACCTCAACAACGATACTGTATGAGGATGTATTCTGATGGAAGTGGATCTCTTCGATAAAGAGATCTAATTCAGTTTCAATTGATCAATGATAGACAGAAGCTGCTACACCCAAAGAAAGAACACTGGGAAATGAATGTAAACTGTTTGCATTTTTGTTTTTCTTCCCAGGTTATTTTTACTTTCTGAATCCAATTCTTTCTGTGCAACAAGAGAACTGTTCGGTTCTGCACACATATATTGTATCTAGGATATACTGTGACATATTCAACATGTATAGGACTGCTTGCCATCTGGGAAAGAGGGGAGAGGGAGGGAGGGATAAAGTTGTAACAGAAGTGAGTACAAGGGATAATGTTGTAAAGAAATTTTTTTCAAAATAAAAATTTTTTTTTTAAAAATCTTGTGGTCAATGTTCTCTTTTTACTTTTTTCATGCACTCTGCTCCAACAACACTGGACTTCTTGCTGTTTTCCTGTACGACAGTTCATTTCCTGATTATAGGCCTCTTTTTTGGTTGCCATCCATCCCTAGAATGTTTTCCCTTATTACTTCTACTTTCTAGCTTTCTTGTCTTCTTTCAAGATTCAGTGTTTGTTTCACCTTCTTCAAGAAGGCCCTCAAAATCCCTCCACTGGTAATGTCATTCCTCTGAGAATAATTCCCATTTATACTATATATATTTTGTGTGTACCTAATTGTTTGCAGATGGGTGGTGCAGTAACTAGAGCACCTAACCTAGAGAAAGGAAGACTTGAATTTAAATCTGGCTTCATAAACTATTTCTGTCACCCTGAGGAAGTCACTTAATTTCTGTCTGCCACAGTTTTCTCATATGTAAAATGGGAATAATAATAGCACCTACCTTCCAAGGTTGCTTTGAGGATAAGCTGAGATAATGTTTATGAAGTATTTTGCAATTCAAAGAATTACATAAATGCTAACTATATTTATTATTGTTTCTCTTATTATAATGTGAAGTCCTTGAGCTCAGTCATTGTGTTTTTGTTTGTTTGTTTTACTATATTTGTAGGTCCAGCACTTAGTGCAGTACCTGGAATGTAGTAAGTACTTATTAAGTGCTTTTTGACTGAGTGACTGATTATATGGAATTATGTGTCTATTACATTATATACAGTTTTCTTTCTTTTAAAGGATATAATACATTCAGCCTGTGGCTTTCAAAACTGTCCTGCTTGGAGGGGATGGGGGAAAACTGGGATACTGATGCATTGTTGGTGGAGTTGTGAACAAATCCAACCATTCTGGAGAGCAACTTGGAATTATGCCCAAAAAGTTATCAAACTGTGCATACCCTTTGATTCAGCAATGTTACTACTGGGCTTATACCCCAAAGAGATACTAAAGAAGGGAAAGGGACCTGTATGTGCCAAAATGTTTGTGGCAGCTCTGTTTGTAGTGGCTAAAAACTGGAAAATGAATGGATGCCCATCAATTGGAGAATGGCTGGGTAAATTGTGGTATATGAATGTTATGGAATATTATTTTTCTGTAAGAAATGACCAGCAGGATGAATACAGAGAGGCTTGGCGAGACTTACATGAACTGATGCTAAGTG
Organism: Antechinus flavipes; assembly: GCF_016432865.1. Taxonomy (NCBI): domain Eukaryota; kingdom Metazoa; phylum Chordata; class Mammalia; order Dasyuromorphia; family Dasyuridae; genus Antechinus; species Antechinus flavipes. The sequence continues at coordinate 161,883,595 of NC_067401.1, forward strand.
AAATGAGCAGAACCAGGAGATCATTATGCACTTCAACAATACTGTATGAGGATGTATTCTGATGGAAGTGGACATCTTCAACAAAGAGAAGATCTAATTCAGTTCCAATTGATAAATGATGGACAAAATCAGCTACACCCAGATAAGGAATACTGGGAAATGAATGTGGACTATGTGCATTTTTGTTTTTCTTCCCAGGTTATTTTTACCTTCTGAATCCAATTCTTCTTGTGCAACAAGAGAACTGTTTGGTTCTGCACACATGTATTGTATCTAGGATATACTATAACATATTTAACATGTATAAGACTGCTTATTTCTGTCACCCTGGACCTAGGAGAGGGGGTGGAGGAAGGGAAGGGAGAAGTCGGAACATAAGTGAGTGCAAGGGATAATGTTGTAAAAAATTATATGTTCTGTCAATAAAAAGTTATAATTTTAAAAAATTATCCATGCATATGTTCTGTCAATAAAAAGCTATAATTTAAAAAAAAATCAAAACTGGTCTGCTTATCTGGATCTTCTTCTGTTGTCTCTTAAGTATTTTCTTTTAAAGTTCCTCAATGAAAAATTTCCCTTTTTCTTTTCTTTGTTTCACTCCATTCAATTCTACCTATCCTATTGAAAAAGGAAAAAAATAAAACAATGCCCATTAAACAAATGTACATAATCAAATATAATAAATTGCTACATTACCATTGAACAAAATATGTTCATCTTATTCTGCACCTTGAATCCATCACCTCCCTGTCAAAAGATGGATAGCATACAATATTATCAGTCCTTTGAAACTATGATTGATCATTGCATTGATCAGAATTCTCAAGTTTTTTCTGTTGTTTTTACTTATAAAACCTTTTTCTCTTGATTCTGTTCTCTTTTTCAGCATCAATTCATACAAAATTTCTCACTTTTCTCTGAAACCATCCCTATCATCATTTTTTGCAAGCAATAATATTCTATTATATTTACATATCATAATTTGTTTAGACGTTTACCAATTGATAGGTAACTCCTTTAGTTTCAAGTTAAAATAAAAAGACCTTCTAATAATATTTTTGCATATAGGAATGCTTTCCCTCCCTCTTTAATATCTTTGTAATATAGTCTTATAGAAGTATTATTGTTGTATCAAATGATATGTATGTCATATCTTTTTTGGTTATAATGTCATATTGCTTTACAGAATGGCTATACCAGTTCATAGCTCTACCAAATATGCATTAATGTACCTCTTTTCCTCAACCCCCCAATATTTGCCATTTTTGCCTCCAGAGTTGCTTTAATTTATGTTATTTCAATTTAATTTCTATTTCTCTAATTATTTGTGGCTTGCATTACTGGGTCTGTATGCTAAAGAAATCATAAAGGAGGAAAAAAGACTCATGTGAAAAAACGTTTGTATCATCTCTTTTTGTGGTAGCAAAGAATTGGGAAATGAGTAGATGCTCATCAATTGGAGAATGGATATATAAGTTGTGGTATATGAAAATAATGGAAAATTACTGTTCTATAAAAATGATGAACAAACTGATTTTTGAAAGGCCTGGGATGATTTACATGAATTGATGCTGAGCGAAACAAGTAGGACCAGGAATACATTGTACATAATAATAGCAATAATATTGTGATTGATTAACTATAAAAGACTTGGTTCTTCTCAGTGATTTGGTAATTCAAAGCCATCCTAATAGACTTCGGACAGAAAATGCCAATTTCTTCCAGAAAAAAAAAAAAAAACAACAACAACAACTAGAGACTGAATATAAATCATTCTATGCTATGCTATGTTTACTTCTTTTTTCTGTTTTTTTTTTTTAATCTCTCCCATGGTTTTTACCTTTTGCTCTGATTTATCTCTCTCAACATGATTCATAAAGCAATGTGTGTTAAAATAAACAAATAAAATTTAACAATTATTAGTGGCTTGAAGAATTTTTTTCAGATGGCTATTGATACTTTTAATTTCTATTTCTCTATATAAATCATTTATTTTAAGTATTTTGATGCTGTACTCCATGCATATATGTGCAGTATTGAAATTAATTCATTATCTGTAATCTTTCAGAAAAAAATGTAGTTTCCTTGCTTATCTCTTTTAATTAAGTCATTTTTACTATTGCCTTGTTTGAAATCATGATTTATATTCCTGTTTTTAGTAGTTCTGTTGAATATAAAATAGATTTTGCTACAGCTCCTTATTTTACCTTTATGACAGTCTTTATGTTTTAAGCATAATTGATAGTCTAATTTTTAGAAAGTATGTTACTTGGATAAAGTTTTATATCTCTTATTTGTTTAACTATTCATTCTTTTTCCAAAGTTCTCTTCTATAACTCTCATTTCTTTTCCTCTATCATTCTCATTTCATTTATAGTATTTTTTAAAACTCTTTCATGCATTTACTTTTGCTAGGAATTCTAACTGATTTTATGGGCAAGCTATAGTTTTTTTTTGGTTTTGTTTGTTTGTATGTTTGTTTTTAAGACTTTGCTTCTAAGTATTCTGGAGTTAATTGTCTTTTTTTTCTGAATTTGTGTCTTAGCCATATCTTGCCTCACAATAGTTCTATTTTGTTTATTTATTCTTGGCACAGAAGCACCAATCCTCACCTGTAAACTGAGTCTTAGTTATCTTCTCAGTATCACTATGCTACCCTCTCTCTGTGAATTCCTCGACTTGCATTAAGAAAGAAGGAAAAAAAAAAAATTAACAATTAAACATAGCTAAGCAAGGCAAATCCACACTTTGGTGATGTCCCCAAAAAAAGTTTCCTTCTGTTTTTTGGATTTATAATCTCTCTATCAGGAAGTGGGTAACACACTTTCATAGGTCTTCTGGGAACATAGTTTGTCATTATTTTGATCAAAATTCTTAAGTATTTTGGAATTTTGTTTTGTTTTGTTTTTTAACAACAAAAATATAGAGAGTTCTGAGAGGACCTTAGTGAAATTTGTTCCTTCAGAGGCAAGATACTGACTGTAATAAATCATTTTCTATTTATAGAGTTTACAGAGTTTATATCTGAGAAACTGAATCCAAGTAACTTTGAGAGGATATAAGAAATTATATATTAACTATTTATGTTATAGTTGATAGAAATTTTAATTTGGGATTTCTCAATAAAATAAAATAAATATGAAACACTCTACTTGAGAAAGATTTGTTTTAAGATAGGAGAGCTGCTAAGAATCCAGTAGAGAAGCTGAAGAAATAGAAGGTAAAAGATGACAAGGAGTTATTTATGGAAACTCAGACATCATATTATTGTATGAGAAGCCTTCAAGATGGAAAAACAGATGTATTGATAAACTGACCGTATAGCCCATCTGAGATCAGCTGACTGACGAGAGATAGGCTCTCAAGTTGATTCATGAACAGATTCTGAATGGAGGAAAGCTCTGATACCAGGAGTGATTGGAAAAAGCAAATGCTTTGGCTATTTGAAAGAGCTGACTACAGAAAAGTCACTTTATTTTCTAGCGTATCATATAGCTTAAGAGGAGGAAAATTCCTCAGAGGTTTCCTTACCCACTCATTATTATCCTCGGTGGCTTGAAAAAGGAAAACCCTTTACAGATTAGATAACAGACCTGAATAATTTGGTAATCTTGGACTTATAAAAACTATTTTTTTCTGAAGAAGTCTAATGTTGCCTCAGTATCCAACCTAGGGAACAGTTCTGCAAAATTCTAAAGATTCCAGATTTAAGGCTACTGTTTTCTAAAAAGGTTTAACATTGGTTCAGTGGCTAGAGAATAGGAGAGAAAAAAAACTTAATTCTGTAGGAGAATGAAAAGAAAGAAAAGATCAGGAAAAAAAAAAAAAACACAGATGTATCCCTCACATAATACATGACGCAGACTTCTCCATGAAGACAACAAGGACATCAAGGTCAGCAATCTAGATCTGTCATGTTCCCCTACTAATATAATTCCTTTCTAAGTTTCTTCAAGTTTGTGCTTATCCTTCCCCCAAAACAATGAGTGCACACTCATGTGACCCAGGGTAAACTGTTATTTTATGTTGTTAGGATTATCAGTTCTTTGCTTTCTGTTAGAAGAGGTTTTGTGTGTAAAAATCTCATTTCTCTCCAGCCTATATCCCATTTCTCCTTTACCATCCTGAATTTTTTATTAGCCTCACTCTGGCTTTTGCAGTTCACACACTGGAAGTATCCTCCACTCCTATGATCTCTCCTTCTGTTTGGAAAGTTCTTCCCAGAACCTCCATTTAAAAAGATTATCTTGGCCGGGCATATTTCATTCCTCTCTGAGTTGCACTCAAAACTTTCTCTTCTGTGACTCTATGGTACACAAAGATGTGGTACCTTTGCCACTTCCCTTTACTCCATTCTGGTTTTTTTTTTTTTTTAATATGTTGTCTTCCTCCATTCCATTTGCCCCTTCTATCATTACCACTTTTTTACTTATTTTTAATCTTTTCCTCTCTTCTAGATGCTTCCCTACTGTCTACAAATATGTCTGTTTCTACCCATCCTCAAAAAACCCACTTAGTTTATTCATTTCTCACTAAATAACATTTCATTTCTCTACTGTCTTTTGTGGTTAAGCTCTTTGAAGGTCATCTATAATAGGTACTTCAACTTTTTTTTCTTTTATTCTATTCTCAATTCTCCATAGTTTGCTTCGAATCTCATCATTTAACCAAAACTGTTCTTTCCAAAGTTACTAATTGTTAGAATCCTAATGTTAACTCAATGGAACTGAGAGAAACAGTGCTTATGTGCTTGAGTTTACACCTTTGAGAATTCACACATTGGCTCACACATTGGAGTTCACAAGTATGGGAGATACACAAAGTTAACTTTGTAATTTTGTGAATTCACACCTCCCATAATCCCACTCTCAGAGGAGGAGTCAACCTTTGAGTTTACACCCTAAAAGAGCATAAAAACAGCTGAGCTCAGTCAGGAGAGTTCAGTTAAAAAGATTGAGAGGGGAGTGTCAGTTGGAGATTGAGAAGCCAGGCGTTGGAGTTGAGCTAGAGGCAGAAGCTGGAAGAGCTAAAAGACAAGCTGCAAGAGGTCTTGGGACCAAGAAGGGAGATAAGCCACCAAGAAAACTAACCAGGCTATTTTCGAAGAAGCAATAAAAGATTTGAACTTTTAACACCTAGCTGCATTTGGAGTGATTATTACTTGAACTGAAACTGTAAGGCTGTCTCCAGAAAACCTCCCCAAGAACTGCTCCCAGAGAACGATCATATTATAAAAAAGAAGAGAACCCCACAATTAATGATTTCTTAATTATCAAATTTAATAACCTTTTTTTTCAAACCTAATCCTTTTCTGACTTCTTTAAAGGGTTTGATGCTATCTATCACTTTCTTCTCTTTGGTACTCTATTCTCCATATAGGTCCTCTTTCTGCCTTCTGACTACTCTTCAGTCACCCAATATCACTTATCAAGGATGATTATGGAGGATAGAAAATTAGTTTCTTGGTGGTAGGCTAGTTTCATTCAATTTTCAGCAAAGTGAAAAGATTTTTTGAGTTTGTAATTTTATTGGACAGTCAATTACAGAAAATGATACTGAGGAATGGTAAAGTCTGAGTGGTAAAATGCACTTACCTTAAAAAAACTATGTCGTGTTTGGTATGCCTTTCAATAACCAATGGAATATAGGCATACCTAATTGGTCTAGGCTATTATATAACTCAGGAAGAAAAAAAATGCAAGCAGTTTACATTCATTTCCCAGTATTCTTTCTTTGGGTATAGCCGCTTCTGTCCATCCTTGATCAATTGAAATTGAGTTAGATCTCTTTGTCGAAGATACCCACTTCCATCAGAATACATCCTCATATAGTATCGTTGTTGAGGTATATAATGATCTCCTGGTTCTGCTCATTTCACTCAGCATCCATTCATGTAAGTCTCACCAGTCCTCTCTGTATTCATCCTGCTGGTCATTTCTTACAGAACAATAATATTCCATAATATTCATATACTACAATTTACCCAACCATTCTCCAATTGATGGGCATCCATTCATTTTCGAGCTTCTAGCCACTACAAACAGGGCTGCCACAAACATTTTGGCACATACAGCTCCGTTTCCCTTATTTGCACAGTTTGATAACTTTTTGGACATAGTTCCAAATTGCTCTCCAGAATGGCTGGATGTGTTCACAATTCCTGATGAAGGTGATTTTTAATGGTCATTGGTTTTTTATCTATTTTTGACTGCTGTCTTTTTTTTGTTTGTTTTTTTTTTTGACTGCTGTCTTAAAGGTTGCCATTGCTTATAATAATCCAATGACCAGAGTCTTAAAATCTGATAAAAAATTGTTGTATAAAGATCACAAATTCTGGTTTGTAAAATAGCATCTTCATCTCCCACTGACTTGTAGTTTTGTTATTTGCCTTGTGTTCAGATTAGCCTCATTTATCTCCAGGAGTCCATTCTCTTCATATTCTTCCATATCTGCTTCTTCTTCATCATTATATAAAAGTGAGAAGCCTTGTTTTTCAAGATAATCTCCTTAACCACTTCTATCACTTCTTTAATACTTGAGTTATGATATATATCTACATTCTCCATCACCATCATCTTCTTCAATTATAGCTTCCAATTCATCTGAATATTCCATTTGTTGGCACCACTTGTAACAAGACAGATTTTTAAGTGCCCATTGGACACTTGGAGAGTGACAAACTAAATCCTCCTAAATTGAAGATAGTAGTCATGGCTGCTATCCTACTCTCCACAAAGGCAGAAATTGCTTACCTATTACACTTGAAATGACAATGATTATATCAACTGTCTGACCTGTGCTTTATAGATTCAAAATAAAGTACCACAGGATGAAGAAGTGTTATGATAAAAATGTTTTTCAATATATGGCTTCCTTGCCAGAATCTACCATGACCAAGTAAATGATGATGAAAGCAAACTATTTAAGGTTACCTTGGCCTTGGTAGGATTCTAAACATCTAAAACCAGAATGTGTCTCCCCAACGAAGATCAAAAGTTTGATCAACTAAATCTGCCAAGGACCTTGAAACTGAAGCAAAAATTCTAGTGGAGTCGCTATGTGTGACATTCTGCCAGGAATGGGTAAAACCTGTGGTGCCATTCCTGGTAGAATGCTACTAGAATTTTTGCTAATGATTAGGTGAGAACCATGTTTGCCTATTGACTTCTGCTTTGGAGTTTCAGAAATTGGAGAAGATGTGTTAAGTGTTAAGGCCATTATGTGTTGGCCAACAGATAGAGCAAAGGAAGCTTACATACTGGCTTTAGCCTCTGAAAGGATGTGCTAAAAACAAATGGCAACATGATGCCAAGTTCATTGACAAGATCTGACAAGTGCTAATTTCTGCTAAGAAATCTTGGTATGTAGGGAACACATAAGATAAGAGATTTATGGAAATCCCCATACATTTGATATTTGACTGCTTCCAAAAAAGTCCCAGAAAATGGGCAAGATCTTACAAAAACAATGCATGAAACCACTCATTCTCTATAGAAAAACTGGGCAAATTTACTGAGGTGGAAATCTGCTTGTGGAAAGTAGTGCTGGACCATCAGCTAAGTGGAAAAGAAGAACTCATCTTTTGAAAAAAGTCTATTAGATATTATTTCAAAATAAAATGATTCTGATGATGAAAAAATTGTATATTTATATCTATCAGTGAATCTGGAAACTCAATCAAGTATATTAAAGTCACAGGGTAACTTCTGATTTGTCCATAGGAAAGGGATGGACTTGGCGACAGTTCCTGTCCAATATTCTAGTTGTAGAGATTACTAAAGAACTTAGGGAAACCATGGGATTTTGGAATAGGTAGTACCTATTCATCCGCAAATACAGGATTGAAATTGTAGAGTAATTTTTAAAAAAAGAAATTGTAGATCAACAGATCTGTGGATATTTATAATTAGCTAACCACAAGCTCAGAAGGTCATGGTAAAAGTTCCAGAACAATTTGTCTAGTGATTAGATTTGCTTTTGATGATTCAGGAAAATGAGACAGATGGTTATCTCTTGTCCTATATCTTTTCTCCCTTTCTCCTGTAAACTCTTTGACAAAATCATCTATTATTTTTTTCTTAACAGTTTTTATTTTTTTAAATATATGTAGAGATTGAGTTCAACATTCATTTTTTGGGGGTCCAAAACACATAGCATATTTAATTTTTTCCATTGGCTACTTTCATCTTTATTTTTAAAAAATTATTTTCCCTAGTCACATGTAAACTTTTTTTTATATTAGTGTTTAAAATTTTGAGTTCTAGATTCTCCTTCTTCCTTGCTCCTTCACTCCCATTGAAAAGGTCCATGTGAAGTTGTGCAAAACATTTCCATGAAAGACATGTTGCAAAAGAAAACATCAATCCTCTCCCCACACACACAAAAAGCCATCAACAAAAAAAGAAAGTTTTTAAAACGTATGCTTCAACCTATATTAAGACACAATCAGTTCTTCCTCTCCATATGGATAGCATTTTTCATCATACGTCCTTCAGAGTAGTCTTAGATTATTGTATCACTGAGAATAGCAAGTCATTCAGAGCTGGAATTATCCCACAACTTTGTTATTAATGTATACACTGTACAATTCACTTTGCTTGAGCTCATGCTTATAATTTCTTAAAGAACAATAATACTCCCTCATACTCACATGACAATTTATTTAATCCACTTGATGGCATCGCCTCAATTTCCAGTTCTTTGCCCTGAGAAGAGAGCTGCTATAAATATTTTTATACACATGGTTTTTTCCCCTTTTTAAAAAAAAATCTCTTTTGAGATTCTTATTTAGAAGTGGTATTGTTAGGTCAAAGGGTATGCATGATTTTATATCCCTTTGGGTATAGATCCCATCTTTTGATCATTTATCAATTGGGGAATGGTTCTTTCTTTTTTTTTTTTTAAATAAATTTGACTCAGTTCCCTATACTTTTAAGAAATGAGGCCTACTCATTTCCAAAATATATAGAGAACTGACTCAAATTTATAAGAAATCAAGACATTCTCCAACTGATAAATGGTCAAAGGATATGAACAGACAATTTTCAGATGATGAAATTGAAACTATTAGCACTCATATGAAAGAGTGTTTCAAATCACTACTGATCAGAGAAATGCAAATTAAGACAACTCTGAGATACCACTACACATCTGTCAGATTGGTTAAGATGACAGGAAAAAATAATGATGAATGTTGGAGGGGATGCGGGAAAACTGGGACACTGATGCATTGTTGGTGGAGTTGTGAACGAATCCAACCATTCTGGAGAGCAATCTGGAATTATGCCCAAAAAGTTATCAAATTATGCATACCCTTTGATCCAGCAGTGTTTCTATTGGGCTTATATCCCAAAGAAATACTAAAGAAGGGAAAGGGACCTGTATGTGCCAAAATGTTTGTGGCAGCCCTGTTTGTAGTGGCTAGAAACTGGAAATTGAATGGATGCCCATCAATTGGAGAATGGCTGGGTAAATTGTGATATATGAATGTTGTGGAATATTAATGTTCTGTAAGAAATGACCAGCAGGATGAATACAGAAAGACTTGGAGAGACTTACATGAACTGATGCTAAGTGAAATGAGCAGAACCAGGAGATCATTATATACTTCAACAACGATATTGTATGAGGATGTGTTCTGATGGAAGTGGATTTCTTTGACAAAGAGACCTAACTGAGTTTCAATTGATAAATGATGGACAAAAGCAGCTACATCCAAAGAAAGAACACTGGGAAACGAATGTGAACTATTTGCATTTTTGTTTTTCTTCCCGGGTTATTTCTGAATCAAATTCTCCCTGTGCAACAAGAGAACTGTTCGGTTCTGCAAACATATATTGTATCTAGGATATACTGCAACATATCTAACATATATAGGACTGCTTGCTATCTAAGGGAAGGGGTAGAGGGAGGGAGGGGAAAAATCAGAACAGAAGCGAGTGCAAGGGATAATGTTGTAAAAAAATTACCCTGGCATGGATTCTGTCAATATAAAGTTATTATAAAATAAAATAAAATATTAAAAAAAAAGAAAGTAAATTTCTCTCACTTTTCCTCTTTTCCCTTATTTCTCCTCTATTGTAAAAGCTTTTTCTTCCTCTTTTATGGCAGATAATTGACATCCTTCCAACTCTCCCTTTCCCTTTCCCCCAATACATCCTCTCTCATACCCTTGATTTTATTTTATTTTTAGATACTATCCCTTTATATTCAATTCACACCTGTGCCCTCTGTCTATATCTACTCCTAGTTGCCACAATAATGAGAAAGTCTTAAGAGTTACAAGTATCATCTTGCCATGTAGGAATGTAAACTGATAAATCTTGTTAAATCCTTTATAATTTCCCTTTCTTGATTACCTCCTTATCCTGTACTTGAAAATCAAATTTTCTATTCAACTTAGGTCTTTTTATCATGAAAGCTTGAAAATTCTCTAATTTCACTGAATGCTCACCTTTTCTTCCCCTGAAGGATTATACTCAGTTTTGCTGGGCAGATGATTCTTGGTTACAATTCTAACCCCATTTGCTCTCCAAAATATTATATTCCAAGCCCTCCAATCCTTTAATGTAGAAGCTGCCAAATCTTGTGTCATCCTGACTATGGCACCTCTCTCAAAATTCATTTTTGTAAGACTTTGTGTTTCAAATGTTTCTTCCCTCTTTCCCTTATCTCTCCCCTCCCTAAGACAGCAAACAATCTGATATAGATTAAATATGTACAGTTCTTTTAAATATATTTTCATATTTGTCAAGTTGTTTAAGAAAAATCAGACCAGCAGGGGAAAAAAAACATGAGAAAGAAAAAACAAACAAAAAAATGTGAAAATACTACAATTTGATTCACATTTGATTTTTCCATAGTTCTCTCTCTGAATGTAAATGGCATTTTACATCCCAAGTCTATTGGAATTATCTTGAATCATAATTTCATGACTGAAAAGAGTAAAGCCCATTATAATGGACTTTACTCATCTCATAATCTTGTTGTTACTGTGTACAATGTTCTCCTAGTTTTGTTCACTTTTCTCAGCATTAATTCATGTTAAGTCTTTACAGGTTTTTCTAAAATTAGTCTGTTCATCATTTCTTAGAGAACAATAATATTGTATTATATTCATATACCACAACTTTTTCAGCAATTCTCCAACTAATGGACATCCACTCCATTTCCAGTTCCTTGTCACTAAAAAAGGGCTGCTACACACATTTTTGTACATGTGGGTCCTTTTCTCTCTTTTATGACCTATTTGGGATACAGACCCAATAATGATCAAAAGGTATTCATAAAGTCATCTATTATTAAATGCCTCCACTTTCTCCCTTCTCACTCTCCTTTAATCTCTGCAATTTGACTGCTAACATTTTTATTTTTTTAATAGCATAATAACATTATTTAATTGGAACTATTCTCTCCAATGTTACCAGTAATTTCTTTAGTGTCAAATTCTTTTTATCCTTTTCTCAAGACTCATTCTTCTTGTTCTCTCTGAAACTTTTGACACTATCAATCACTTTTTCTTGTCATTTTGTCATCTATAGTTTTTCTTGATGTTGCTATTTATTGGTCTCTTTTGCTGAATCTTCATCCACTAACCATGTTCAATCTCACTAACTATGGTTGTCACCCAGACTACATTATGGATACTTTTCTCCTTTTCCTTTATACTATTTCATTGAGTGATGTCCTCATTTCTCATGACTCCAATTATTCCATTCCATGGGTTAAACTAATATTCATCTATGCTGATGATATAGCTCTAGTACTTCTCTTGACTTCATGGATTTGTACTGGTTAATCTCCATACCTGGAATATTCTTCACCCTCACCTTAATTCCTTGATTCCCCAATTTCATTCATGACAGCTAAAAATCCTACTTTCTGAAGGACAAAAAAAGAGTTCCTATGCCCAAAGTGCTATCAAAGTGTGCATATCCTTTGATCCAGTAATGTTACTACTGGGTCTGTATCCCAAAGAGATTGTAAATAAGAGAAAAGAACTTATATGTGCAAAAATGTTTGTAGCAGCCCATTTATTATAGTGGCAAGGAACTGGAAACCAAGTGGATGCCCATCAGTTGGAGAATGGCTGAATAAGTTATGGTATATGAATGTTATAGAATATTATTATTCTCTAAGAAATGATGAGCAGGCTGATTTCAGAAATAGTCTGGAGAGACTTGCATGAATTGATGCTGAGGGAAGTGAGCAGAACGAGGAGAACATTATACACAATAACAAGGTTATGTAATGATCAGCTATAATAGATTTGACTCTTTTCAACAATAAGGTGATTCAAGGTAATTCCAATAGAGTCAGAATGGAAAATGTCATTTGCATCCAGAGAGAAAACTATGGAGACTGAATGTGGAACAAAGTATAGAATTTTCACCTTTTTGATTGTTTTTTTCTTTTTCATGTTTTTTTCCTCTTTGGTCTGAGTTTTTTTTTCACAACATGACAAATATGGAAATATGTTGTAAAGAATTGCACATATTTAACCCATATCAGACTGCTTACTGTCTTAGGGAAGTGAGAGGTAAGGGAAGCAGGGAGAAAAATTTAGAACATAAAATCTTATAAAAATGAATGTTGAAACTGATGAGGTGTAGAGTGGTCTAGAGGTTAGTGGCTATAAGAGAGTTATTAAGAATCCCATTAAATCGGCCACAGGTTTTAGGAGTGAAAAAATTCACTCATTCCCGAATATTAGTTGCAAAATGAAAGTTTATTGTTAGATTGAAATCAGTTAACCAAGAGACTGACTTCTATAGTGGCAGATGTACGGAAAATGGAGTTTTGTACTGAGAATGCAGTTCTCAGTGGACAGATTATAAAAAAGAGAAAAGAACTTATATGTGCAAAAATGTTTGTAGCAGCCCATTTATTAAGTGGCAAGGAACTGAAAACCAAGTGGATGCCCGTCAGTTGGAGAATGGCTGAATAAGTTATGGTATATGAATATTATGGAATATTATTATTCTCTAAGAAATGATGAGCAGGCTGATTTCCTGCAGCTGAGTGAGCTACTGAGGACCATCTAAAAAGACTTTAGTTGATAGAAACTTATTATATTGGGTGTTTTGGTGGGGGTTCGGAAGCCCGAGCAGTTCTGAACCTGTGGGGGCTGGACAGCTCAAGTTGGCTCAGATCTAGTGGGGGTTGGGACAAGCCCAGATCTCCTATTGGAATTCAAAAGGATGCTTTCTGACCAGGATTTGTGAATCAAAGGCTGGCATCCAGGAAAGACAACTTGTCTGGGGAGGATATGCCTCAGCCAGGAGGGGCTGGGAATCTGAAAGGAATCACAGATCAATAGGAAATACAGTTTCTTAAAGGGACCACAACCTGCTTCATTCCCCCCTCAAGCAGTTAAAACTTACATTCATTTAAGGGAAAAAGGACAAAGATCTCAACTTCATGTAGCTGCTTCAAGCTAACAAGGGTCATAGAGATTTCAGGGGGGTTCATGCTAGGAGCGGGTGTGAGAAATGAAAACAGCAGCAGAGCATCTGGTTGTGTGCTGTGTGTCTCAGTCAGTCCCTGTGTTCAGGCTGGAGAGCGGTTGAAAATTCACAGCTTGAAGCCTAGAGAAAACAGATCTTAGGAGCAGATTAAAAGTGGGGTGTCCTCCAGGGTGGAAATGAGGACATTTGGGAATGGGGCCTTTAGCAGGAAATGTATCAGGTCCCTTCTTGTGGGCTGTCTGTAAGAATGCTGATGGCCCATCTAACAATCAAAGAAAAGTAGGAGAAAATGCCAGGAGCAAAAAGTTAAAAAAAAAAAAAAAAAAAAAAAGCTCCGAATCCCTGGGGCTAATGGCTATCCCAGGGTGAATTTTTTTTTCTTTTTATTTATTTATTTAATGATTACTTTATATTGACAACATTATTCCTTGTACTCGTTTCTTTTCCGATTTTTTTTCCCCTCCCTCCCTCCACCCCCTCCCCTAGATGGCAAGCAGTCCTTTATATGTTGGATATGTTGCAGTATATCCTAGATACAATATATGTTTGCAGAACCGAACAGTTCTCTTGTTGCATAGGGAGAATTGGATTCAGAAGGTATAAATAACCCGGGAAGAAAAACAAAAATGCAGATAGTTCACATTCGTTTCCCAGTGTTCCTTCTTTGGGTGTAGCTGCTTATGTCCGTCATTTATCAATTGAAACTTAGTTAGGCTCTTTGTCAAAGAAATCCACTTCCATCAAAATATGTCCTCATACAATATCCTTGTCGAAGTGTATAATGATCTCCTGGTTCTGCTCATTTCACTTAGCATCAGTTCATGTAAATCTCTCCAAGTCTTTCTGTATTCATCCTGCTGGTCATTTCTTACAGAACAATAATATTCCATAACATTCATATACCACAATTTACCCAGCCATTCTCCAATTGATGGGCATCCATTCATTTTCCAGTTTCTAGCCACTACAAATAGGGCTGCTACAAACATTTTGGCACATACAGGTCCCTTTCCCTTCTTTAGTATTTCTTTGGGATATAAGCCCAATAGAAACACTGCTGGATCAAAGGGTATGCACAATTTGATAATTTTTTGGGCATAATTCCAGATTGCTCTCCAGAATGGTTGGATTCGTTCACAACTCCACCAACAATGCATTAGTGTCCCAGGGTGAATTTTTAAAGAGAAAGTTGGTTCCTCAATCTCACCAGAAAAATCACCAAGACGGTTTGGGCAAAGATCCTGAGCCTTCCCCCCCTACTATCCCCACTCTTTATGAGGGAGGGGGAGGAGCCAGAGGTAGTGAAAAGAGCTGAGAGCCTCAGGTTTTAGTTCAGGTGAGAGAGTTAAAAAAAAAATCAACAGCTGTTTGAAACAGCAGAGTGAGAGATACATTGAGGGCTCAGAATGGGCCTCTCTGGTTTTGGCCTTGGACTGCTGAAAAAGTTGGGGGGGGGGTCCCAGGTTTCTCGTTAGGCTGAGAGTTTTTTCAGCTTTGAAAGAGACAATTCTGCTGGGCATGTAGTCTAGCTGCTTTTGCCTGAGGGCAGAAGTGTTAGTATCAATCCCAGGAGTTGGGGGGAAAAAAAAAGCATTTTTAAGAAAGCACTGAGATATTGATGGGTAGAGGGAAATTGGATCCCTTTCAGCTAATCTAATCAGTGTTCAAATTTTGAGGTTGAGATATTTTTTCAAGTGGAGTGTGTCTCTGCATTAAGAGACAGCCTAAAGGTGAGTCTTTAGAATTCCCAGGCTTTCCCAATTCTATAGCTCTCGTCTTTTCTGGGTATCCCTAGAGACACAGAAAAATGTGACAAAAGCTCTCCTAAGAGAGCTATTTGTCAAACTACAGAAATTTGTCCAAGTGTCCTTGGAAGAGGCAAATCTGCACTTGAAAGCAAGGCTCTGGACAGCTCCGCCTGAGTGCTCCTGGGGAATTCAAGCTGTCTCCCTCCCCTTTCCCCCAGCTATAGAAGGGTGGTATGGTGGCTTACCAGGAAAAAAAAACCTCATGAAAGGTCACCAAACAGGAAATCAGTCATTACTAGAAAGACTGAAATCCTTGACTTCTAGGAAGTTTTAGTTTCTCCATTCAGTAGTTCCTCCCCTGACTATAGACAGTATCCAGATTCTATAGCCCCTCGTCCTTCTCTAGAGAAGAAATTGCTCCTTGAGCTGTAATGCCAGAGAAACTGAGGCAGAACTGGGGTACAACCGAGCAAGGGAGAATTTGTCAGGGACCAGCTATATAATAGAGAACAAGTCTGGAGAGAGAGAGAAACACACAGGAATCCCCACAAGGGAATTCTGCAAGCTAGAGAAAAGGCAACAGGAAAGGCCTTTCTCCTTTAAAGGTGTTCACCAAATTGAAAGTAGTTAGGGAGTTTTCAAATAGTTTCAGTCTCTCCCTCTAACTCCTCATTTCCTGCTGCAGTCAGGGAATGAGAAGAGAAAAGAGAAAAGAAAGAAAGAAACTATTTTCACTCTTTTAGAAATCAGGGAAACCAAGTCCTGTTTTAAAATGTATGGGACAAGCATGCTTCCTGAGGGCTGGAAGCTGCGGCTCCTTTAAGAGCCAGGCAAAAGGTCTGGGAGGGGCGTGGCCCGCTTGTCTATAATGCTGGCAAACTTCTGTTTTAAAAGTTGGTGGAAAACTGTACAGTACCCCAATGAGGGGACAGCATAGGAGCATTTAAATGGCCACATGGAAGAGGTCTGAAAAAGGCCTTGAGTTCCTCTGTGCTCCCCACTCTATAGGGGAGGGGGAGGAAAGACCAGAGGTGCAGGGTGGAGGGTGAGGGAGAACTTACCTGGCACTTCCCGAACAGCAAGGGCTCCGTTGTCCATTCCATGCTGGAACTTGAGGGAGGGGGAGCTCATCCAAACCCCCAAATCTTGCTGGGAGAGCAAGACCTGAAGGAGACGCCTTCCCCCTTCTTTCCCCCCCCGCCCCCCCCAAGGGAGTAGCAGCCAAGGGTAGAGAGATATTCTCCAAGCTCACCTAATTCAGCCTCATCATTAAAAAAAACTCCAGTGTATATACAGTGGAGTGGGAGAAGGGCTCAAGCATGGCTTCTCTTAAGTTTCTCGGGTTATCTCCCCAGAACAGATCAAAGAGAGTGCTGGCCTGGGACCCCCGAGAGGGGTCCCCAGAAAGGCTATGTGTCTTCTTGGTCTGGGGGGGCAGTTAAAGAGACACTTCCTCTCGTGTCCAGTCAGGGTTTTCTGGTGAGAGCTTGAGATGAAAAGGAAGGTCCTTTGTCTCTGGAGGGGTTGGGCCAAGGGAGTTTCCTCAAGCCAAGTGCCTCTGCTCAAGGAAGGATTTTTCAGAGGCAGAGTTGTTTCTAGATTGTGGACTGGTAAAAGCTTTTAGTTTTCCCAAATTCTTACAGCATCTTTCGTGTCTCTAGAGACAGAGAGTGAGACTAAAGGAGGCCCTTTGTCAGTCCACAGCAATTCGTAAAGAATTGTGCACAAGTGAAGACCTCTAACAATGACCCAAACCTGACCCAGGTGGCTTGGGTGTCCACTGCAGGATAGGGAAAGAAAAAAAGGTCTTTTACCTTGTCCAGAGTTCCTGATTTCCTGGTCCCACTACCTCTAAAAATAGAGTGTGAAAAAAAAAGAGTCCTTTTTGCCAGAAAATGCAAATATTCTCCCTAGGAGAATATTGCCCACAGCCTAGACCCAGTCTGTGTTGTGTGCCCACTACCTTTAAAGATAGAGTGAGACAAAAGAAGGCCTTTTGTCAGAGAATGCAGGTATTCTTCCTGGAAGAATACTGAACCAACAGTTCCGAACCCAAATTGGTTCTGAGTGTCCAGATATTCAGGATTCCTGGTCCATCAGGAATGATATGATGATGTTTAGAGTGATCTAAATTCCTGGTGGTCTAGAGGTTAGTGGCTATAAGAGAGTTATTAAGATTCCCTTTTAAATTGGCCACAGGTTATAGGAGTAAAAGAATTCACTCATTCCCAAATATTAGTTGCAAAATGAAAGTTTATTGTTAGATAAAAATCAGTTTACCAAGAGACTGACTTCTATAGTAGCAGATCTATGGAAAATGGAGTTTTGCACTGAGAATGCAGTTCTCAGTGGACAGAAGGTCCTGGCAGTAAGGAGGGCCGCCAAGGTCCATCTGCAAAGACTTTAGTTGATGGAAGCTTATTATATTGGATGTCTTAGAGGGGATTGGACTGGGCAGCCCAAGCAAGCCAGAATGGGGGTTGGGAAGCCTGAGCAGATCAGAACCAGTGGGGGCTGGGAGAGCCTAAGTTGGCTCAGATCCAGTTGGGAATCTGAAAGGAATCACAGATCAATAGGAAATACAGTTTCTTAAAGGGATCACAACCTGCTTCAAAACTGTCTTGACATGTATTTGGAAAAATGAAATATTATTGAGGAGCAAAGAAAGGAGTTCTCTGAATATATGCACATAACAAAAACAACAACAACCAACAAACAAAACAAAACAAAAATACAAGAAGCTGGCTACATTTAGAGATATCTGTAGTTTTATTCAATTAAATATTTAAGAGAAATGATGAGGCTGCCAGTACTTCAATGACATACTGGTAGATGCTAAAAACATTAATTATTCTAGAACATATTGCTCTTTTGACAATGGAAACTTCCTTGGAATTTGTTTGATTTTTGTTGTTGTTATTGTTGTTGTTACAATCCACAAACCAATTTCGACATTTCTAATATCTGTGGTTTGCTAAAGTCATCTAAAAATTGCCAGGCCAGAAACTGACTTTATCTGATGTTTCAAGAAAAGATTTGTGAAATGGCAAATCTGATTTTTTTTGGAAGTGTCCCAATGTTTTTGAATAGTATTCGTCCTCTCAACCCTATCCCCCAAAACAAAAACAACCTTTTTCATTTTACTTTCAAGATGGGTAATCTTTCAGTTTTGCTGACTATATACTTCTTTTTGCAAGGATTTTTCTATATTAAAAAAAACCCCACACACTGTAGCTTTTGTGTCCTGTCATATTAATAAAAGTAAAACCATAAAAAAAGTTCCCCCTCATATTTTCTTTTCCTTGAAATATTAATTTAAGTTGGGCCTCTATAAAGTAAATAAATCTTAAAATATTTTATTGAATTTATATTTTTAAAACAACATTTTTGAAGGGGAGGTTTTAAGTAATTTGATAAATCTATATAGAGAGAAGTAATTTGTATGTTAAATAAAGTATAGGATATCCAAGAAATTTGTTTGTCAATTAAGTGGGAAAGTAGTTTTTACAATTTACATGAAGTTTTAATCTATTAGTAACTCTCTGGTAGACATGCAGATTATAGTGGTATCTCAGGACTACTTTCCTTCCTGGAATTTGGCTATTGTTTGTGGGTTTCATGTGGTTTTCTGTACTTTCTTAGAAATAATGTGTAAAACTGTACATACCCTTTAATCCAGCAGTATCTCCACTGGGTACAAAAATGTTTGTAGAAGCCCTTTTTGTGGTGTCAAGGAAGTGGAAACTGAAGGTGAAGCAGGTTGTGGTCCCTTTAAGAAACTATATTTCCTATTGATCTGTGATTCCTTCAGATTCCCAGCCCCTCCTGGCTGAGGCATATTCTCCCCAGACAAGTTGTTTTTTCTGGATGCCAGAGCCTTTGATTCACAAATCCTGGTCAAAAAACATCCCTTTGGATTCCATAGGAGATCTGGGCTTGTCCCAACCCTCACTGGATCTGAGCCAACTTGAGCTGCCCAGCCCCCCATGGGTTCTGATCTGCTCCAGCTCCCAACCCCAACCAAAACACCCAATATAATAAACTTCCATCAACTAAAGTCTTTGCAGATGGACCTAGCAGCTCACTCAGCTGCCAGGACTTTCTGTGCACTGAGAACTGCATTCTCAGGGCAAAACTACATTTTCCACACATCTGCCACTATAGAAGTTAGTCTCTTGGTAAACTGATTTCGATCTAACAATAAATTTTCATTTTGCAACCAATGTTCGGGAATGAGTGAATTCTTTCACTCCTAAAAACTGCAGCCAATTTAATGGGGATTCTTAATAACTCTCTTATAGCTACTAACCTCTAGACCACCAGGAATCTAGACCACTTTACACCTCATCAAGGAGATGCCCATCAGTTAGAGAATGGCTGAATAAATTATGATATATGAATGCTATGGAATATTATTGTTTTATAAGAATTGATCAGTAAGATGATTTCAGAAAGGTCTAGAAAGATTATATGAACTGATGCTAAGTGAATGAAATAGAACCAAGAGAATATTGTAGACAGCAATAGCAAAATTATACTATCATTAATTCTGATAAATGTGGTGAGGTGATTCAGGCCAGTTCCAATGTACTTGTGATGGAGAAAGCCATCTGCACCCAGCAAGCGGAATGTGGTAACCGAATGTGGATACAATATAACATTTTTACCTTTTTTGTTGTCGTCTGCTTTGCCTTTTTTTTCATTTCTCATTTTTGATCTGATTTTTCTTGTGCAGCATGATAATTGTAGAAATATGTATAGAATGCTCAAAAAGTTATCAAACTGTGCATACCCTTTGATCCAGCAGTGTTTCTACTGGGCTTATACCCCAAAGAGATACTAAAGAAGGGAAAGGGACCTGTAGGTGCCAAAATGTTTGTGGCAGCCCTATTTGTAGTGGCTAGAAGCTGGAAAATGAATGGATGCCCATCAATTGGAGAATGGTTGAGTAAATTGTGGTATATGAACGTTATGGAATATTATTATTCTGTAAGGAATGACCAGCAGGATGAATATAGAGAGGACTGGCGAGACTTACATGAACTGATGCTGAGTGAAATGAGCAGAACCAGAGATCATTATATACCTCAACAATGATACTGTTTGAGGATGTATTCTGATGGAAGTGGATCTCTTCGATAAAGACAGCTAATTCAGTTTCAATTGATCAAAGATGGGCAGAAGCAGCTACACCCAAAGAAAGAACACTGGGAGATGAATATAAACTGTTTGCATTTTTGTTTTTCTTCCCAGATTATTTATACCTTCTGAATTCAATTCTCTCTGTGCAACAAGAAAACTGTTCGGTTCTGCACACGTATATTGTATCCAGGATATACTGTAACCTATAACATGTAAAGGACTGCTTGCCATCTGGGGGAAGGGGTGGAGGGAGGGAGGGGAAAAATCGGAACAGAAGTGAATGCAAGGGATAATGTTGTAAAAAATTATCCTGGCATGAGTTCTATCATTAAAAAGTTATTTAAAAAAAAGAGAGAGAAAATATTTATAGAAGAAAAGTCCATGTTTAACATATATTGGATTACTTTCTGTCTAAGGGAGGAACAGGTGAAAGAGAGGGAGGAAAAAATTTGGAACACAAGGTTTTGCAAGGGTGAATGTTGACACCTATCTATACATATATTTTGAAAATAAATAGCTAAGAGAAAAAAAAAGAACGTGTAAGAGGGGTTATCCTATGCAGGTCAGACCTGCTAACATGGAGATTCTCTGCATCCTGCATTTTCCTCCTAAGTGAGTGGGAGTAGTTTCCTTCGATTGTTTGCTAAACTGACCGCATCTTTTAAAACTGCCAGACTGGAACAGTTTTTTCCTGTGTTTTCTTTCCTGATGGAGGTTGAAGATCACAGTTTGCTCCCAGTGTGAATACTATGAACTAAATCAGGAGAGGAGATACCATTTCTTCCATTCTCTTTTATACCAGTAATTTGTATTTGTTTCTGTTCTGTTTTTGTCCTCAGTGCCAAGGGTGAGCCCACTGGTTTGAAAATTTAAGCCTTTAGTAACCAGGATTATAGGCAGACTATTGTATTTAGCTAACTAGGCAGGGAAGCCCTAAGAAGCCAGAGAAGTAAAACTCAAACTTGAGGGAAAGAAAGTTTTGAACTTGGACCTGAGACTATGATGTATAGGAATTGAGCTAAGTTATATGTATATTTGCTATTCCCTTTTAAAAGCTAATTCCATTGCAAGTAGTTAAATGGAATTGGGGTTTAAAGAATCTACCTAGTAGATAACAATATGGATTGCAGCCAAAGCCATTGTCAGTGAGCTTAGACGCTCTCAATCTCTTTAAGAGTACTGGGGAATCTTAGGAGATAGGTGACATGTTACATATCTAGCCTTCAGACACTGGGGGCAGAGGTAGTCAATAATACAAATAAATGGTTCTCATTTCTGATATCATTTACAGTTTGCCCTTATATACTGTGTCACAAATATTTATAGAGAGAAAGTGATCCAGTGATTGTTCTAATAACTATAGTGACTTTGAAATAGCAATAAGCATAAATGATACTTTGAGATAGCTGCAATAACTGTAATATAATAGGAAATATGCCTGTGATTTTTTGTTAGTGATAATCACCAAAAATAGTACTAAAACTATTGTAGTTTGTGGCCTACATTCATAATTAAATGAAATCTATCCATAGACCCTTCTGTCCATGGACCCCAGGTTAAAAACCTTAGTCTAGTGCCACAAAAAAAGGCCTTCTTATTGGGAGCTGAGTTCCTTCAGATTTAGTAGAAGTTCCAAAGTTGTGTGACTGATGAAATCTTGCTGACCAGACATGTTTCCACATGAATATTGGTAAAGGGGTGAGGAGGAGAAAGAAAGCTACATCTATCTAAGCTAAATGCTGTATCTAATTGAGAATTCTTTCTCTCCAATAGTTAAATAAACCTTCTTTTGTAAAATATTAGATGGACTCTAGGTGTCTCAATTCATTCCAATAATTGAACCTAAACTACCTAAACTCAAAATATCCTGAGTTTTGTCCATTCTATGACAACTGGCATAGTATATGTTGGAAAGAGTTTATATCTTTCCATGGTTTATATCATGGTTGAAATAGAAAAAGGTTCTGCAAATATGGAGGATGGACAGACTAGATAATCAGAAATATATAAATGCTGTAGCAAGGGCCCTTCTAGGGGTATGTTAAAAGTTCTTTCAATGAAATAAAGAAGGACCCCACTGACCTAGTCTAATAGCCCTTCATAGGTAGGGACCTATGAAGACCTAACTCTTTAGAACTGCTTTTTTGTTTTTTCCTGGTTCACTGACCCTATGTGGCTATCCTTGAACTACTCTTGAAACAACAGTTTTATCCTCATGCTCCAGTAATGGTATGGTGTATCAAATCTCCAGCCTAGCCTTTTATCATCTCAGAATATTTGTTTTATATATCTATATACCTGGGATCATGTAAAAATTTCTTGAGCAAAAAGGGCTCATGAGTGGGAAAAATTTAAGCAGCCCTATTTTAGCTTTCTTGGTGACCATACTTGATCATACTGAGCCCTGGATGAGAATGAGGGAGATCCCCTACTCAACCTCTGTGGAAGAATGGGGCAGCAATTTGGTAATACCTCTCTGATGGTTCCTGCCAGGGAATGCAGGCTAATTTTTCCTTAAATGATATTGAAACTTTCCTTATGACTTGGTTGGCTTAGGGTCGATACTTTCAGACTATATAATCATTTCCTCATTGCCTAAATAGAGAGTAGCCAAGAGAAGTTCCATAGATGCTGTGACACTTGATTGGTAGATAATAGTAGGTAACAGGCAAAAGAGCTTTGCTAAACTAAATCAGTGTGAGATATCCCCAATATCTATCTTTGTGTAATAATCTCCTACAATGGCTAAGCAAATCTCTCTCATTTTCTGGTAGTTGGAAAGAAAGATTGGGGCTGAGTTGAAAAGATGGAATGATTCAGAAAAATGAAATTGGGTAGGAAAAGGTAAAAGGGAACAATTATATTTTAATTATATATATTACAATTATTTTATAAAAACAGTGTGATAAAAGAAATAATACAGAGGAAGCAGGTGGAAGTGGAGGGTTGGTAATATTGGAACCTTACACTCATCTGGGTTGAAGAGAAAATAGCATGTACATCTAGAGGGGTGTAGAAGCCTTTTGAACATGTATTGAGGTGAGAAAACAGGAGGATAGGGTGGGGGCGGGATTTTTAGAGGAGTGTGTGGATTGGGATTGAGGGTTGGGAGAGGGGATGGAAAGACTTTTGAGTTCTGGATGGTGGGGGAGGGTGAAAGGATGAGGGAGAAAATAAGGTAACAGGGATATGATAAAAACAGAGGTTGAGAAAGAAAATAGTACGTCAAAATAAGATGGAAGAAAATTCACAAATAGTAATTATAATTTTGCCTGCGAATGGGGTGTTTATAGCAGTTCTCTTTGCAGTGGCAAAGAATTGAAATTGCAGGGATTTTCATCAATTGGGGAATGGTTGAACAAGTTGTGGTGTATGGTTGTGACGGAATACTACTATGATATACAGAATGATGAGCTCAATAATCTAAGAAGGAAATGAAAAGACTTGCATAAAATGAAGAACAAAGTGAGCAGAACCAAGAGGATATTGAATATAGTAACAGCAATATTATTTTAAGAAAGACTTTGAGTGAATGAGTCTTTTTAACTACACAATACACAAACTAAAAATAAAAGAAACATGAAGATGCTATCTGTATCCAGAAAAAGAACTAATAAAAAAGAAATACGTATAAAATAATTTTACATATATACCTATTTGTGTCTAATGGTAGACGTCTCTAGGATGGGGGAGGGAGGAGGAAAGAAGGAAGAAAAAAAAGAAATTTATGTGATAATGTGTTTATTTGAGGGAATAGTAGGTTGTACAAGATAGATTTGCAGTTTCATGCACAATCATCTTTTTTTCTTCATCATACTGTGTTGTGAAGATGCTTATTTTGTTCCATGTATTGAAAATAAAATAAATGAAAAAAAATGTTGAATGGACCACAAGTTCCTATTTTGCTCCTATATTGAAAGTAAATTGACCTGAATCAGACTCAATACTGAACTGAGTGGGAAATTCTGACTAGTAGTTTAGGGAACAGTAAATTTAGTAGTGATGCTGGATTGAGTGTTATTATTAACTGGCACTGTGGAATAATTTATATTTAGTTATTCAGTTCATATACATTTATTAAGCACTTTTATGTGCCAGACCTTATGCTAAACACTGCAGATACAAAGAAATACAAAAAACAGCCCTTGCCCTCAAGGAATTCACAATCTACTAGGTGAAGACAACACATAAAAGGAAGTTGAAAGGAAGATAGAGTGGAGAAATCCATACCTTGATGAAGTTGGGCACTGGGTATGAAATCATGAGATGACAACTCTAGGCTTCCTCCTTAAATGGAGGACATAGGACTCAGTCTCTGATGTCCTAGCATCCTGTTCAGTCAGAGGAAGGGAAGGAATCCTGTGAAAAAGGAGAATTTGATAATTTCAGAGTTGATATGGTTTTGCAGGAGAATGAGTTTCTGGAGACAATAATAAAATACAGGACAGCTGCTAGGTAGGAAACTATGAAGTAGCTTCGCTTAAATGGAGAATCTGAGAGGAGTTCTCCAAAGCCATTCAAAAAACTTAGGACCTCATAGCTACCCTACAGTAGCTGATCCTGATCTATGATCATTGTTGACTGCCAGAAATGATACCATTTGAATTGTGACCTTGATGTTTTTGCTATTATTTCTGTTCATTGTTATCTCTTTTGAGTCTTTATTTTATTCACAGTATTTTGTTCACAATATGATAATTTCTAAAAGGAAATGATATTGGAAGTTTTTGCAATAGAATTATAACATGCATTTAGAAGCTTACTTCTAAGCTATTTAAAGCTTATTGAACAACTTGTCCAAGATCACTCACATCTAGGGATGGCTCTTGATTTTGACTCCAAGTTAATATTCTAATTGTTAATAGCAATGTCTACCCCTTACAGGTAATTAATTGCAAGTGACTGGGTAAATGAGGGCAAGAAAGGCCATTAGGAATGGGTGGATAGAGATATGTCCATTTATTCACTAAGCTATTTAATTTGATTATTATCCATATCTTTCTACATTACTAGGAGCCATAATTAAAAATAATTCATAGATCATACTATATTTCTAATAGTACATACAAACATGTATCAGGAATATTTCTAGAACCACCTTTTACTGTGTCTCTGAATTCATTTTGCTAATCTGGACTTTACAGAGTGGAGGTGAAATGCAAACAGCACTTGGAGCAACTGCTCCTACAAGTATTTTTGACTGAAGATTGAATTACTCTATTCAGTAACTCATAGTCATGAAGAACATAATAGAATATTTTTATTGCCGTTTCTAAATTTTTCCTGACTGTAACAAAAGCCTCTGATTATAGTTTTTCTAATAGGCGCAGATAAAATAATAATATGATGCTGATGATGCACAGAATTTTCATGCAATGATGTGGAAGAGCTTTGATATGTATTAGCATAATACTCCTTTGAGATAACAAATGGATATATTTAGTTTCATAGTTTACCATGTTTTTTTCTCATTTGATCTTTACAACAAGCTTGAAAATAGGTAGTACAAGGAAAGCTATAACTAGAAATTCCTGCATTTGCTAAAAGTTGATGGGGGAAGAGGAGTTCAGAGAATAGTTGCAATTTAGGCAACTGAAAGGAGAACACCCAGTCACTAAGAAAATCTAGTTCTTGTACCTATAGATATTGAGGGGGAAGGAAAGCCAAGGGAAAGGAACATCTGTGTTATACCACACTGGCAATAGTGGCCTATCAATCAATAAGCATTTTTTAAACTGTGGATACAAACACGAAAACTGAACAGTACCTGGCCTCAAGGACCTTACATTCTATTGGGAGAAAATAACATGTATGTACAATCCTAGAAGGCCCAAAGTATAAAGGAAATGTTAAGGAATTTTCCTACAACAAATATGTGATTATTAAATGCTTAATCAATTTGAAAGGACTGCAGGACCTTGAATCTTAGAAGATGACAGCTGATACTACAAACGAGATATCTTAGCTGAGAGAATCAGACACACATAAAGAAGTATATAGACAAAATAACTACTAAATAAATATATTTTAAATGTTTTGAGGATAGGGCATAGATAGCTGGAGTCTTAGCCTCTTGCTCTTTTGCCCATGTCAACTTAGGACTTTTTCCAGCTCTCACTTGAATTTATAACAAGAGATGAAGGAGATTTTTCTTCTTTTCCTTTTCCTCTATCCCTATACAAAAAGGCACTTATAAGAACCTGTGCTTGTCCAGGTGAGCTTGAGACTGGATTTTCGGTGCTTGGTTGCCTCTTCTGCTTTGTGTTACTTTCCTAAAAAATTTAATCAAGACAATAATTTCAACAAATTTGAAGAATATGAAACAAATCTATATAAATTCAAAATTTATATATATTATCAACAAAACCAGAAGAAAGAGAAAAAAATTCCATTTAAAATAATCACATAAAATATATAAAATACTTGGGAGTCTACCTATCAAGATAAACACAATTATCTGAATGCAACTATAAAACATTGATTATGAAAATAAAGATAGAATAATTGAAGAAATATTAATGGTTATAAATTTAAGAAATATTAATCACTAAATGAGCAAGCCAAGTCTATATAATAAAAATAGCAATATTACTTAAATTAATTTACTTATTTAGTGTTATACCTAACAATATATTAAAAGATTATTATATAGAAATATAGAAGAATGAAATTTAGTTGGAGAATAAAAGGTCAAGAATCTCAAAGGAAATAATGAAAAAAAAGTGGAAATGAAGGGGACCTAGCAATATAGATCTTAAACTATACTACAAAGTAGTAATCATCAAAACAGTATGGTAATGTTTAAAAAATAAGGAAGTTGAACTGTGGAAAAGATAAGATAAACAATGTATAGAAATAAAAAAACCTAGTAACCTACTATTTAATAATCCCTAAGACCCCAGGTACATCATCATCAATAACAACAATAATAATATTTATTAAGTGTTTTTGATGTTCTGGAAATACAAATAAAAGCCAAAAGAAAACCCTAGTTCAAGTAATTTGAACTTTTTAATGTAAAGGGGCAAGACAACACATATAAGGGAGCTGTAAAGATGTGATCCTCTATACTGCAACATATCCAACATATAAAGGACTGCTTGCCATCTAGGGGAGGGGGTGGAGGGAGGGAGGGGAAAAAAAAAATCGGAACAGAAAAGAGTGTCAATATAAAGTAATTATTAAATAAAAAATTAAAAAAAAAAAAGATCAATTCTAATGGACATGGCTCTCTTCAGCAGTAAGATGATTCAAACCAGTTCCAATTGTTTAGTAATGAAGAGAGCCATCTACAACCAGAGAGAGGACTGTGGGAACTGAGTGTGGACCACAACATAGCATTTTCACTCTATTGTTGTTTGCTCGCATTTTTGTTTTCCTTCTCAGGTTTGTTTGTTTTTCTTTCTAGATCCATTTTTTTGTGTGTGTGCAGTAAGATAACTGTATAAATATGTGTGTGTATGTAAAAAAAAAAAAAAGATGTGATCCTCAGGCAGTAGTATCCTTAGAGAGAAAGTGCTGGGGAGTCAGTAGTACAGCCTAAAGAAGAGACATGTTTGGCCTGGGCCTCCTCCTTAAAATGGAGGTTTTGGTTCAAGGACTTTTTTTTTTTTTTTTTTTTTTTAACAGAAACTATAGGGAAAACTGGATACTATTCTGATAGAAACTAGATTTAGAACAACATCTCTGCCAAAACGGATATGTAACTCAGATAGAAAGGGTAACATCATAAACAAATTAGAAGAATAAATTACCTTTCGTTTCTATAGTCAAGAAAAAAGGGTTTTTTTTTTGTTTGTTTTTTATCAGACAAGGGGGAGAAAACATTGCAGATATGTAAGCAACTGATTCAAATTCATAAGAATCCACAATTCATAAAATCTATACTCCAATCATCAAGGTATATGAAGGAGGGAAATAAGCATTTATTAAGTGCCCACTATATGCCAGACACTGTGTTCAATGCTTTACAAATATTATCTCATTTCATCCCTGTGAAAATCCTAATGAGATAAGTGCTATTATTATCCTTCTTTTACAGGAGAGGAAAGTGAGGCAATCATAGGTTAAATAACTTATCCAGGGTTGCAGATAAAGCAAATGTCCAAAATTGGGTTTGAACTGAAATCTTCCCTACTTCAGTACTGGGTTCTATACACTGTGCCACCTAGCAGCCCAGTCTGTGGACGAAATCCAAACTATCTGAGCCATATGGAAAAAAGGCTTCAAATAGCTGATAATTAGACAAATTCAAGATAAAGCCACTAAGGTTCTATCTCACCTTCATCATACTAACAAAACTGAATGGGCTGAATGGGACAAATGAAAGGGCTGCAAGAAAACAGGCAACATTGATGCACTTTAGGTGAAGTTGAGAAGTAATGCAGTCATTCTTGAAAGCAATTTGAAATTTTCCTCCCCAAAAAACTGCATATGTGTCTTTTCACTCCACAATGCCAATATGAGGCCTATTTTCCAAAGAGATCAAATAAATAAAGATGAAAAAATCCCATATGGGAAAAAAATTATAGCAATTCTTTTTGTATTTGAAAAGAACTATAAATTAAGGATATGTCCATTATTTGGAGAATAACTGAACAAATGATATTATCTTAGTAATAGATGTAATTGTCGCATTATCCCTCACAAATCTCTCCTATTACCCGATTCTTCCCCTCCCCCCTCCTCTATTTTCTTCTTTACTCTGGTTACTGATGAAGAGAGATGGCTCTTTACCATGCCAAAGCTATCTCTTTTATATTTATTTACCATAGCTCCCGCCCTCTCACTCTAATCTTTAATCCCTGCTGTCTATAAAAATGCCCATTTTCCTTCATCCTTAAAAAATAATCTTCACTTGATCCCACCATCATCATCAGTTTTTATTTTATATCTCTCCTCTCCTTCTTGGCTAAACTTGAAAATGTCATCTATACTCAGTTCCTCCAAATTGTTCTCCTTTCCCTCTACTCTAAGCCCTTTGCATTATGGTTTCCAATCTCTTCACTCAGCTGAAACTATTCTCTCCAAAGTATTCAGTAATCTCATTTTCCATATTATTCTATTATTCTCAGTCCTTATTCTATTTAAACTCTCTGCATCATTTGACATCATTAATCACCTGCTTCTGGTTATTCTCTAGGTTTTTAAGACTTTTTTTCTTCTAGTTCATCTCCTACCTATCTAGTCATCCATATCATTTCCATTAACAGCAGATGTCCTCTAAGAATCTGTCTTGGGCCTTATTCTCTATTCTTCCTATGCTCTCACACTTGATATTCTCATCAGCTTTCAGAGGTACAATTATCATCTCTGGACAGGTGATTCCTATAAACAGCTTTAATGTCTCCAGAACAAGGTAATGTATGTTTTCAAATTAGAGGTTTCTACCTAAACTTCTTCCAAACTTCTCTATGCCCTATGTTCCAGCTCCCATCTCTGTACCTGCACCCTCAGCCTCATATAATCCCTGGCTTCCTTCAAAACCAAGTTTGCCATCTGTACAACCTTCAGTACTATCCCTAGTTCCCTCTGAATACTTGTGCCTTTTCTGTAAGTATTTTTTGTAACATGGTATTGAATGTCTTGGAATAAATATCCTATGTATAATAAAAGGATTGAGCCTTCACTGGGAATTCTGGAGACTGGAACCACAGATTTCAATGGCACCTAAAAGTTTTGAAAAGTTGTCTGTAAGAGAAGGGAAACACAATACAGAAAGGTGGCAGTGACAGGGGTGTGAATATTATTAAACAGAAATGTTTACTATTTTTCTTAGGGCTGTGTTTGTGTTCTGAGACCAGGGACTAAGCAAAGAAAGATGGTTTTAGTTCTCAGCCTTTCATAAACGGAGCAAATAAATTCAAACTGAAGTTGCTAGACAACAGTCAATTTAAGAACTATGGAGAAATAGGGAAAGGCTTTCCTCTTTACAACTTTCACTTCCCTATTTGCTTACTGCTGCCTGGTGTGTCTCCTTTCCCTTCCCCCATTCCTTTATTTCTTTATCCTGATTTGTTTCCCACAAAATCCAAGGTCAATTATGACTACTTTGATTTACATTTATTTCGTTCTTGCAAAAGGGGAAATGAGGGACACTATTGACTAGCTTAAAAACATAGATCAGAAGGTTTCACTTTGGTTCAGTGTAGGAGGGGAAAGGTAATAAACATTTATCTATATATATCTTCTGTAAGCACTTTACAATTATCTTATTTGGTCTTCACAACAACCTTTCGAAGTAGGTGTGATTTATTTCTCATTTTATAATTTAGGAAATTGAAGCAAGTAGAAGTTGTGAATTGCCTAGGATTACATGGCTACTACATGTCTGAGGCTGGGATTTGAACGCAGATCTTTCTTACTTTAAATCTTTTGAACTGATTAAGTGTGGCTGTAGTTATAGCACGACCTCCCTTCTTGGGGACGTTCTTATGATTTTAGTAATAACATTAACTTTATAAGTTTCTCCAAAAGCATAATTTAAACTGGATTCCAGGCTTTCTCTTTCTCCTATGCTATAGAAGGGAGCTCTTTGTTAGAGTCCAGACTAAGTGACTTTGAACCCAGAAGTCCCAGGCAAAACTCCAGCTTTGGCTGGGAGGAGGGGAAGTGTGAAGTAGTGGAGACTGAAGGGAAGGTCCCGCCCTCAGGTCACCCAATGGGAGGAGAAAAGCTTCTATCAATTGCAAAGAATCAGCTCTCCTTTTTCCTTTTTTGGGGGGTGGGGTGGGGTGAGGGGAGTGGGAGAAAAGGGGTCAGATTTTCACAATGACACTAGCTGATCACTTATAGCTCATATGTATCTTGCATGTATCTTGTCTATGTAGATCTCTTCATGTTCATATTGCTTTCCCCTCATTAATGAATTTCTTGAGAACAGGAACTTATTTTTCCTTTTCTTTGTATCCCCCTGAGCTCAACGCGGGGGACTGACACGAGGTAGCTAGAGCTGTAGGAACGCTTTGCAGCTGTCACCCTTGGAGGGAGGGGTTGGGAGAGACGCTAAGTCTGTGGAGCGTCATAGCAACAGACAGGACCATCCGAAGAGAAGGTAGCCCAGCTGCTCCAGAAGAATGCAAGGGCAAAGAAGGGGTGATGGGGGTGGGGTGAATGTATGTGTATGTGCGTGTGGTGGTTGGGGAGCGGGTGTGATAGTAACTTCTCTGTCTAATTTTCTTCGACTGAAAAATGGGGACAATCATTCCTTTCTCTCCCGGGCCAAGGTGAAGCTCACGCTTTAAATGCTGGAAGGGACTCTATCAGAGCAAATTGTTAGGAATCTGGTCAACCCCCAGCTCGGGTAGCTGGATTGGGGGAACCTGACCCCACCCCTTAAGAAGGGAACTTAATCAGTCCTCTGGACGGGATGAGGACGCCGTAGATCACTCGCCTCCCTCGGGATTGGGCGCTAGTTCTCCCTCCCAACGATCCTGAAAGGCATATGAAAAGGCGGGGCAGTGCCAAGGCCAGGGGATAGGTCAAGACCGTCTGCCCAAGGAGGTTGCGGCGGCGGCGGCGGCGGCGGCGGCGGCGGCATCCCAGACACTCAGCCCCGGCCACTTCCCTTCCTCTCAGCTTCGGCTTCTTCCGTCCCCTCGCGTTCCTCCTGACGTCACAGGCCCCGCCCCAGCTCTTCTCCCCCCTTTGTCAACCCTCCCCAACTGCTCAGCAACCCCCCCCACCCCCAACCCCCCAATCCAGACTGAGTGGCAGCATCGGCTGGAGCGCGTTCCTTCCGTGGGAGGGCGGGTGGAGGAAGGAAGACTAGAAACCCCGAGCGCAGCCCCGGCGTCGCCTCAGCCCGGCCACTCTCCACCGAGCCTAGCCAAGCCGACCCGAGCAGGGCAGCGGGGGGCTGGCCGGAGCCCGAGGAGCCGGGGGAGAGGGCGGGCGCGGTGGGAGCGATCTCGGCGTCCCGCTCTCTCCTCGGCTCATGGCGAGGACTCTCGGCACATCCGGGACCCTGGGGCCGCCGCGGCCGCGGCTCCGGCTGCTCAGTCCCAGCCAGCCCCGGCCCGGGCCTCAGTTCCAGCCCCAGCCCCAGCCCCAGCCCCGGCCCCAGCCCCAGCCCCGGCCGCTCTGGTGACTCCGCCGCGCCTTCGCTCCACCCGTCCGCCCCCGGTTCACCCGCCCCGCGCCCGGATACTGGGAGACGCCCGGACCGGCGCCCAGCGCCCTGGGCCTGGACGAGCCGCCGCCGCCGCCGAGGCCGAGGCCATGTCTAATCCCGGAGGCCGGAGGAACGGGCCCGTCAAGCTGCGCCTGACAGGTGAGGGAAGACCGCGCGACTTGGGGGAACATGGCCAGAGATGGGGCGGGCCGGGCCGGGCCGGGCAGGAGAGGCCGTGATGTTCCTCTGTGATCCCGGGTGCTGAGGCCCAGCCGGGCCCGGGAGGAGATATTGGGACCAAGGTCGGAAGGCCTAGGGCCGCGGCCGCCTCTTTCGAAACCCTCGGCCGCCCCCTTGCCACTCTTGGTCTTTTGTTGGGAGAGTGGGAGTGAGAGTGAATGTGCGCGCGCGTGTTAGAGTTTGAGTTTGTGTGCGTGAGAATGTGTGAAAGCTGGTGTGTATGTGTGATGTTTGGAGAGGGAAAGTCTGTTTTGAACTCGGGGCCCTTGGAGTTTGGAAAGTTCTAGCTCCAGAGCAGGACTCTTGCTTAGCTTGTTTTCTGAACTAACCCTCCCTGGATCTGTCCCATGAAGGCAGAGGTTGTTGTGCTGCCCTGAGAGCTTGATTGAAGTTCTATAGTGCTGGGGATAGGGTTTATCCTGTAAAAACACGAAGTTTTCTAAAATACTACAATGACTTATGAGTATTCAGGTTAAAGGTTTTTCCTTGACTCCCGTTGCAAGTCCAGAGTAACTTGGAAGCCGTGTTTGTATACAATGCAATTCCGCGTTGGCAATGGAGATGTTGAGTAGACGGGCCTTTTTTTCTTGAATCTTCTACTTTTTTATTGCCTAGGTTCAGAATATTCAGGCCAATTCAACACATTTTGCTTTCCGGTAGTGTTCATTGTAACCTAGCCTTTATGATACTTATTTTTGGGAGGAGGGAGAATGAATGAAAATGAATGGATAGCATATCTTGTCTTATAAATTCAAGACTCGTTTAAAAACAATTCTTTTTACTTATATGAACTCTGATATCAGAAAAACCTCCCTTTCCTTTGGCTAAAGTTTACCACCTGAAAAACTAAAGAATTGCTAGGCTTGAACTTGAAAAAGAGACATGCTGCTTCTTAGCGTATTCAGGTGTTTCAGGTGTATTAAATGCTAATATGACAAACAAATTTTGATTTTTGTTGCGAAGATACGTCTCCTCTCGGAGAAAAAAAAATGCCACGTTGAAAAAATTGATCTGAAAAACTACGGAGAAAACCCTGTTTTATTAAAATTGGTATTTTAGGGTTAGGGTTTGATGAATGATAAAAGTTCATATTCTGTTTTGAAGTGAGCAAAATTTTTTTCTTCACAGAACTCTTTTTCTTTCCCTCCTAAACCCACAGCTCTTTTTGTTGAGTGACACCAATTTCCCCATCATCAAGGTGTTCTTTCCTAACCTTAGTGTCATTTTTGCTCTTAACTATATTTCATTCCCTATATTTAATCAGTTGCCATCTTTTCTAGATTGTACTTCCTCAATGTTGCACATATCTATCATCATGTCCCCTCTTACCCCACAACCACCTGGTTCGGGGGATCATAATCTTTTGCTTAGTCTACTGCAGTATAGACCTCTAGTTATTTTTCGCTACAATTGATCCTCCACGCAGCTGTCAGGTCTGGTCTCCCTTCTTTGCTTAAGAAGTTTTAGTAGCTCCTCATCATTGCCTTTAGAATAAAGTACAGACAGCTTTGTTTTGGCATTTAAAGCCGTGGCTCCAGCCTATCTTTCCAGGCTGATTACACATTACTTCTTTCCTGAACTATATACTCTAACAGGTATGGGTTATTGGCTGTTCTTGGTACAGGACTTTGTATCTCCCTCTTGTCCTCTATTTGTGTTATGCTCTGCTTTCTAATTTCTGCTTCTTGAATGCTCGACTTTCATTCAAAGTTCAGCTCAACTGCCATTTCCTTCAGGAAGCTTCTGTGTTTCTTGGACATTGTGTATTTATTTTCCATATATCCTGTACTCACGCATAGACTGTATCCTTCTTGAGACAGAGTTGGTAGTACTTTTATATTTGCAATTTTAGAGGTTCTTACTATTATTTGGATTTGATAATTAAGTGCTTGATATCACTTTCAGAATCCATGGGCAAAACTTCTGAGATTAAAAACTCTGTTACAGATTTGGTTGATAAAGATAAGAGATTTATTTTACACTGAAGATGGGCTGACTCCACCTTTTCAGTCTGTCTTTAATGACATAAGTATATGGATTATGAATCCAGATGAGTAATAGGCATCAAAAGTAGGATTTTTCCTACTTATTTTTCTTATATAACTGCCTAAATGGAGAAAAGGAAAGTATGAATTGTTTTTCTGCAATTAAAATGAAATTGTTTTCCATGTAAGCCATTAGATTCTTAAAATATGTACCAGTAGTATTAAGGTGCTTTCCTTTCTATATATAAAATGTAATAAAGCACTGTGCAATCAATGTAAATTTGTTAGAAAGATTGGTTGTAACTTTTTTTTAAGTTAAAATTTTTTATTTTCTAAACATATGCATGGAAAAATTTTTCAACATTAACCCTTGCAAAACATTGTGTTCCAATTCTCCCCTCCCCCATGCCTTGCACCTCCTCCCCTAGATGGCAAGTAATCCAGCATATGTTACACATGGTAAAAATATATGTTAACTCTAATATGTGCACACATATTTATACAATTATCATGCTGCACAAGAAAAATCCTGTCAAAAAGGGGAAAAAAATGAGAAAAAATAAAATGCAAACAAACAACAACAAAAAAGAGTGAAAATGCTATGTTGTGAACCACACTTAGTTCCCACAGTCCTTTCTCTGGGGGTAGATGGCTTTCTTCATCACAAGATCATTGGATCTGGTCTGAATCATCTTATTGTTGAAAAGACCCACAATCATCAGAATTGATCATTTCATGATCTTCTTGTTGCCATGTTCCATGATCTCTTGGTTCTGCTCATTTCACTTAGCATCAATAAGTCTCTCCAGGCCTCTTTGAAATCATCCTGCTGATCATTTCTTATAGAACAATAATATTCCATAACATTGTAATCTTAAAGAAAGACCTTCTTTAGAGCAACAAACTAATCTTCATGAAATATAAATTCATAAAATGTAATGTAATAATTCGTGTATTTTCAGATTTTGATAAATTTCAAGATCTCTAAGAATTATGTTCATTACTATTGATTGTAAGGTAGTTTTAGGAAGTCAGAATTGACAAAATGATTGAAAATTATTACAGTACTCTTGAAACTTGAATAATTTTTAAATTTCTATTTTTTCCTCCCTCTTTGCCTTCATAGAGTGACAATTTTCCATTTTGGCACAAGTCCATCCTTTCTCTTTATTATTTGTAAATTAAATAAATGGATTTTTAGAGTTGGATTTAATTAGCAGCTTTTTAGGATATAAACACTAAGGGTTTAGATGGAAAACATTGTTTTGACTGACTGAATAAATGACAGGACAGTGTTTGATCTAAGTCCAGGAATTGGTCTGGAGCTAATAATGCCCTGCTTCTCAGTCTGTCTTTGAGAAGCCAAATAAAATATTTAACCTGGGCCTCATTTTTGGGGGAAAATTTTGATTTTTTGTTAAGATCTTAAGAAAGTTCTGAGAAATGTTTGGCATACCTTTATGTTTAATAGTTTTTTTAGTGTTTAATAGTTTATTTAGATTTGGTTTCCATGATAGGAGAAAAAACATTGTTAGTAAGCATTTTAAAAGTTGGTGTTTGGTTTATAGGGTATTCTGGCTATACAAGTCTTTAAAACTTGTTTTTTGCTTTATTTGCTTTATCATAAATCAGTTTTTAGGTGTAATTGGATTTTTAGTTTTTAGACTATCTTTGATTCTAAAACTTTATGAGTTGTATATATGTGTGTGTGTGTGTGTGTGTGTGTGTGTGTGTGTATGTGTGTATATATATATACACACACAAAATACCCACACATACACACATATATTATATATATGGATATAGCCATGTGTATATATGCATACTTGTGTATCTCCTTCATTGGCAATTGCCTCTGATGAAAGTTGATAACCAATTTTTTGGACAGGTTTAGGAAGAAAGAAATGATTTAGCTTGGGACCTTTTTGATTTTTGAAAATTCTTTGAGAACTTTCAGGCCTATGTTCAGGCCTTGTATTTTCAAGCATTTACTTATATCCTAATTGTTAGTATAACACTTGGTGTTAAAAGGCAGGACTGGTTTAATCCTGATATGTGGTAGTAAAAATAAGTTGGCCTAAAAAGCCAACTTATCCTGTAATCTTTGTGCATGTATACACACACACACACAACACACACACACACACACACACACACACACACACACACATTCTTTTCCCCTTTTTATTGATCTCTTGGGGACAGACCTAGTAGAGACATTGCTGGATATTTATGGACATTTATGGATAATTTTATAGTTCTCTGGGCATAGTTCTAAATTACTCTCCAGAATGATTGGATAAGTTCACAAATACATCAGCAATGTATTAGTGTCCCAGTTTTTCCACATCCCCTCCAACTTTTATCATAATCTTTTCCTGTCATTTTAGTCAATCTGAGCGTATAGTGTAGTGTGGTACCTCAGAGTTGTCTTCAATTTTAGTTTCTTAGATGTAAAAATTTAATAAAATATTTCTCCATAATATTCAGATGCTTTTGGCATTTCTTTTCCGTGATTTCCTTCGCTCCTTCTTGTAATATCTTACTGCTATAGTAATCCAAATGGATCTACAGTCCCATTAATATAGGCATTTCTTGCAGTGATTAAGCATAATTCATTTTGTCTGTACTCATCTATGCTCTTCCATAAATTTACCATAGACAGTTGTGAATATCTGTGTGGAATGAGCTGTTTTTCCTGTAGATCTTTTAGTATTTAAAAAAAATGGACACATGGGCTGCACATTGGTTATATCTCTTTGAATGACATGTTCTTTTTGCCAGTCATTACATTTCTTGAATAATATCCTTTATACAATTTCTGAATTATTCCTCATTTACAACGTCTTGCAGCCTGCTTAGTGCGTCATGTCAGTCACGAATTTTTTAAACCTAGGCTGAGGCCTCGGAATAAGTAAAGAAAGGTAAAAAATCCCTTCTGTCAAGGAACTGGTATTTTGATGGGGGGAAAACAACTTGCAAATAACTTTATATATTTAAGTGTGGGACTCCTTTAATTCTACTATCCCCTTAAAAGTAAATTATCTTTGTTAGGTAGGTAGTTTTTTTTAAATTTAATTAAACAATCAGAAAAAGTTTGAATCAGACCCATATCCTTATTTGAATCAATAAAAGCCATTGTTAGAGTGGTTCACACCTTAAAAATTTGTATAAAAGGCAGGTGCGATGAAGAGATGAGGAGGTTGGAGCTAGCTTGGCCTTTCTAGCATACCTTTGCTGAGAAACTAGGGCAGGGGTCCTCAAACTTTTAAAATAGGGGGCCAGTTCACTGTCCCTCAGACTGTTGGAGGGCTGGACTATAGTAAAAACAAAAACTTTGTTTTGTGGGCCTTTAAATAAAGAAATTTCATAGCCCTGTGTGAGGGGGATAAATGTCCTCAGCTGCTGCATCTGGCCTGTGGGCTGTAGTTTGAGGACCCCTAGTCTGGGGGCAATTATAAAATGTTTACTGTGTTCCAAGCATTGTGCTATTGATTTTATAGATGTCTCATTTGATCCTCAAAACAATCCTATAAGATAGGTACTAATGTTATCCCCATTTTAAAGTTGAGGAAACTGAGGTAGACACATTAAGTGACTTGCCCAGATACATAAAACTTTTAGTGAGTGTCTGAGTTTGGAGTAAGGAGTGGAGCCTTGCCTACTTGTGGTCCAGGACTCTTTATCTACTTTTCCATCTAAGTGTAAAAGGGAAATAAGAATTACTGTGGAAAAGAGTGAGGAGAATTATAGTGAAGAGCAGAGGAGATGAAGACTTGGTAAAGTCCACCATTTTCTCCTCCCAAATGATTGTCTATCTAGACATTATAATATATTCTACTGTTTTGTTTCTCATATACTTTTAGTAAACTGAGTCTTGGGCCCAACTGAAAAGAAGTCAGGGATTGATGTTAAGCAGATAGCCCATCCTCTGCCTCCATGTTAGGAATTTTTCTAATTGGGAGCATAGACTAAACTTTCCTCCTCCTCTTCCTCCTCCTCCTCCTCCTCCTCCTCCTCCTCCTCTTCCTCCTCCTCCTCCTCTTCCTCCTCTTCCTCCTCTTCTTCCTCTTCCTCCTCTTCCTCCTCTTCTTCCTCTTCTTCTTCCTCCTCCTCCTCCCTTTTCTTTTCTTGTCTTTCTTTCTTTCTTTCTTTCTTTCTTTCTTTCTTTCTTTCTTTCTTTCTTTCTTTCTTTCTTTCTTTTTAATTTAATAATAACTTTATATCGACAGAATCCATGCCAGGGTAATTTTTTTTTACAACATTATCCCTTGCACTCGCTTCTATTCCGATTTTTCCCCTCCCTCCCTCCACCCCCTCCCCTAGATGGCAAGCAGTCCTATATATTAAACTTTTCTTCTAAAATAAACTCCTTGAGACTAAAGAGGAGGGAACCAAATAGATCTTGATGATTGGGGCTGACTCTTTTTGACTCCACTTGAGGTTTTCTTGGCAAAGATGGTAGAGTAGTTTGCTATTTCCTTCTTGAGCTCATTTTACAATTGAGGAAATTGAGACAAGCAGGGTTAAATGACTTGCTCAGGGTCACACATCTAATCAGTTTCTGAGGTCAGATTTGTCTTCTTGAACTGCATCAGTTAGATTCTATTATATTTGTGTAAGTAAAAGGTAATCTTATAAGGAAAAGATTGAGGGGGTAGAAGTCGAGTCTTGAAGGAAGTTGGGCATTTATGAAGTAGAGGGAGCATTCTATGGGGTACAGCTAGTGCAAAGGCATGGAATCCAGAGATGGAGTGTTGCTGTGGGCCAGGATATACTAGTGGTACTGAGAAGAGCTGAGTTAACTTTTTGCTCTCTGAAATTCATGTGAGTGAAAAATGCTGAGGAGAAGTTTGAATTAACTATCTCCTATTGCATTGATCTAGGACCAAGTTTTTAGGCTTTTGAGAAAGAAAAATATAA
Source organism: Antechinus flavipes (assembly GCF_016432865.1). Classification (NCBI taxonomy): domain Eukaryota; kingdom Metazoa; phylum Chordata; class Mammalia; order Dasyuromorphia; family Dasyuridae; genus Antechinus; species Antechinus flavipes. Next base: position 161,923,211 of record NC_067401.1, read on the forward strand.
AAATGATTTTTAAGGTTTTGTCAAGAGAGTTCCCAGTACCTAAAGAAACTTTTTGCTTCTATTGCTTGCTGATAGCTTTTACTTACTTTTACTTTTCTAGACTGCTTTGAGAACTACTTTTACTTGGGGGTTTACAAACATGTTTTATTAAAAAGATTTATTTAACTCTCAGATTTTAAGCAATCCCTTGCATCAGACATAGAACTACGAGCAGGACAGGTAAGTGTTCTCTGAGAGAAACAGCAAAGGGATCAGAATAGCCAGATCATAGATTGTATGGAGGGGAATAAAAGAGGAAGAAAAAACACACTGAAAAATTAAGAGGAGGCTAATTTATGAAGAGCTTTAAATTCCCCGAAGAACATTTTATATTTGATCCTTGAAGTGATTGGGAAGTACTGAAGTTTTGTTTTTTGTTAGAGAGAGAAGGTATAGTAGTGAGTGTAACAGTTTGTGCTTTAGAAAAATAGTTTTGGCAGTTCTGTCTTCTGGTTGTCCTGATTTCAAATCTCCCTTTATGCTACTGTCTTCCTTTTTTTATTATTATTATCTTCAACTTACTTTGTGTATATGTTGTTTGTATTTGGTTTGCATATTTTCTCCAACATTAGACTGTGAGCCCCTTGAGGTCAGAGACTATTTTTTGCTTGTCTTTGTATCCCCCATCAGTTTAACACAGAGAATGGACTTAATAAGTTACTTGTTGACTAATTGAATGAATGATGAATAGGTTGGAGTTGGAGAATTGAGGCAGAAATGCTATTTCAGTACAATGCTTTTGTAGCAGTCAAGGGGAAAGAGTTTCTGAATTAGGATAATGGCTATTTGAATGTTAGAGGTCTGACATAAGAAAGATTTGACAACTTTTTGGCTGTGTGTTGAGCAGGAGTGAGGGGAAGATGGCACTGAGGTTGCAGGCAGACTAAAATGATTGTGATGCTCTTGATAGTAATAAGGAAATTTAGAAGGGGGGGAATGTTAAGGAAGGATAATGAATTGTCTTTGGTCATATTGAAGAAGACAGCTAGAGCACGATAGAGCACTGGCCTGGAATCAAGAGGACCCGAGTTCAAATTTGACCTTAGACATTCAACACTTACTGTGTGACCTTTGGCGAGTCACTTTACCCCAATTGCTCGCCGCCCTTCCCTCCATCCTCCCCTCCCCCCCCAAACACACACAACCCTCATCTGGATCTGGATCGCACAACTCAACTCTTAGGATCAAATGAAACAATTGAACCCATTGGAACCAATGAGATCAAGTGAGATAGTATAGCAAAATGTATAATGTGCTCAGGACAGAGCTTTGGGAGGATGCCAGTTGGATTTATAGATATGACAGTTCTGAAGAACTAGCACACAAGTCTGGGAAGTAAGAAGTTAGATTAAGAGGAGAACCAGGAGAGTGAATTATTGGAACCAAAAGAAGGGTCAAAAGGTGATCAAATGGTGTCAGATGGCTGCAGAGAAGTCAAGAAGGATGGGAATTGAGAAAAATAATTAAATTTGGCTATTAAGAGATCATTTCTTTGTAGAGAAAAATTTCAGTTGTATGATTTAGGTGAGAAAGAAGATTACAAAAAATTTAGAATTGGGTACCAGAGAAGAGGAAATTGAGGCACTAGCTTTGAATGATTCTGAAGCTTGAATACTTCAGAAACTGTGGTATTTTATGATTCTGTTCATCATTTTAAGATCTATTAAAGAACTTAGCTATAAAAGTCTTCCACTATATCCAGAGTCATCTCCAGTCCTTCTGATCTTTATCTGGCCACTGGACCTACGTGATTATGGAGAGGAGAAAAGTGAGGGAGGTGGACTTGCATAGCCTTCCCTCACTTTAAGTTCAATTCATTGTGTGTCATGGGCATTGCCTCCCTGAATGAAGGACAAAATAACAACAGAGATGGACTTATGTTTTCATTTGTATAGGCAATTCTCAGATGAATTATTATCTCAATGCAGGTCAGGACCTTCTCTGTAATTTGTAGTTTTAAGAGAATTGACTATATTATTTAGAGATTAAGTGACTTGCTCAGGGTCACATAACCAGTGTTTTATAGAGGCAGGACTTGACTCAGATTTTCTTGACTTTGAGGCCTGTTTTACACTCTGCTGCTTCAAGATAATTGCTCTTAATACCCTTTGATCCAGCAATTTCTACTGGGATTATATCCCAAAGAGATCTTAAAGGAGGAAAAGAGACCTGTATGTGCCAAAATGTTTATGGCAGCCTTCTTTGTAGTGGCAAGAAACTGGAAACAGAGTGGATGCCCATCAATTGGAGAATGGCTGAATAAATTATGGCATATGAATGCTATGGAATATTATTGTTCTGTAAGAAATGACCAGCGGGATGATTTCAGAGAATCTTGGAGAGACCTACATGAACTAATGCAAAGTTAAATGAGCAGAACTAGGAGCACTATACACGGCAACAAGAAGACTGTACAATATCAGTTCTGATGGACATGGCTCTCTTCAATATTAAGATGATTTAAACCAGTTCTACTTGTGCAGTGATGAAGAGAACCATTTACACCCAGAGAGAGAACCATGGGAACAGAGTGTGGAACACAACATAGCATTCTCATTCTCTCTGTTGTTATTTGCTTGCATTTTGTTTTCTTTCTCACTTTTTTCTTTTCTTCCTTCTTGATCTGATTTTTCTTGTGTAACAAGATAACTGTATAAATATGTGTACACATATCGGATCTGGCATGTATTTCAACATATTTAACACATATTGGACTATCTGCCAGCTAGGAGAGGGAGTGAGGAGGAGGGGAAAATTTGCAACCAAAGGTTATTCAAGGGTTAATGTTGGGAAAATTATCCACGCATATGCTTTATAAATAAAAAGCTTTAATAAACAAATTTTAAAAAAGAATATACAATTTTATTTAGGAAAACAATAGAGAGAAACAAATAAAGTGTTAAATTGCTAATATCTTCTTAAAATAAAGGTTTAAAACAAAATAAACTTTTAAGTGTCAAACCTGAAAAAAAAAAGATAATTGCTTTTAAAAAGATGAATTTTTGTTTTAGGGAGAAATTTGGAGTTATTAAAAGAACCATGAAAATTTCCCAAGACATCCAGCTTATTCTCTTCTTCTTCAGTGTTATAATACTTTGTAGTAGCAATTAGTAGTTTGAAATGGTTTCATTGTTTCCCTTAAGATTCTTGATGTTTTGTTTTTACAAATAAATTTTGTTACTATTTCTCTAATTCTCTCAGTCCTTTGATAGTTTAATTCATATGGTACTGGTTAAGTACAAATTCTGTAATTACAGGAGGGAGTATATATAAAACAAATTACAATAATCCAATAGTCACTGGGAATGCTACTAACTACCTTTATGACATAAGTAAGTTATTAAACTCTTTTGACTTGCTTCCCCATCTTTAGAATGAGGAGGTACCTTCTGATTATTTTCTCCTAGGCTAGTTAAGTTGAGTAAATGTATACATGGAGAGTGAATTGAAACAGTATACAGACAAAAAGAATAATAGTCAACAAATAAATTTCTGAGGATATGTTTGGTTATCAGTACGTCATTATTATGTGTATATGTGTGTGTGGGTGTACATTATCTCTACATATCTTTTTAAAGATAACATAAATATTTTTTCCATTACATTTAAATGGGACTTCTGGCATATAATTGTTCCATATTTTTTCTACTATAATATTAATTATATATGTTTGGAAATGTGTTTTAGATAGCTCTCAGCTTTTTGTTTTATTAACTTATGCTTACATGTACTATGTATTATATTTATATAATATTAAATTTATGTGATATATACATAGTTGGTACTTACTTAATTTAATTAAATCAAGTAATGAAATTATAGACTTTTAGAGCTGGAATGCTCATAGATACAGATCGTATATCTAAAATTGGAAGGAACCTCAGAAAGAATAGGGTAAATAACATAGTAAATGTCAGTGGTGGATTTGAGCCTAAGTTGTTTGATTTTGAAACCATTATTCTTTTTTCCAGTGAATCATACTGCTTGTGCAGCATCCTTAGAGATTTTTTGGTTTTGTTCCATTAAATTTATTCAAAATGTCAATTAGCCAGAGACCTAGTCACAATATAATACCAAGAACCTTATATGTATTATACTTCATCTTCTTTTTATTTTATCTTATCTCTAGTGCAAGGTTCATAGAGACTGATATAATACCCTCCTGGTCAGAAATTTTCAGTAAGCTCCCTTTTCCTCTAGAATAAAAAATATAAATTTGTTTTGGCATTTAAATATTTTTACATTTCTTACCATTATATTACTAGTTCTAAATCTCCTTTCCTCCTAGGGAGCAAAACTTTTTAATAAAGAATATAAAAAATTATGCCCCAAAAATTATCAAATTGTGCATACCCTTTGATCCAGCAGTGTTTCTATTGGGCTTATATCCCAAAGAAATACTAAAGAAGGGAAAGGGACCTGTATGTGCCAAAATGTTTGTAGCAGCCCTGTTTGTAGTGGCTAGAAACTGGAAAATGAATGGATGCCCATCAATTGGAGAATGGCTGGGTAAATTGTGGTATATGAATGTTATGGAATATTATTGTTCTGTAAGAAATGACCAGCAGGATGAATACAGAGAGGACTGGCGAGACTTACATGAACTGATGCTAAGTGAAATGAGCAGAACCAGGAGATCATTATACACTTCGACAACGATATTGTATGAGGACATATTTTGATGGAAGTGGATTTCTTTGACAAAGAGACCTGAGTTTCAATTGATAAATGACGGACAAAAGCAGCTACACCCAAAGAAAGAACACTGGGAAACGAATGTAAACTATCTGCATTTTTGTTTTTCTTCCCGGGTTATTTATACCTTCTGAATCCAATTCTCCCTAAGCAACAAGAGAACTGTTCGGTTCTGTAAACATATATTGTATCTAGGATATACTGCAACATATCCAACATATAAAGGACTGCTTGCCATCTAGGGGAGGGGGTGGAGGGAGGGAGGGGAAAAAAAAATCTGAACAGAAACGAGTGTCAATATAAAGTAATTATTAAATAAAAAATTTAAAAAAAAAGAATATAAAAAAGAAAAATAAAATTTTGCAAAAATGAACAACATAGTAAGAAAGTGTGACATCATGCACAGTAATCTACATCCTTTGTTTCCACTCTTGCAAAGAAGTAGAGGAAGGACTTTCTTACATTTTCTTTTTAGAGCCAAGCTTAATGATTATGTTTTCATAGAAGTTTTGGGGTTTGTTGCTGTTGTTGACTTTTCTATTTATAGTGTAGATATTTTTCTGGTTCTGCAGTTTTCTCCCATTTTTCTCTTTTCGAATACTATGTTGATTCTGATACTAGTTTTGTGATCTTGGGAAATATTTAACATTCCTTGGCTTTATTTTTATTTTTCTTAACTATAAAAGGGAAGGAATTAGATTAGATAAATGGCTTCCGAGGTTTTTTACAGCTATATACATATATCTCTGGTACCATGATCCCAAAATTCCATTACATTCATATGTTACAATTTGGTTGTTATTTCCCCCCATTGATGGTTATCTACTTTGTTTTTATTTCTTTGCTACTTTTAAAATCTGCCTTTTAAAAAATAATAGCTTTTTATTTTTAAAAATACATGAAAGATAGTTTGCAAAACCTCATGTTCCAAGTTTTTCTCCCTTCTTCCTCCCTCTCCCCTCCCTTAGACAGGAAGTAATCCAACATAGGTTAAACATGTGCAGTTCTTGTAAACTTTTCGATATTCATTTCATGCACAAGAAAAATCAGATAAAAAGAGGAAAAATGAGGAAGAAAAAAATCCAATAATAGAAATAACAAAAATATGAAAATACTACGTTATGATCCATAATTCAGTTTCCATAGTCCTGTCTCTGTATGTAGAGAGCTCTTTGGAATTGCCTTAAACCATCTTGATGTTGAAAAGAACCAAATTTGTCACAATGATCATCACATAATCTTCTTGTTACTGTATACAATGTTGTCTTGGTTATATTCACTTCACTTAGCATCAGTTCATGTAATTCTTTCCAGTCTTTTCTGAAATCAGCCTGCCCATCATTTCTTACAGAGCAAAAATAATCCATTTACATTCATATATCATAACTTATTCAGCCATTCCCCAGCTGATAGGCATCTACTCAATTTTCAGTTCCTTCTCAACTTGCCTTTTAAAGCTTACTCCACTCGATTTCAGAAAGTCCTGGAGAGTTATATGAAATGATGCTAAGTCACGTAAGTAGACAACAGAATGTCATATACAGCAACAAGAAGATTATGTAATGATCACTGTACTGGACAATGAGATGATTCATGCCAATTCCAATAGACTTGTGATAGAGAGAACCATCTACATCCAGAAAGCAGAGGACCCTGGAGACTGAGTATGGATCACAAGATAGTATTTTCACTTTTTTGATTGTTTACTTTTTTTTTTTCTCATTTTTTCCCCTTTTTGGTATGGTTTTTCTTGTGCAATACGATAAATGTGGAAATAGGTTTAGAAGAATTGCACAAGTTTAACCTATATTGGATTACTTGCTGTCTAGGGAGACGAGATAGAGGGAAGGGAGGGAGAAAAACTTGGAACACAAAAGTTTTATAAGGATGAATGTTAAAAACTATCTTTGCATATATTTTGAAAATAAAAAGCTATTAAAAATTTAAAAGAAACTTACTGCATTCTACTTCTATCATTACTACAAGGTTATTTTATGTAGTTTTTCTTTACTTGTTTTATATATCCCAGATAAATTGGCCTACTTGCTCTTCCCTAACACCAGTTTTCCATCCTCCTTCCTGCCTTTAGACTATTTTTCATGCCTGGAATGCACAAACCTTGGTGTAGCTGCTGCTTCTTGTAGAAAATCTTTCCTGATCCCATAGTTGTTAGTGTTCTATTCCTGGTCAAAAAATTATGTATATTTCTGGATTTATCTTATATTCCTCAGGAGAATATAAACTGAAGGGAAAATTTTTTGGTTTCATCTTTGTACTCCTCAGCACTTATAGTCTAGTCTAGTATCTTTTTTTCAGAGTAGGAACTTAAACAGAGTAAGGAGCTTAATAAAGGTAACAGATAAACTATTTCTTTTTATCTTGAGCTTCTGTATACAGAACTGTATACAGAACTGGGGGAGGGAGTAATAGAAGAGACAATGTTGAAGAAGAGCAGATGGTCAGATACACCCAAAGAACACTGGGAAACGAATGTGAACTATTTGCATTTTTGTTTTTCTTTCCGAGTTCTTTTTTACCTTCTGAATCCAATTCTCCCTGTGCAACAAGAGAACTGCTCGGTTCTGCAAACATATATTGTATCTAGGATATACTGCAACATATCTAACATATATAGCACTGCTTGCCATCTAGGGGAGGGGGTGGAGGGAGGGAGGGGAAAAATCGGAACAGAAGTGAGTGCAAGGGATAATGTTGTAAAAAAATTACCCTGGCATGGATTCTGTCAATATAAAATTATTATAAAATTAAATTAAATTAAAAAAAAAGAATATGTTTTAGTAGTAAAAACCCTTTTCCTTTGATCTCTTTAGGATACAGAAATGTAGTAGAGGCATTGCTAATAATTGGATCAGTTCAGAACTACACCAACTACACCAACAGTGCATTAGTATTCAAAACTATGCATCTCAAAGCAGTTATCTAAGTGATTTGGTAATAGTTTTAAAAAAAGGCAGAGATTAATCAATGGAACAGAGCAGATACACAATATACAAGAGGAAATAGCTCAGTTTTTGAAAAACCCAAACACCTCATCTAATTGAGGTAAAAATTCACTCCATTAAAAATTGCTGGGAAAATTGAAAAGCATTTTGATAGTAATTAGGTTTTGACCAACAGTTATACCATTATTACCAAAGATAAACTTTATAAGCTTTAAATATATAAAAGGTCACATAATAAAATAGAGGAGTAAGGAAGAAATGACTTTTCACATTTGTGGAGAGGAAGAATTCAGAGATAAATCATGGATAGAAAAGAACATGATAAAATGGCCTAGAAATGAGCAATTAGTATTTGTCCATTTTATTTGTATTATTTCCATAAATGGTGTTTTGCATTTTATTTATACAGTTGTTGTATGTCTTGGCAGGTAGGCTTCCATATATTTAATACTTTGTAGTTATTTTTAATGATATTTCTCTCTCCCTATTGGATTTTGCTTGTAATATATTGAAACGTGAATGATAAAGCATGGGTTTGTTTTACATCCTGCAACTTTCCTGAAGTTCTTAATTGTTTCAGTGAATTTTTTTGTGGCTGTTTAGGGTTTTCTAAACTGTCATGTTATCTCAAAAAAGTGATTATTGTTTCTTCTTTGTACTTATTTGCTCAATTTCTTTTTTCTTTTCTTATTTCCATAGCTAGCATTCTACCAAATTGTAATGATAATGGACATACATATTTTAGTCTTGACTTACTAATTTATAAACTAGTCTCTAGTTTATACATGTATACCTATAATGCTTTTCCTTGACTTTTAGATACTACTGTATGGGATGGCAAACCCCAATTCAAAATACTCAGATATATCTCAAAGTGAAGAACAGAAGTGTAATGTTCTTATTTGATTTTCTTGGAGGTCTTTAGGAGTAACCTTCGTTTCAGTTCAGTAATCATCACACAAGTAGCCAGGGATTAAAGTCCAAATCCTTTATTATCTCTTTCAAAGTCTTGTCTCCTTTCCTGGGGCCTGGTTAGCTTTCTTAGTGTCCTTTCTCTCTCCTTGGTTCCGAGAGTTTGAGCTCCTGCTGCCAGTCCTTTGTGTTCTCTGCCTCTGCCAGCTTCTTGAGGTCCTCCTGAATGTGTCTTGGTTTCTGTGGGGAGGCAGGAGGACCACCACCACGGTCTCTGTCTTTCAGTTCTGAGTTTGTCCGACTTATGTGCTCTCTGAGTTTGTCCAAGCTTATGTACTCTCTTATCAAAGATGTGAATCTTGTAGAACTATAGTAAGTATTAAGTACATGTACGGAACTAGAGAACTGTTAAGCACCATGCTAAACAACCATTGTCTCTATCAAATCCACTGACTTAGCACCTTGTTTCAAGTTCTGGCCCATAACACAGAAGCTTTATTAGGCTCTTGCGAGAAACAGACAGTCCTCTCACTGGAGTCCCAGAGGGAGGAGGGTTGGTTACACAAAGGCTATGAGATAATTTAAATGGTTAGATTAAAAAAAAATTACAGAAACTGTTTGCCCATCCACTCCTGTTAATCCTCTTAAAATCATTGGCAAACTCGACCTTTATTCCTTTATTTGTCTCTGGAATATAGATGGGCTTTTGTGGAACTAGACTTGTTCCAAAAGAAAGAAAGAGTCTGTTTTGCTTCTAAGGTTAATAATCAGTTAAAATAGTTTAAGGAGCAATCAACAAATAGAGATTAGCCAGTTTGTAGACTTCTTGAATATCTCCAGGCCATTAAATAGTCAGATTCTTCTCTTAGCAGTTCTCTTAAATGGTTTCTCTTAGAAAGTCTTTGTTTTTCTTCTCAGAGCCTAATAGTTAACAGCTCTTTAGTGCTAAGTCTGGAATTATCAAGTGATTATTCTGAGAAGTCCTCAGTTTCCCGTTTCATTCACTACTTATATTAAGGAAAGAACCATTTATTTCTACATTTTCTAGTTCATCCTTTAAAAAAAAAAAGGAACGGGTATTGCATTTTGTTAAGCTTTTCCTGTATCCATTGATATACTCATATTTTCATAATAAAATAAATAAAACCTGCATTCTTGGTATAAATTTATTTTGGTTATAGTATACAATGTTTGTTATTATTGCTTGTTGCCTTTTAATGTTGTATTTAAAATTTTCATATCAGTATTCATTAGAGATATTGGTCTATAATTTTGATTCTTGATTTAGTTATCAAAATCATATTTTTTTTTCACTTTATATACTATTAGAATTATTTTTTCTTTGAATGTTTAAATAGAATTCAATTCTGAATGAAATGAGAGAGCTGTGAAATGGTACGATAGGTCCATTACAGATTTATGTTATAGAATCTTAACTGGTTCCTCACTATGGGAAGGCAATTTTTTTTTTTTTTTACACTTCTCTGATTTGAATTCAATGTTAGATTCATTTTTTTTTTTTGAATGTTTAAATTGGTTTCAATTTTAGATCCATTTGAGCTTTTTTCCTTTGAAATTCAATTGTGGTTTGTGCCTTTCCTGAGATTGGTATGTTTCAGTATTCTATTTTGTTAATCTGAGTATTTTATATTTTTTCTTTTCATTTAAACTTTTTTTTAAATTGTAAAGATGTCAGACACTCTTTTTGATTATGACTTTCTGGTAGTCTAAAAAGTTATTTCTCTTTGATTATTTTTCATATCATTTATTTTTGATGAAATGAGATAATATAATTTTTCCTAATCTCTTACTTTGTTTTTAATATTTTTATTGTCTTTTGGAGTTATTAACTCTTATTTGGTCTTTTTAAATTTTAAGTGAATCTATCGTTTGTATAAGTATTATAGCTCTTGTTTTAAGTTAATTCTCTCTCTCTCTCTCTCTCTCTCTCTCTCTCTCTCTCTCTTTTTCTCTTTTCGAGGCAGTTGGGATTAAGTGACCTACTCAGAGTCACACAGGTAGGAAATGTTAAGTATGTGAGGTGGTATTTGAACTCAGGTGCTCTTATCTCCAGGGCTGGTGCTCTGTTCACTGTGCCATTTAGCTGACACTAAATCTCCTTATAAGACAAAAATATCTCTTAAAGTTATCTCTGTTGTTGTTAATCCCATAGGTGTCTTTCTCTTTGTAGATTTTCTTATTTTCCTTTTTTGTTCTGGGTGATTTAGTTTATTATTTGTACCTTTCTTGATTTGTGTATTTGTTTACCTTTTTTGTCTTTGTTTTGCCTGAAGTTTTTGTCAAAGTTTGTAAAGCACAAAGATTTTTTTGTAGGAATACTTAATTTACCTCTTTTATTAATTATCCATTCTTCTCTTGCATTTATCATTAAATTCAGTTTTTAAAGTCATGGGATCTTGGGTTGCATCTTGAACTTATTTGTTCTAAACAATCCATGGGCTTAATAAATATGACAGTTATATACGATTAAGCAACATGTTCTGAGTGATGTAGACTTAAAATCAGAGGGAAAAGTGAGAAGGAATAAGGTCAGGGTTTAGAAAGCAAGGGAGGAGTTGGGGAAATGTTAGGGAAGGACCAGGGAGGGGCCTGGAATGCCTCTCTTGATACTCAGAGAGATAGGAAGTAGATTATGCATTTTAGATATGCAGGTAGTCCTAGCTCTGTGTGACAATTATTTTTGTCCTTCCTTCTGGAAGAGGATCATGACATCAGGGAGGTGATGCCATGGCATGCAAGTGAATTGGTTTTAAGTAAAGGAGGGCTGGGCAAGGTTTCCTGCTTCACTTTCTCCTCCAAAACCGTTTGGGTCCAGTGGTCAGATATAGATCAGGAAGACTGGAGATGGCCCTGGATGCAATAGGAGATCTCGGCCTGTTTAAACTTTAACTAAGGCCGTACCCATTTGGTGATTTAAGGATAAGTAGCAACTGAGGCAAAGAACTTCCTCTTTCATCTACTCCAAAAAAACAAAACCAAGAATAAACCTAACCCCCCCTCCCAAACAAACAATCAAATAAATAAATAAATAAATAAAGACTCTGGGAGGGAAAGACCCTTAAAATTTCCGGTCAAAGCAGAAATGATTGCTATTTATATTTAATCTGAGTCTATCAGGACCCAAACAGTGACTAAAAGAGGGTTGGCCTGATATTTGTAGGTGGCCAAAGAATGAGAATCAGATTAGTTTAGCTTTGTCATGGTCCTTAAAGAAATTTAGCCAGTAAACTCCAATGTATCTTGGGAGAGTTCAGAGATCCAGAAGAAAAAAGGAAAAAAAAAAAAAAAGCTTTTAAGAGCATCTGTAGGTAAGGGTATTAGTGGAAACTAGATGGATGGGTAAAAGTTACTGATTAAAGTTCTTGTTCCACATCACTACTGCTGTGAAAATAGTGGGCCTTGGGGGTTCTTCAGACCACACTTTGTGAATCATGGGTATAGTATAGGCTATTATTTGTTGGTCACATGACTTGGGTTCTCATATCATTTAAAAAAAAATCTTCATTTCTTCCAGAAACTATAGTTGTGGGCAAGTTATGATTTACTTTTGAGTCTTTGCTTGTAGATGTTTTAGAGTTATCTTCTGGTTTATCTTGTGAATACCTGGCATCATAATAGCTCTTTATCTTTTTGTGTTTACTATTCTTCCAGCCTTATTGATTTGATTGGGACTGTGTGTGTTAGAGCTAGGAATATTTCTGATAGAATTGTAGTGATTATTTATGTTCCTCACCTTTCTTATTTGTTGTTCTAATGCTGAGTGAAAGTGTTGTAGTCCTGCTTTTTTCCTTGTTGTAGCTCTTGTTTCAGAGGCACCCTTCCTAGGTTAAAAACACAGTGCTATGCCTCTCTTCTGCTCCAGGCTCTGTGATTTCTTTAGGTAGAGGAATCACATTGTGCCTCCTATGCAGAAGCTAAATCTTAGATCCCTCTTCTGGAGTTGTAACTCTATGCTGAGTCCCTATTTTTTAAATGGGTTAAAAAGACAGGGACTAAAGTCTAATAATCTATTCTGTTCTTTGGAGTGTGGCTTTGCACATCACAGCTCACCTGTTTCTCAATTCCTATTCTGGTCACTTGCTTATTGGTCAAATTTGTAGTTTTTTCCTGGAAAGATTATCCACTGTGGTTTCTCTTTTAAGTTTTTAATCATTTTTAGGTTTGGCACTCATCTGAGATCTGAATTCATTCTGAAATTGAATAGTAGTTGGGGGAGCTGGGTTACACTTCTTTATCCTACTTTGCCATCTTAGTTTTTCTCCCTCTGTTTAGTTTGATTCTGTATTGTCTGAAGTCCTATCCCTGTGATCCCGTCTGCTGAATTTTTTGTCCCAGATTTGCTTTTATCTTTAAGCGACCAAGCATTCAGTTCTACCAGATTGAGGGGAAGTTTAGGTTAGTGGCTGTAAACTTTGTGGATCCCTAGGTTAGGTTGATTGTTTCCATCTTACTTGGAGCTTTCCATGTACCTTTTTATAATTGTCCTAAGACCTCTGGACCACTCACATCCTCAGATCCTGGTGCCCAGGTTTCTTGGTTGAAGCATTTGACTTTGCGAAGCTTTGAAGGATTCCTAACCCTAAGACTTCAATGTATTTTCTCTGCCTGGGTCCCTCTCCTTAGTGCACACAGGTTCTGGGTGCCTCCTTTTGCTGAGTAGGCTAGACAATCACTGTAGTTTCATTCTTTTTCTGGAATATTTGTATGGAAATTAATGTGCCTTGTTCCTGATTCTGTCATCTGACTGCAAGGCCTGGACCAATAAAAAAGACATCATATTAAATTATATCTATTTTATTAATTCAATTATGAGTCTTTTCAAGAGTGATTATTTTGACATTATGGTGTAGATAACATCAACTAAACATAATTTTATAGCCACTATTTTCAACTTAAAGGAAACTTAGTGGATCAGAAAACATGATTTCTGATGGTAGCATGGAATAAATGGAAAAGAATACAAGTCCTTAAAATTAGAAGCCCTATATCAACTCTTTTTTAAAAATTATATTAAATTATTATTATTATTTATTTGTAAATCTTTTTTTTATTATAGCTTTTTATTTACAAGTTATATGCATGGGTAATTTTACAGCATTGACAATTGCCAAACCTTTTGTTCCAATTTTTCCCCTCCTTCCCCCCATTCCTCCCCTCCCCCATGACAGGTTGACCAATACATGTTAAATATGTTAAAGTATAAATTAAATACAATATAAGTGTACATGTTCTAATAGTTATTTTGCTGTACAAAAAGAATCGGACTTTGAAATAGTGTACTATTAGCCTGGGAAGGAAATAAAAAATGCAGGCAGTCAAAAATATAGGGATTGGGAATTCTATGTAATGGGTTCATAGTCATCTTCCAGAGTTCTTTTGCTGAGTGTAGCTGGTTCAATTCATTACTGCTCTATTGGAACTGATTTGGTTCATCTCATTGCTGGAGATGGCCACGTCCATCAGAATTGACTATATCAACTCTTACACTTAAAGTTTAATTCTGATTAAGATAATATTTGAGTTTTAGTTTTCTTGTTCTGTAAAACAGACATTTACATATTATGTCAAAAAAGAAAGTGAATATAGAGAATATAGGGTGACTAAAGTGAATATAGAGCAGTAACTTTGTAATCAAGAACATTTAAGTTCAAGTTGTGCTTCAGACATAAATGAGCAATATGATCAGGAACAAATCGCTTTACATTCTTAACTTCCCCCAGACAACTCCAAAAAGTAAAAAAACCTAGGGTGTTCACCTACTGCTAGGTACTAGAGAGAGAAAGCTGTGAATTAAATAGACCTTACATGAAAGAGCTTATAGTCTATGGGAGGAAACAAGTATACTTAGAAATACAGATCCATATATGTCCAAAATAAATGGAAAATACAGAGTAATTATATTGGAGGAAGTGATGTTAACAACTGAAAGGATCAGGAAAGATCTTTTGAAATATAATACCTCTCTTACAAATTCACAGTGGGTCCCCAGAGGGAAAAATAAAACTATACTTTTGCAGTTTTTCAACCTCCACTGATATGCTTATCAACAGTCATGAAACAAAATATGTCCCCCCCAAACAAAATATTTTCCCATAAACTTGGAGAGTGCGCCTTTCCCCACAATGCTCATTTTCTAGTTAAATATGTTCAAATTTAATTTATAATGTTAAGACATACATAGGGAACATGTGTGTAATTCAAAACACTTTGTACTGGAAGTCTTTTCTTGAATCTATATCTGGTCCTTATCTCTACTAAAAGGAGGTCAGTATTTCTTGAATCTGTTTGTCTTCCCTGATGACTGACTGTTTTTTCATTATTGTCTGACCCAAGTGTGTCTTCTAGTGCAATACATCTTGTTTGGGGACAAGGGGAGAGGGTTGGAATGAAGAAGGAAACTTGAAAGGTGAACATTTTTCCTGTCCCAAAAAGAACAATTCTCTTTTCTGGCCTTCTTCTAGTCTGGTTCCAATTCTCAAATTGGCAAACTCTGAACTCATTCAGGGTATCCCATCTTTTGCCTTCCACATTACAGATTTTTACATTTATTATATTTGACTTTTTCTTTTAAAAATGTATTTTTATTTTTCCAAATATGTACACATTTTTCAACTTTCACCTTTGCAAAACCTGTATTCCAAATTTTTCTCCCTCTTTCTCCCCAAGATAGCAAACAATCTGATATAGTTTAAACATGTGCAGTTTTTCTGAATATATTTCCATATTTATCATACTGCACAGATCAAAAGGGGAAAAAACACAAGAGAAAAAAAAAAACCAAGCAAACAAACAACAACAAAAGTGAAAATACTATTCTTTGATCCATATTCATTCTCCGTAGTTCTCTCTGGATGTGGATGGCACTTTCCATCAGAAGTGTACTGGAATTGTTTTGGATCACCTCATTGTCAGTTTTATCATAGATGATCATCACATAATCTTGTTGTTACTCTGTACAATGTTCTCTGGGTTCTAAGCTCACTTAACCATTGATCTTTTTGGATTCAGATGTCATTCAATTTGTTAGCTATCCTTCTTAGTTTTGTACTATCTCCACAATTTTTTTACATTTGTCATTTATAGCTTTTAATAGCACAAGGCCAAGTGCAGACTATCCTCCCAGTCCTCCACAGATCTGTTGCAGACATCATTTTAAATTGTTGTTCTCCACTTTATATGTTTCCGTGATTTCAGAATAAAATCAAGTTCATATCTACCTAATAGTTTTGGTGTTTAACTCATATTCTGTTCCCCGTATTATCTTTCCTTACTTTCACCTTTTCCCCCCACTTTTTAGAATCTTACATTTTCTTCAAAACTTTGCTGCAGTGCCACTTTTTCTTGATATTTCCAGTTTCTAGAGTCTATCTTCCCCTCCCAGTTTACAATTGATTTATTTTTTATATATTTGTATATGCTTATGTGCTTACTTATTTCTTGGGTAGAACAAATTCCTTGAGGAAAGGAACTGTTTCATTTTTGTCTTTGTAACTTTAGTACCTGCTGCAGTGTCTGACATACTAAACATTTAATAAATGCTTATTGATAGGTTGTTCTCTTTGTTTTAATCAATCTCACAATGTGTGATGAATGCATCTACTAACAGCAAACTTCACAATGTGGCAAAAATGTGTGTTATTTAAAATGGCTTCATGTTTTATGAGAAATTGCAAAGAACAGGTAAAGTAAATATTACTATCTCTTCTTGAGTATATGTATTTTTCCCCTGAAGAGTTGGTTAAATTCATATGATTTAAGCAGCCTATCTTTTCCACAAAGAAGCCTGAATTTTACATTTTGTACAGAAAATGTAGCATATTTTAGTATAATAGATTGTGAACTTCCTTATCTTCAGTTGTTGAAAATGCTGCTAAAGTTGTATCTTTTGACATAGTTATTTTTATTTTTTTGTTCTTTAAGACCGTATTTCATGTATTTTTTGTAGCTAATGTTTTAAGGAATATTTGGTCTTCTGTCATAGTAGTGTATTAACTGGGACTTTTGAGATATTCTTGAAACTTTATTCTTTTAATTTTTTAAAATATATTTCTTGTTTCTTTTACAGTACTCTGTGCAAAAAACTTGGTGAAAAAGGATTTTTTCAGTAAGTAAGATTAAAATATCAATAATTTTTGTATATTGAAAGTCAGTATGATTTTTTGCATATTATGATATATTTTCAGAATCATCTGTATATATTTTTCAATGTAGGAATATTTTATAAATTTTAAACTTTTAATTGTATTCCGTAGGTGTTTTTGTGGGTTTTTTTTTTAAGTCCGTCTTCTCCCCTAGCAAATAATGACATGTTAGACATTATTCTTTGAATGTTTAAAAAGTTAAGTACACAGTATTTGTCTTTGTGGTTTGAAAAAAACATTTTGAAGGATATGTTGATTTCTCAAAGTATATGCTTCAAATTGAAAACCTGTCTGCATTTTTCCTGTCCTTTGTAATTATTGTCCTTGTTTTCTTATAAACTCTGTATCTTAGGAAAAAACCTCAAAAATCTTTTCCTCTGAAAATTCGTCCCTTCTGAACTTTGATATTTTTGTGGACGGTATTGTCATGTTTCTGGCCCACCCAGGAGGCTCACAACCTTGGACTCATTGTTGATTCTTTAACCACGTTTTACTCTTTACCCAACATATCCATCCGTTTGCCACATTTCATCAGTTCTGCTGTGACAGCATGTTTTGCTTCTGTCCCCCTTTTTTTTCCTGACCATTCATGTGGCTACCACCTTAGTTTATGTTCTCATCATGTATCACGTGTACGACCTTCTAATGGGTTTCACTGCCCCCATGTCTCCTCATTCTTTCACGAAGTAGTAAGCGGTATTTCTGAAGCACAAGTCTGAACATTTCACTGCCTTATTAAGGAAACTGCAATGGTTCTCTATTACTTTTATGATCAAGTATAAACTTCTGTTTGGCATTTGAAGTTTATCATTAACTTAGCATCAGACAATTTTTGCTAACATTACACTCCTCATGCACTCTGTTCTAGTCAAATTGATTGCCTTATGTCATTCAAGATCCTTTGTCTGTGCCTTTACGTGGTCTGTATGGTTCCTTCTTCCTTCCTAGGCTTAAATGTAATCCTTCCTTCCTTCTCTTGGAATTCTTAGCTTTCCTTGAAATTCAGCACAAGTCCCATGAATATATGTCTTTTCTTCCTACCCTCAAACTGCTATTGTTTGAATCTCCTGAAATTTTTTTGCTTTACATGTGTGTTGTAGTGGATAGGGAGCTATCTTTAAAGCCAAGACAATTAAGATTCAAGTCCAGCTTTTGAATCATGCTGCCTTCTGACTCTCAGTAAACATCACTTAAAATCTCAGAGGTCTCAATTCCAAGACTCAGAGAAGATACCAGCCTGCATTAGTAATTTTCCTTATTTGGAAGCTCCATTTAATATTAAATCACAGTTCTAGTCTTTATACCTATTTTGTTTATATTTTGTCTGTACTTCTGTAGTTCCTTAAGGACTATAGTTTTATTTTTGTTTTAGTATCCCCTCTGTCTACAGTGCCTGGCATAGTACATACATCATAAATGCTTCTTGATTGATTTGGTTGGTACTTATGAAATAGTCTGATATTTTACAAAAATCCTCAGATTTGCACAGGACCTCAGAGGCCATCTAGTCTTAATCATACCTGAGCCATAACTCCCTTTAGGACAGAGCAGAAAAGTGGTCATCTAGTTTTTGTTTTAGGACTTAGAAAGAGTATCACACCACATTCTGAGACAGCCTATTACACTTTTAGGATAGCTCTGATTTTTAAAAAGTTCTAACTTTTACACCAAGTCTAAATGTCTCTTTTGTAGCTTTCATCTTTTCTTCCTAGATTTTCCCCCTTTGGTTAAGGGTAATATCTTTGTCTGTAAGACAGTCTTTAAATTATTTGAAAATAAATGCTATATCCTTTCTAAATCTTCTCCAGATTAAACATTTATAGTTCCTTCCACTTATCCTTGTGTGATATAATATTAAGGCTCTTAACATCTTTGTTCTCTTTTTTGGACGTTTTTCATCTTAACAATGATTTCCCTCTAGAAAGAATACCCAGAACTGCGGTTCCCATTTTGCTGTTGTTGGAAGTTTAAAAAGATTAAATGATTCTCACATAGTTCATAAAGGTCTCAGACAGGATATTAACATCATGTCTTATTCCAGGTCATGTGCTCTATTCATTGTCTCAGTGCTTCTAAATAGTTATTCTGCCATGTCCTGTTATTTTAAAAATTTTGTCCGATCTTTTTAATTCCTGCTTATAGGAAAAAGATTCTAAGCTGGAAGGGACTTTAGAGACCATTGAGTCAAAGCCAGATCTTTTTAATTCCTGCTTATGGGAAAATAGATTCTAAGCTGGAAGGGACTTTAGAGACCATTGAGTCAAAGCCTTTTAATTTGCAGAAGAGGAAATTGAGGCCCCGAGAACCTACATAATTTTTCTAGGATCACACAGCTAGTTGCTGAGGTAGGATCGTGACTCTTAAGTTTAATGCTCTATTTTACTAGGCTGCTTACTTTTCTAGATATTCACTAAACCAACTCTTCCAACACCAGTCAACCTAATAATATATTCTAGAAATCTGTAGATTTTCATTCTCTGAAGTTTTTCTTGTATTTCATGTTAATTTCACATTTATTGTTAATTTACTTATTTATTTTGGTGAGTTGTTTCCCTCCAGTAGATACAAATTTCTTGAGAGTAGAAACTATTTTTGTTTTTTAATTTTTGAATCACACACAACTAGCATAGGGTCTAGCTACATATAATAGGCACTTTGTAAACACTTGCTGAATGAATTCATTTCTCTGATTTTGCAGCACTTGTTTTCTATGATCTTTCAGAAATCAATGACAGTAGCTCAGAAATTAGTGACAGCTCAGAAATCACATCTACATATTCTCTTAGTACCTTAGAATATATAGGGTCTAGAGACTTGTATTCATCAAGACTAAGTAAATGTTGTCTTTTTCCTTATTTAACTGAAGTGCCAACTCTTCACAATAGTCAATTTTTTGGTTCATTCTTTCTAGTCAAAAACAAATACTAAATAAGATTTAAGCACCTCTGCTTTTTTTTTCATCATCATTGTTCTTTCCACAATGATTCAGTAATTCTATTATTGTCATTTCGTTCATTTTTTGTTTCTCCCAAGAGTTTTTTTAAAAATGTTTTTTGAGTCATAAGCTTTCCTTGCCAGCTTCACCTTATTCTGTGCTTTAAAGCCCCTGATCCTATTCTGGTAGGACTGTACCGTATTTCTTTATTACTCATCTTCACTTACCTAATTTGCATCCATTTTTTTATGCATGTGTTAGAAATATAAGTTGGTCAGTCAGTTCTCTTATGTCTGTCATTTTCTTCAGGCATTTCCTTCTTTGAATTTTTTTCTCCATGCATTTGATCTTTCATTGTTTAGACCATATCACCTCTCTCACTTTCTTCCTTTTAAATAAATTCTAAAAACCCTCTATTATCTTTAGGATTAAATATAAAGTCATCTGGTTTTTAAAGGTCTTTAAAACCCTTTATAACCCTTTTTACCTTTCTACTCTTCTATACCTTCTTCCTTGTCCCTCATTTACCTAGCCCAAAATGTGGGATCCAGGTGACACTAATCTCCTTGCAGTTACTTGAATAGGACATTACCATTTCCTGACTGAACATTTTCCTGGCTCTCTTCCATGCCTGTAACTCTACAGTCATCTCTTCCTCTTGGTTTCTGTGGCTTTCTCAGCTAGAAAATCTCAGCTAAAGTCTCATCTAAAAAGCAAGAAATTTTTTTAGCCTTCTTTAATCTGAATGTTTTCCCTCTAAGATTATCTTCAATTTCCTCCACATATTTCCCATTTGTACACAGTTGTTTGTATGGTATTATATACTCTATTAGATTGTGAGCTCCTGGAGAGAGAAAGAGAGAGGAACACACACACACACACACACACACACACACACACACAGAGAGGGTAGGGGTGGGGGGGAGGGGTCAAGAAGAATTTTAAAAGAGTTTTTTTTTTTTTTAAGAGCCACCAAATAATGGCTTATGGCCCTAGATTCAATATATTCTAAAAGGACATATAGAAAACAAGAAAGGGGAGCTACAAATGTTAACCAAAGGAGGCAAATATAACTTCAAAGGTATCACTAAAGTAGGTGGGATGTTATCCATTATTGAAATGATTTTTTAGAAGAGTACATTATTAAAAATACAAAGATAGGAAAAGGAAGGGGAGTGGGAAAGTATTATATACATTTGCATGAGGAAATCCAGCAACTAGGAGGATGAGAGATTGATGGTAGTAGAAACAGAAAGTGATACTGTTATCAGAATATAATATCAGATATTATGCCTCCAACTCAAGCTTGTGAGTTATTCCCCACAATCTTTAATTTCCCCTTTTTGTCTCATAATCTAGTAACATCATTTCTCTTTGTTACTACCTTCACTCAAATTATCTACTATGCTTCATTTTTCTAGTTAGTAGGTTTCTTCACATGATTTGCCTTAACATACAATCATTCTTCATTCATTTATCTATACTTTTTTTCTTCCTAAATAAGACCTACCCTTATTTGAGGGCAAATTTTCTGCTTTTAAAGAGCCACATTCTGGTTATGGGGATCATCCCATTAAGTCTTAGTGAAACCTATGAAGTCAGAGTTGCTTAGGATTCTTTGCTTAGGACCTCTACTTTTTCTTGCTTGTAAATTTATACTTCGTACATTTCTGGAGCTATTGAGCCCGAGTCTGTGAGTTTCATTGACATTTCCTTAGTTGGAATTTTTGTACTATGTACGAATTATGTACTATGAATTAGAAAAATTTTGTTGATATCTTTTCTCTTTATATCAAAATTAATTTCTCCTCTCTTAATGAGCCCTTTTTTTGTGACAAAGAAAAATAATCAGGCGAGAATGTTTGATGAAAAATTTCTCTGACACTATATATGATTTTTTTTCTCCTAGCAGTCTTCCTTCCACCTGTTATGAGGAAAGCAATATATTTCATCCACTTGGAGTTAGAAAGACTTAAATTTGAACCCTGCATAAGATACTATCTAGCTTTGCAACTTTGGACATTTCCTTTAACCTCTTTTGCCTTTATATCATTATTGCTTAGAAGGGATTAATAATAGCATCTTCGTTATAGGGTGAGATTTAATGAAATAACATACATAAGAGCATTTTGTGAATCTTAAAGTGTTATACAAATGTTTCTAAGACTTCCTTGGTTTTTCTGTTACTTACTATTACTTGGTATTTATTTTTATTCAACTTCCTTTTAATTGTTGTACTCACAGTGTTTATTGTTCTTTATTTTGCTTACTTTCTTCAGGATCAGTTTCATACAAATCTTTTCAAATTTCTCTGAATTTTTTCTGTATAGTAACTTTGTTACATTCACATAGTAGAGTGTTTTTGTTTTTGTTTTTTTTAAACCCTTCCCTAGTTGATGAAAGTGTACTTTGTTTCTGGGATTTTTTGCTACCACAGTGTTTCTGTAAATATTTTGTTACATTAGCTGACCTTTGTTTTTTAACCTTTCATTTCCTGTCTGTATATGTCTAGTAGTGGGATTATTGGGTCAAAGGATAATGGGCAATTTGCTTTACTTTTCATATGTAATTCCAAATTCCAAAATCTTAAAAGTGTGGATCACTTAATAACTTGCACACATATTACCTATGTGGTAGAATATCTCTGTCTTCTTGAAGCTTCTTTATTATTGTTTATCAATTTTCATGGAAGAAAGGGTGAAACCTTAAGTTTTTCTCTTGCTATTTAGAGTTTTGAAGCATTTTTTCACATTTGTAATTTGCAAATCTTTTCAAAATTGTTTATGTATTTTGACTACTTCAGTATTGAAGACTATTTTATATTAACTTCAGTACCTCACATATTGTATATTTTCATTATATTCCTTGTCTATCAGCTTTTTATTTAATGTTAATATTTTTCCTTGTGAGACTTTTATTTAATGCAGATATTTCCTCTACTCTTTTATTTTTACTAAAACCTTTTAATTTTAGGTAATTAAAATTGTTTTATCTGATTTCATTTACTCCATTCTTTGCTTAAGGATTCTCCTTCTAGCCATATGTGTAACAGTAATTGTTCCTATTATCTTCTGAATTTTTAAAATGATTAGAAAGTTTACATACAAGTCACTTTCATTGAGCTTATTATGGTGTGGTATATTATGCCAGTATCAATCTGATTTCTGCCAAATTTCTTCCTAATTCTTCTAGGAGTTCTTATCAAGAAGAAAATCTTTCCTTATTAATTTATGTTTGTGGACTCATCAAAAATTGAACAGCTGTTGCTTTTTTTTCCCCCCCTTTTGTGAATTTCCACTGCCTCGCTTCTTCTTGTTTTATGGCTGTTCTTTGGTGTTTAGCTTGGTAAAAATGCATATGCAGTTTTCTGTCTGGCGGAAAAGCCTCTTTTTTGAAACTGCAAGTTTTCAGTAGTTTCTATTTAATTTCTGTCACATTCTTTTACTCTTTAGTCTGTGTTGATAAAGTCAGGGTTCTCCTGCTTCTTCACATTATTTTTCTTCATTGTTTTCTCATTGAAGTCTTTTAGTTGTTTTTCTCCCCTCAAAGGGCTTCTTTATTCTCCCAGATAATTTGATGAATGAAGAATTGTTCTTCAAGCTCCTCTTTTCTAAGAAGTCTAGCCTTAGTTTGAGTATACATAAATCTGTTGCCATCATAGAAATAGAAGTATGTCACAGCCTTACACAATATCTGCCCATACTTTCTGGAAGTAAGTCTTAGTTCTTGGCTGTTCTTGTTAAGTTCTCTTGGAAAAATATACTATAGCAAAAAGTACTTTTTGAGGGGAGAGGACTTCAATTTTGGTGTTTTCATTCTTATCCTTACTTGACAGCCATATCCTTGTTTTACTAACCTCTTTGCTTGTCTTATTCATATATTTTACTTTGTTTTAATCTTCTTTTTTCTTTGCTTCTTCTGCAGTTGTTTTTCTTCTTCAGCATTTTAACTCTTCATATTTCCTCTTACTTTCACAATTTCAAAGTTCTCTAAATCCCTTTCATAATTTCTTGTGTATGATTCTACTAAATCAACATCTTCCCTCTTCAGTTGGAAATAGAGCATATTCAGAAGTTTTAGGCTATTGTAGAAAATAATGCAGTGTATTTTTGTTTAAAAACAAAATAGAATGCAAAATTCTTTAGGGAAAGGCATTCAATTTGAATTTAGAACTAATCTCTCAAATCACAGCTTTGCTTCTTGTTTCCTGTTAGATGTTTAGCAATCATTTAAACTCTTTAGATTCATTTTCATAATCTGTAAAAAAAAAAAATGAGAGAGAGGATTTGATTAGGTAACTTCTAACTTCTATAAACTAAAATCATAAATGAGGTTTATTGAATTTATAATTTAAAGTTCTGTGAAACTGTTAAGAACTGTTTATAAAAAATGAACAAGCATTATTTTAAATCAAGTTTGAGGGCTGGTTTTGAGAATAAGAAGCAATTCATAAGTTCTTAAGCTATTAAAAAGAAAAACCTGTAACTTATTCCTGTGTCTGGAATTCTCTTTTTTCTCATCTCCATCTCTTCTAGGCCTTTTCTAGCCTTTCAGGTTGTATTTAAAAGCTTGGCTTATTCCCCTTTCTGGAAGAAACCATTTTGATCCCCCTTAATGCTAGTTCCATTTTATCTTTTATATGCATGTTATTGATACATGGTTGTTTTCATGTTGTCTCTTCCCCTCCTTAGTTTGAGAGCTTCTGTCCTTTTCAAATGCCAGTTCTCTATTTTGAGGCATCTAGGTAGCACAGTGCATAGAATTGTTGGTGTTAGTCAGGAAGATCAGAGTTCAGATCTTCTTGTACACATGTGCTAACAATGTGACCTGGAAAAATCACTTCCCCTTTATTTGCCTTAATTTCCTCAACTGTAAAATGGTGTTAATAACAGTATCTCCTTGTAGGGTGGTTGTGAGGATCAAATGAGATAATATTTGTAAAGCAATTAACACAGTGTCTGGCACATTGCAGATTCTATAAAATATCTCCCCCTCCTTCCAGTCCTTCCTCCTTCTTCTGATACTTAGTGAGTGCCAGTTCAGAGTAAAGTCTAAAAAGGCAAGGAGGATAGAAGGGGTGAGGGAAAGTAAACCACTTGGTTACCTCATTTATTCCTTTCTGTCTTTCTATTCTAAAACACATACATACTGCTGCTTTAGCTTCATTAGTGCTTTTTAAACTCTAGTTAAAACTAGTAACTGCAGTCTATCATCAATTTTGTTCCTCATTTTAGAACCTTAGCCTTCACTCTTTTCAAGAAATGTCTTAGATAGTCCATGCTGCTTAGTTTTTTATTTGAAGCATACATGAGTCAAAGAATAAGACTTCTTGAAGTATACTAAAGTCATAGGTTTTATGTTAGAAAGGGATCTTAGAACTTGACTATTACAACCATGTCATTTTATAGATGTGGAAACTGAGATTCAGTGACTTGCCCAAAAATCACAGAATGCTCTTCCTGGTACTAATCTTACATTTTTTTAATTTACCAGATTTATTAATGAATTAATTTTGAGTACTTCCATAAAATGTGCCATGCTTATTTATTTAGTGCATCATGGGGATAGAGCATTGGTAAAAGGGAATAGAGAAAATCTGAGAAGTATAGATAATAGATGTGTCTTCGAAAATTTGCATATATTAGTTTTTGGATAATATACAGGATATTTACTAAAAAAAGTAGAATAATATAGGAAACCTTAAGAGATTTTATAAAGCAAATAAAAACTTACATTTAAATATATAATGTTAGAAATATATGTGTACATGTTACACGTAGAATGAAAGATCATTGAAAGCAGAAGGCCTACCTTCTCCTCCTCTCCCTTTTCCTGGCCTAGCACAACGTCTGAGTAGTAGGTG
Organism: Antechinus flavipes; assembly: GCF_016432865.1. NCBI lineage: Eukaryota > Metazoa > Chordata > Mammalia > Dasyuromorphia > Dasyuridae > Antechinus > Antechinus flavipes. The sequence continues at coordinate 161,948,780 of NC_067401.1, forward strand.
TTTCATTTGTCCTGTGCAGCAGGTAATGTTAACATAATTATTCCTTTTCTTCTGATCTTCCTGACTCTAACCAACATATATATAGTATATAGCTTCTCTTTTCTTCCATCAAACTAAGTTTTTTTTTTTTTTTAAACCAATTTTCCTGGTACAAGGCAGGATCCCCTCAATGAAAGTCTTTCCTTTAGCAACTTGAGTTTATCAACCTGTACAGTTGCCAAATCTTCATCCCAATAGACTAGGCATAAACAGGTGATGGCATTTGCTCTGTGATCACAAAATAGTTCTAGGATTCTGAAGTTCTCAGTTTCTAATTCTAAAATTCCCTTGTTGGTCTTATTAGAAATAAGGACCTGAGGCAGTTATTGCATGTCCCTGTGGACTTTCATATGAAATATAAGTCTCAAACTTATCCTTGCCTCTTCCAATCAGCAAAATTGCCAGTTTGAAACAGACACATTATTAAATTATATAAAAATGTTATAAGTTACTGGTATAATCTTTGTATTTTTTTGTCATCCCTCAGGTCTACTCATTTTTTGAGTATTATTGATTCTTTCTTCAAAATGTCTCTTCTTTCCACCATTTCTTCCTTTTTATCCCTTCTATCACCCTACTGTTTTCTTATCTTTCTTACATGGATTATCACAGTTTACTTAGTAGACTTTCCCGATTTCTGTCTCTTCCTCTCTCTGTAGGACAATTTGCTGCTTGGTTAATTTTTCTAAAACCCTACTTTAATCATATCACTCCTGATCAAGGATCAATAGTGAGTGGTTTTGATGTAAAATACCTATCCTATCTAATTTTTTTCCTTTTATTTCTCAACTCTCTGCTTTATTTAATTAGTAGTCTTCTCACTATCTTCCAGAATAGATTCATTTTATCTTTGTTATCTTTGTGTTTGTTCATGTTTCCTGGAATGCATCCCTTTTTCTTTGCATTTAATTGAATCATTTATTCAATAAAATTTAAAATTCTAATTCATACTTGTTTGTACCTTTTCTGAACTCCTAGTATACCATTTAGTGTAATTATTTAGTTGCTATCCAATCATTTCAGTTGTATCTAACTCTTCATGATCTCCATTTGGGATTATCTTGGCAGAGATACTAGAGTAGTTTGCCTATTTCCTTCTTCAGATAATTTAACAGATGAGGAATTGAGGCATACAGAGTTAAGCAATTAATTTGTCCAGAGTCCCATAGCTAGTAAGTGTCTGAGTCCATCTTAGAATTCAGGAAGATGGGTCTAACCTGAATTTAGGCCTGCCATTTGGTGCCAGTTAGCCAGTAATCCATGGTGCCATTTAGCTGTCATGTATGATAAAATAGTTATTATTTGATTATTTCATTTGGTTTAATCTTGTTTCTTTTGTAAGTTCTTTGAATTCGGTCAAATTGATAAAATCTACTCATTATCTTTTATGTGCAAAACTCTTTGTTAGACATTAGGAGAGATATAGGGACTGTTGAACTATTTATGTATCCTTTGCAATGCTAAGCTGTGCATTTTCTTATTCCAGCACATTTTGTAGATGAAGATCTGAGTATGTGTGCAGGAAATTCTGAGTAGCGAAATTTTATAACGTAAACTTAAGAATGGACAAAGAATGGGATATTCAAATGGGAGAAGACATGGATGGATTAAGTATTTTCCTGGAAAGATGTAATACATTAGATCTTTGAGGGATTCTTTCTGATACTATAATTTTTTTTTTATGTTTTTATTCAAGTTTTAGGTTTTGGTGACTTAAAAACAGAAGAATTTGCAACAATAAGAAATACTTAGCATTTAACATTTAGGAAAATTACATTTCTTTAATCTTTTCATAATGATACATATTTGGAGATAAAATACCATGCTCAAAATGGGGAATTAAAATATTGAATAGATTTTAAGTTAATAATTGCTATGTGATTGGCATCTAAGTGATCTTTGGAGAGAGCATTTTGTTTAAAATATAGCTACTGATGGGTAGTAATGTTTGTTTCTTGTGTCAAAAAATATCCTTTTAAAAGGAAAATCTCTCCATTTTTTCCCACAGGACTTCCTGATCCATTTGCTAAAGTGGTGGTTGATGGATCTGGACAATGCCATTCTACAGATACTGTGAAGAATACACTTGATCCAAAATGGAATCAGCATTATGACCTGTAGGTTTAAAAGATTTGGAATAATGCATGTAATTAAAATTTGGTAATACATCTGAAAAGTATAGAATCATTGAAAATGACTGTCTTGAGGAAGAATTGGGGCCTACGTGGTGGTGGTGATGGTGGTTGATCATCTGTTAACTTGTTTTTTGAAAAGATCATATATTGTCATAGCAGACATTGTTCTTTTGATATTTTATATTTTCTTAATCAGTAATTACTAAAAGTGTACAATTACCTTGAAGGTTATTCATGATCTTTTTATACAAAGATTGAAAAATGCTTTTCTATATGAGTATTTCTTATTGGTGTGTTGTTTCTGTTATGTCTGACTCTTCAGACCCCATTTGGGGTTTTCTTTGCAAAGATACAAAAAGATACTGTAGGGGGTTGCCATTTCTTATTCCAGCACATTTTGTAGATGAGGATCTGAGGCAAATGGAATAAAGTGACTTGCCCAGAGTCACATAACTGACCTAGAATGCCTGAGGCCAGTTTTGAACTCATGAAGTTGGTTATTTTTGGAGGTGAAAAAAGGCAGACTAGAATCTAACTACAGCAAAGCAGAACTTTAGTTTTTTTTTTAAGCTTTTTATTTTTCAAAACATAGGCATGATAATTCTTCGACATAAAACCTTGTGTTCCAATTTCTTCCTCTTTTGCCTCCACCCCTTCCCCTAAATGGCAAGTAGTTCAATATATGTTAAATATGGTAGAAATATATGTTAAATCCAATATATGCCTACATATTTATACAATTATAATGCTGCGCAAGAAAAATCAAATCAAACCAGAAAAAAATGAGAAAAAATAAAATGCAAACAAACAGCAACAAAAATAGTGAAAATGCTATGTTGTGAATCACACTCAGTTCCCACAATCCTGTCTCTCTGGGTATAGATGGCTCTTCATCACAAGATCATTGGAACTGGCCTCAATCATCTCATTGTTGAAAAGAGCCATCTCATTGTATAATCTTGTTGTTGCCAAGTGCAATGATCTCCTGAGAAGAACCTTAGTTTTAAGACTTTTGATTAATTTAATTTTAGATCATTTTGTAGGAGAATAAAATCTGAAATCATTTGCTCAACAAACTTTTATTAAGTATCTACTATGGGGAGGAAGGTCAGGTGCTCTAGCTGTTAAGTCTTAAAGAAAATTAGGTGCTCTAAAAGGAAGAAATAAAAAGGGAGCAAACTTTAGGCACATGGAATTGCCAGGACTTCAGATCATAAAGATGGCACATGCCATGCGTAAGGAACAACAAATATTCCAGTGTGGTTAAATTTTAAGAGTATGTAGGAAGAAATAAAATATAAGAAGGCTGGGGAATTAGAAAGAGATGAAGTTGTAGAAAACTTTAAATGTAAAACAGGAGTGTTACGTTCTAAAGACAATAGGGAGGTACTGGAACTTATTAAGTAAGGGAATGATAGGTAGAGACCTCTGCTTTAAGAAAATCACATTTTTGGCTTCATTGGAGTTGGATCACAATAGGAAAAGACTCATTTAATGTAGGTCAGCTACTTAAAAGAGGATATTACAATAGTTCACTTGAGAGTTGCTTGAGGACCTGAATTTAGGGGGTAGCTATGTGAGTGGAGAGAAGGCAATTGAGTCAAAATATATAGAAACAGAAATGGCAAAATTTGGCAACTGAATGTACATATGAGGAAAGTGAGAATGAATAGTTATGGATAATCCTAAAGATGTAAACTGGTAAGTATAAGGGTGGTGGCGTTCTCTGTAATAACATGGAAGTCTTAAAAAGGGGTAAATTTTTGGGGAAAGTGAGTTCTGTTTTGAACACGTTGAGTTTGAGATGTTTAGGGTACTTTTAGGTTGAAATGTCCACTGGGCATTGATAATATGGACCTAGAACCCAGGAGAGACATTAGGACCAGGTATGTAGATCTGAAAGTCATATAAATAGAGAAGATAAATTGATGTGGTTACCAAATGATGGTTTAGAGAGAAAATACAAGGCCAAAGGCAGAACCTTGGGAGTTTACCCATAATTGATGGTTATGATGCTGATAATGATGTAGCAAAGTTAGATTGAGAAGGTTTAGTCCTAAGTAGAAGGAGATCCAAGAAAGAAAAATATTATGTAAATCTGGAGAGGAGGAAATGTCCAGGAAAATAGGTTGGTCAGTAGAGTCAAATGTAGCAGATAGATATTGAAAATCTGAAGACTAGGAAAAGTCCATTAGCTTTGTCAGTCATTGGTAATATCAGAGAGTAGTTGCATTTGAGTAGTGAGTAGAAAAACAGGACAGTTAGAGAAGTGGTATCAAGTATTGAAGGCTTTTTCAGGATGTTTGGGAGAATTTATATAGAAGATATGCAAAATGTTTAAAGAGATTGATGTTAGGATCTATTGAGGGTTTCTTAAGGAGAGATGAAACTGATGCAAGTTTGTTGACATCAAGGAAAGAACCAATTGATAGGAAAGTATTGCTTAGAAAATGGGTATTAGAGTGAGAGAATGATAGTGGTACTCTTCTGGAGAAGGCAGGAGAGAACAGCACTATGGATATATATACATACACAGAGGAGTTAGCTTTGATGAGGAACAACGCTGAATTTTTAGGATAGAGTAGAGTAAAGAAAGAAAAAAATAATGAAAAAAGATGTCAAGAGGTTAATGAAATAAGAGAGAGAAAGAACAACCCAAGTTGAATGAACTTCATTTTCTTGCTTAAATATGGGATGAAGTCCTCAGATGGAGAGAGGGGTAGATAAGGAAATTTTTAGAGAGGTTTAGAATAGCCCTGGCGATAGAGAATTTATTTGAAATGAGTAAAATTCTTTGTGAGTTTGCATGTGACTTCAGTTCTGACCTCAAGACATTTATTAACAGTGTGATCCTGGCTAAGTCATTTAACCCTGTTTGCCTCAGTTTCTTTATTTGTAAAATGTTCTGGAGAAGAAAGTGGCAAATTATTCACCAGAAAACCACAAAGTAGTCATGAAAAGTTGGGCATGATTGAAGTGACTTAACAATAATAACAAAATAGACAGCTAGGTGGATAGAACTTGGAGTCAAGAAAACCTGAGTTTCAAATATGGCTTCAGATACTGCTGTGTGACTCTGAAAAAGTAAGTTAATCCTTAACTCTTAGTTGCCTCAGTTTTCTTATCTAAAATGGGCGATAGAAGAAAACGGCAAACTATTCCAGTATCTCTGTCAAGAAAATCCCAATTGGGATCATGAAGAGTTGAGCATGACTGAAAAACAAACATTAAAAGATATTTATTGTTGCTATGGGCAGAGCCAACCTTTATAGTTTCAGGTGTTTTCCAGTCCTGTTCATCAGCATAAATAGGAATTCAGATTTGGGTTTTATCAAGATAGGAATGTTAATAGGACAGAGAGGGAAAGGATTTGTGAACAGAGTTGAACTGGTTCATTTAAGAGGCTGATATTTGGAAAGAAAAAAAGGATTGCTACAGTAGTGATGCTCACCCTGAAGGTGGAGAGATTGGAGGTTGTGGTGAGGACAGAGAATAGTTTTTAGAAGAATAAGACATAGAAAGAAATATAATGATATGAGATAATTATCAGAAAAAGGAATTCAAGTTCCAAGGATGGAGCCAAGATAATGGAGTGAAGTAAGGAAGCTTCTGGAAAGTGAGCTATGAACACAGTCCGATGAAATGAAACCTCTCTCCAGCTCAAGACAAACTGAAAAAACTTCAAGCAAACTCAGTCTCACTAAAGGATGTTCATTCCAGTTCAGACAGAATCTGGGAAAGCCAGTGAGAGGGTCTTCATCATAGCAGATCAGTAACCGAGATTCTCGGTCCTGGCTCAGCAGCGGAGCACAGCAGCGAGGCACAGCAGCGGGGCAGCTTCCAGTCCCAGCTTGGAAGGCAAACTGTGGGAAACCAGGCTATTACCTGCATAGAGCAGGCAAAGGATTTGTAAAATGTAAATGTAAAATAACAATTCTGCCAACACAAGAGGGCGCTTTGCTCAAAGCCAAGGTCAGAACTGTACAGGAAGCTTGGGACAATGTCCCTTGTATCCCAGGAGCAGACTGAACCGTGAAAGTAAAAAATAGAGGAAATGCCAAAAGAAAAGGACAGAAAATGAGCAAGAAAAAGAAAATAAGCTTGACCATAGAAAGCTACTACGGTGGCAGGGCAGACCAATATCCACAAAGAGGGAGATCAATTGGTCTCAAGCCCAAAGAGACATCTCAGGCAATGCTCATGAAAGACTCCAAAAGGCAAAGAAGAGAGGGAGAAGAAAAAATGAGAAAAGAATTAACAGGTATACATAAGAGGGGAAAAAAAACTCTTTGAAGAAAACAAGTTCTTAAAAAGTAGAATAAACCAAATAAAAAAAAAAGATACAAAACATAACAGAAGAAAATCACACATTAAAAACTAGAACAAGGGAAATGGAAGCTAATGACTTTGTGAGACTGCAAGAATCAGTCAAACAATCTAAAAAGAATGAAAACATGGAAGAAAATGAGAACTATCTCATTGGCAAAATAGCCGACTTGGAAAATAGATCCAGAAGAGACAATTAAAAATTATTGGCCTATCTGAAGGCCATGACCAAAAAAAAGTCCTGGATAGCATTCTACAAGAAGTCATTAGGGAAAACTTCTCCAATGTTCTAGAAATAGAGGGGGACATGCTCAAAGAAAGTTCATCATTTACCTTTGTAAAGAGATCCCACAAGGAAAACCTCAAGGAACATTGTTGCTAAACTCTAAAACTGTACTCTCAAGGAAAAAATATTTCAAGCTTCTAGACAAAAACAATTCAAATATCAAGGAACAATAGTCCCGTTTACTCAAGATCTGGCAGCCTCTACAATAAAGGACCGGAGGATCTGGAATACTATTTTCTGGAAGGCAAAGGAACTGGGGTTGCAACCAAGAATTAACTACTCAGCAAAACTCATTATTGTCTTTCAGGGGAAAAGATGGGTCTTAACTGAAGTCAGATACTTTCAGTCACTTCTATTGAAAAAACCAGAACTAAACAGGAAACTTAATCTACAAACACAGGAAAAAAAAATTCAGCATTCATGATTGTGGAAATGGAATACTTGTGAAGTTGGCAAGATCAGGGATTTGACTATCTGTATGTAGTTAAAGATAAATACAGGATTAGATCATGGGGATTGAATAGGATATAAAGAAATAGAGTGGCAGACAGTGAGCCAGGTTCTGATTTTGTTGAGAAAGAAGGAAAATATTCTGAAGATTGGTAGGTAATGACTACCAGCATTTGGTAACTGAGTGATAAATTTGGATAGTGTGAAATTCAAAGGAGGAAAGGCTGCTATACTAAATGTTTTACAAATATTACAAAGTACATGCTGTAATTCTCATTTTTTTAATTGAGGAAGCTGAGACAGGCAAAGGTCTGGATTTATACAACTAGTTTGTCTGAGGCCAAATTCCAATTTGGGCCTTCCAGGACTACCACTTTATCTACTCTATCACACCTATTTATCTTAATTGATGGAGTATAAGATGAGAGTGGCAATGAGGAGCAATGACTATTTAGAATGTCCCCAGACTAAAAAATTGGAAGGTATGAGTGAAGGTAAAATAAAAATTGGAAAGTGTAACTGTATATATATCATCTGGAAGGAATCTAACCTTAATGAGTGCCAGGAAATTGAAGGAGTAGGAGAAGAAAAGGTCTAAAATGAAGTTCAGTTTATTAATCATAGAACAGGAGATCTACAGAGCACAGTGGAAGAGGCAGGCAGATTTTCAAACATTTATTTGATATATTTTTATGTGACAAACATTGTGCTAGGGACTGGATTAGGTAATATATCTATGTTGTTTTAATTTTTATTTCCTCTAAGTATAACTGATTTAAATATATTTCCTTGTAATGTTAAGATTAAATGTATATATATATATGTGTATATATATACATATACATATATATATATACACATCAAGATGTATGTGTTTGTACATATATACAATACACACACATATCTAGTCACAATATTCAAAAAAATAGATATGTGGGGGGGTATAGATATGTAGAACAGATATGTGTGTGATCCATCTGAATTCTTTGACAACTTATTTATGAGAAATGGCTTTGTGTCAATTCCCTATCAAATTTGTATATTTGACCTCTATCGTAGATATTTGGTGAAATTGTTTACCTTACTAGTTTGATTTTATTTGTGTAAAATCTGTTTTTTTGTGTAATTGATATTGTCTTTTATTATTTTTAATATATGTGTTTGTCTATTACCACCTCCCCCCCCCCCCATCCGAAACTGTAAAAGATGTAACCTTTCATTGGTCTCCAGTTTTTATGATGACTTTTTATATTTATATTTTGTTTGTCCGTACGAAATTTATTGTGGTATATGGCACCCCTTTGGCTTACTTATATATCAAACACTCAGGGCAAACACCCAAAGAACACATTGTTTTTAAGTCCAAGCAATATGAGAGGGGAAAAGAAAGATTCAGATAGATTATAATGAGAGCAGGCATTAGTATTTATAGTGGGGTTTGCTCTTTGGCCATTTAGAGATTTAATATCATAGTAATTGGAAAAAGGAAGTGGGAATGAGAATTTGCTAACTGTTGGGAAGCAAGCCCATGCAGTGTCATTGGATAGAGAAGATCAGCTTAGGAGGCAGAGGAGTAGAATGTAATATCCTCATGTTGTTTTGGCACTAAGTAGATGGTTCATACTATGCAAAAACAATGGTAATGTTCCTGATATGTTGAATTAAATGATTTTTACATGTTTTGCAAAGTCATTGATGTTGAAATAATGAAGTCAGGATGTATCTTTTTCAAATAATGATGAATTTAATTTTTCAAATTTATTTGCCTTTTTAGAGTGGAATTTTTATGTATTTAAATTTTTTCATTAGTGCTTGTGTTTTCATTGGTTTAGAGAACTTCTTATGAAGACATCTCCGATACCAATGCAGATAAACTTCCTTCTATGTGACTTATAGATTTAGGGAGTTGTTTGGGCCATCAAGGTTAAGTGGATTTGCTTAGGTTCAGATGGGCTGCCTTTATGTATTAATATGTAGGATGATATGTGTTTTTGATTGATTCAGGGTCAATTCTCTAACCCCATATATTTATGATTTTATTTAAATGGTTGAAAGAATTTGATAGATTCTGTTATTTTACTAGGAAAAAATAATTTCATGATTTTTTCATTGTGGATATTTGTTTTACTGATAGTGATAATTCAATAACCTGATAATTAACCTTTTGGTGATTAGCCTCTTCAGATTCCATAAGGCTGATTGATCTTTAGTTGAAAAACAAATGTTAATAGGTATTCGAAACCTAGAAACTTGGTAAGAAGTACTAGAGAAGAATTATCTTTTGCTGGCACAGTCTTCAAGAACTATCTTCTCACCATGATGGGTATTATAGAACTTCTGCTGAATGTGTTACAAACAGATGCATTCATTTTTTTTCATAACTTTCTGTATTTTCTACCCTTGATACTAATTTCCATTTTTACACAAGTTTTGCCATCCAAAAAACAAAACAAAATTCTATTAATTTGTCTCATGTGGTATTTAATTCCTTACTGGGAATATGCAGTTTCATAGCTCTTTGCAGCAATAACAAGTATTGTTTTCTTTCTTTTCTCTTCTCTTCTCTTCTCTTCTCTTCTCTTCTCTTCTCTTCTCTTCTCTTCTCTTCTTCTTCTCTTCTCTTCTCTTCTCTTCTCTTCTCTTCTCTTCTCTTCTCTTCTCTTCTCTTCTCTTCTCTTCTCTTTTCTTCTTTTCTTTTCTTTTCTTTCTACCATGATTTTCCTTTTTCCTTCAGGACAGACTTAGCAGGTGGTGAATGTATTAGTTCCTTGTGGCATTGTGAAGTTAAGCCCCAATGTTCTGTTTTTTCTTTGTAATGTACCTAGTCCCCATTTTTTCCTTTTTATTTTTTTGTTTTGACTGCTGAATAGTGAAATATTCTGACCTAATAGATGATGTAAGACTGTGCCTATAAAAAGAGGTAAAGGAGGTCCCTCAATTAGTTTACAATCTAATGGGGGAGACAACATGTAAACAAATATATACAAAACAAGGTTTATACTAGAGAAATAGGAAATAATTAAAAGAGGAAAAGCGCTAGAATTAAAAAGAATTTGGGAAGAGTTCTTGTAAAAGGTGAAATTTTAGTTGAGACTTAAAAGAAACCTGGGAGGTCAGTAGTACTTGGCATTGAGGAAGGAGAACTTTCCAGGCATGGGTGATAGCCAGAGAAAATCCCTGGAGCTGAGAGATGGAATGTTTTTTTCATGAAATAGGCAGAGGCCAGTGTCACTGAATCAAAGAATACGTTTTGGGAAGTAAAGTATAAGAAAACTAGAAAGGGAGGACATATTGAATGCCAAACTTATTATTATTTGCTTCTGGGTGTCAATGGAGTTTAATGAAACAGATATGTTTGGAACTGAGCTTTTTACAGTGGAGAGGAAATTATATCTGTATAACCTAATTCACCTTTTTGATATTCTTAAAATGATTATTAATTTAGTGTAAGGTCAAATCCTTTAAAAATCTAATAGAATTAAATAAAACAACTTTTTAAAGGTTACTTTTGTTAGATTTTTTATGACTATTTCAATGAGTAATAATTTTATTTGGTTGTTTAAATTTAATTTGAACTTTATTTTTTTAATTTTTAAAAAATATGTTTTATTTTCTCCCTAAAAAACAAATTTCTTAACATTTTCAGTTTTGAGTTTCAAATATTGTTCTTACCTTTCCTGTTCCCTCTCTGAGATGGTAAGCAATATTATAGGTTATATATGTGCACAATCCTATAAAACATTTTATTAGTAATTTTGTATAAGAATAGAAAAAAAAGAAAAATAGTATGTTTAAGTTTGTATTCAGACCATTATTAATTTTTTTTCTTTAGGTGGATAGCATTTTTTGTCATGTGTCCTTTGAGATTGTCTTTGATCATTGTATTGCGAAGAATAGCTAAATTAACTTCCGTAATTTGTGTTTTTATGTGGTACTTCTAGAGAGGAGATAATAAGGTATTAAAGATTAAACATAAATTTATATCTCCATCATTTTTAACAAGAACTTTTTATTTGTTGTTTTCCCTTCATTTTGTCATTTTATCATTGAAATATTACAAAACAAATATATATGTATATGTGTTTTTGAAATAATTTCAAATATCTTAAATAATAGTTATGAACTTGTTATTATGTACTTCAATGTTCAGTATTTCATTTTATTGATTCAGATTGCAACCTATCCATAGTCTCATTCTGTATAATTTTTGTCTATATCTTCCCCATGTTACTTTAGAATAATCTTAATGTGTAAAGTGAATTTGTAAGTTTTCCATTCAGAAGGGAGTTAATACGAAATCATAAGTCATTAGCCCATAAGGGGAGATCATCATATAAAGATATCATAATTATAAAAAGAACACTCCTACTGAGATTCAGGAAATCTGTGTTGCCATTAAATAGAATGGTCAAATAAATCATTGTAATTCTCACTTTGCTTGATCAATTATAAAAGGAGGAAATTGGATTAAAGATCTGTGAAGTTCCTTCTAGTTCTAAAATTCCCTGATCTTTCAATTACCTCTTGAGATTTCCTGTAAATCTGAAGAATAATATCATAGAGAATATAATTAAGGCATTGATGTAAGGGATGGAAAAGACTTGAGTTATCACCTAGTTTGTCTTTATTTAATAGATGAAGTAATGGAGACATAAACAGGTAGAATGACTTGCCAAAGAATTGGGACTAGAATTCTGGAATTCTCTCTCTGTCTCTGTCTCTCTTTTAGATGAATAAATCTAAAGGAAAAATACCTAAAAAAAATTTGTATGTTAATTGTATTATTGTGTCTTCCCCTTTGCAATTGTTTTTGTTTAACCTTAGCCTCAAATCAATTCACATGTGACATTTATGATCCTTATAAACCACACATTGAGTTTCCTCTTGATTGTTCATTCAGTAAATATTGAGCATCTGCTATAAATATCACTAGAGGAGACACAAAAATATATTATTGTCTGTCCTTAAGAAGTTTATTCTCATTGGCGAGTTCAGACATCCACATTGTAATGTTGCAAGGCAGAAATTGTCACAGTGATACATTAAAGAAGGTAATAATTAAAAATTATCTGTCAGGGTGCATTGTAAAAAAGGGAAGATATACATACATTCATACATACACATATATATGTATGTGTGTGTGTATATGTGTATGTATGTATGTGTGTTAGTTGATTGAGATTATCTTCAAGGTCATTCTTTTCTGCACTTCTGTATGCCAAATGTAATAGAAATTTTTTGTCTACTTGGCTGTAAGAACTTGGAGGGAATTATAATTAGGAGTACATATACTTGGGAAAGATTTCAAACAGGAGATGGTCAGAATCCAATTTCTGAAAAATGAATGACAGAATCAAAAATAGCTTAGTAGTATTATTGCAGAAATTTAGCTCTTTGTTGTAAATTCATACTGAATAAATCTAGACTTATTCAAGGACATATGAAATGCAAGGGAACATAAATAGACCCCATATGTGGAAAGCAACCCAGAAACATGAGATTCTCTAGCTGTATTCTTTCTCATACTACAAATAGGTTCTTCCTGTCTTTTTCTTTTCATCCTTCAGATACAACTTTTGACACAGGATGAGAAATCAGCCTTTAATACTAGAAAAAATTGCTATTTCTTAGAACTTTTATGTGCTGTCTGTGTATCACTCAGTACAAGTAGAGAAGGAAGGTCATATCCCCCTCATGACTATTGCAGCATTTGCTTCATTCACATTCATACATCTAAACTATTTTGGCCTCTGATAATGATTAGTGTTGAAAATCAAATTGAATCTTAGAGGATAGGAAGGAACAATTAAGATAAAGAGGAAGGATACAGCCATAGCATGAACTAAAATTCAGAAACAAGTGAATTAGTTAGCTAGCATTATTTGCAATCGGTAAACATTATGGACTTTTTCATTGAATATAAGATAAGGCAAAGATGCTGCCTTTTTCTCATTATTTGACATAGTTCTCAAAATGCTGGTGATGGCAATATAGTAAACAAAAGACATATACTTGGAAAAGGAATAGACACTGTTCCTATAGGCAGTTGTTATAATAATAGTTTATTTAGAAAAACTCCCTGGAACCAACAATATAACTTATTGAGGAAGCTGATAGCTTCAGTAAATTAGAAGAATGTAAAATAAATTCACAAAATCTTTTATATATCTATGTAGAAGTAATAATCTACGTAGAATTTCTAGGGAAATCAAAATAAGCACAAAATGTATTCATTCAAAATAAGTACAGAATGTATAAAATATCTGGGAATTAATCTATAAAAGCATACTTAAGACTTAAAGAAATAGAATTATAAAACTAAAGAAATCAAGAATGACAAATAATTTTTAAATCTTTTTTTTCTCATGAATATGCATTACCAACAAAAATAAAAATTAGAATCCTTTCTATATTAGTTTTTAGATTTAGTCCTTTGGCCTTTAAAATACAAGAAGTTGTATTATAAATCAAGGTAAAATAATAACAGAATTGATTTGGAAGAAAAAAAAAGACCAGATTATAAAGGGAAAAATAATAAATTCTCCCACTCCACCTCACCCCCCAAAAAGAATGAGTAGAATCACAGGTTTAGATCTCAACTTATGTAGCAACCATAAAAATTATTTGGGAATGGGTTAAAAAACAGAAAGCTATTTTAGGGGATCAATTATACAAGGAAGAAGCAGAATTCAGTATTCAGTTAAATTTGAGAATACCAAATACTTGAAAAAGAATTCCCTTTTAAAAACATTTATTATAATAGTGTATTATTTTCCAGTTACATGTAAATTGATTTCCAGCTTTAATTTTTGTAAGATTTTGAGTTCCAAAAAAATTTTTTTTCTTCTTCCCTATCTTGCCTCTTTCCCATTTACAAACTAGCTAGAAATCTGATTTAGGTTATATGTATACATTCGTTTTTAACATATTTCCATATGAGCATGTTGGGAAAGAAAAATCAGAACAAAAGGGAAAACCTATGAGAGAAAAAAACAAAACAAAAGGAAAAAAGGTGAAAATAGTATGCTTTGATCTGTATTCAGTCTTGATGGTTGACTCTGAATGTGGATGGTATTTTTCACTCAAAGTTTATTAGAATTGCGTTGGATCACTGAATTACTGAGAAGAGCTAAGTCTGTCATAGTTGATCCTCACACAATCTTGCTGTTGCTTTGTACAATGTTTTTCTGGTTCTACTTGCTTACATTCAGCATCAGTTCATGCAAGTTTTTCTAGGCTTTTCTGAAATCAACCTGTTCATCGTTTGTTATAGGACAATAATATTTCATTACATTCATATACCATAACTTATTCAACCATTTTCCAATTGATGGGCATCCATAAGAATTCCCTTTTTGACAGGAAAATCTGGAAAGTCATGTGACAAGAATGTATGGGTAGTATGGTGCTGGCTGGTTAGAAAAACTTATTTTCTTAGTGTTAATTGTTAGGCCAAAATTAATACAAGTATCAAAGAACTGATCCATATTTTGTTGCATCTCAGCTTCAGAGGTTGCAAACAAAAAAATCATATATCCACGGCATTCTCACTCTCTCTGTTATTTGCTTTCATTTTGTTTTCTTTCTCAGTTTTTCTTTGTCTTCCTTCTTGATCTGATTTTTCTTGTGCAACAAGATAACTATACAAATATGTATACATATATTGGATCTAACATGTATTTCCACATATTTAACATGTATTAGACTACCTGCCAGCTAGAGGAGAGAGTGGAGGGAAAGAGGGGAAAATTTGGAACAAAAGGTTATGCATGGGTCAATGTTGGAAAAATTACCCATGCATATGCTTTGTAAATAAAAAGCTTTACTAAAAAGAAGTCATATGTCAACTCTCTGACCATAATGTCTATTTTTATCCTTGTTGAAGGAGTTTGACAACATTGCAGAAAGCATTATGCTAAGAAGCATGGGAGCAAGTACACAGCCCTACTTTATTCCATTAGAACCTGGGAAAACCCAAGAACATTGTCCATTGATAGAACTTGTATGAGCATGCCATCATGAAACTTAAGTACAATACTGAAGAACTTTTTCAGGCAATCAGATTTTTGCTTCTTCTACAAGCCCTCATGATTGTTAGTGTCAGAGACTTTGGTCAGATTAACAAATAAATTGTGTACAGACCTCTGTTCTACTCCTGGCATTTCTCCTGGAGTTGCTGGGTAGCAAATACTATATTTGGCTTTTTCTGAAAGCACACTGGTTCTTGGATAGATGGCCATATTCCAGGTGAAGGCTCAACCTATTCAGGAGGTTTCCAGCTTTGAATGTTGCCAGCAATGACTGAAAGAGAGAGCCCTACCCTAGTGATTATCACAGGACAACCTATTTTCCTTTCCTTTAATGGAGATGGACAATGGCAATATTCTTGATACCTGGGAGATATCCTTCTCTTGACATATAATCTGGAAAATTCTATTCAACTTATATATGATCAGTGTATCCCTTGCTTTGTAAATTTCAACTGTAATAGTATCTGTACCAGAGGCTTTGCCACGTGAAAGGAGCCTAATGGCATTAAAAACCTCATCTTCAGTTGGAAATTCAGCTAGAGAGGGATTGACTACACCTGATATATATTCAGTGACGTTGGCATTGATTGATGGTCCATTGGGAAGATTATGGAAATATTCAGCCTATCCAGGATCAATCAGATCCTTATCACTAGTCAGTGAGGCTCCATCAATATCCAGTAGTTGAGATACACCATATGTATGTGGTCCATAAATAGCCTTAAGAACATCACAGAAGTGCTTTGAATTGTTACAGAATTAAATGAATTTCTTGTCTTCTTACTGAGTCAAGAATACTGCATACTTCTACTCTTTGCTTTCTCTTTACTTTTGTCAGAGATAAATGCTGCCTTCTTAGAGATGGAAGAACATACTTGCTGGTAAAAATTGTGAAAGTCTCTTTTTTTGATTAGCAGCTTTTGAATTTCCTTCTCATTTTGTCAAACCAATCTTGATGTTTGTGAATATTCTGGCCCAGATGAGTAAATAAAATGCTATACATCAAATGTCTGAAAACTGCCCATTCATTTTCTGTTGCATTGTTGCCAACCAAATGTCCAGCTTTCATTCCAAGTTAGCAATAAACTGTTAAGAGAAGTGCTCTAATCTAATGAAGTTAAGTATTTCTGGTAGCCTTTGCCTTGAGACCACTCACTGCTTTTACTAAATGTGAAAATCTACCAGCTTGTCCTCTCTTGGCCCACTGATGATGAAAGTCTCCTGTCTTCATAAAATTTTTCTTTTAACTATATCAGAGTTTGTCATGGTGGGGGCATATGCATTGATGATGGTAGTATAGTGCTTTCCTGCAAGTGGCAATTGTTTGTCAGTAGCCTGTTGTTCACTCCATTGGGAAGCATACAAGCTTGTTTTACTAGGATAGTTTTGACTGTGAAACCTATGCCAGCTTTGTGGTGTTCCCCATTGTGGTGATCTTCTTCCCAAAACGCAGCCAGGTGATAAAAGTTCAGATCTTTTATTATCTCCAATATAGCCCAGTTAGCTTAGAGGTCTATCTTTCTGCTTGGTTCCAAGAACTCCCTCCGAATGTCGCCAAATCCAAAGGTTTTGTCCTTCAGCCTCTGCCTCTGCTTTCTTCAGCCTCCAGCCAGCTCCAATCTTCATGTCATTCCGGTGAAATCTCGACTTGTAGCTTCTTCACTCTCTGAAGAACTTCTTCGACTGGCCCATTGGCTATTTATGCTCCTTCCAGAGAGAGGGATTATGGGTTTTCTCCCATAGTGCTCTCTGGTACAAAGAGCTTCAAGGGAGGTATGAACTCATTGAACTCCAATGAGTAAAGGTGTGAACACAAGCCTTGTATTAATTAGTTCTACTTAGTACCTTGTTTCAGGTTCTGCCCAAAACATCTTCTTGTAAGATTAGATCAACTCTAATTAGTTAGCAGTTAGTAAGGATTCCAACATCTCCCCCTTTCTTTTGTTTTAAAACATAGGGGGTTTCTGAGGGGGTACACATAAATCCATCAATATGGGCCAGAACTTTGTAACAGATATACATGGTATACATAAATCCATCAATATGGGAGGCATTATACATAATTTACATGAGCACATAGCAATATAACACAGGCTAGTAGTAATGTAACAAATAACAAGAATCAATCTGAAAATTTACACATGTCCATAAGTCCTAGAAACAGTCCAATAGGATTCCATTGTCCATTAGTTCATGTGCCAGGAATCTAATAATTACTGTAAGCTCTGAAGTACTGCAAAAGGTCTCATCAACAATTTTTCATCTCAGGGAATCCAGTGATTCTTGCTGGTTTTTCAGGAACTGAAAGCTGAAGATTTTAAAGTTCTTTTGACAGTCTCATTGTTAGCCTTTTCCACCTGTGGAAATATAAGCAGATCCTCTTCCCCAAGCAATTAACCTAATTCCCTTCTATTTACCAAATTTGGGATTTCTTCTCATCATCTGGTAATTACATTGGAGTTGTTTGCATTGGATATTGTCTTGTTGTCTTAAAAGGCCTGTATTCTCCCCAACTGTAATCCTGATTGCTTTTCTGTTGGTTGATGACATCAGAGTACTGAATTTCTAAAGTCTCTCTGGGTATAACCTCAGCTGCTATCATGCCCCACCTGTCCTTTGATTGATACTTTGGAGCTGGGCCTTGCCTCTCCTTCCTCTGGGTCAATATACATTTAGAGGCCCAGTGAAAGCCTCGGTTACATTTTGGACATGGGGTTTGGGGTTTTCTCTCACCCTGTCTTCTCATTGTATCTCTGTATCTACATTGGGCTCTTAGATGTCCAATTTTTCCGCACTGAAAACATCGACAAGTTTCTCTAGAATTCCTCTGCCAAGAAGGACCTTGTCTTTCCATGTTCATCATAGTCTGGGCATAATAAGCATTTGTGCCCACTGTGGCACAGTGTCTTATGATTTCCTCTAAAGGAGCATCTTTGTCTAGCCCCCATATAATTCTCTTGCAAATCTCATTGGCATTTTCTTTAGCCAGATGTCTGGTCATTATTTCTGTTGCTGCATTATCTCCAATGGTTCTTATTACAGCTGTTTGTAAACGTCCCACAAAATCTGCAAAAGGTTCATTGGGACCTTGCTCTATTTTTGTGAAAGCATTATTTCCATCTTTCTGTCCAGGGAGAGAATTCCAAGCTTTTATTGCAGCCTTAGAAATTTGCTCATACACTGTTATGGGATAATAAATCTGTTCTGAACTCTCTGCATACTGACCTTCACCAGCTAGTTGGTCAAAAGAAACTTGTACAATAGCTCCTGTTTGCCTATTGCGTTGGGCTTGAATCCTACATAATTCATGAAACTCTGAAAGCCACAATAAATTTTGTCCCGATTCAAGACATGTTTTAGCAATGGATTTCCAGTCATTCGGGGTTAAGATTTCATAAGACAAATTATCCAGTAACATCTTCACATAAGTTGATGTAGCCCCATAAAGAGTGCAACCCTTTTTCAAATCTTTAATTTTTCCCAAATTAAAAGGAGTGTATTTTCTCTCTTTTTGACCTGAGGAGTTGAGCTCTTCAATCACAGGATATGCATTTATAAAATCAGATATACCTTCTCCTTCATTTTTTGCTTTAATTAATGCTTTTTCTAATCTTGTCAAATTCTGCTTTACAGGAGAAGCTGACTGTGTTTCTGTCTCTCTCCCTCCCACTTGTTCCACCCATGAAGGGTTAATTGCGGGGGGAGGGTCATGAGATGTGGAATCACCTAATTCCTCCTGCTGTGAAGTATCATACTCAGAATTGTAATTAACTCCATTCTCATCTGATTCGTCCTCCTTTTCACCTAGTAAAGTTGGCACTTCTTCTTCCTGTACTTTCCTTTTCATCATTCTATCACTTAAATAACTTCTTATAGCCAATTGTATTACATTATATGTATTAATTATTGAGTTAGGCCCATTTTTATCATAGAATTGACAAAGATCCTCTCCAACCAATTTCCATTCATTTAGATCTAATTCCTTATCAAGAGAGAAACAAGGACATATGTCCTTTACAGTTTGTAAAAATTCAGTGATTTGTTGTAAACTTATAATTAAACATTGGCTTTCCATAATTTTGACAATGCTCTCTAAACATTTTCCTTGAACAGAAACAGGCTGTTTTCTAAATATCTGTCCCATCTTAGATGAAATTCTACTTTAACACTTCTAACAAAATTTCTTTGTTGCACTCACCCTAATTTCTGGGTTGATGAGTCTTTTCCACTGGATCAGGATCAGAGGCTTTTCCACTTGAATCAGGATCGGAGCTTTTCCACTGAAATCCACTGAGGGGGGGAGGGGGGGGGGTCTGTTAGCCCCACGTTGGGCGCCAAAGTGTGGTGATCTTCTTCCCAAAACGCAGCCAGGTGATAAAAGTTCAGATCTTTTATTATCTCCAATATAGCCCAGTTAGCTTAGAGGTCTATCTTTCTGCTTGGTTCCAAGAACTCCCTCCGAATGTCGCCAAATCC
Source organism: Antechinus flavipes (assembly GCF_016432865.1). Classification (NCBI taxonomy): domain Eukaryota; kingdom Metazoa; phylum Chordata; class Mammalia; order Dasyuromorphia; family Dasyuridae; genus Antechinus; species Antechinus flavipes. Next base: position 161,968,522 of record NC_067401.1, read on the forward strand.
AAAGGTTTTGTCCTTCAGCCTCTGCCTCTGCTTTCTTCAGCCTCCAGCCAGCTCCAATCTTCATGTCATTCCGGTGAAATCTCGACTTGTAGCTTCTTCACTCTCTGAAGAACTTCTTCGACTGGCCCATTGGCTATTTATGCTCCTTCCAGAGAGAGGGATTATGGGTTTTCTCCCATAGTGCTCTCTGGTACAAAGAGCTTCAAGGGAGGTATGAACTCTTTGAACTCCAATGAGTAAAGGTGTGAACACAAGCCTTGTATTAATTAGTTCTACTTAGTACCTTGTTTCAGGTTCTGCCCAAAACATCTTCTTGTAAGATTAGATCAACTCTAATTAGTTAGCAGTTAGTAAGGATTCCAACACCCCATCACTGTTGTTACTCCAGAAAAATATGCATCTAGCTCTGACTTAAGTAAACAGATCTTCGTTTGCCAGTCTTGGCTATTATTTTGATGCAATTCCTATTGAGTTATTTCTCAACAAAAGCTGTTTATCTTTTGAGTCTACTGGATTTCATATTGTCCATAAGCATGTGCACATTCCATGATCTAATGATGAGTGGAATCATGTTCACAAAATTTTTTTTTTGCTACCCTTAGTTTCCTGAGTTCCAGATTCCAGATCTATTTCACCATCTCTTTCCTAGATATTTTAAAACTGGTTATCCCATATGCATCTCAAACTCTTTATTTCTCTCTCTCTCTCTCTTTTTTTTTTTTTTAGTGACTTTGCTATTTCCATTGTTTATTGACTTTTTTTTTTTTTTAATAACTTTTTATTGATAGAACTCATGCCAGGGTAATTTTTTACAGCATTATCCCTTGCATTCACTTCTGTTCCGATTTTTCCCCTCCCTCCCTCCACCCCCTCCCCCAGATGGCAAGCAATCCTTCACATGTTGAATAGGTTACAGTATATCCTGGATACAATATATGTGTGCAGAACCGAACAGTTTTCTTGTTGCACAGGGAGAATTGAATTCAGAAGGTAGAAATAATCCGGGAAGAAAAACAAAAATGTAAGCAGTTTATATTCATCTCCCAGTGTTCTTTCTTTGGGTGTAGCTGCTTCTGTCCATCTTTGATCAATTAAAACTGAATTAGCTCTCTTTATCAAAGAGATCCACTTCCATCAGAATACATCCTCAAACAGTATCGTTGTTGAGGTATATAATGATCTCCTGGTTCTGCTCATTTCACTTATCATCAGTTCATGTAAGTCTCACCAGTCCTCTCTGTATTCATCCTGCTGATCATTCCTTACAGAACAATAATATTCCATAATGTTCATATACCACAATTTACTCAACCATTCTCCAATTGATGGGCATCCATTCATTTTCCAGCTTCTAGACACTACAAACAGGGCTGCCATAAACATTTTGGCACCTACAGGTCCCTTTCCCTTCTTTAGTATCTCTTTGGGGTATAAGCCCAGTAGAAGCACTGCTAGATCAAAGGGTATTATGCACAGTTTGATAACTTTTTGAGCATAGTTCCAAATTGCTCTCCAGAATGGCTGGATGTGCTCACAATTCCACCAACAATGTATCAGTGTCCCTGTCAAACTCTTTATTTCTCCAACAGAATTTATGATCTTTCCCAACATGCATACCTTCACAATTTGCCTGTTTTTATCTAGGGGTATTGAAATCCTTTTAGTCATCCAATTTCACAATCTCAGAATCATATTCATAATCCAGAATATGAGAAACTGTCTTTGATACACAATGAGTCTAGGCTGGACTGGGAAGAGACTGGGTTTGAGAATTTCTGGACTTAGGGCTACAACACTTATAGGTGTGTTTCAATACACAGCTTTGTGTCAGATCATAAAATGGAAGGCAGTGCCAGTGCAAATCATCAATCTTGAGCCTGAACCTTCTAATCATTTGCTGTCTTGGAATTATTCACCTCTGATTAGCATATTTCTGCGTCCTCCTGATCTTTTTTTCCCTCTGGTAGTAAACTACTGGCTACTAAAAAAACAATCTTAAGCACACATCACTACCTCAACAGTCTGCTCCTTCATTCCCATCCTCCTCCAAAATCCCACTTGAGATTTGCCCTCTGTAGATTTCATTTTAAATCTCTTCTCATCTTTTGGCAGTGACTGAGATTTAGCTCACTCACGAGAATACTGTTTTTCTCCTTCCTTTTTTGTAGTAGTGGCTATAGTGTGATTCATATTCTACACCTTCACTCTTCTTCCTTTTCCACTGATCGTGGTAGTAGGGTAAAGTATTCTTTGGTCCTCACTGGCATTTTCAGGGTCACCCTTTACTGTCACTGTTGAGCAAATTCATCTAATCCAAATTTTTCACTCATTCCAGATTCTGGTATCTGTTATCTGCTGAGTGCCAGGATGTGGTCCCACTTTATTCAGGGGCATTCAATGACTAGCTAACAGACTTTTTTCCTTTGTGCTTTAATTTCTTTCATCTTAAGGAACTTCACCATAAGTGACAATGTACCCTCAAATACCCTGGCTTCCCAGTTTTTCAGTCTACTCAATTCTGTGACCATATCCTTCACCATACCTCAACAGGGATAGCATACCCTTGATCAGCATCCACAAATATCCAGGCTAAACCTACTTTTTATTTTCATTGTTACCTCTAATCCTTTATAATTATTGTAACATAGTATATAACTTCATAACTCATTACAGGACTGTCTTATCCCAACCATAACTTTTGCAGTGATGACAGTTGCTTCCTTTCTTGTTTCTACCCTTTGGTGAACCAACGCTACATTTTTTCCCCCCATGTTTCCTTGACTTACTGCCAGTCATACCCTGGCCAACTTGGGCTACTTTCACCATTGTTTTCTTTGCTTTTGCTCATGTCTTGTTGAATGGAATTAGGAGAAATGAAACTCTGCTGACTTGGCTACAGGTCTTCATTGCGGCAAGGTAGTCCTAATTCTCCCCGTTTCCTTTCCTTGTCACTACAGCAGCCATTTCAGACCTTGTTTTCTGTCCTCAATCAATTCACAAATTCTACTTTCTTGAGAATTCTTTACCTTTTCCAATTCACATTTCAGGAAGTTGTTTTCTTTTTCCACTTTATCAAATTTTCTTTAAGTGAGTTATATGCCTTTTCTGTACTCTCTTCCATAGCTTCTCTTTCCTTTCCCTGTTTTTTTCCTAGCTCTCTTTTAAGAGTTTTTATAATTTCTTCTAGGAGAGCCTTGTGTGATGGGGATCAGGTTACATCCCCCTTTGGAATTTTGTCTGGAGCTTGTCTATTTTACTCTCTTTGGAGTTGAAAACCTTCTCTCTTGCTGTATAGAAGCTATTGATGGTTAGTGTATGCTTGGCTTTTTTACTCTTTTTTTTTTTTTTTGAAAGCTCTTAGATTCTTCCTTCAGGGCAAGGGGGTTTACCAGCTTCCTCTGCAGAGCAAGGATTGATATATGGACAGCAGCTGGCTTGCAGACAGGCTGCTAAGAGCCGCAGAACTGTGGAAGTGCTCTGGGAAGAGTCCCACAGGGGAACTGTCTCTGCCTTGGGAAGCACAGCTGAGCTGTGGAAGCACCCTGGGAAGAGCCCCACTGTATGAATTAACGGCTACCCTGAGACTAGCCTGAGCAGCTAAAGTGTCACTGCCCTGGGCAGAACCTTGCTGTGCAAATCAGCAGCTGCCCTGGGAAGAGGCTCCAGTGCACTGGAAGTGTCTCTACCCTGGGAAGCTCAGCTGGAAGTTCCATTACCCCAGGCAGAGCCCTCCTACTGTGCAGATTTGTGGCTGCCCCAGGCAAAAGTCACATACTGCAGAATGTGGCTGCATAGCTATGCTGTGGTCTGTGATGAATCACTTCCAGTGCTGGGTGGATATAGCCAAATCCTGTTAGATTCTGGTGTTTTTTAGAGTACACTCTACCTTTGGCCTTTTTGTAACTTCTCTGCTGATCTACTGCTTTGCAACCAAAGCAGAGTAGTCAACCTGTGATAGAGTCCTCATGGAGGAACCCCTCCCTCCCCACCAGTGTGCTAGCCTCTGTGTTCTGCCTCCTTGCCTGTGCTGGCCTGCTTCTGCTAATTAGGGCAAACCTTTTCTGGCGATCTTCCAGATTATTTTTGGCTGGTAATTTGTTGTACTCCCAGTATTTGTGGATTTTACCAGTCAAGCCCTATTTCTGAGGCTGATTTGGTAATTAATAGTGAGGGTATAAGAGGAGCTTAGAATAAAGCATGTGTCTTCTTAGCCATCTTGGCTCCGCACCCTCTTCCTTACCCCCTTGTGCTAGTTTAGAAGCAATTTGATGACAGGTTGAGAAATTGCATGTTGCACTTAATCATAAATAGCGGTTAGAGTTTTATTTGATCACTATATAAACACCAAAAATTTTGAGCATCTGATACTGCTAGTGAAGTACTATTAATCATTTCTCAACTGTAAGGGAGAGAAAGAAAATGAGGGACATGAGCCTGTTCTGAAACTTACAAAAGGATTACATTGCAATAGAAACTGAGATTAGACAAAAATTCAAGATTTTTTTTTTTTTTTGAAAAATGGAGATCTTAAACTGCTAAAATAAGAGGGAAGAGATTACTGTTAGGGTGAAAAAATTTTTAGAAGTTCTCAGAGATAAATATTTATAGTTCTAGTGTAAGGAGGAGGAGAATCTAAAAGAAATCAATGAGTATTTCCTAACTGTAAAATGTTATATTTAACAAAATAAGTGGATAATGTAAATCAGTTTTAGAAATTCGATAGGATTGTCTTGCAAAATAGAAATCAGGATGAGACAGATGCAGAAGAAAACACATGTGTTTAATACAGAGAAAACCTTTGATTAAATACAGCCTTCATTTGGATATGTCATCCTGATGAGGTGCGAGAATCGAGGATAAGAAATCCCCTCTAGTCAATGTGGCAGATCCCTTGCAAAAGAATTTGCAAATCCGAAGTCTGTGGCAAAAGGGGATTTATTTACACTAAGAAGAGAGCTTACTCAGAAGACAGCTTTCTTAATGGGCAGGGTTCTGTTTAGGAATTAGCAAAGATGGGGTTGCACTGAGAAGAAAATATCTTCATCAGTGGGCAAAATCCTGTTAGGACTTAGCCAAGATTTGAGGTTCAGAGTTACCTTTTATTAGCTGTCTGAGGTTTGAGGCTTTTTTTGCTCTTTGGATGAAGCTGAGAGACTGATTTTCATTTCAATTCAATTCAAATTTGAATGAGATTACTTAATTGAGAGCTTGAGCCCCTCAGTGTTGATTATGCCCCAGGCCGAGATTTCCAGTTGAATGAGATTACTTATTTTAGGAGAGGTGTTGTTTGGGCTAGGTGTGCCTCTCCCAAAGGAGAGTTTGAGACTGCAAATCACCCTTCCCCCATAGACTAAAGAGGACACAATTTATGTCATTTTACCCCTCTCAATATCAGGAGATCCCTTTTTTAAAAAACTAGCTTCTGGAATGAAATGATTCTTTTGTTTTGATAGTTACAACTTTATAATGAGCTCTGCTACAGCTAGACTACTTTCTTTAAAAATAATTTTTTTTATAAAAGCTTTTTATTTTTCTAAATGTATTTTTCAACATTCAGTTTTGCAAAACCTTGTATTCCAAATTTTTCTCCCTCCCCTAGACAGCAAGCAATTCAGTATAGGTTAAACAAGTGCAATTCTTCTAAGCATATTTCCATATTTGTCATGCTGTTCTAGAAAAATCTGTTCAAAGGGGAAAAAAGAAAACACCAGAAAGGGGGGTGGGGGAAGCAAACAATGTTGAAAATACTGTACTTTAATCCACATTCATTGTCCAAAGTTCTCTCTCTGAATGCGGATGCCTCTTTCCATCACAAGTCTATTGAAATTGCCTTGAATTACCCCATTGTTGAAAGTAGCCAAGTCTACCACAGTTGATCATCACAAAATGTTCTCTTGGTTCTACTCACTTCACTTAGCATAAGTTCATATAAATCATTCCAGGGTTTTCTAAAATCAGCCTGCTTTCATTTCTTATAAAACTATATTCCATAACATTCATATACCATATATTTTGTTCAGCCATTCCCCAACTGATGGGCATCTACTTCTAGTCCCTTGCCACTACAAAAAGGGCTGCTACAAACATTTTTGCACATGTAGTTCCTATTCCTTTTTTAATTATCTCTTTGGCATACAAGCCTAGATACTGCTGGGTCAAAAGGCAGACAGTTTTATAGCCCTTTGGGCATAGTTCCAAATTGCTTTCCAGAATGGATGGATCAGTTCACAATTCCACCAACAATATATAAGTATCCCAGTTTTTCCACATCCCCTCCAACATTTGTCATTATTTTTTCCTGCTATCTTAGCTAATCTGAGCTGTATGAAGTGGTAACTCAGTGTCATCTTAATTTGCATGAAATTGTTATTTCTAAAGTTATGATCTTTCAGTCACCAAATCTGGTACACTTTCCTCAATCTTCATCTTTCTTGATTTCTCTGTAGTCTCTTACACTGTCAATCACTCTTTTCTTCTTGATGTTTTCTTCTTTCCAGATTTTATGTGCTATTACTCTCTCCTAGTTTTTATGTCTATCTGGCTGTTCCTTCTCAATATCCTTTGCTGGATCTCCATCCAGATAATATGTACTAATCCTGGGTATCTCCTAAGGCTTTCTCATGGGCCTTTTTTTCTTTTTCCCCTATTCGGTTTCTCTTGGTGATCTCATCAGCACCTGTGATTTCAAAGATCATTTCTGTTATAATGATTCTCAAATCTCAAACAACTGTAACAATAAGATTAGAGGTCTCTTTTCTCTTTCTTCCATATTTATTATTGAGATAAAAAATGACTACTCATAAGAGTTTGATTCTTTTTAGGCTTCAGTGGTCTTGCCTGGAGGCACACTCAAATATATTCAGCATACAGACTTCTCTGAAACAGGCTTGAACAGAAGATAATGTATTCTCTACTGGATGAAATAGCCAAAATGTCAGACTTTAAGTCTAAAAGTTAAATCAGAATGAACAAAATATAATAAGAATTCATATGTGTTAGGATGGAAGGGAGAAAGGGTTAAGTAGTGATATTTTTAAAATAAGGGAAAAAATGTTAATTAAAAGAGCAGAAGGAAATTCAGAATAGAGCATAGTCAAGTTGGAAAGTTTTATAACTGCCATGTTATATTTAATAGGCAACTAGGTTACACAATGCATAAAACACTGGGCCTGGAGTCGACAACCTGAGTTCAAATTAGGCCTCATATACTAGCTTGTATGACCCTGGGCTAATCACTTAAAACATTTGCCTTCGCTCCTCATCTGTAAAATTAATAGGAAAAGAAAATAGCAAATCACTCCTGTTACCTTTGCAAGAAAACCCCAAACAGGGTCACTGAGTCAAACGCAACTAAAATAACTAAACATAAAATTTAATACAAACTATTTTTGAAAAAATGAAATTTACTTATATCTAGTTTCATGGACAATCTTCTTTTCTGTCCAAGACACTAATTTTTCTTAAATGCTGAAATCTAATGGATATTAATTATTCGGTAAATATGGAAAGCCTCCTAGAAAATATTTGAGAAATGAGGCCTTAATTCAAGATACTTCTATGAGAGAGTCTAATAAAAAGTCTCATTTTTTAAATAAATAAAGAATTGAGTCAAATTTCTAAGAATACAACGCTTCAAATAATAAATGGTCAAAGGATATGAGCAGGCAGTTTTCAGGCAAAGAAATCAAAGCTGTCTATAATCATATGAAAAAATGTTCTAAATCACTGATTATAGAAATGAAAATTAAAACTATTCTGAAGGATCAGCACACATGCAATTAGATTAGTTAATATAATAGATTAGGAAGATGAGAGATGTTGGAGGGGATGTGAGACAATTAGGACACTAATGCATTGTTGGTAGAGTGTAAAATTGATCCAACTACTCTGGAGAACAATTTGGAACTATGTCTAAAGGATTATAAAACCATGAATGTTGTTTGACTCAGCAATATCACTATGAGTTCTGTATCCCAAAGAAATTTAAAAAGAAAAAAAAAAAAGAAGAAGAAAAAGAATCTATTTGTACAAAAGGATTTGTAGACATTCTTTTAGTGGTTAGCAAATATTTGGAAATTGAGGGGATGCCCATCAATTGGGGAAAGCTGAACAAGTTGTGGTATACAATAGTAATGAGATATTATTGTGCTATAAAAAATGACAAGCAGATTTCTGAAAATTCAAGCCATTCTTAAAAGCCTATATAAGAGTTAATTAACTATTGGGCATAATTTGCATTTCAGTATTTCTGCTCAATTCTTGTCTTTCCTTCTAGGCTACTTGAAGATCCTCTATTCTGTCAAAGTTCTATTATCTCTTATCCCTTTTCCTCCTCCCCACCATTTTAATTTTAAAGCTGGAAGGAACCTTAGAAAGTATTGGGTGCAAGCTTTGAAGCATAAAAAGATGTATTGTCACCCAGCTAGTAAGTGATTGAGGCAGCATTTGAACCCAAATATTTCTTAACTTCAACTCTGTTTTGTATTTCTATATAACATATGATAATGATGTTGATGATAATGTTGCAGCTAGCAAAGATACAGTATTTTAGGGTTTGCAGTGTGCTTTACATGCATTTTAAACCTCTCTACAACTATTTAAAGAAGATATTGCAAGTTTTATTTTACAGATGAGGAAACTGATCTTAGAGAGATTGTGACTTAATGTTGTCATACAAGGCTAATAGCTGTCAGTGACATAGAGATTCAAAACTCAAGTCTTGGCCTTAGGGCCTGGAACACTGGAGCACAGTTCCTTTTGAATGTATGCTTGGGACTGCTATTAGCAACAAAATACCCAAGGGCCTGACTTTGTAGGGCAATAACTCTGTTTCTGCTTTTCAGGGTATAAAAAAGATTTTTAAAAAGTTGATTTGGGGAAGATACTTGTTATGTTTCTGTAGAGATTCACAAAAATTTGGGAAAAGTTGTTCATTATAATTTATTTCTCTCTCAATAATACATGTGGATTCCAATTTTTAAATTTTTTGGATTTAAAAAAATTGAAGTTTCTAAAAGATAAAGTATTTATGTATGATTCTTTGAAATTTTTATCTTGATTTTTATGAAGCTTTATTAAAAAGTTTATAATGATCTACAAGGTTAGACGTCTTTTTTCTCTTTCTTCCATATTTATTATTGAGATAAAATATTTTCTAGGAGGCTTTCCATATTTACCGAATAATTACTATCCATTAGATTTCAGCATTTAAGAAAAAATAGTGTCTTGGACAGAAAAGAAGATTGTCCATGAAACTAGATATAAGTAAATTTCATTTTTTCAAAAATAGTTTGTATTAAATTTTATGTTTAGTTATTTTAGTTGCGTTTGACTCAGTGACCCTGTTTGGGGTTTTCTTGCAAAGGTAATAGGAGTGATTTGCTTATTTTCTTTTCCTATTAATTTTACAGATGAGGAGCGAAGGCAAATGTTTTAAGTGATTAGCCCAGGGTCATACAAGCTAGTATATGAGGCCTAATTTGAACTCAGGTTGTCGACTCCAGGCCCAGTGTTTTATGCATTGTGTAACCTAGTTGCCTATTAAATATAACATGGCAGTTATAAAACTTTCCAACTTGACTATGCTCTATTCTGAACTTCCTTCTGCTCTTTTAATTAACATTTTTTCCCTTATTTTAAAAATATCACTACTTAACCCTTTCTCCCTTCCATCCTAACACATGAATTCTTATTATATTTTGTTCATTCTGATTTAACTTTTAGACTTAAAGTCTGACATTTTGGCTATTTCATCCAGTAGAGAATACATTATCTTCTGTTCAAGCCTGTTTCAGAGAAGTCTGTATGCTGAAAATATTTGAGTGTGCCTCCAGGCAGGCCACTGAAGCCTAAAAAGAATCAAACCCTTATGGGTAGTCATTTTAACAATTCATTTAACATATTTTTTGGTCTAATATTAGCTAAGTCTTAATTTCAAGTCTTTTTTTTTTTTAATTTCATTATATTGCATTTATATTGTTAAAATTTCCCAATTACATTTTATTTTCTTTTTCCAAATATATGTAAAGATAGTTTTTACTATTCACCCTTGCAAACCTTGGTTTTCAAATTTTTCTCCCTTTCTTTCCCCCATCTTCCTTTGTTAGACAGCAAGTAATCATATAGGTTAAACATGTGCAATTCTTCTAAATCTATTTTCACATTTATCATGCTGCATGGGAAAAAAAATGAAAAAGAAAAAAGAAGGTGAAAATACTATGTTGTGATCCATATTTAGTTCCCACAGTCTTCTTCTAGGTACAGATGACTTCATCACAAAACTACTGGAACTGGCCTTACTGACTTCATTGTTGAAAAGAGTTGATCATCATATAATCTTATTGCTGTGTACAATGTTCTCTTCCTTCTACTTCATTTAGTATCAGTTCATGGAGTCTCTCCAGGCCTCTCTGAAATCACTTTACTGATCATTTATTATAGAATAATAATATTCCATAACATTCATATGTCATAACTTATTCAGCCATTCTCCAGGTGTTGGGCAGCCACTCAGTTTCCAGTTCCTTGCTACTACAAAAAGGACTGCTACAAACATTTTTGCACATGTGGGTCCTTTTCCCTTTTTTTATGATCTCTTTGGGATATAGACCCAGTAGAAACACTGCTGGATCAAAGGGTATGCACAGTTTGATAGTTCTTTGGCATAGTTCCATATTGTTCTCCAGAATGCTTAGGTCAGTTCCCAATTCCACCAACAATATATTAAGTGTCCCAGTTTTCCCATATCCTCTCCAACATTTATCATCTTTCCCTGTTATCTTAGCCAATCTGAGAGGGGTACCTCAGAATTGTCTTAATTTGCATTTCTCTGTAATCAGTAGTGATTTAGCATGTTTTTTCATATGACTCAAAATGGCTTTAGTTTCTTCATCTGAAAATTGTCTGTTCATATCCTTTGACCATTTATCAACTGGAGAATGGTTTCAACATTCTTTTTTGTAAGATTTTGAGTTGCAATTTTTTTTTCTCTCTCCCTCCCTTACTTTCCCCCTCCCCAAGACAGCAAACAATCTGATTTAGGTTATACATGTACTATAATTTTAAATGTGTTTCCATATTATATTGTGTTATGTTGTGAAAGAAAAATGAGAATGAAGGGGTAAATACCATGAGAAAGAAAAGGCAAACAAAATAAGATGAAAATAATATGCCAAGCCTTTTCTATAACAAATAATATTGCCTTCATCTGTGAATGACTAATAACCTTATTTTTAATAATTAATGTTAAATAACCTTTTTTTGGCTGAAAGCAAAGGAATTTATTAAAGAAAAAGAAATAAAAGGAATTGGAATAGAGAATGAGATAATAAAAATCTGTGCAAATGATATGATGATATATTTGGAAAATCCCACAGATTTAATTTAAAATTAATTGAAATAATAATGTTAGCAAAGTGTTAGGATATGAAGTAAATTCATATAAATCATAGCATTCCTATGTACAAACAGCCTGCCAGAAGAGATAACTCCAAGACAGTATAAAATTCCTGGGAGTACACCAGCCAAAACAAACTCGGGCTATATGAACAAAATTAAAAAAAACAAACAAAAAAAAACAACTTTTTATATAAATAAAATCAGATTTAAATTTGAGAAATAATATTTCCTCATGGTAGTCAGGGCAACATAGTAAAAATGACAATTGTACTTAAACTAATTTATATATTCAATGCCACCCCTATTATATTGCCAAAAATTATTTTCCTGAAATTAGAAAAAAAAATAACAAAATTCATTCAGAAGAACTACTAAGTGAATATCAAAAGAAATAGAAGAAAAATGTAAAGGAGGGCTATCTAATAGTTCCAGATTTTAAACTATATTATATTATAAATTGTAGTTATTGGAACTATCTTGTGCTAAGAAATAGAAAGGTAAACCAGTGGGAATAGACAGATGCAATTTATAACAGCAAATAAATGTAAAGACTTGAAGTTTTGGGGATAAGAATTCACTATTCGATAAAAATTGCTGTAAAAACTGGAAAGCACTGTGGCAGAAACCAGATATCTGGCAGAAGACCAATATCTTACACTATTTACCAAAATAAGGTCAAAATATATACATGACCTAGATATCAAGAGAAATATTACAAGAAAACTTGAAAAGCATAGTACCTATCAGACAGTATGAGGTGTAAAATGAATCTTTTCAAATACATTAAGTAAAAAAACAATTGTAGATAGCCAAGATAAGAAGCAAAGCAGTAAGTTGGGGAAAATTTTATAGGCAATTTTTCAAATACAGATCTCCTATCTCAAATATAGAAAGAACTACATAAAATCTTTACGAGTACAATCAACCAAAGGAAAGGGACCTGTATGTGCCAAAATGTTTGTGGCAGCCCTGTTTGTAGTGGCTAGAAGCTGGAAAATGAAAGGATGTCCATCAATTGGAGAATGGTTGAGTAAATTGTGGTATATGAATGTTATGGAATATTATTGTTCTGTAAGGAATGACCAGCAGGATGAATACAGAGAGGACTGGCGAGACTTACATGAACTGATGATAAGTGAAATGAGCAGAACCAGGAGATCATTATATACCTCAACAACGATACTGTTTGAGGATGTATTCTGATGGATGTGGACCTCTTTGATAAAGAGAGCCTTAATTGATCAAAGATGGACAGAAGCAGCTACACCCAGAGAAAGAACACTGGGAAATGAATATAAACTGCTTGCATTTTTGTTTTTCTTCTCGGGTTATTTATACCTTCTGAATTCAATTCTCCCTGTGCAACAAGAAAACTGTTCAGTTCTGCACACATATATTGTATCTAGGATATACTGCAACCCATTCAACATGTAAAGAACTCTTGCCATCTGGGGGAAGGGGTGGAGGGAGGGAGGGGAAAAATCGGAACAGAAGTGAATGCAAGAGATAATGCTGTAAAAAATTACCCTGGTATGCATTCTATCAATAAAAAGTTATTAAAAAAAAAAGAGTACAATCAATCCATTTCCCACTTGATAAATGGTCAGAGGATATGAACAAACAGTTTTTAAGATAAAATCAAAATTATAGTCATAAGAAGAATGCTCTAAATCATTATTGATTAGAGAAATGGAAATTGAAGCTAATAACTTTATTGTCTTTGATTTCTGGACAAAGGTTCACTAATGTTAAATCTCTTAGTCACTCCCTTCTCCCATATCTACACAAGATACTGAAGAACCTAATATCTGTGTCCAAAAATATGTTTAATATATTTAAGTGACAATTGGCCATTTTGCTAACTTGTTTGATATATTTCTTTAAAGCTAAGAGAAGTTAATAAAGTTGACTATATAGGAATTGCCAGTGTGCTGATAGAAACTAAAGGTTTTCTAGAAATTAACAAGTATTTTTAAAAATTTTAAATGAAGTATTTTTAATATTTTAAAAAATATATTGACTTTTAAATGATATTTTAAAATAAATATAATAGCAAATGTGAAACTACTTTATGATCATTACATTATTATAATGTTATTTACACATTCTTCAATCTGGAAACTAGAAGAATAGAAGCATACTTTCTATGCTGATGAAATTAGTCAGACCTTTTCAGTTTACTGAATGTACTCTTCTTCTATGACTTTATCATGCTTATGGAGTAAAGTATTAAGGTCAAGGTTGTTGGACCAAAAATTTGACTTTTTAGAGACATTGGTATATTGAAAAGATTCTCTTGTCATTTTTGTTATTTACAGCTTGTATTAATTTTAGCCATGTTAATAATCAGCTATGGCATAGATGTATTTTTTTTAAAAATACATGTAAGAGTATGCATAGACACGTGCAGTAACGCTTTTCCCTGCTCTGCTTGTCTGCAGGCAGTGAAGTGAAATCTGCAAGAGTCCTGTTCTCTCAAGGCCTGCATACAGGAAAGAAGCAGGGATAAAGCGTTACATGAGTATGCACTTTTCCAGTTCTGCGGCAATTTTAAACATTTCAGGTAGGTCAGATTTTTGGTCTGTCAACCTTGACAATATCTCTTGAAGTTAAAATAATATGTAATGTAATAGAATGTGAGTATGTTAAAATGTTTAAATTTATATCAAATTGGAATGTGTTCAGTATGCAATCACATTTTTGCATTTTTAAGGAAGAGTAATAATTATAAATCCCCAAATATTTTAATTATTTGTTGCTGAAATAAGCTATTTTTCACTATCAGAAATTATTATGTAGCTTAAATGGTGGCAGAAGTAGGTTAACTCAGGGCATATTGGATTTTTTTTTAAAGTTCATGAAATATTCAAGGAAAATTTTAATATATTAGTCACATGACTTGGCTAAATCAAAGTAAAGAATAGAAAATAGATCATGTATAAGTTGGTTTGCATTATAATGTTTTGTTTATGTTGATGAAATTATCAGAATATTTTTAATTGTTTCTCATTGGAAAATGATGATTGTGACTTTTAAATATAAAAAGAGAATCTAAAAAATCTTATCAACCTTTCATGTTCACCAAGGTATTGTTTACATAATTATTTTATTTTGCAGGTATATTGGAAAGTCTGATTCTGTAACAATCAGTGTGTGGAATCACAAGAAGATCCATAAAAAACAAGGTGCTGGATTTCTTGGTTGTGTTCGACTTCTTTCCAATGCCATCAACCGCCTTAAAGACACGGGTTGTAAGTAAATAAGAGGACATTTTTGCTTTTGTTCATTTGGGAAAAAACATTAAAGGAATAGTAATAGCTCTTAAAATAGTTATAGCCGATAGCATTCCTAAAAATGAACTTGGTTTCATGTCTTACCCAGGCATGTGTTAGATTTCCTCACAAGGTTGATCTTCTATTGATTAGCTTAGGAGCTTTGACATGCTGTTTCTAAGCTGGCCTGATTTTATATCTCTTTAAACAATCTAGTGACCTGCCATACCTAGGGTTTCACCATGTTAATGTCAAATTTAGTGGGAATACCACATTGGCATAGCTCTCTGCATCTCACAATTCCCAAAGTCGAGATCTTCACCTCCTCATGCATGTGCCTTATGCATACACAAATTATGATGAACTTTAAAGGCCACCTAATTATTTTGTTTCAATCATATTTAAAATTAATTTATTGCTAGAATTTACCCTGCAGAGATGAAATGAATATGAAGTCCATGTTCTAAGTAATTGAATGTTTTGAATTGGTAACAATTCACATGTCATGTATATCATCCCTCTCCATTTCTTCTGCTTTATTCCTCATTTTTGTTTTGGTTGTTGGTTTGGAAATTTAGTTGAATTTTACTTTAATGTGGAAAAGATTGATGTGAAGCATAATTATTTAATAAAAATGAAGTTATTATACAAAATGAAATTTTTATCTGATAGGAAAAAAAGAAATGTAAAATGCTCAAGTAATTCTCAAGTGTTATATTGAACATCATTACATAGTATAAATAGCATAAAATCAAGTTGTAACTCAGAGTGAATCTTAAATGAAGAGGGGTCAAGAAAATGCTAATTTTATATGAGTATTTTTTATGTATAAAAGTTAGTGAAATATTGGTCCATCTATATGAGTATAAAAATAGCTTTATTTCACAGAATTACACTTTCAAGCAATGCCTTTTCTAGTATTTACATGTCACAATTGCTTTATGGTTTCAGTTTCTTTATATGTAAAATTAGGGTTGAATTTAGTTCATCTCTGAAGTCTCTTCTAACTCTAGGTGCTATGCCTTTAGATTATGAGAATTTTTAATTTAGTGAATAGATTTAAAAGGGAGTAATTTGTTTTATGGAAACTTAAAATATTGGGAAATTTAAAGTTTGAATATACTATACTTAATGATGATATCACTTAAAGTATGGAAGTCTTATATAGCATAAATACATAATTAAAATGAATAAAATTAAGATTAGCTAGAAATGCAAAGTCAATGAGTTCCAGTATTTGAGGCAAATTAGTATTTTCTGTGTATGGTTTGAATGGGTGCTTAACAGTGAAGGGAGGAGCATAGGTTTCTACAAAGAGGAAATAAAATATTAAGTAGATATATTTGCTAGTGTTTGCATATTATAATATAGTATCACTCTCTTATTCTTTTCATTCTGCGTAAAAATTTGTTCTTAAAAAACTTCTCTAGTTTTGTAATTTATTTTTGTATGTTTTAAATAAATTTTTTATTGATGCCCTTTTTTGCATCAGCATTATTTTTCCAAGCATGTCTCTTCTCCCCCTCCATCTAATATAATAGATATAATTTTTTGAAGACAAAAAAAAAAACAGGAAGAAAATCAGTATAACTGATCAGTATATTGAAAAAGTTGTACAATATATGCAGTGTGCAGTTCTTGTGGACCTCTTACATCTGCAAAGGAGTAAGGTTTGGGCATATCTTCTCATATCTATTCTTTTGACTTATGCTTATTCTTTACAATTTTGCCATATTCACTTTGATTTTTGGGGGGAGTGGCTCATTTTTGTTGTCATTGAGTATATATATTTTTGACTTCTTACTTCACTCTGCATGAGTTCATGTAAATCTTTCCATGCTTCTCTGAAGTCATCATATTGGTCATTTATTATGGCATTCCTTTCATGTACTACAATTTGTCTAATTGTTCTCCAGTTAATGGGTTTATACTTTGTTTCCAATTCTTTGCTATTGCAAAAAAGCACAAGTCAAAATATTTTGTTTTATATGAAGATTTTTTTAATCAATGGTTTCTTTGGAATATAAGTCTACGAATAGAATCTCTGATGAGAGTGTGAATATTTAGTTAACTTTATTTGCGTAATTTCAAATTGCTTCCCAGAATAATTCTATTGATTTACCATTCTACCAGTAATACATTATTTTTCCCATAGCTCCTCCAACAGTGACTATTCCTATCTTTTATTGCCTTCCCAGTTTATAGGGCAAGAATCGAACTCTCAGAATTGGTTTGTATTTCTTTAAGTATTCATGATTTAAAGCATTCTTTTATATGGTTGTTAATCATTTGTAATTTTTTTTGAGAACATTGATAGAGTCTAGCCAAAAATACTAAATATTTCCCTAGCAACTTAATTATTCTCTATTTCTTGACTTTAGGGCTGATGTTGTATCTAAGCTAGCTGCCCCCTTTTCCCTATTTCTTTTCTTTTCTTTTTTTCTTTTTGCTGAGACAATTGGGGTTAAGTGACTTGCCCAGGGGTCACACAGCTAGGAAGTATTAAGTGTCTGAGTCCATATTTGAACTCAGGTCCTCCTGACTTCAGGGCTGGTGCTCTTTCCACTGCACCAACTAGCTGACCACCCTTTTCTCTATTTCTTTAAGCAATGCTTGTGGACTTAAGTAGTTCGATTGCCAAATATATTGTGGTTTCACAATTATTGCCTTTTCTGTTACTATTGAGTCTTAGATTTTGTATGCTTTTAGATTTGAGGATTTATTTTTTAGCATGCAACTTTGATGAAGCTGTTATCTCAATTTTTATTTTTGTTGATTTGCTAGATTTTTAAATAACCATCATATCATCTGCATATAGGGGGTAGTTTTATTTCTGTTATTCCTGTCTTCATATTTTTAATTTTTTTCCTTATATAGCTCTTGCTAGCATTTCTAAAACTATATCAAATAATAATGGGAAGATTAAGCAGTCTTGTATAACTCCTGTATATATTTAGAAAAGGTCTAGTATATTCCCTTGTATATACTGCTTGTTTTTAGTTTTAGGTAAATAACTTTTTTATAATATCAAAATAATTTCTCTATGCCTATACTTTGTAGAATCTTTAGCATAAATGATTCAAAGGTTTTTTTTCTTTCTTTATTGAGATAATCATGATGATTTTTTTTTAAATATGGTGATTATATTGATTATTTTCTTAATGTTGAGCTAGGAAACTGAGGCTTTAGAGAAGTTTAAGTAACTTGCCCAGTGTCTCACAACTAGTAAGTGTCTGAGGCAGATTTAAATTAATCTTTTCCTAATTCTTTAAGTTCAACATTCTGTTCACTGGGGTCATCTAGTAATTAATGTTAAGCGGAAAATAGAGTTTGCTTTATAGCCAACTCAGTGGAATACATCTATAAAAACACTTTGGCTTATTTTGCTCTTACTCTGATTTGCTCTTGAGAATTTCACAATATAATTTGAATAAAGCCTAAATATGCTTCTCCACAGATGTAAATAAAAGCATCACTCTCTCCTGTCCAAGCACTCAAGTTATCAAGATATTTTGAGTTCAGTGCAGTTTTTATTTTATCATTTAGAAAATGGGGAGGGAGAAACATAAAGGGATTCAGAATAGCCTGTATAACATTTGACAAAATTCTTTTCCCTCTGAATTTCACCTCTTCCTCCTCTGCAGGAATCAATATTTCTTGCCTTTGCATTTCTTGACTTTTAAGCAGCATTTTACATCCATCCTCTTAGACAACTTCTCCTTGGATTTTTATGGCACTTTGCTTTTCTTATTCTCCTGCTACTTCTCTGGTTGCTTATTTAGTTTCTCCTTAGCTGCATCTTCAACCATTCTTGTTTTATTTTCAATATATGAGTATGTCTGAGGTCTCTGTTTTGGGCTTTAATCTTTCTCTTAAGTGATTTTATCAGCTTCCTTAGGTTCAACTATTACTCTGTGTCTTTGACTCCCAGATCTCTATTTGCAGTCCATGTATCTCTTCTGAACCTCAATCCTATTTCTCTTGCTGTCTCATAGGCACCTCAAAAGTAACACATCCAAAATGGAACATATTTTTTGAGACTTATTTTTCTTGAATCCAGTTACCCAGTGTACACAACTTTAGTCACCTTCATAAAACTACATGCCTTGTAAATTGCCAAGCCTCACTGATTTTATCACATCCTTTGAGTCTGTCTCCTTATCTTCATACTTATAGTCACTACCCTAAGTCGGGCCCTTAACACTTCTCACTTATATTATTGCATACCCTTTAATTAGTTTCCCTTCTTGATATCTGTTTCTCTTCCAGTTCATCCTCTACACAGATAGCAAAGTAATATTCCTAAAGCTAACCATATATATAACCCTACTTAATTAAAAACCCCAGTGGCTGACTCTTGATTTTAGGATGGAATGCAGACTTCTCTATTAAGCTTTTAATGGTCTTTATATTCTGACTAAAGCCCTTCTTTCTGGCTTTCTGAAATTTTATTTTATTTTCACATTTACGTTCTCTTTTCCCTTCCCTCTCCAAATGAAAAAGCAAGAAAACCCTCGTTACAAATATATATAGTCAAGCAAACAAATTCCCATGCTGGTCATGTTTTGTTTGTTTGTTTTAAAGGTATCTATCTGAACTCTGAATCCATCAACTTCCTATCACCGCATAGCTTGTTTCATCATGAAGCTTCTGGAGTCATAATCATTATATTTTAATGTTGTTTTTGCAGTGCTATTATTGTGTAAACCATTCTCTTTGTTCAGTTTACTCTACATCATTACATATCATGCAGCAAGGTAGTACTATAGGTAGAATGCTGGCTCTGGAGTCAGAAGGACCTGAGTTCAAATTTGGCTTTAGACCTTATCTGTGTAACCCTAGGCAAGTTGTTAAACTCTATTTGCCTCAGTTTTCTCATCTGTAAAATGATTTGGAAAGAGAAATGGCAAGCTCCTTCAATATATTTGTCATGAAAATCTCAGAGTTGGACACGACTAACTGATAAAAGCAATTCCAGGTTTTTCTGAAGTGATCCCTTTTATCATTTTTAAAAAAAATAACATCATAGTATGCTGTCATATTCATCTGCTATACCTTGTTCAAACATTCTCCAACTGATGGCTTCCTGTTCATTTTCCAATTTTTTGCTACCACAAAAGTAGTTACTGTAAATATTTCTGCATATATGAATCCTTTTCCTCTTTGATTTCTTAGAAGTGTACCCTAGTAAATTTCCCCAGCACTTAACATTGTACCTGGTACAAAGTTTGTGCTTAATAAATGTTTATTGGTTAATTTATATCTTAAAAATAAAACTTTTAATAAATGCTTGTTGTGAACAGTCCCAGAATTACAGCTCCATTGGGGGCTTTGACTTCCCTCAAAAGGGAAACAAATTTGGTATTATTAGAAGGGCAAAATCTTGAAATTCTGTTTCCACCTTAAGGATATAATATAACCCTTCAACTCTCTAGCATTCTAAAGATTTGTACTTCTTCTGGAAAGGAAATAACCTCACTTGAGAGGCAGTCTTATATTTTATGCAGTATTTTTTTAATAGAAAGCTAAAAGTCAGTAATTCCCACCACTTGTTCATGTGGTTTTCCCCATTCTTGGTTTGCAGTATACCTTTGCTATCGTATTTCTTAGGACTATATCCAGGCATTTATTGTCTAGGAATTCTTAGCATACAACCAATCTCCTGGTTGCTGTCATTTCTTTAGTAAGAGGCTATCATTTCTAAGGATGGGAGAATTGTGGTCAATTGGTCCCTGAAGTGGGGTGTCAATGTGCAGACTTCTTTTGAACTACCAAAGTTTACTAATGTGTTTCTAGTATTTGACTTGTGCCTAATATTCTCTGAATCTGTCCAAAAAGGAGGAAAAGAGCCTAATTGTCTTAATGACTCCCTTTTTATAGATCCAGTGCATTCTTAGTCCACAAAGGAGAAGTCAATCAAAATCACCCCAAACAATGAGATTAATCTCTCTTCTTGAGTCAGATATAGTTGGATCTATAAGTACCAGTTATCATATCCCATATTTCCATGAGGAGATTCATTTTTAGTCCTAAAGCTGCCTTGTAACTGCAGTTGGAAATTCCCAGTTGTAATTATTTAATATCTTTCTTCTTACATCTATCCTGATGTGAACAGAAATCCACCAAAATCAGAATTGGTGATTGTCTTTGTACAAATAGCTGGGCTGTTTACTTATGGCATTACATTTTTCCAGTTTTCTGGTCAGACATGTGTAGTCTAGTGGGAGTTGGTTTGTTACCTGAGGGAGACATCCCCTTACTTAGTTCACTGCCTCAAGTCTTTCCCTACTCCTGGCCATTGTTTATGCTGCTGTAAAAGTGATTTTAAATACAGATATGTCATTTTTCAACTCAGTAACTTTGGGCATTTTCCTCTTCCCTCTAGAATAAAATAAAAGCTCTTTTAATCTTTTAAAGCCCTTCATGACCTGTCTTCCACTTGTCTTTCCAGCCTCATCATATATTACTTCCCCTTTTGCATTTTGCAATCTATCCAAATTAGCCTTCTCTTTGTTCCTCACATACTCAACTCCATCCCATATCATTGTTTTTGTATTGGTTGTCATCCATGCCTGGAATGTATTTCCTCTTTACTTTTGCCTTACTGAACTCTTTTCATCCTTTAAGATATATGTTAAGTAGCACTTTCTGTATGAAGCCTTTCTGGATGTACCCAATTTCTTGTACCCTTCCTTCTGAAGCTACTTAAAAAAACCAACAACAAGCCACTTTGTGTTTATCTGTATTATCTTTACATATATACATATACATATATATATATATATATATATATATATATATATATATATATATATATATATATATATATATATATATATATATATACATACACATATTCTAATGTGAGCTGCTAGTGAGTAAGGATTGTTTCTTGTATTCCTAGCATCTGGAACAATATAGACGCTTAACAGATGATGGATTGAACTTTTTATTCCCATGTAATTTCAAAAGATGAACAGTTCCAGTATACCTGGCATCCATTATCTTCTCTGGAGTTTTATGTTTTCTCTGTAGTCCTATATAGGGATTTTGTTTATTGTTCTATTTCAAACAAGGTGATGATAAATTTTTGCTGTTATTTTTGATTAGCCTTCTGGTGTTTATGTACATGGTTGTAGACAATTTTGTGTAAACAATATTTGCTGAGTTTATTGTATGCCTCTTCCTTGAATATATAAATATAGCTAACATTAAAATATGCAGAATTTTCTAATACATTCTCTGTGATGTTATTTTGTCAGAATTAGTGACTATAGTACAGGTTCTGTTCTGCATTACTTCTATATCCATTAAACTTATCTGTGTATACTGAGTCATTTTATAATTTTGTAATATATTTTGCCTTTATTAATCTTGGAGAGAGAGAGAGAGAGAGAGAGAGAGAGAGAGAGAGAGAGTGTGTGTGTGTGTGTGTGTGTGTGTGTACCTTAGTAGAGTCATTCATTACTGAAGTTCTATAACAGTATGATAAATTCCTTCCTTAAACTTGTTGTTTAAGGAACATAATAAACTTGTTATTTACCAAGTATTTTAACAATATATTTTTTTACTTCTCATTATATTGATCTTTAACAGTTAAAACTGCTTATTTGATTATTTTTTGTGTGTTTGTTTACTTAAAATAGATCAGCGGTTGGATTTATGCAAACTTGGGCCAAATGACAATGAAACAGTTAGAGGACAGATAGTAGGTAAGTGTGGAATTTTATGATTGCATGGTTTGATTGAAAACAGATTGACTAAAATCATCAGATTTAAATGACTGATAATACAGTTATGCTAACTTTGAATTTGTGTTAATATTATGGGCATTCTCTCTTTTAAGGATTTTGGCAATCTAAACTAAAAAATAACTAAATGTCATTTAGGTATAAATAATATTTACAACATATAAATAACAGTAATAAATAGCTAGTGAAGTGAAGAACTATTGACTCTTTAAAAATATTAAATATATGCTATAAGGAATTTGCATAAACAACTTAATCATCTTGTATATATTTGTCAATTTTTGGAAAGTAAGAAAATCCTGAAGTAATCATGGGATGGTAATAAAGACTCGGAATAAGCATGTTGTTATATGTCATATTTTTTCCCCCAGATTATTTTTTCCTGGTTATACCTGTACATAATTTTTTAAAATATACATTTCTTGATGAATCATGTTGAGAGAGAAAAGTCAGAGCAAAAGGGAAAAACCACAAGAGAAAAAAAAGAAGAAAAAGAAAAAAAAAGTGAATATAACATGCTTTGATTTACATTCAATCTCCATAGTTTTCTCTCTAGGTGGAGATGGCTTTTCTATCCAAAGTTTATTGAGATTGCCTTGCATCACTGAATTGCTGTGAAATTAACTGATCAGTGCACAATCTTGCTGTTACTATAGTACATTCCTGGTTCTACTTATTTTGCTCAGCATCAGTTTGAATAAATCTTTCCAGACCTTTCTAAAATCAGCTTGTTCATTTTTTATGGAACAATAATATTCCATTACTTTCATATTTCATAACTTATTCAGCCATTCCCCAGTTGGTGGGCATTTACTCATTTTCCAATTCTTTGCGACCAAAAAAAGAGCTGCTACAAACATTTTTGCATATGTGGATCCATTTCCCTCTTTTTTGATTTCCTTGGGTATATCCCCAGTGGTAGTAGTACTGCTAGATCAAAGGTTATTTATGCACAATTTTATAGATTTTTGGGCATATATTCCAGATTGCTTCTGGAATGGTTGGATCATTTCACAAATCCACCAATTATGCATTAGTGTCCCAGTTTTGCCACATCCCCTCCAACAATTATCATTATCTTTTCCTGTCATTTTAGCCAATCTAAGAAGTGTGAGGTGGTATTTCAGAGTTGTTTTAATTTTCATTTCTCTACTCAATAGAGATTTAGAACTTTTTTCATATGACTATCGATGGCTTTAATTTATGATCTGAAAATTGTTCATATCCTTTGACCATTCTCAATTGCAGAATAACTTGCATTATAAATTGAAACAGTTCTTTATATATTTTAGAAATGAGGCTTTTATCTGAAACACTGGTTGTAAAAAAAAAAATTCCAGCTTTGTACTTCGATTTTAATCTTGTTTATGTTGGTTTTGTTTGTGCAAAACCTTTTTAATTTAATGTAATAAACTACAACCAAGTCTGAAGTTTTTATTCTTGTCTAAAAATGGGAAGATTTTAGAAGTGGAATTTCAATTTCATGGAGTTTCATGGGAAGATAATGAGTTTTTTAAAATGTATGCAAATGAAGTTTAAAGTCTGTTAAAGTCTTAATATGGTATACTATTCTTTTTCAAATATAGTTATATACTAGTTTTATCAATCTATTAATAATTGTCTTTTGCTATTTTAATAGTAAGCCTGCAATCCAGAGATCGAATAGGCACAGGAGGACAAGTGGTGGACTGCAGTCGTTTATTTGATAATGATTTGCCAGATGGGTAAGCCCACTTTTTTGAAAACATGAGGAAAAATATAGCATGATATGTATTGTAAGAAACAAATTATCTTACCAAGAACTCTACTGACTCATTGATGAATGCAGGAAAGATTTATTTTACATTTTTGCAAGAATGAGTGCCCAGATTAGTAGACACCTTTGAAACTCTAAGTCAGTGTTTTATTTCCTATCCTGAAGCACTAGTCCCTCTCCTGATTCCCCAGTAATTGGATATTAAAAGTTACATGACTCGAATCTCTACCCCTCATTACATAGCCAGTACTTGCCCCCAAGGATTTTACATTCTTATTTCCTTGGGAGGAGATAACTTTGATTATTCTTTGATGTCCTTGTGGGTTTCAATTTTTTAATTTGTTTCATTTCTCCAATTTAATTTTCATAACTATGGAAACCAAATAAATGCCCGTCCATTCCTCACAATTTCTCCCCCTCTTTAATAATTTGGTTTCCACATCCTTTTCTAACCTCTAATATTTAGCTAATACTTTTTATATCTCATTTCATAAAAGTCTATTAGCCTCTGCACAGATCTCCTTTCAAGGATAGATAATTAATCCCTGAATTTTCTACTAATTCTTCTGGCAGGACTATATTAGTAGTGAAACTATCTCTAATCATAACGTATGTTCCTCCTATTTCTGCCAACAATCTGTTCAGAATCATTCTATTTTCCCATGCTATTCTGTTAGTGGCATCTAACTGCTCTGCTGTTTCCTTCATTGCCTCTTTGATGTAATTTATCCAATAATATTTGCCCACCAGAATAGGAATGATCCAAATCCAAAAAAATCTCAATTTCTAGCCTTGAATTCATCAGTTACTATCCTTACCTTTCTTCCTGATTCAGTCTTTTCTTCTTTTTAAAATGCCAGAATAAAATAAATAGCCAATTAGATCGGTGCACAGGTGCCCACTCAGTTCCCAGGCAAAGCAGGTTTGAGATATTGCCTCCACAGTATCACCTAAGCTTTGCTTGGAATCTGTTCATCCCTGAGAAATTGCAAGAGCTACCCCCCAGTTACATGTCTTGAGTACATGTCACTACAGTCTCTAGATTTTGGAATCTTTCAACCTGCCATGAGAGGCAAGCTGATTAATCTCCAAAACTGAGATAAGAGGCTAGTATAGCTTAGTTTATTCCCTCACAGAAGGGAATAAGTAGAATAAAGCACTGTAATTCTCTCTAGGAATGTTATTTTGGGAAGAGAAGAATATTGCACTTGAATTCATTCTCATGTTTTTTCATACCTAAAGGGAATGGTACTATCTGGACATTGGGCAGTCCATAGCACAGACATAGGAATTCTTTTTGTTCAGACTTTTTACAGAGTGTTTTTCTAATTCTAACCAGGCATTGAAATGGTTATTACAATTACTTGTCTGTGACCAATCAAGCCTCTATAATTCTATAATTTGACAAACCTCAAACTGAATTGTTTGTGAGGTATCTTTCTTAATAATATTAACCCAAATCTTAACCCAATGTCCTCATCCTAAGTCTCAAATACTGTTGTAGCAGAGGAGTAGCATTAATCCTATGAAACCTCCCCCTTCACAGGATTGATGAACTCCTTACAGGGCACTAACTCAAACAATGGGTAACTGTTTGGGTACATTCACTAACCAGTTCCAGTTTCTTTCCAGAGCAATGGGGTCCAAAGTCCTTTGGGGTATGGAACAATGATCTCATCTCCTGAAACTACTCCCTGCTGAGAATGGGCTTTGAACTGGGGTCATCCTACAGGGATCAATTTGGAGGGGTTTGAACTGATCGGAGCATCCAGTGGGTTGAGTCCGACCTCTGAAGCTGGTCAATACAGCTGTCTAGGGCTGACCATTTGAAGGTGAATTGATCAAAGCCTAGAGGAATTCCTAAGAGAACAGGTGCTCTGAGGGGTGAGGAGTAGAGAGAGGAAGGGAAGGGAGGGGAGAGAGAGAGACAGAGGGACAGAGAAGTTGCACTTAAGAGCAAAACCCTCATTTTTGGGAGGTATGCTTATATTTTCCCTGAAGATTCTGTAGATAATTAGTTAGGCATCATTTCTTTTAAGAAACTACATTATAAATCATGTTTATATTGCAGGACACTATGCAAATACATGTTATTCCCACATTACTAACAAACAAATAAAAATGACTTTCCCATTGACGTAACAAAATATTCCACAAATTACATCCCTGTAAGAAAACTTCAGTACACTAAAATCTTCTTCTCTAAGCCATACTAAAGATGTTTCAGCTTTAGTTTCAATAATCAATAAAATAACAGGTCCTACAGACAGTTGTATCAATTGTTCTTACATTATCAGAAACATTTAAGGACCTTATTTCATATAAACATATACATCTAGCAACAGATAGATGATTAAGCCATATACCTAATTATTTAAGAAATAGTAACTATATATTTTCAGTTTGAAAAACAGGAAAATAGTACATATTTGAATTATGCTTATGGCTTCTATTGACCACTTACTCTCATTATAGAAATTTGCTATAAGAGGAAAAAGTAGAAGCATGATTATCATAGCATCAAAACTGATCCTTCAGGCTTTAGCCTAAGGGCATTTAATAGTCATAGTTAACAATCAATCATGTAATAACAATCCCACCTCACAGCCAATTCAGAAATTCATCTGAATAACTTAATGGTATTTTTTCAAATGGAGGGCTACTAACTTAATAATTTATTAGATAAAATTCACAATTCAAAGCATTATCAGTTATAATCCCAAGAGATTTCAGATGGAGACCTTGGTAGAAGTAATCATTTTCAGAAAACTTACAGTACTAATAAACTTCTCTTAAAAGTTCTTTGCATTGGTAAGCAGTAAGACCCTTTGATATAGCTCACAAATGACTTTGTCTTGAAACAACCATAGATTGGAAAAGTAAAAACAAATATTCAGATATTAATGCTGTGTAAACACAAGCTATTATTTAAACAATAGACCATATGTCCAGCAGAGCTGACATAATTTTAAAGCATATTTCATATGATTTTTATAAATTGCTGAATATACAATTTAGAAAGCAACATAGTACCTTAAATACATTTCATCTAATGTATAGATACAAACAAGTGATTTCTTTAGGTTAGTTAACAAAGAATTTTGTTTTAATAGTCAATTTTTTTTAACTTAAAATAAAGATTTAAATTTCTAGTAGCAATACTTAAATATTAATGTGCACATATTTCTACCAAATGCATCAATTGAAAATAATTCTAATTATATACAATTTAAATTTAAACACCCAGAAATTTAGATTATATTTTTGAGAGAAAACTCTTCTTCCCCCTCAAAACTCTGTTCTCTTAAACACCCCCAAATCTTTGAAATGGCAGTAAATTATTTGAGACACAGACTGTTAGAAGCAAAATGGAAATAGCTTCTATCTTTCCCCCCCAATTTTGTACTCTTCCTTAAACCCATTTGGACTGTTCATATAGAGAAGGGGGGAAAAGAATTTAAACTGGATAGTGGGTTTCCCCAAGCCACAAGGAGCTAGACTGCACCCTTTCACAGGGCTCAGAGTTTCAGAAGAAATTTGAGATTCTGAGGGTTTAGGGTATATAGGGACCCATCTAGAGAGAACTAAGACAGACTCTAGAGTATTAGGTAGAGATTTTTGAGGTGCTTGCTATTCTTTGGAGAGGCTGGACTGGACCAATAGCCCTCTAGGGAGAGAAGCTTGAAAGCTTAAGAAAAATTCAAGTTAATTTGAATCAAGATGCCTGATAGGCAAACAGATATCAAACAAGTACTTTTAAATCCTAAAATGGCCAGATCTTTTCCTTTTAAATTCAGCTGATGGAGAAAAAAGTAGAAGACAAAACAGATTCATATTCACACAAATACAAATGGTTTTAAAATTCTTTTTCTTTCTGTCTAGTGGAGAGTTATTCTTTCCCTTTTTCTTGGAGAAGAACCTCTTTTCTTTTGGGGCCCTCCAGTTTCTTGTAAATATGTCTTGGGCAGATCCTTCCTGCACTCCATTGTGGAAGTCTCCATCCTCCAGTGATCTTAGATCACTAATTACTCAATGCTAAATTTCATGACATCCCCTCTCTTCTAGATTATATTCGAGGTATGTCCCAGGGGTTCCACTCCTTGGCATCATTAAGTTTCCCATCTTACCAGTCTGACACCTCAGACACTAAAAATGGCCCCAGCCTCTAAAGGCAATACTAGATAAGTTGGCATTCTTATCCTTGGTCTGGGCAGAGTTCTCTGACTGCTGTAGAGCCTATTCTTTTTCCTTTCTTTATTTCCTGGATTCTTACCTATGTGGTCCTGAATAGTTTGAGTCGAGGACACTGGAGCCACTCCACGAGACCATTAAAATCAACAATCCCCAGGACGCATCATTGCTTCTTGGACAAAGCCACCTCCAATTCATAATGTCGATCCTAGACAAGCCCCCATTTATCAGAAACAAAATATCTCACCAAGAACTCCACTGACTTACTGATGGATGCAGGAAAGATTTATTTTACATTCTTGCTGGAATGGGTGCCTCGATGAGTAGACACACCTTTGAAACTCCAAAGGCAGCATTTTATTTTCTATCCTGAAGCACAAATCCCTCCTCTGATAACCCATTAATTGGATGCTACAGAAGTTACATTACTCGAATCTCTATTCCTTATTACATTGCCAGTCCCTGCCCCCAAGCTTATATTCTAGAAGGGAGAAGGTAACAGTGAAGGGCTAGGGGCAAAGAACAAAAGATTCTTTTCAAACCTCAGGCCACCATCCCAGATTACAAAAGCCAGTTCCTGTCTCCAAGGAGCTTACATTCTTATATTCTTTTAGGGAAGATAACTCTCCCCTTGACTATTTTTTGATGTCTTTGTGCATTCTAATTTTTAAATTTGTTTCATTTCTCCAATTTCATTTTTGTAATTATGGAAACCACATAAATGCCCATCCATTTCTTATATGCATATAAGTTAATTTTGTCTTTAAAATAATGAAATCTAAATAATGGATGATTCAATTGAACTGGACATTACTGTGTACAAATTTGTATATAATTTTATGTTTTGCAACGTGATGTTTTGATCAAATAAGTTGCTTAAATTAATCATTTTCACAGGACCATTAACAGTTCTAATATTACAACTAGGTATAGAAATTGTTTTATGGATTCTATGGTATATGAACTATCACTAGCATTCTCTCTGCATATTGTTACTTTTTCTTCATTATACCTGATAAACTTTATTTTGCTTTTGGTTATAGTACCTTTATAATAAGGCATTTAAGAATTAAAATACTCAATCTTCACTGAGAGAACCTAATGTAAGCTCATTCTACCAAATGTTTATAACTATAGCCACAGAAAACTTGACATGTCTTAATAGATTTATAGAATGTTAAAACTGAAAAGAGATCTCAGAGATCCTCTAACCAACACCTTCATTCACTTAACAGATGGAAGAAAGTAAATCTCTACCAATGTATCTCAATAGAATTCTTTTTCAAATTGTAAACTTCTAGACCCCTGTGGTAAGGAATATTGATACACCTAACTTAAGGCTTATAAATAAGCTTTGTGGGGAAGCTAGATGGTGCAGTGGATAGAGTGCCATCCTGAAGTCAGGAGGTCCTGAGATCAAATCTAGCCTCAGACACTTAATGTTTCCTAGCTGTGTGACTTTGGGCAAGTCACTTTACCCCAATTGCCTCAGCACACACACACACACAAAATTTAACAAAAAATAAGCTTTGTGCCTTAAACGCATCATCATTAAAATTGAGAGGGTTGTATTCATGAGCTATTTTCTACTTGTATTGATGTGTTTTTTTTTTGGCTTGTTTTTTGCAAAATCTGAGCTGTATGTAATAAGTTTTATTATTGGTAAGAATACCAACTTTACAAATATTGACTATTTTATAACTGAAGAATTGAGACAGGTGAAGTCATATGGCATAGTGGAATAGGAAGAGCCATTCTTAGTCATAAAGGCTGCCTTTGATGTTTACTGACTTTGTGAACCCTGGGCAAGTCATACATACCTTTTACTGCCTTAAGAAACTTCGTGAGAATATAAATTTTAGAAGGAATTTCCTCCAATCAGTGAAATCATAAATCTAGTCTTATCTCAAGCATTGAAATGATAGTTCAGAATTTAGCTTATCAAATTCTTAGTAATAGATGTCTTCTTGACTTTGCTGTTGTACTGGAAATATTGTGGTATTTCTTAGAAATATTAATTGTCTTATCTCTTAATTTGTATATTTTAGCTGGGAAGAACGGAGAACTGCTTCTGGAAGGATACAGTATTTAAATCATATTACGCGAACAACTCAGTGGGAACGGCCAACTCGGTAACTTAAGTATTTTGCAAATATGTGTTAGTTTCTAAGGCTAGTTTCCTTTCTATTCAATTGAATTTATCAATCAGCTTTTACATTTTTACATGTCAACTCATTAAACTTCCTTTTCTAGTAGGGTCTATTAAATAAATAGTATTACATAATAATTGAGGAAAATTATAATCAAAAAAGTTGTAAAACAGAATGGAAGGAAAAAAACCGGGTTGATTTAAAAACCCCCACAATTTATAGCTTATATAATTTGAAGATCAAAATTGTCTGTTTGCTTAGTTCTATTTAATACTATAAACATAATCTGTTTTCATTTCTTTTTAAATAAATTTTTATTTATATGTTCTGACTTTATATTTTATCAAAATTTCTTCCAGTATTCTTTCTACATTTTCCCCAGAGTACTATCCCACATAACAAATAATGCTTTGAGGAAAAAACTGACAAAAAATTTTCACTCCTCTCTCTACAAAACAGATTAATACATAGAAAAAGTCTGAAAATACATATAATATACCACACTTGTGGATATCTCACCTTTGCAAAGGAGAAGAGGGGGTGTTATACATAACTTATTTGTTGTGATTTTGCAACATTGTTTTCTCTCCCCCCCCATTCCTTCCTTTTTAAATTTTTTTTATTTTTTTGATACCTAAGACAAGTAACTTTTCTTTCTCATTATTTTTTTTAACAGACCAGCATGTGAATATTCCAGTCCTGGCAGGCCTCTTAGCTGCTTTGTGGATGAGAACACTCCAATTACTGGAACAAATGGTGCAACATGTGGACAGTCATCAGATCCTAGACTGACAGAGAGAAAAGTCAGATCACAAAGACACAGAAATTATATGAGCAGGACACATTTACATACACCTCCTGACCTACCTGAAGGCTATGGTAGGAACTTTTGCAGCTTCACTGGTGGGAGGGTCGGAAAGAAGTAAAGGAAGTATAGTTGAATAATTTTCAGAAGACGCATAATCTATTTTTGCTTAAAAATTTAGATAATTGTGATATCACCTAATTTTCAATTTTGCATTGTAAAGGAGTAGATAGCAGATTTAATGTATATTGTTCTAAAAGAATATTTTCGTGCAGATATGAAAGTTTTCTTTTTTTCCCCATTTCCTTTTTTTTCCTTATATTTTTCACAACTTTATTGTCACTTCATTAACTTGGTAATAGCAAGTAATCTGTCATCTTTTTCATTTGGAAAAAAATTCTGGATTGCAGCCATTTATTTGAAATAAACAAATATAGTTACTTATGTAACATCTTTTGGAAGATATTTTCTTTCCTTTTTTCTCTTTTTTAAGTAAGAATTTTTATTTCATAGAATATCACAGAGAATGCTGTTAATGTACAACATAATTAAAAATTATGTTTATGAGTATTGAAGCAATTTGAGTTACTTTTATGTTTAACTTTTTCTGAAATATATATATATATATATATATATATATATATTTTAGGAGTAGTTTCTTATGGCTGTTTCTAATTAAAATATTACTAGCCAAGAATCATTCAATGACTCTTTAAAGTTAGAGCATATTTTCCAAACTTGAAAATATCTTGGAAGTTCTTTTTCTTTAATCTTGGTATTGAAATTTTAGTATTTGGTAACAATTTGTTAAAAAGATCAGAAGACCCTTGAGCAAAAGTCAATTTATCAGTAATCACATTCTTTTATTTTTTTAAAAAAAGTTTATTATTGTTAATGTAAGACAAATGCTCTTGGATTTTTTTAGTCTGGCAAAAATGCATTAACTTAGACAACACTGATTTTTGTTACCTTATAATCAATAACTGTCTGATTTATGAATTTCTTTTTGATGAGTTAATATTCTTTGTAATAGTACTTGCTGATTTCTTTGACCAGTAGATTTTGAAAACTAAGTTATTATATAAAGTGTTTTTAGTTATTTGTGATTTTTTTGTTACTTGGTTAAATATTTGATCACTTTTTTCCATATAATTTTGTCTTTTTTTTTGAAACTAGAAATTCTAATTTCCAGGCAAAGTAGCATAGAATTTCTTTTCTTTTTGATTCAAATTTAATCAAATTTGTTAGATTTTTAAGATGATCTAGTGTGTTTTTTCTTTCCTCAACTTTTAACACCCATGCTTCCCCCTTTCCCTTCACACTTTAAAGCTTAGTGATTTCATGTTTACTGACTCATACTCCATTAATATAATAATTCATAATTTTCTTAATAGGCTTCAGATTCTTCTCACTTGATTTTGGGTTGTCATAACTGAAACAAAGTTTTTTTGATAGCAGATTTGTATTTAAAATAAAGTTTTTTTCTGTTAAACTAGCAAAAATTTTCCGAAAAAATACATTACTTTTAAGCAAAAATAATGGATACAATGGAAAATATTATTATTCATATTATAAACATTTATCTTAGCAGCTGTCTTAATTAAGAAATTTAGTATTGTGAATTTTACATTCCTCAATCTTGTATACAAGAAATACAGCAATATGGAGATATCATCTAAAGGGGGGTTAAAATATAGATTTAGATTCAGAGATAAGGTTTTAAGAAGAAATAATTACCTTTTTTCCTCTAGAAAAATGTAAAGTAGTACTTTATTTGCCTATTTGTGATATAAGCCAATAAACCTGTAGTTATATTGATCCTGCATAGTATACAGTTGAATAGAGAATAAGCGAGGGAATAAGATAAAGAAGCTAGGTAGTTAATTTATGAAGCATCAGATAGGCAAGTCATTCTAGGAACTAGACCTGTGATTTCACTTCTATAAAGAATTCTCTAATAGGGAAATTTAGGTTGACATCTTCTCTGAAATTAGAAATTTTACAGGGTTGCCTAGAGCAGATTCTTAAACTTTTTCCACTTGCAACCTTTTTACCTGTGAAATTTTTGCATAACCCTGAATGTATAAAATAGGCATATAAATCAAATATTTTATTCATCATACGTCATCATTTTTCTATTCCCACATTCAGTTACAAGATCCCATATAGCATTGCAACCCACAGTTTAAACTTTAGTCTAGAACACTCAGTGAGAGGTTAAATGATATTCCCATGATCACTCAGCCTCTATATGTTAGAAATGGAACTTGAACCCAGGTCCTTTTGGCCTTAAAGTTAGCTGCATATATTATATTTTACTACCTTTTTGATGTTATGTGAACAGACAAAAATAAAACTCTCCTTCCTTACCTTTAGCTTATATTGTGGGATGGGTGGGGGATGTAAAGCATATAAGTAAAATCAGTTCAGAAATATGATCAAAGCAATGATGAAGAGAAAGATAATGTTAACTGTAGGAATCAGAAAAGGTCTTATATAACAGATTCATAGGATCATAGATTTGGAGTTGGAAGGGATCTTGGTGTCCTTAAATATAACATTGATTTACAGATGAGCACTTAAGCAACTTAGAATTTGAAAAACACATTCTCTTCATAAACCAAATATAAATGAATTGTTTATTTGTAATTTTGGACTACTTGTGTTATTTTTTTATTGAGATAATTTTAAATCATGTATCTTAATTAAACACAATTAATTCCTTCA
This sequence comes from Antechinus flavipes, assembly GCF_016432865.1. Lineage (NCBI taxonomy): Eukaryota > Metazoa > Chordata > Mammalia > Dasyuromorphia > Dasyuridae > Antechinus > Antechinus flavipes. The sequence goes on from NC_067401.1 coordinate 162,002,571, forward strand.
AAAATATAGTTTGTTTTCTAATCACAGTATCTTTCAGGTGACAAAGATCCAGACTATGAATACCTCATCCATGTATCTTTTAGTATAAAGTTGACCTTTACTCTTATGAAAGGGTTCATTCCACACTCTTCTGCTTCAAGCAAATTGTACTAGATCAGGGCTGCCACCTGGTGGTTCACAAAGAAATTTTCCCATTTATTGTCTAGATTACCTACGTTATCGAACGGTAGTGCTCAAGCTGCGTTTCTTTTTTTGGCCTTTTTTCCTTTAGTTTTCAAATGTTCTACCTTAGAGGCCTTTTCTACACATATACAAGCTTTCTTTTTTAGCCCTCTTTTTGGTTCTCCTCTCATCTTCTAGTTTTTGTCCAGTTTCCTCAGTAAAATCTTATTCTTATCCTGTCCCCACATTCTGTAAGCACAAACTATCCTAATCATTCCCAAGTATTGATAATAATACAATTCTTTGTTAAGTAAAAGGAAAGACATAAATTGCCTTGTAAAATCTAAACTTAAAGCATTAATGCTGAGTCTCTAAAGTGTCCCACTTCTTTTCCTATCTATCTCTTACCTTAAAACACTAGTAATCAAGCACAAGTACTTTCTTAGCAAATTTTAAGGATTTTTTCTTTAATATTATTTAATAGTATTTTGTAAATATTCATTACAAAATTAATAGTATTTGACTAGTAGTATTTTATAAATAACCATTGCAAAAGTGCTATATTTAGGTTTTTATAAGCTTTTTAAGGGTTAGCTTGGGAATTTAAGCATAGTTATAATGTTGTTTTTAAATAGAAAAATGTGTTCTGAATTCTCTGGGACTCAATGAAAGTTCCAAATCAGTTTTTATAGATAAGCTATTTGTTATTTGGAGATTTCTTGTATTTGTTTAGTAGCCTGTTAGTTCCTAAGTCTCCCTTATTATGCTTTTGTGTTTTATTATTGATATTTTTTGATTTATAGAGCAGAGAACAACACAGCAAGGTCAAGTCTATTTTCTACATACTCAGACTGGTGTGAGCACATGGCATGATCCAAGAGTACCCAGGTCAGAAAATAATTGAAATAGTTGTTATTCCATTTTATTTAGGAATCTCTTGAAATTTCTATTTAATCTGTAGTGTTTCACTTGTTAAAAAATGTTTTAGTGGTGCTTTTTATTTTTATCACTTTTATATCCAATTTATTTCATATTATCTTCATTTATGATTATGTCATACCACCTTCCCCTGCTTATCAAAAGCATCCCTTATAATAAAGAATTTTAAAAGGGAAAAAACAGCAGTTCAGCAAAACCAACTATTTTATCAGTTATATTTTGTCTTTTTTTTTTTCCCCTCCCTGCTACTTTGTTGTATATAGTTACTGTGTTTACTGTATTTGGGTGGGGGGTGGATTTTGAATATTTTTCTTAATAGCAGTTCATATAAGTTCCCATTCATCTCAGAATGCTTTATATTGGGTGGTTAATATTCTGCTATATTTTTGAAAGACAGTTTGTTTAACCTTTCCCCATTTCAGAAGTATTTACCTTGTTTCCAGTTCTTGGACACTACAAAAAATTGCTATTGTGAATGTTTTCATATATATGAGACTTTTACTCATTTCTTTGTGAATTTTCTGAATGGGAGATGAACTCTTGAAATTGTTTTGCTTTACATTCATATTATTACTTGCTATTTGTTAATAGGTTGCAATTCTTTTTTTGAGAATGTCCATTTCATCTGACCATTTATATATTGGAATAACCTTTGATCTTACATATTTGTATTGTCCCCAAAATTAAATAGTTTATGTTTTAGAAAAAGAAAAAGTCTTGTTATTAAGGTGAGAGTTTTGTTCCATTCAGCTATATATTGTGTATGTTCAATCTACCAACATCACTTTGTAATTTTGGAGTCTTTAAGTTTGAAGAGATACTTAGAGATATTTTCTCAATGCTTTAACTGTTGAAAGATAAGTAAGAGTTCTGTTTCTCTCTTGTGAAAGTTCAGAATAAGTAAAAAACAAAAAGGAATGTTGAGAAAAATGACATAAAATTGAAATAAATAATCCAATCCATAATTATTTAAACTATTATTTGATAATGAAAAATGGGAAGTGAACAACAAAAATGACATTGGCCCTGATTATATTTTTATACAGAAGTTTAACTACTTACAATCAATTGTTTCCAATGCCAAAAAAAGACATAAAGGTACTTGACTCAATAGACTTTTGACTTATTCACCAAGCAAAGAGACATTGGCTAGAAATAATAACAGTTTAGAATAAGAACAAAAATGGAAATGAAGAAGAAAAGTGGAAAAGCTACATAAAGATTATTAAAATTTTAATAAGCTGGAGGATTCTGGGAAGATGGTAGAGTAGGTCAGTAAATTTCAAGCTCTCCACATACACACTAGTGAGAAGCCAAGAAGATTTGGGGTAGAGTTGGGAACCTCCTGGCACAAGCCAAAAAGAGCCAAAGGAAGATCTCAGGCTGGGTTTAGCCTCCTGGGTAGTTCTACAGAAACCTCAAGTGGAGAACCCTGGGGCTAGCTGGGTTTGGTTAGCATTTCATCAGAAACCACAGAAACTTTCATCTCTTGGATAGCTTGAGTAGTTGGAGGTCTGAATCTGGGAAGACTGAGGAAGCTGATTAGGGGTGCCAGACCCAGATGTACTGCAGAGATGTATCCCAGGTGTAACCTGGTGCACCAGCATACCTGGTGAGTGCAGAGGCAGTGGATCAGGAATGCTACTGTGTGTATGCATTTGCAGAAGGATGGAGTTCTTGGTTTGGGGTTTCAGGTCAGAGGGGGTAACTGAGATGGAACTAAGGCACCATCTCCATACCCCATGATTAGAAGTGTTTACACTAACACTTCTTATTTTAAAAAATTAATTGACACAGAAAAAAACAATCCAACCATTGAAATTTGCTATGGGAATAGTAACAAGACTAGGGTTCATTTCAGAGGAAGACACTGAAATAAAAAAGCTGCTTCTACCTCAAAGAGTAACATTAAATGGCTCCCTACCAGAGAGAATTTATAGAGGAACTCAAGAAAGACTTTAAAAATCAAATGAGAGAGATTAAGGAAAAGCAAAATAAATAAAAACCATCCAAGAAAAACAAGAAAATTATGAAAAAAAACTAAGTAGAAAAAGAAACATAGAGTGCCTTCCCCCCTTTTTTTGGATTATTTTATTTAATTTTTTTTCTCAGTTACATTCAAAACAAAAATTTTTTATATTTGTTTTTAAAATTTTTGAATTCTAAGTTTTCCTTCTTATCCCCTCCCACAATTAAGAAACTACATGTGAAGTTGTGCAAAATAGTTATATAAAAGTCAAGTTGTGAAAGAAAACATGGATCTCCTACCCCAATGAAAATAAAAAAACTCAAGAAAAATTAAGTTTAAAAAAAGAGAGAAAGAGAAAATGTTTCAATCTATGTTCAGATACAATCAGTTCCTTCTTTGAGTATGGATAGGATTTTTCATTGTAAGCAGTCATGGATGATTGTACTACTGAAAATAGCTAAGTAATTTATAGCTGGTAACATTCCTATTACTTTGTATGTAGTACATTTCAGTTTGCTTGAATTCATGGAGGACTTTATAGATTTTTTTTCTGAGGACATCCTGCTCATCATTTTCCATAGAACACTAATAATCCAAGAAATACAAGGTCTCAAAGAAGAAAATAATTGGGCAAGATGAACCCAGTGAAGCTATAAGAGAAAAAGAAATAACAAAACAAAATATAAAGAATGAAAAAATAGAACAGAATTTAAAACATAAGAAAAACAACAGATCTGGAGAAAAGATTAAGAAGAAAAAAATAAAGAATAATTGAACTACCTGAAAGCTGTGACCAAAAAAAGAACCTCGACACAATAATACAAGAAATAATCCAAGAAAACTGTCCTGGAGTGATAGAACATGAGGGGAAAGTAGAAGTAGAAAAAAACTCCACTGATCACCATTTTAAAGAAATTCTTAGTGGAAAACACATAGGAATATTATTGCTGTGTGTGTGTGTGTGTGTGTGTGTGTGTGTGTGTGTCCATCATGAATATAATTTCTTCTATTATTATATATGCTTTCTTGAAATGGAAATTTAATTATATATTTTAAATCCTCCCTGATGTTCTGTTGACCACATGACAATATTCTGTTTTGTTTTGTTTTTATTTTCTGTTTCTATCTTTTTTTCTTATTCTTTTTTTTTCTCATTTTGTAATTTAGTCTAAAAAATAAAAAATTGAGAAGTTAGGAAAAAATTTTTATAAGCTTTTCATTATCAAGAGCAGTGTTGCTATCTCATTTAAACTATGAATATCACAGTTTTCCATGTGCTTATAAAAGAGGAAGACGGTATATTAAAAAGATGGGGAGGGGAAGTGGATTGGACTATGTGCCATGATGAAATTCATGATAGAGGAGGCATCCTATTTATTGTTAAGAGATTTACATATAGGGTAGTCAAGTTGGGAAAAATACAAAAAAGACTGAAAAAAAATTCAGACCTATAATGGAGGAGACAAAAAAGAAAACCCAGTCAGACAAGCCAAATATAAAAGATATTGTAGTCAGTAGAAGGAAAGAAAATGGAAGCAACAAGATGACATAATGTATTCTAAATTTTTGATTAAGAAAAGGAAAAGAATTTTAGGGTTCTACCAATGCTCAGGTAAATGCAGACGTTGATTAAAGTAGTCCTATCAGGAAAACCAAGAGTATTTTACTTAAAAGTATTTTTTTTTCCAATTATATGTAAAGGTAGTTTTCAACGTTCATTTTTGTAAGATTTTGAGCTCCAAATTTTTCTTTCTTTCTCCTTTCCCTTTCTCTGAAAGTGGTCTGATATAGGTTATAAATATACAGTCATGTTAAAACTTAATTTCCGTATTAGTCATTTTATGAAAGAAAAATCAGAACAAAAAGGAAAATCACAAGAAAGGGAAAACAGTGAAAATAGAATGTATGCTTTGGTCTGCATTCAGTCTATAGTTCTTTCTCTGGATGTGCATGATATTTCCCATCACAAATCTATTGAAATTGTCTTGGATCACTATATTATTGAGAAAAGCAAGTCGTTCATAGTTGTTCACAGCAATACTGTGTTCTTCTGATTCTGCTCATTTCACATTAGTTCATATAAGTCTTCCCACCTGAGAAGCTAAGACTATTAAGAATGGAGTTATAAACTAGTGTTGAGCTTCAATATTCAGAGTCAAATTCTATTCTTGTATTATAAGCACAAAACCAGCATCAACTCCAAGAAGTCATTGTGCAGGGGTCAAGGCTTAGCCATGGACTTTTTAGGTCCATGGGAGTCAACAACAGGAGACAGATTGAACCCAACACTTATATGCCAAAGCAGGAGGCTTAAGACCAGTATGATCTCCAACAACAGCATTCCTTGGTGAACTTTTATGGTCATCATATGTACATTACGGGCTAGCTCCCTGGAGGTCTCAGAATCAGCCAGTGTCAGGATAAGCAAAAGTCCTTGGTCTTTAGGGAAAGAAGTGAAGGGGATCAACAAAACTGCCACAAGCTCTCTACCAACTTCCCTTCTCCTAGTCCACCTCCAAAGTGACTCTGGCTTGTCTTACTCCACCCCCTAATCCCTCCTACGATTCTCCTAACCCCAAGCATTGAGCTAGCATTAACTGTGAGAAGAGAAATTCCAAACATGCTAATAGAATTATTGTCCAATAGGTAATTAGCCTTAAATGCTCGGCTATTCAAATGTAAAGGCTATTGTAAAATGCCTTTACAATTGAAAGCAATGGAAACAACTCTATTTGGAAATTAAAGAAGAAGAAAGTCAGAATCTTTATGGATCACTTGAAGTATGAGATAGTAGTCAGAAAATGAAGTCTAATATTTTAAGTCTCAGCTGTAGCCATATTTCGAAGAAAGCTTTATGCTATTCACTTTTAAAATATCTCATTTGGTCCTCATAATAACTCTTTAAGATAGATGTTATTATTCTTTTCATTTTACAATTGAAGAAATTGAGACTAGTAGATCAAATGACTTACCCAGAATCATCTATCTAGGAAATAAATGTCAGAGGCTGAATTTGAGCTACAGTATTCCTGACTTTAGGCCCAGTAAAGAACATCGCTGAGCCCCTAACTTCCTCCATGAGTATTATTTCATTTGCAAAATTGTTCACTGCATTCAGTGATTGCTAAGCATCTCCCTAAAGAGAAATGTCATCCTTTTAAAACTAATATTTTTCCAGTGATGTTATTTGGCAAAGAATCAAAATTGTACACTATTCAAAAGGGCATTGTAGATATACCTGCCAACTATATGCATTAACATATAACAAATTGTGCTTTATGCATAAAATATATTATCATGTAAAAGGATTTAAGTTAAGGAGGCAGCAAAAGTGAAAAAGAACTGATTACAGAAACAGAGAATTTAAAATTGGAAAGGCCTTTAGTAGCCATCAATTCCAGCCCCACAAAAGTGGCCATCCAGCTTGGCCATCCAGCCTCTGCTTGAAGATTTCCAATGACAGGGACACCACATCCCAGCATAATTCATTCCACTTTAAAACCCAGCTCTACTTTTCCAACTTTTTCCTTCAGCTAAATAATCAATCTGAATTTGCATTTTATCAATTTCTACCCTTTGAACCTTGTTTTATCTTTTGGGTATCAACAGAACAAATCCAATTTTGCTTCTAGTGACAGTCTGTAGAATATTTGAATATAGTTGTCTGTTCCACCTTTGGTCTTCTCTTCTCTATGCCAAGCTTCCCAGTTTTTTCAGCCAGTTCTTTCATGATATATATTTCAAAGCTATATTCCCCATCCTGATTGTCTTCCTGGATGGTATCTGCCAAAGTAGTTTATAGAAGGACTATCTTCTGTGGTGTTCTCTTCCCACTTCTCTCCCCACCAAAAAAAAAAAAAAAAAAAGTAAAAAAAAGCAAGCTGTATTCCTTACTTAGGCATTATTGAACTATTTAAGAGGAAAGAGAGCACTCCAGTAGATATCTTTTGCCATATTGTACCTCTTTGCCAAACTTGTGATTAATTTCCTGAACTCATCTATTTGCTCTTTTTGTCCAAGTGCTTTTGCCTCCAGTGATAAAAAGAGTGGATAAAACATTTTATACCCATTTATTGTCAGAACATTTAGAGGATAATGGAAGGATAAATCTTGTGCTCAGGATTAGAAGGCATAGATAGTTTATAGTGGGTTTTTAAAAATTACCATTAGACAGAATATCCTACATGGATGCAATCACAGACTCACTTAATTATATGAATGAATTGGTAAGGTGCTTTTAAGTTTGAAAAGAAATAACTTTATTGGAACAGAAGGTTTTGCAAGGGGTCAATACTGAAAAATTATCTAGACATATGTCTTGTAAATAAAAAGCTAAAATTAAAAAAAAAGAAAATAACTTTAAACTATGTTCAATTAAAACCTTTAATGGTTGATGGTTTCATTGTTTTGGTATTATTTCCTCTGATTTAGATTATACCTTATCCAACTCTTAATAGATTTTTTAACTTAAAAAATAAATTAATATTTATATAGAACTTTAACATTTATAAAATGTTAAAAACAAACTTTTGATTTGAACGATAAACCACCTATTGACATTTGCAGAATAAATTTAGTAATATTTTAAAATGAGCTTTCATTTAGTGTAGAAGACTAGCAACAAGCAGATCTCCTAAAAAGCTATGCAGGGTTCATATACTCTCTATGCAGCTGTGGATTGATTTGCAGCAGGCTCACCACTCTTCTGTAACCAAGATTGAGAATAAGACATGTTGATCTGGTAGATCAAAGAAGTGCTGCTAGCATAAGGATATGAACATGTAGGCATCAGGAAAACATGTTTGATAAAAATTTATGATAAACTTGGTAATAAATACATGTAACAGGAACAAGGCATTACAAACTAAACAATTTATGAATATGTTGTGGTAAACAGGTTGTTACTGCTGGTTACTCTTTAATGTTAATGTTTAATGTTCATCTCTAGCTAGAATGTAACCATTAAAAAGTACCCTAAGTAAAGTACCCTAAGTAAACCTAAAGGTTTACTTTGCCCAAGTACTTGGGGCCACTCCCACCTTGCCTTTTGAGAAAGCTGGGAATCTCATGGCCCTGATTAGGCTAATGTTTAGGCTAGAGCCTTTTACACTGTGTGTTGATGATGGAAGGCAGGGCTATCTCTGGAACTCCAATCCTAGGCCCCTGACTTACAGCTCAAGTTGCCCAGGAGCTATGGAATATGCATACTGTCTAGAGTTAAGGGAGGAGCTATTGAAATGGAGAACACACCCACTCCTATCACACTTCTTCTTTGCTACCTTGCCCTCAATGTTGGTGGCCCTCTTAGGAGGTTACATTAAGGAGTAACTAGCAGTAAAACCTGTTTACCACAACATATTCCTAAATTGTTTAGTTTGTGATGCTTTGTTCCTGTTACATGTAACCATAGAAAGTACCCTAAGTAAATTAGAAATAAATGGTGTTATTGCAACACTATCTTAAAGAGCATATAAACCCTGGCTCTCGGATCAATGAATGGACTTCATTGTCAAAGTACCCATCTGTGCCGCATCATACTTTCACCTTGGTGAGGCCCTTGAGCTGGTCTCAAGTGGCGCCCGAACAGGGACATGAACTCTGGACTAATTCATAGAATTCTGGCAATGTGCATAGGGAGCACCAGCTTTTGGAATTCAAAATACAGAAAGAAATAAAGATGGGGACTTCCCAATATGGGGCCTTGTGTAAAAGCCCTGATAGAAACAATAGCAAATTCCATCTTATGCCCTCTTGTTTGGCACCATGTAACTAGAATTGCTTTGGATGTGGGGGAGGGGATTATTATACATGGAAAGCAGCTTTTTTATGAGGAATATCACAAAATAGGTAAAATAAACAAATGGGGTGTTAATGTTACATTTGAACATTATTCTTGTAATGGGGCTTATCCTTCCCTTAACTACCAATTGAATTATGATATACAGATGTACAGGCATATTGCTGATGCTACCTGAAAAATTTGGGCTCAAATACCAGGAAAAGTGGATAGGGAAACTTCATTTACAAAAATATTGTAGAAACTAAATGATAAATCATTGCATGCCTCACATCATACTTTCTCCTTGGTGAAGCCCTTCAGCTGGTCTCAACTGAGCCCTCCGTTTTCAAGCAATGTCTTTTGTTAATTGTAAATTATGGATGACAAACATATTGAAATAAAAGTTACTATGTGTTCTAATTTTAATATTGTTTCTACAATAAATTGTCCTGTTGCACTCACATTAACATTCAACTGACATCAGTCTTTCATTAAAATGTACCCTAATAAAAGGTTATAAATTTTTATTAATGCTAACTTTCCAAGTATATTTGCATTTTTATTCACCTTTAATTTGGTGGGGGTGGAGGGTTTTTGGAGAGTTTGTGTTTCTAATCAGTTTTTAAAAAACAATTTAAAATTAATTGAAGAAAGTATAATTATTTCTGTATGCTTTACAAGGTAGTGAAAATAGAAACAATTCTTTAATACTAATATTTATAAAATGGTGTTTTTCTGTTCAGAATAATATAGAATTGCAACTTTTGTTGCACTGCTACATGTAGCAGTAGTTTTATATTGTCAGTCTTGTGGAGATTGAAGACTACTGAGACAGAATATTTTATACTTTGACAAATAAGAGTTTTTGTATTGGATACTATACCTAATTCTTTTCTTTGCCGTATGGAATTTATATTTCAAGAGTGGATTTGGGAAATTACTGTGAAAGACAAGTCATCAAAGAAACATTAAAAAAAAAAAAACAACATTAGAGCCTCATGAACTTTTTAAAAATACTGATTATGTGGGGAAGAGCTTTTCTTGAGACATTTGTAGGGTATTTGTTTTATGTTTCACCACAGGGAATTTAAAATTCCTGTTAAATATGTGGAGTTTCTGAAACAATATATTCTCTCAAATTTCATGGAATTGTTTTGCTTTGTTTATACTTGGTTGGCTCAGCAGGCACAATACTGAGGTATTTTTCATTTATATTTGTTTTTTCAGAGATCTTAGCAACATCAATTGTGAAGAGCTTGGTCCACTGCCTCCTGGATGGGAAATTAGAAATACAGCAACAGGCAGAGTTTATTTTGTCGACCATAACAACAGAACAACACAGTTTACAGATCCTCGGCTATCAGCTAACTTGCATTTAGTTTTAAAGTAAGTTTCAAAAGCAATTAGTATGAGTTAAATTCCACATCTCAAAAAGACTGAGTGGGTGATTGTGTAGCTTAAATGATTTCTGTTATCTTTGAAAGTTTAATAAAAGTGCAATTATACCTGTATCTGGCAGTTTTAAACTCAATATTTGCATATAATCTCCACCCATCCATAATGAATTGTTCACTTTAATGGTATAGAAAGTATTTCTGTTGATGTAATTTGTGGGTTCTTTGAGTATTTTGTTATCTCCTTTTACTTCATAAAACTCCTTTTATTTATTTTCCTAGAATCATAGAATCTCTGAAATTTAAAGAGATTAAATGGGCCAACTAGAATTGGCTTTTTTTTGTTTGTTTTTGTTTTTGTTTATTTTGTGTTTTTAGTTAGAAGCCAGGAAAATAGGTGTCTGTTGGTGGTCTTCTTTTTTATTTTATTTTTTTGAGAGGCAATTGGATTAAGTGATTTATACAGGGTCACAAAGCTAATAAGTGTTAAGTGTCTGAAGCCAGAGTTGAACTCAGGTTCTCCTGACTTTAGGACCAATGCTTTATCCAGTGCATCCATCTCGTGGCCCCTAGACATTTTTATTAAAAATCGAAGCATTGCTATAGCAATGAGTAATCTTGTTGTCATAAATTGGTCAGATGTTTGGGTCTTTCTTAGTTCTTTTTTTCTTCTGTTAAGTTATACATCAATCCTATAAAGGGATAAATATCAAAGAAAATGTGTATGAAAATTTTAAGGGAAAGTTTTATATAAATGCAAGGGACTTTTATTAGGCTCCTCTCAGTACCTTTTAATAAGCATTTAAGTGCCTGCTGAGGTCTAAGCCCTTCTTGGGACATAAATTGTAAATTGAAATCATCCCTGTCCTCAGAGAGCTTATATTCTCTCAATTGAGAAAATATATACAAGCGTAAGCACAAAATAATTAAGAAATCATTTTTGGGTTGAAGTCACTAGTAGCTTGAAGACCAGAAAAGGCTTTCTGTAGAAGGTGGTATTTGAGCTAATTCTTGAAAGAAACTATTCTTATACATGGAGCTAAAGAGAAGAGCGAATTCCAATTATTGGTGATAGCTTGGGCAAAGACATAAAAAAAGCCAGTGGAATGTTTGGAAAGGGAAACAATGTCTCTGCCAATTTGGCTAGATTTGATGGTGAATAAGGTAAGCCTTTAAAGGTAGCCTAGATCTAGTTTTTGTGAACAGCTTTAAATGGAAAGGAAAGGAGTTTATATTTGATCTACCAATGGAGTTTCTTAAACAGGGGAACAAATGGAATCAATAAGATTTTGGTTGCTTGTTGGATATTTGATGTTCGTTCTTTCATTCCTCTCTGAGCTTTACTTCTGACTTTCTGAACTTTTTTCCTCCACTACCCAAAAAGAAGGTGTAAAGTACTTTCCATGTCTATCGGCTTCTATTTATGTGTTGTCTTGAAGGCAGGTACTATTTTTTTCCTATTCCCAGCACAATACCCTGTGGTACACAGTAAGCACTTGATAAATGCTTATTGACTTGACTTTAAATTTCTTGTTATTAAGAATGAATAAACAGTTGAGAATGATTTTGCAATTGCAAACCTGGCTTATGAAAGAGACAATGTTTCCTTCTATAGGAATGGAGAAGGGCAGACAAGTTTGAATTGCTGAATCATCTAGTTTAAAATTTCCTAAAGGTAGCTGGAAGACTGAAGCTAGCACTGGATGGGGAGATACAGATGTCATCTAGCATTAAAGTCATGAGATCACTAAAAGAATAGGGAGAGAAAAGGGAAGAGGTTCTACAACAGAGCTTTGGTGTACATCCAAAGTTAGAGGATGGTATGGATAATAAGCCAGCAAAGATGACTAGAGTGGTCAGACAGGTTGAAAGATCAGCTGGAGAGATAAATATCACAAAAACTCAGAGGGGTAGCTAGGTGGCACAGTATATAGAGCACTAGCCCTGAAATCAGGAGGACCTGAGTTCAAATTTGGCCTCAGACACGGAACACTTCCTAGCTATGTGACCTTGGGCAAATCACTTAACCCCAATTGCTTCAGCAAAAACCAAAAAAATTCAGAGAAGAGAGTATTTAGTAAGAAAGTATGATTAGCAGATACTGCTGAAAGTCAGGAAGGATAGGGATTTTTAAAAGCCCTTGCATGTAATATTTAAGAGATCTTTGGTTACTTTGAAGATGATGATTTCAGTTGAATGATAAAAGTTAAACCAAATTATACAGGTCTTAGGACAGGAATAAAAAGTACAGAAGACTTTACGAGTTTGACTATGAAAAGGAGGAGAAAATAATAGCTTTAGGGCAGGACTTCTTAACCTGGAGTTTGAGAACTTTTAAAAAATTACTATTTTGATGATTATTTTGATGCAATTGATTTTCTTTGTAATTATATATATATATTTTGTTTTTTACTTCTAAGGACATTATATTGAAGGGTAGGGAATTCGTACTCATTAGATTGCCAGATGGGACCATGACATATAAAAGCATTTAAAAATTTAAGGGATAGCATTATTAACTGAAGGTTTTTTGTTTTATTTTATTTGTAAAGTATTAGAGAAACTTGGATGTGTTTGCAGGTAGCAGAAAAAGAGCTTTTAGATAGGGAGAATGAAGAGAAGTTGGAGGGATGTTTGTATGGAAAGTCTTTTGGAGAGCATCGAAAGGGGGTTGTAATCAAGAATATTTCTAAAGGAGTTCTCCTTGGTAAGGAAAAAGGTCAAGTCTATTAGAAATATATTAAATTTAACACAGTAGCATCAGCATTGATTGTCTTTGTTACATTCTTCCCTTCCTTCCTTTGTATATTTTAAAAAGTTTTTGTTAAAATTCTTTTCATTTTTTCAGCATCATGATCACTATCTGCTATCCCCTTATTATTCCTCTTCCAGAATTAATGCTTTCTCTCCTCAAGTAAAAGTATATATGTATCTTAAGTATAGTTAAGCTAAACATATCTACACATTGGCCTTTATGTAAACATATGTCATTTGTATATCTACTCCATTGATTCTCAAAAGTGTAGTCTGTAGAGTCCTGAGAGTCTCTAAGACCCTTTCAGGGAGTCCTCAAGACCAAAGCTATTTTCATAATAATAGTATTGATGTGATTTCATTCTCACTCTCATGAATACACAGTGGTATTTTCCAGAGACCATATGACCTATAAATTAAAGATTGAGCTGCAAACATGAAGATTGAGCTGAATAGTTCATTACCAAATATAGATGAATCACAGGATCTGCTGAAGTATTAGTTATTTGCTTATATTCATCTCGTATCAGCATCAATTAATCATCAGAGAAGATTGTTTATGTGAATACTTAGCAAGAAGAGGTACTCAAGTATATTCTAAGTATTGAATAACTTTTTTGAATTTCATGATTTATCCTGGAAATGTGATGATATTTGCAATGATGGCACAAAGCAGAGTGAGTGAAACTTCTGGTGTCTTAGCAAGAATAAGGGCAGTGTTGCCAAGCTGTCCTTATGGTCCTGCTCTTTTGTCACCACCATAATAAACAGTTAAAAAAAAATAACAGTTTTGCTTAAGAATGTCCATGATGAAGCAATAAAAATGATTAATTCTATTAAATCTCTGCACTTATACGTATCATGAAATGAAGAAGTATTTCTGCTGTATATCAAAATATGATTGTTATTTCAAGTAAAAACATTTGTACAGTTATTTGAGATTGAATTTGAAGTGCCTGATTTTTTTCATGAAACAACATTTAGTAAGAAAATAACTTGGAAATTTTGAAGACGATTATCTCAAAAAAAAAAAAAAAAAGGAGAAAAAAATGAGCCTGTCAATCTCAAGGAAAATAATCAGTGGTATCTGTTGCTGGTGATAATTTGAGCTTTTAAGAGAAAATTAGAATTTTTGAAAATTTGTCTTCACCTCTGTGAACTTGACAGCTTTATAGAACTTAAAGCCTTTTCTGTTAGGAATATGATTTTTTGGTATACATTATATTTGGAATACCCGTATTCATTCAGTGAACCAATATTTTCCAAAGGACCATTGAATGATATTACAAAATGATGAAGGAGTAAAAAGATCTATTCAAAGTGCAAAGTAGACCAGTGGATTTTAATCTAACAGTTTGAAAAATTTATTGGTATGGATTCAGATTTTATATTGCAACTTACCTTTAAGAAACTACCACTTATTGAGTTACAGTTTAGTATCAAAAAAAAAAAAAAAAAGCATACAGGATTATCTGAAAAGGCTATTAACATACCTATCTTTTTTTTTTTCCAATCTGTATGAGACTGGATTTTTTTCACATATTAAAATCAAAATAACATATCATGACAGCTTTATTGCAAAAGCATATATGAGAATCCATCTATATTCCAGACATTAAAGAGAGTTGCAAAAATGTAAAATTATGTCACTCTTCTTACTTTTTTTTGTTTGAGAAAGAGCTATTTTCCCTGAAAATACGTTATTTATATTAACATATTATAAGCTTTTTTTGTTATTTTAAATTAAAAAATATTTAAAAATGTTATCAGTTTTGTTTTCCAATAAGGTAAATACTGATAGATATAAACACATAAAAGATTTTTAGGGTCCTCAGTAATTTTTATGAGAGTAAAAACATCAAAAAGGTTGAGAACCACTGTCTTTATTCATTATTTCTCTGTTAAGTAGTAGGAAGCATAATTCATCTTCTCACTTTTGGAGTTCATGTCCCCTATTCTTGCTCAGTGTACACACAATCCAATGAAGTTGATCGAATTGATCATATCTTGTCAAGATTGTTTTCCTTTTCAGTGTTGTAATATTTTCCTTCAAAATGTCCTCTTTTGCTTTTCCTTCTCTTTGCTACTTTATCACACAGAAGGAAGTAATAAAGATGAATGTGATTAATCAAATCTGTAATTAAAGTGATTTACTCCTACTCCCTACTTCTTCTCTTTTCATTTTGTTTAGGTCCTTCTCATTGCTTTGTTTACTTTCGGTTGTTTTAATTTTTGCTTTGAAATCCAAGTTTGTGATTATTCTGTCCCCTACTCTAATGTCTTTTTTTTTTTTTTTTTAAACAATCAGAGTTAAGTGATTTATCCAGGATCTCATGTGTCTTAAGGCCGAATTTGAACTCAGGGCTATTGCTCTAACCACCACTCTACCTAACTGCCACTTCTGCCATCCTTCTCAAACTTCCCTCTTCTCTCCCTCTGGCTCTTGTCTGCCTTTTGATTTTAATGTATTTTTACATCAAATACTAATATTCCACTCTTTTTTTAGTTTGTTCAAATGAGAAAGAGATTCATGACTTGCTTGCTTTTTCCATGCTTTTTTTGAGGTAGTGTATTACTCTTTTTTTACCCCAAATTTTAGAAATAAAGCATTCCTTTTTTTTATTCCTCATTTTATCCATGATGTATTCCTTTTCCCCCTCTATTAAAACCTATGAAACAGAACAAACTTTTATCCAGGCTTTATGGATATTTGTACTCTTTCTTCCATTTTTATATTTCTGTGACCCTTTTAAAATAGCAGTATTTTGAAGGGACACTTGTCTCTTCTTCCTCAATTAGTATGTAAGCACTTTATGTATTCTCTTTCAATTGCTCAAATGTATTTATTTAGATTTTTAGATTTTTAAAATTCCTTTTATCTCCTGTTTGTATTTTGGAGTTTTTATTTTACTCTGCTTTTTCATCCAGAAAATATAAAAGTCCTATATTCTGAAGGTCCGTTTTCTTCTTTGTAGGATTGTGTTCACATTTTCAGGATAAGTTAATCTTGGTGGCAAGCATTTATTTTTTTCCTTCTGGATATTATATTCCATGATTTTTCTTCCTTTATAGTTGCTGCAGTATTATCTTATGTCATCCTGACTGTTTTATTGGTACGTGAGCTCTCTCTGTATGACTATAGTAATTTTTCTTTCATGTGAAAACAGTAAAATTTGACTTTGACATTTTTGAATATTTTCCATTTGGGATTTCTTCAAAGAGGTAATTGACAAATTCTTATTGTTTTCATTTTGCTTCTGAGTTCTAATAGATTTGGACAGTTTTGTTTTATGATTTATTGAAATAGGATATCCATGGGGGGCGGGTTGATAGTAGTTTTAGGGAACCTAATTCTTAAATTACCTCCTTCCTCTGTTTTCCAGATTAGTTTTTAAAAATTAAGAGATGTCCCCTCCCCTCCCCCCCTCCCAGTCTTTTGACTTTGTTAGAATATTCCTTGTTTTGTGGTATCATTTGAATTTTGTTTGCTCTTGTATTATTTCTATTTTTCCTGGATTATCCACTACTTGGGTAAGGTTTTCCACTTTCTATTCCAAGCAAGTTATTCTTCTGTTGGCTTTCCTTCCTCTCATGCTTCATTTTTTCCAGCCATTATTTCTGTGTTCTTGTACAATGAGTTGCTACTTGTATATGTGGAGTTGATCTCTATTGGTTTCTCTTACACCACAATATTTTTTATTGTATTTGGTGGTTTTTTTCTTTTCTATTTTCTCTATCTCCCTCCTTAGTTTCTTTTCTTTTTTTTCTTAAAGTTTTTTAATTTTAAAAACATATGCATGGATAATTTTTTAACATTAATCCTCACAAAACCTTGTGTTCCCATTTTTCCCCTTTTCCCCATCCCTTACCCTAGATGTCAAGTAATACAATATATGTTAAACACAGTAAAAACATATGTTAAATCCAATATATGCATATATATTTATACAATTATCTTGCTGGTAATATAAAGACAAATAGAAAACATTTTGCCCTCTAAGGAATTTATATTCTACTGGAAAACAAACCCCAAACTATCTCATCCACAGACAAGCAACACCAAAATATATGCAAAATACATACTGATAACTTGCTTGGAATTCTGTGGCATCATCAACTGAGGAAATTAGGAAAAGCCTTTGTAGAAAGTGCTTGAAATGCATTTTGCAGGTAGCTAGTGATTCCAAAAAGCATAGAAGAACTGGAAAGGGTGGTTTGTGCAAAGATGTAGGACTTAGGAGACTGATGGAATGTTAGCCGATTGAATTCTATTGCAGTCTCTCATGAATTCCTCACACCTTTGTTTTCTTGCTATTCATCAGCTGACAAATGTTAGGTTTCTATCATCCTCTTCCTCCTCTTCTTCTAACATGCTTCCAAATAGAACTGTAGCAAGTCACAAATTATGTTGACATGATACCTTATAAATTCATTGTAAATCTTAATACAGCATAGCATTTTAAAAAAATTTCTCCTTAATTGAGTCTCTTTATCTCAACACGCTACAAAAGCAACTGGTAGTGTAGTGGAATGCAGAGCCTAGAGCACCAAGACCTGAGAGTAATTATGGCCATAGACACTTAATACAGTTATTCCTCCCACATCACAGGAGTTAGGGACACAGCACTCCCAAAACCTGAAAAATCCCCCAAAATTCCCATTTAATTTTTTATGGCCAATCCATGATAAATCATTTCTACGGGAAATTGTGAAGTAGAAGTTGTTATAGTTCTTTGGTCCTAGGCAAGTCACTTAAACTGTTTGTCTCAGTTTCCTCATCTGTAAAAAGGGGATAATAATAGCAAGGTTGTTTTGAGGATCAAATGAGATAATTTTTGTAAAGAACTTAGGCACAATATAAAATAGAGATTTTTGATTGTTTGATTTGCAACTCTTAAGTTTTGAAACCTCAAATCCTCAAATAATTTCTAAAGCATTACCAACATTTTTTGCAGTATGAAAATGTAGTTGACATTCTAGAACCATTTCATTTTACTATTGGAAAGTTATGAATTGCAAGCTGCTACAACATCCTTACATTTTTTATTTGTACATCTGTCTTTCATTAGGAAAAGATTTTAGGAAGTTAACCAAGTCATCAGCTGAGTCTTCAGCTTTATAAATCATCCCTAATGTTTATATTTATATTTATATTATTCTAGACACAATACATGGAAAATGATTTTCATGCAAACATGATGTTTGCTTCATGCTAAAAAAAAGACTACAAATTAATTTTAAAGTATTCAATTTTTAAGAGAGATCTTATATTTTATCCAAGTATTATTTTGTAAAGTTTAATTTTTAGATGGTATTGAGTTTTCTATTGTGCTATTTCTATAGCTTTTTTGATGAGCAATGCAATAAGGAAATTCTTAAGTCATTTTCATACTTATTTAAAACTGATAAAAGATACAGATTCTTATATATGAGGATTTTTTTTTTTTTTGATCAGGTTAACTTTTGTAATATTTGTGCTTATTCTTAAAATGCTGTAATTTAATATAATAATTAAGGTGACATTTACAACAGTAATGTAAAACAAAGCAACATTTCTGTTTACTACTACTAATAATAATCCTTTCTGACTGAAATCTGGTATACTTTATAGCACTTTATAGAGAGACTGTTAACATTATTGACATTCTACAAAGTGAAGTACTGTAAATATCAAGATATGTTACATTTTAATTTAAATTTGCTTAATTAATTTGAGGGGCAGCTAAGTAATGCTGTTGATATATCACTGGCCGTGGAGTCAGGGGAACCTGAATTAAATCTGGCCTCAGATAGTTGACATTTACTTTCTATGTGACCCTGGGAAAGTCACTTAAATACAAAGCAACCAAAAAGACAGTATCTTTAAATCTAGGCTTTGGTTTTGTGTTTTTTTGTGTTTTTTTTTTTTTTTTTTTTGGATAAGTAGGCACAATTGCTATTTTATTTCAAGTCAATTTGTAACATGGTGATTTTTTAAATTGAAGTTTTGATGAATTTCTGTTCGCAATCTTAAAACATTAGATAAGGATTTCTTTTTAAAATTTTTATGTGAAATTTTGCTGCTTATAATAAATTTATGTACTTTTAATGTGGTTGGGGCTTATTTTTAGCTGACAATATATTTGTATAGTCAGAATTTAGATTTTGAGTTCTTTTCAGAATTAATATTGAGGGCTCATTTAAAAAATTTTTTTTGAGTGCTAACTTTTTAAAAAAGTTTTATTTTCAAAACATATACATAGCTTTCAACATTCATCCTTCAAAACCTTGTGTTCCAATTTTTTTCTTCATCCTTCCCCTTCTCCCCCTCCCCTAGATAGTAAATAATCCAATATATGTTAAACAATGCAGTTCTTTTACACATGTTCCACAGTAATCATGCTGCAGAAGAAAAATCAATCAAAAAGGGAAAAAATGAAAAAAAAAAAAAAAAAAACAATGCAAGCAAACAACAAAAAAAGAGTATAAATATTGTGTTGTGGTCCACACTCGGTTCCCACAGTCCTCTCTCTTCATAGATGGCTGTCTTCATCACAAGACCATTGAAACTAGTCTGAATCACCTCAATGTTGAAAAGAGCCTCATCCATCAGAATTGACCATCATATAATCAATCTTCTTGTTGTCATGTACAATGTTCTCTTAGTTCTACTCAATTCACTTAACATCAGTTCATGTCATCTCTCTGAAATTATCCTGCTGATTGTTTCCTATAGAATAATAATATTTCATAACATTCATATATCATAATTTATTCAGCCAATCTCCAGTTGATGGGCATCCACTCAGTACTAGTTTCTTAGCACTACAAAAAGGGCTGCCATAAATATTTTCTTCACATGTGGGTCCTTTTCCCTTTTTTATGATCTCTTTGGGATCAGACCCTAAGACCAGTAGTGAGACTGCTGGATCAAAGGTTATACACAATTTGATAGCCCTTTAGACATAGTTCCAAATTGAATGCTCACTTTTTTATGTCAATTATATGTTTGTGAATTCTCCAAATTCCTGTAGGCCAGACAATTCAAGTATAAGGGCTGGTTCCCTGCCAAACTGTTAATACAAATTCTCTTGTCCTACCCTACCCTCATCTTCCCAGTTTACTCTTTTTCAGATAAACCACTTAAAATAGGTATGGTTGAGATTCTAGATTGCATTTCTTATATTCGTGATTTTTAAGATGGAGAAAGAAAAAAAACTCATGAAGGAAATAAGGAATGATACCCAAGAAAATTTATTATTGACAGCTCAGTCTTAAAGTCTTCATGTATAATATGTTATTTTGTAGCATAGTAGCCTCTTAACATATTTATAAAATGGTACTAATAGAAACAAACTAAATCTTGATGTTCACAGTCCCCAAAAGACAGAAATTTAAAATTTATTTTTAAATTTTTGGTAACTTTTTTGACTAAACTCCTTATATGTGAATAAGCAATGATCAAAAATACAATAACTGAAATCCTGCTTAATTAAAAAACATTTTAATGGTAAAAATAACTCTTTTGTACTCTGTCGAATAAATTTGGTGCAGTGCTTCTGTGACTGAGTTACTTAGAATTTTTATATTTATTCTAGCCGTCAGAACCAGTTGAAAGGCCAGCAGCAGCAGCAGGTGGTACCCTTGTACCCTGATGAAGCAGAAGGTCTTACAGTTCCAAGGTATAAGCGAGATCTGGTACAGAAGCTAAAGATTTTACGGCAGGAACTTTCTCAGCAGCAGCCTCAAGCTGGCCACTGTCGCATTGAAGTCTCAAGAGAGGAAATTTTTGAGGTAATTTGAATGAAGAATGATCTTTTAAAATTTAGAAAAACTAAAAGAGAATTTGCCCTACTCTGTGATCTATTGGCTATTAGAATCCCTTCTGTTTTTTAGGAATAGATAATGGTTTATTTTTGTTATAAGTAAGGAATAGTATAATGCAACAATTTCACCAGCATTTTGAAGATATTTACCAAATATTTCTTGCCCATATGTGATTAGTCTGTGTTTGCAATGGTTCAACTTGTTGGGCAAAAAGAATCTCAATTTAAACAAATGACTATGCTGCGTTTAAAAAAATTTTTTCATGATAAATTAAATAAGTTGTGAAAAAAAATTCAGAGAAAGAGGCACCATTAATATCTATGCAACAACTCTGCCATATTTATTTTCATAATTTTATCATCTTTGCTTAGATAATTGTATTACTAATGGAGGATGACAAAAGAAATGAAAAAGAGTTTTCTTTGTTTTGCCTATATATTGTGAACTTTGAGAGCCAGGATAACCTACCACCTATACTGCATTTCTTCCTCCAAAATTGGGGAGAAGAATGTTACATGTGGCTTTTTCACATTAACAGTTTTCACTGTGTGTGTGTGTGTGTGTGTTGTGTGTGTGTGTGTGTATACATATATGTATATATATATATATATATATATATATATATATATATATATGTATATATATTTACCATTAAAAGTGAGCACTATCTATCTATCTATCTATCTATCTATCTATATATATGTACCTATAGGGCTCGCTTTTTTCTTTTTCTTCCTTCTTTCTCTATTCTCTGTCACTCCTGTCTCATTCTTTACACACATGCACACAAACTTGTATGTATATAATTTATATATATATATATATATATATGAATTTGAAATTGTAATTGCTAAAAGGTCTCATGTGTGGTAAGGTTGAATCAGGAAGACAGATGGAATCTTTCCTTACCTCTTGATCTTTTTGGAAGGAATCAGGAATTTCTCTTCTCTAACAGTTACCTTTCTTAATTTTTTATTGCTAGTTAAGGTCAAAGATTAAGCAGTAATACCCATCACCCAAAATAATTTCTTTTTTTTTTTTAAATTAAAACTATTTACAAAACATATGATAGGTAGTTTTTCAACATTGACCCTTGCAAACCCAAAATAATTTCAAACAAAATCCTATTATATAAAAATGGTCATTTTATATATATATATATATACACACACATATATATATATATGTATATATATATAATTATGAATATATCTGTCATCATATAGAGATAGTATGGAAATGGTATATAATTGAAAACAATTTATATCATTATATAGATGTAAATATATCTATATAATGATCAGGGGAGATGGATGGTGCAGTAAATAGAGTGCTGGGCCTGCAGTCAAGAAGATCCTTCTTTGTGAATTCAAATCTGACCTTAAACAATAACTAGCTTAGTTTATGTGACTCTGTTTACCTTGTTTGCAGGAAACCGCTCTAGTGTCTTTACCAAAGTAAAACTCAGATGGGGTCATGAAAAGTTAGATATAAAAAACAATTGAATGATAAAATATGATGACCATTTATATTATTGTATATTTTATATTATTTTATATGTATGTATGTATGTATGTATGTATGTATGTATGATATATATAAAATGTGATGATGAGTGTCACTTCAAATTGCCATTGCTATCAAATTTTGGGACAGGTAGATTAGTACTCTATTTTGAGAAGGTAGATTGTCCTTGTTCAGAAAAGTTTTTTGACATAGAAATCTTAAGTAATAAAAGGTCTCCTTGAAGAAAGTCTGCCTTCAGAATTTCAAATCTATTTCATTTGATTGGTGATGGAGGAAGTTGGTTCTGACTTACTATTATCTTCTCAAAATTGAACTTGGGTGGATTATATGAATAGAAGAATTGGTTATAATGGGGGGGGGGAGCAATTCATTCACCCCCCTCCCCCTGTTTTGTTCTTTTGCTGTTCAGATTAATACTTTCAGATCTAATTCTGTGTCAGTAAGCATGGAGCTTGGAATAGGTTATTCTAGTCTTTTCCAAATCTAACATATTATGTTATATAATAATTCTATATAATAATAATAATTCTCTATATATATATAATTCTATATAATAATTCTGTGTGTCTTTGTTTTTTGTTGAGGCCAGAATTGAACTCAGGTCCTCCTGACTTCAGGGCTAGTTCTTTATCCACCATGCTACCTAGCTGCCCCTCTCTGTGTCTTCTTAATGAAGAACTCAGTTATTACTACTTAATAAAAATATCTGTGGGAACTTCATATGAACTACAGTCTCTAAACATTTTTAATACATTATATAATAAATATGTACCTTTTAAATGACATGCTATGGGATTCTTGTAGTCCTTTCTCCTTGTATCAAATTGAATTTTTCTAATGTTTAGGAAAGAGAAAAAGCACACATATATTTTCCTCATTTTTCCAAATTAGACAATTAAATTTCTGTTTTCTAAAAAACTTGAATTTTTTTCCCTTAAATATATTTGTGATTGATAATTAGCTCAAATAGTTTACAGATTATAGTGACAAATAAAATGTAATTTTTCCCTTTATTTTAATAATAGTTTTTTTTTTATTTTTCCAAATACATACAAAGAGAGTTTTCAGCATTCACCTTTGCAAAGCTTTGTATAGAATGTAATTTTTAACAGCTCTTCATTATAATAAAAGTAAAACTATTTCAGGAATCATACAGACAAGTCATGAAAATGAGACCAAAAGATCTGTGGAAACGATTAATGATAAAATTTCGTGGAGAAGAAGGCCTTGATTATGGAGGGGTTGCAAGGTGAGGAATTTGTTGTTGATGCTGTTTAATCATCTCAATTGTGTCTAACTCTTTTTGACTCCATTTAGGTTTTTCTTGCCAAAGATATTGGAGTAGTATGCCCATTTCCTTCTCAGTTTTACAAATGAGAAAACTGAGATAAACAGGATTAAGTGACTTGCCCAAGATCACACAGCTAGTAAGTGTCTGAAGTCAGGATTTGAACTCAGATCTTCCTGACTCCAGGTCTGGCACTCTATCCACTGTACCACCTGTCTGAAATTACCTAGTATTTTAAAGTAGCAAAATGCTAACGTGTGGGTGCAAGTTTATGATATTTTGGTACCATAATTTTCTTTTTTCTATAATTTTACACTTTGACATTCTCCAAATTAATTTATATAAAAAGGTACATATTCTAATGCTTAATTATCATTCTAATGTAATACTTAAAAGCCTGTGTGGTACATCCACTCTGAAGATACTTGGATTTCAGTTTTGTGGCACTGTCACTACTAGCTGTGTGTGTTTGGGCAAATTATTTCACTACTTTGGATCCTGTTGTCCTCATTTGTAAAATTATGAAATTAGACTACTTGTTTACCTCTCTCAAACCTGACCTTTTTTCCAGTGTTGACTATTACTCAGCTCTCTGCAGCCTTTCTCCTTCTCTCCCATCCCATCTCATATCCCAAATTAAATATGAATCTATCCTCACTAAGAATCTGGTCCAGAAATAAGTTATGTTAAACAGTAATTATTTCCTAAAAGTTTTTTTAAAATATTTACATATATGAAGAAGAGATGGGAGATATAATTCAATTCCAGACCATTCTTCTAATGTACTTTTTTTATTATGTTGTGATAAGCTCATATCCCATAGCTGTTAGTGCAGTCCAAGGAGTTTCTAGAGCTATTATTATTGGTCCTTTCTTAACTGAAGATTGTTTCTTGTTAGAACCAACATACACTTTTGCATTTATTCTTGAATTCTGCTTATCTTTTAGCTTACAAATCAATGGTTTCTATAGCTGCTGATTTAAGGGTGAGGTTGTTTTGAACAGAATGAATATTAATAATCCAAAGTTTCTTAGTTTACCAATAACAGTGAGGCTTCTTAGTGAATCTTATTCACTTAAGGCTGCATCTTTCATTTTGAAAAGAACAATTGACCTTTTTACTATCAGGGATGGATAAAACAAAATGGGATGTGTTTACACTGCTTTTTTCTAGACTGCCTGTGGGAGATTTTATTGAATGAGTTATTCTGTGTACTTTGTTCATTGTAATGAGAATCTATGACAGGACTCCATGAAATGTAATTGGATATTTTGAAAACAAAAAAAAAAAACATATTGAGTTGTACTTAGAATTTTCTTTTAAAAAATGAAACCAAAAAATACCACTAAAATAGGGAAACTGTACCTGTAAAATTTGCTTTTCTCAAAAATATTGTCTTATAGAATATGGTTATCAAAGAAACTTCTGTAGAATAACTTAGTTTATATGACTTATTTAACCTAATGTTGTATACACATGCATGTGCATGTGTGATGTGTGTGTGTGTGTGTGTGTGTGTGTGTGAGTGACTTTGTTTCTGGGGTATATAGTATACATGTTATAGTTCGAGAATCACTTTTGATGAAAACTGAAAATAATCTCATGTTATATGTTTTGATTTTATGTTTAAATGGATATATGCAGTGCTGTTTTTAAGCTAGATGTAAGCCAATTTTCCCCATGTCTCTTAAAGTCCTGGATTTAAGGACATTCAGTTAGATTCAGTAAAGTGACAAATGCAGAATCACAATTCAGGTATCCTGACTATTGATTATTTCTATTATTCTATGTGTGTAAAGTATGTAAAGTTTTACAAAAAATACAAAGTGTATGTATATAGTGATAGTATTTAAAATTGGTCTGATTTGATTGTAGCATCACTAAAATTTATGTAACACTTGCTGTTAAGATGTGATTACGTAGAAGATTATGTGTAAAACACACACATAATTTAACTCAACATTTTTTCTGTGTTGAAAATAGAAAAATAAAAAGTGAATCATGCAATATAAACCCTTAACTACAGTTGTCAAGAGATATTCATTGCAATTGAATTGCTAAACAGCAATTGAAAATTAGTAGCTAAAAGTTGTAAATATTGGGCTGTAATTTAAATTTATGGTGTTTTTTTTTTTTAGGTACACAGTAAAGTGGTTTAGTTTCAGTTTTCCCAACTGTAAAATTAGGATTGTTATATGGATCAAATGAGATAATGTTTGTAATGTGCTTAGCAGAGGGCCTGTATATAGTAGGTACAGTATAAATGTTATTGTTATCATTATAATTATTATATTCTAAAATATCAATTTGGGAAAAACTTCCCAGAAGTATTGAAATTTGCCACACATAGTAGGTTATTTTAAAATCTGCCCTTATATAATTACTTTTGAAGTTTTATTTCAATTCCCTTTTAACTTCCATAACTAACAGATAGTATGTCTGTATTCATCCTTTAAAAGGGGTTTATTTATTAGACATATAAATATGTGTTATCTTTTTAGGGAATGGCTGTATCTCTTATCTCATGAAATGCTGAATCCATATTATGGCCTCTTCCAGTACTCAAGAGATGACATCTATACGTTGCAAATCAATCCAGATTCTGCAGTTAATCCGGTATGATGATGTGAAATCAGTCATCAAAAATATTTTCATATAAAGCTCCCTTGGCCCACATATAAATTTCACTTGTTTAATAGAATATAATTTTTAATAAAATTATAGGCAGTGCATGCTTCAGGGGAAAATAGTGGCTGTTCTGTAAAAAGCCAAAGTTTTAGAGGAAGATATTTTTCAGCATTTCTGAATTTTTATCTCAATACTGAATTTATAGTTGTGGCCTTCATCTCCCATCATTTTCTGCAATTCTTTGGGCTTTGAAAATTTCTTCTTTCCTGGGCGCTCTGGTTTCATATTTCTAGCTTCTATATTTTAATTTTTCTCTTTCACAAGTCATGTTATTTACATTTTATACTCCTTTGACTGCAATATCATTCTTCAGGGAAATGCTGTTATATGTTTACAGTGTCATCAAGGAGAAGGGATATTTAGCAGTGTCTGAAACATCAGAGAAGTCAAGAAAGATAGCCAATTAAGAGATCATTGGTAACTTCAGAGAAAGTAGTTCCAGTTGTATGAAATCTAGACTGCTAGATGCAATGATTTAAGAAGAAAGTGAGAGGAAAGGAAGTGGAGGCTTCAATTTTAAACAGTCTTCTCAAGAAGTTTAGCTACAAAGGGAGGAGAAATATGGGATGATAGTAAGGTGGGATGGACAGATCAAGTCACTAAGGATCATGGTGGAAGATCATGTAAAGAATGTGGATCTAGAGGCTTTAGGTGACATTGTTAAATCATCCTCTTTTCCTTGATATTCTCTTCTTTTTAACTTTTTCTGACACTGTTTCCTGGTTCTCTTCCTTCCTGTGTGATAGCTCCTCACTTTCTTTTGCTAGAATTTCATTCAGATCATATTAATTATAGGAGTCCCCAAGCATATAATAGTCTGGACACTTTTCTCCCTGTACAATATTTTATTAGCTAATTTTATCACTTCTCATGGATTCAGTTATCATCTCTAGGCAGATGGTTCTCAGATATTTTTGTCCTTCCCTAATGCTTTTCCTGATTTCTAATCTTGTATCTTTAACTGTCTATTGGATAATTCAGATTTCATGTCCTACAATGGGAGCCAGTGGATTCTAGAACAACAGAATCAACAAAAAGACAGGGTGATTTTTCAGCCCAAGACAAGTTAGAAAGTCTGAAGGAAAGGTCTATTTCACTGGGGTGAGAGTACAGTGCAGTCCACTACAGGACCAAAACTGAAAAGCCAGCAGCTGATTTTGGAATTAATTGAACTGGCAATGACAGCAGCTTCAGGAGCTTTCAGGCCATAAATATGAAGGGGGTCAGACTCAAAAGAAGATAACATTGTTGAAACAGTTATAAACAAAACTTCAAAGAAAAATGGAAATTTGTCTCAAACTTTCTTTCTCCTTTTTCCCTTCCCCAACAAATTCCTGGAAGAGCTCAAAAAGGATATTAAAAATCCAATAAGAGAGATAATGGGAAAAAAATGAGAAAAGAATGACAATAATACAAGAAAATCATGAAAAAAAGAGTCAAACATCCAGCCATTCTAGAGAGCAATTTGGAACTATGCTCAAAAAGTTATCAAACTGTGCATACCCTTTAATCCAGCAGTGTTTCTACTGGGCTTATACCCCAAAGAGGTACTAAAGAAGGGAAAGGGACCTGTATGTGCCAAAATGTTTGGGGCAGCCCTGTTTGTAGTGGCTGGAAACTGGAAAATAAATGGATGCCCATCAATTGGAGAATAGTTGAGTAAATTTTGGTATATGAACGTTATGGAATATTATTGTTCTATAAGTAATGACCAAGCAGGATAAATACAGAGAGGACTGGCGAGACTTACATGAACTGATGCTAAATGAAATGAGCAGAACCAGGAGATCATTATATACTTCAACAATGATACTGTTTGAGAATGTATTCTGATGGAAGTGGATCTCCTCGATAAAGAGTGCTAATTCAGTTTCAATTGATCAAGGATGGACAGAAGCAGCTACACCCAAAGAAAGAACACTGGGAAATGAATATAAACGGCTTGCATTTTTGTTTTTCTTCCCGGGTTATTTATCCCTTCTGAATCCAATTCTCCCTGTGCAACAAGAGAACTGTTCGGTTCTGCACACATATATTGTATCGGATATACTGTAACCTATTTAACATGTAAAGGACTGCTTGCCATCTGAGGGAGGGGAAAAATTGGAACAGAAGTGAGTGCAAGGGATAATGCTGTAAAAAATTACCCTGGCATGGGTTCTGTCAATAAAAAGTTATTAAAAAAAAAAGAAAAGAAAAGAAAAGAAAAAAGTCAAAAATTTGGGTAAAGAAGGTATAAAAATACTGGGAAAAAACCACCTTTAAAAACAGAATAGGTCAGATGGTAAAAGAGGCAAAAAAGGCAGCAAAGAATTAGAAATGGAAGTGATGCCCATCAATTGAGCAATGGCTGAACAAGTTGTGATATATGAGTTTAATGCTATGAGAAATTATAAACAGGCAGATTTTAGAAAAATTAGATGAACTGATGCAAAGTGAAATTGGCAGAACCAGGAGAACATTGTACGTAGTATCAGCGACACTGTACAATGATCAACTATGATGGAATTGTCTCTTCTCAGTAATATAAAAAGTGAAAATAGTGTGCTTAGATCTGCAGTCGTTCCAATAACTTTCTGCAATTTTATGGGTATTTTTTTTTCCTTTTGCAAACTGTATTTTTTTTTTTTTTGCAAAGTCTTTGACAACATGACTACTATGGAAATATATTTTATATGATTGCACATATTTAAGGAAAGCTTAGCTTCAATTAGAATTCAAACTTATATGTAAGAGTTTAATAGATTTTTAATTAGGGGGTGAGGGAAAAGAAGCATAACAATCCAATGAAGAAAAGAATGCTGTAAAAAGCAGAATTGACCACATGGAAAAAGAGCTACAAAAATTTTTCAACAAGAACTCCTCGGCCAAATGAAAAAGAAAGTACAAAAACTCACTGAAGAAAATAATTCCTTAAAAATTAAAATTCACCAAATGGAAAAGAAGACACAGAAACTCATTGGAAAAAAAATATATTCCTTAAAAATTAGAATTGGAAAAAACAAAAAAAAAATAGAATTGGGCAAATGGAAGCTAAT
Organism: Antechinus flavipes; assembly: GCF_016432865.1. Taxonomy (NCBI): domain Eukaryota; kingdom Metazoa; phylum Chordata; class Mammalia; order Dasyuromorphia; family Dasyuridae; genus Antechinus; species Antechinus flavipes. The sequence continues at coordinate 162,031,915 of NC_067401.1, forward strand.
GACTTCATGAGACATCAAGAAACAATAAAACAAAACCAAATGAGATGTATCTCATTGCAAACTGGATGTCGTATAAGGCATCTTAAACTCAAAATTTCCAAAACGGAATTTTTTCTCTTCAAATCTTGCCCTTCTCCCAACTTTGCTATAACTTTTAAGGAGTCCACCATCCAGTCACTTAGACTTTCCCCTATATCCAATCATTTGCAAAGTCTTGTCCTATCTACTTTCAAAATATCTCTAATGTATGCCTCCTCTCTTCTGGATATTGTCCCCATCCTGTCCCAAGCCTTTACCATTGTACACCTGACTTTTGAAATTAGCTTCTTGTGATTTTCCTGACTCAAGACTCTCCCCACTCCAATCTATTCTCCACTCAGCTATCAAATTGATCTTCTTAAAGTACAATCTACCTTCTACCTCAATATAGTAAACTTTAGTGGCTCTGTATCATCTCTATGATCAAATATAAAACCCTTTATTTGACTTTCAGAGGCCTTCAGAATCTAATCCTCACCTACCTTTCCAGTGTTTTTATACTTCACTCCCATTTCCAGTGACACCGGCCTCCTTGCTCTTCCTCGGTTGGTCATCTCCTGTTTTTGTGCATTTTCTCTGGCTGTTTGCCATGCACTTGTCACTTGCTTTTCTGGCTTTCTAAAATTAAATTCTATCTCCTGCAAGAATTTATCTCCAATCCTCCTTATGCTCTTACCTTCTATCTCCAATTTATTCTGTGTGTAACTGGTTTGTTCATAGTTGTTTTCATATTGTTCATTAGACTGTTAGTTCCTTCAAAACAGGAGCTGTTTTTTTGTTTTATTATGTCCTCAACATTTAGCACAGTGCCTTGGGCATAGAAGCACTTAGTAAATGTTTGTTGACTTGAAGTGGAATTAAATCTTTGGGGATTATAGGAATAGCATTAATTATAAGAAAACAATGAATGTAGATTCCATGACTGACCTTCAAGTTGTGACAAACACTAGAAGACTGGTAGGTTAATGGCCCAGGATTGATTCTTAAGAGGGGAGAGGAATTCTCTTCTGAAAGTGTGGTATCTTCCAATTTTGTTTATAGTCAGAGGTTTGGATAAGGTGGAAGAAAGGTATAAAATTGTTTTCAGATAAAGGAGAGTAGTGTTTCTGTAGGATTGACTAAAAGACAATAAATGGGAAGTGAATGGAGAGAAAATGCTTAATGTTGAGGTAGCAGAAGGTGGATTGAATATAAACTTTGAGGTTTTATTGTGGCATAAACTTGGAAGCATTGTTATATTTTTTTGAAAGAGGACCTCTGGATTTCCTAGCATTTGGGGATATATTTGTAGAATTTAAATATATAGGATAATTTTTCATATTGACTAGAAGATCCATTCCATATCACAATTAAAATTCAGATAAATTTCTGACTCTACTTGAATAGTTGGGAGATAAAACAGAAATTTGAAAACTATGTTCTTATAAAATTGTTATTTTTAAATTTTTTTCTTAGTGACCTATTTGTTACTTAAAAAAAAAATTTGTTACTTAAATTTCAGGAACACTTATCATATTTCCACTTTGTTGGGCGAATAATGGGAATGGCTGTATTTCATGGACATTACATTGATGGTGGTTTCACGTTGCCTTTTTATAAACAATTACTTGGAAAGTCAATTAATTTGGATGACATGGAGTTGGTTGATCCAGATCTTCACAACAGCTTAGTTTGGATACTGTATGTATTGATTCTTTCTCTATATAATATAGTAGACAAGTACCTTTGAAGTATTTCCACTTGAAAATATTATTTTCAGAGTATACTACATAGTCAGATTATTTCATTGGACAACCTAGAAAGGGAAAACAAAATTTTATGTACTTGGTGAAGTTTAATTTTCTTTATGATTGGTCTGCTTAACACTTACTTAAGATAGTAGCAAAATTAGTAAATAACTTAAATGTTTTATTTAACATGAAAGAAAATTCTGATTCAATAAGATAATACCTCTTTATCTTTTATATATATATATAGATATAGATATAGATAGATAGATAGATATAGATATGTGTGTATGTATGTATGTTTCAGATTTTTCAATTATGTGCCTTCTTATTTTTTCCCTTTCTAGTGAGAATGATATTACAGGTGTTTTGGATCATACCTTTTGTGTTGAACATAATGCTTATGGTGAAATTATTCAGCATGAACTTAAACCAAATGGCAAAAGCATCTCAGTTACAGAAGACAATAAAAAAGAATATGTGAGGTGAATACTTTTTTGTTCTACTGCGTTGTTTTTTGAAAACTGCTTATTTAGCATAGAAAAACAACATTAATCTTAGCTTTAATATAAAAATACTTGTGCTATTTCAGTGATACTAACCACAGTTTATGAATTATAAAGTTTGTTATGATATGAGTGCAAGAAATATTTTTCATACTTTTAGAAATATTATGAGAATTGGAGAGTGTTGAGATAATGTAGTTCTTGAGTAATGTAAGTTTGAATCTAATTTAATTTAAGATTTCACAGAGTCATAGAGTTGGAAGAAACCTTAGGGATCAGATCAACCTGAACCTTTAAAAAAAAAAAAAATCCTCTCTTTAGAGTATATGACATATGGTCATCCATTTTGATTTGTAGACTTCCAGTGAAAGGGAATCTATTAACTTCTGAGGCAGCCCATTCCACTTTTGGTAGTTCAAATTTCTTTATATTTAACCTGTTTTAGTCATTGCACCTTCCACTTACGTTCCTAGAACAACATACCCCTCTATATTGCATATATAGTAAATTTTATGAGACTATCACCAGCAAAAGCTCATGCAGAGCCAGTACTGAATAAATGTTTGGCAAATTTAATTAAATAGATAAATTCTACTCTCTTGCTTATTTTTATTTATCTCTCAAATTGATCTGTCCTTAGCTAGGATTTTTAAACAACTATTTCAATCAAATATTAAATATTTATTAATCACTTCTTGTATGCCAATTATTCTACTAGGTGCTAGAGATACCCATCTGCCAAATAGGTGAAATATTCTAATTAGGGAACAACAACATGTACATATATAAATATATATATATAATAGAGAAAAAAATAATTTTGGGGTAAAATACACTAGCTGCTAGGGGATGAGGAAAGACTTTCATGGTGGTGTTTGAACTGAACCTTGTAGGAAACTAGGAATTCTAAGATAATAAAATGAGAAGGAAGTACATTCTGGGCATAAAAGTCAATCAACAAGTACTTAATGTGTATCAAGACCTGTGCTAAACAACAGTGATACAAAGAAAGGTAAAAAAATACCACAGTCTCTGATCTCAAGGATACTACATTCTAATAATGAAGAATATAAGATATACAGTATATATCAGGGATTGGGGTTTTTAGGTGTTTTGGCAGTCCACTGAAATCTGTGGGCCCTTTCTGAGAATAATTTTTTTTAATGTATAAGATAAAATGTGAAGAAAGGCAGTGATTTTGAAATGTAATTAGCAAAATATTTTAAAAACCAGATCATGCAACTCAGATTGACAGTCCTTAATCTTGGAGCTAGGTAAGTGAGTATGAGTAAAGGGTTTGGTAATGGGAAAGGCCTCTTGCAGAAGGAGATATTTGAGCTGAATCTTGAAGGAAATCAAGAACCTAGCAGTCAGAGATGGAGGAGAGCACTCCAGATGTGAGGGGGTACGAAACTGAGGCAGGACAGCCACTGCTAATGCACAGAATAAAAGATGTCTATGTGAGGAAAATAATTAGTACGATGGTATAGTTGTATTGTTGAGAGTGTGGAAGGAAGTGTAGTAACGAGACTTGAAAGGTAGAAAGAGGAGCCAGGTTGTGAATGACTTTAAATGTCAAGTAGAGGACTTTGTGTTTGATCCTTTAGTAGCAAAGACTGGAATTTATTGAGTAAGGATTTAAGTGGTAAAAACTGTGCTTTACAAATGTCATTCTGCTAGTTTTCTAGAAGAGAATTGGATTCAGGAGAGACTTGAGATTGGGAAACCAATTAGGAGACCATTGCAATAGTCCAGGCAAGAGATAATGAGTACCTAGTAGTGAAATGGTGAGGAAAGCATGGACAGAGATGTAGCGTCAAGGAGAATGAAAAATCAAGAACAATATAGAGGTCACAAATTTGGGAGACTAGAAGGGTAGTAGTATATTTAGAAATGAGGTGGGAAAAAGGAAGAAGATAAGATCTATTTAGATGCTCTGAATTCCTTCTCATCTCTTCCCACTCTTATGTTTTTCACAGATAAGGAAACTGGGACCCAGAGAAGTTAAGTGACTTGTCTAGAGTCACAAAGGAATTAAGTTAGGAGTTTGAAATAACTGAAAATAACAGAAACTTATCCCTCCTGACAGATTTGAATACCGCATGCATGAGGAAGGTCATGGTTGTAGGAACAGGCATGCTACACTAATATGCAAAACTGTAAAATAATTTGTCTGGTAAAAACTTTATTTAAAAGGGAGGGCTAATCAAGGGGAATGATTTTCACCAGCTTTGAATGATACTTTTCCGATTTTGATTTTAATATTTCACGGTTTTGTTAGGTTTAAAGATTTCTCTAAGCAGTTTATCAAAACAAATTTTTGGGATCCAGCTGTCTAAAGATGGCTACTTGAACAGAGCCAAAAACAGTCCTATTCACATAGATACTGTTTTTAACAGTAAGTTTGAATTATACTACACCAAATAATGATCCAGAAAACTAATTAAAAACTATAGGTAGTGACTTTTCATATTAGAACTATTCAAAAAAGTCGATCAGAAATCTATGGACAATAGGAAAAGGGACCTACTTAAAGTCAATGCCTTAAACTCTAGTTAGCAGTACCTATACTCAAGAACCTTCAAGAGATGAGACAGAGATACCTAGAGCCTTCATGACTTTGTCCTAAGACAGCAAATCTGGCAGTGCTAACGTATTCAAGAACTTAAAACATGGATTTTTAGAGACTGATGGGAGAGGATAGCAATCAGTTTAATCCCTATGGTTGTTATAAGCACTAAGAGAGGGAAATCCCATATTCATGAGTCTGAGTTCCCTAGCACTCTATCTTGAAATTCCATAGAAGTCTCTGAACATGCTACAGTTTGAACTTAAAGAGCCAGGAGATGTTGTTACAAGAACTCAGGTGACCTAATCAAACGTAAGCAAAGGTAACCACTTTACCCCAAAGAGCAGCAGGAAGGTGGAACCTGGCACATAAAATCCTGATTCAGGAATTAAGGCTGAGAGTGAATAAACACACTCCAAATCAGTATAAAGAAAAATATATATAGAGAGAAATGCCCCAAAATTCAGCCTTGGAAGTACCATAACAATTGCAAGCAGAGCATGAAAGGAAAAATGGATTTTCCACGAGTTCTGTATACATATCTAGAATAAAGCAAGAGATTGAAAATTGATTTGAAAAATAGTATTAAAATAAGAATTTATAAATTTAGTTTAGAACCAAAATAGTAGTAAATTTCACCCAAGTAATAGACTCCTTAAAAATTAGAATAGCTCAAACCAAAAGCTTCATGTTCTAAAAATTAGTTCTAAAGCCAGAAAATATTGGAATAAAACCAAAGTTTTTTTTTTTTTAAATAGGAGGATATCTATCTGTAAAACAAGTCAAAGGGAAATAGTTTAAGAAACATTAGATTACCTGAAAACCACAATAAAATCTTGTACATTATTTCAAGAAATTATAAATGAAAACTATAGGGCAAAGTAAAAGTAAAATAACGTTTTGAAAGAAATCTCCAAAAGAAAAATCCCAGGATTGTTATGGCCAAAATCCAAAGCTTCTACATTAAAGAAAAATACTGTAAGGATCTAGGAATCACAGTTGGGATTCTAAAGGATCTAGTAGCTTCTGCTAAAAACCAAAGATCTTAAAATATGATATTTTAAAAGGCAAAAGATAAAAAATTTAAAGCCAAGAGTAACCTATCCTGCCAAGCTGAATAAAATCACACGGAGGAAAATATAGACCTTTAATATGCAGTAGAGGGTTTCCAAGTATTCCTGTTGAAAAATCTAGAGCTGACTTTTTTGTGGTGTCAGACAATTGAAAATTGAAAATGTCTACCAATTAGGGAATGCTGAAAAAGTTGTATACAGTTATGCTATTGGAAATGACAAGCAGAATATTCCCAAAAAAACCTTAGAATAATTACATGAACATTGATGCAAAGTGAAATGAGTAGAACACTGTACACAGTAATAGCAATAGTAGGATGATCAATTAGGAATGACTTAGCTATTCTCAGCACTCTATTATCTAAGACAGTAATGAAAGACTTATGGTGAAAAATGCTGTACACATTTAGAGAAACAACTGATGGAGTATGATTTCAGAATGAATCATAGTTTTTCACTTCTTTCTTTTTCTTGCTTTATTTTTAATTTTCTTTTCAGTATGTCTAATATGGAAATGTGTTTTTCATTTCTCATGAATGCCTTCTGAATAGGAGAGGGAGAGAGTATTCAGAACTTAAAATTTTATTTTTAAAATGCATATTAAAGTTAAAAATCTTAACAGAATCTAGAGCTGAGTAGGAACTTTGAAATGCAAGCAAGAATCAATTGAAACCTAGAAATATAAACTTTTTTGCACAATTGGAATCAGCTATAAATTAAAGTGCTAACATTCTATTAGGTGAGAAAACAAATGAGGTAACAAAAAAGAAAAAAATGTAAAAAAAAGAAAATGAGTGATCTATTGAAATATTTTTTAAAATGCACAGAGAACAGAAATTCAGAAAGAAATGTAGAAAAGCCAGTCAATTTTGAAAGTAACATGTTTAATTTTTTTTTAAAGCAAAAGGTGTGAAAAAGAGATGCACAGTTTTTTTGGCAGTCTTTTTGTATTCTGTCTCATATATAGAAATGCTAATTTTTTTATGGTGGTTCTGAAGTTTAGAATAAAAATTTTTTCAAAAATTGTGTGTCTGCATGTGTATATATATAAATTACTACCTAGTAAACTACCTTTCACCCCACAAAATAGAAATCCTTCTTGTAAAAAATAGGTTTTTATCAAGTAAAACAAACCAATAAATTGATGACCATTGTATTTGTATCTTTAGTACCTAGCCGAGGATAGGTATTTTTTAGTTGATCAGTAAATATTAAATAAATTTAAATATTAATTAAAATTAAATAAGTTAAATATTTATTGAGTGAGTACCTCAAGAGGTAAGAAATACCTTTTATCATTCATCTTCTGACTTGATTATCTTCATGATTTTTAAGCCTTTTGAAACTTTAAAATTTATAAATTATGAAAGGTTAAACAAGTGATGAAAATCACATTATAGAAATAGTACAATTGACCTTTGGTCACTGAATCATTAGATTTTGAAGAGATTTTTAAAACTGCCAACAAACACTCATTCAGAAAGATAGAAACTTAATAAAAGTGATTAATATTTCCTCCCAATTTCTGTCAAGTATTCTAAAACAAAATCCATAAAATTTTTAAGAAAAATTAAGTAAAAAGTTATTGCTTTTATTTTAAGGGAATCTTTGCATTTATTTAGAGTCACATATAGTAAAATATTAGGAAAAGTTGCAATCCAGCATTTAAGTTTGATGAAAAGTATTTTTGCTACCATTTTCTTAGAATATATTAATATTAAAACAGTCCCTGCATTTGACTAAAAAAATACTTGAAATCAAACAGCTTTATATCTTTAAATAAGAACTTTTAAAATAGAGTTTTAAAAATTATTTTAGAATGTTTCTCTTGACAATGAAGGACTTCCCTCTGAAAACTGGCTCTCTTTTAGTCTCTCTACCAGCCTATGCTTTTGTCTGATTATTCAAATACGAATTTCACTATCATTTAAAGACCTTCACAACTTTGCTTTCCAGATCCAGATGGCTCTGGAGGAAGAAGTGAGGCTGGTGACCTTGCCCAGCCCTCCCTCACTTAAATCTAATTCACTTGCACGTCATGGCATTCCCTCTTTGATGTCACGATCCCTTTTCAAGAATGAAAGACAAATAACAACACTGCTTTCTTTCACATACATTTCAGTCTAGATGAACTGGCCTTGCTTTTCCATGTCCTGTTCCTATGTCTTAGCAAAGGCTGGATGTTCTGTGTGCCTGGAATTTACCCCTGTATCTCTATTCTTAACCCCTAATTTTCTTCAAAATTTCTGTTAAGTTGCCATGTGCTGTAAAAGGCCATTCTTTACATCTCTGCATTTGTACCATCCTATATATTAATTATGCCCTCCCCCTAGCCACTAATACCTCTTTTCAGCCTACATTTTTATTTTGTGTATATTATAAATTAACATTGTTACGTGTTGTCTCCCTTGACAATATATAAGTTTATTTGAGAGCAGGTTTTTTTTTTCATTTTTATCTATATGTCCCCCAAATCTAGCACCGTACCTGACACATGTAGATGACTGATTTTTTAAAATGCTTATTTTATTGTATTAGATGTTTGAAAACTTAACATTGCCAAGTTACATGTTCTTCCAGCAACATTATTGAATGTTTGATTGTTTTACTTGGATATATATATGAATCATGAGATCATGAGAGACTTCTGTATTATTATTATAGGCTTTACGTAAACTGGAGATTTTTACGAGGAATTGAAGCTCAGTTTCTGGCTCTGCAGAAGGGATTTAATGAAGTAATACCCCAACCTCTACTGAAAACATTTGATGAAAAAGAACTAGAGGTCAGTAATAATACATTGTGTTATCAAGTGTTCTGAGACAAAGTAAATAGAATAGATTTTTGTTTTCCCAAGTATAATTTCTATTAGCTTCACTCTTGCACATTGTCTTCTCCTAACTTAATACACACACACACACACACACACACACACACATTGAGATTTTAAATTATGGAAGGTAGAATTGGAAAAGGACCATAGTGATCCTTTAGATCAACCTTGCCTTTTTAAAAATGAGAAAACTCGAGCATAGGGATAGGAAGCCATTCTCCAGTGTTACAGAAGTATAAATTGCTGGATTTGAGTCTAGATTCTCTGGTTCCAGTTCCAGTCTCTTCCATTTTACCATACTGCTGTTTATTATTACTGCGTGGCCCCAAGTTATTATCCATTGTAGTGAGAATTTAAGGAAACATGAATAATTTTAAATGACATTCCATTCACTACCTTCCTACTGAAAAGTACAGTGTTTAAAAGCTAAAAGGAAGAATGGAATTCAAAGGACAAATTGTGTGATCAAACTGAATGATGATAATAGAAACTGAATATTTGGGAAAGTTTTCTTTACTTTACAAAGTTTGTATTTGTCCCTAAATCGAAAACATTTCCAACTTTCATGATTCATTTTTACATTGAAATGAGATATAAATTTACCTGTGCAATTGCCACTATGCTGTTAAGTACCTGGTATTGCTTAAGGGTGGAGACACTGTCCATCTATGTCCAAACACTGGGACTGTTTTTTATTTTCTTCTTATTCCCAGTTTAGTTCATTACCTGGCATAAATGATAAATAACTGTTGATTCCTATTCATATTCTACATAATAATTCTCATTTTGATAGCATCTTAAGGTTTACAAAGTGCTTTCCTCAAAGCAGTTCTGCATAGTATGTGTATATATGTTTAGAGGTGCATATATGTACCTATGCAAACATATAAATCCATTTAGTGAGTTCTAAAGTATAACATTCAGTATAAAGTATGGATTATGTCTTAAATCCTACAATATGAGGCTCTTAATCTGTATTATTTCATTTGTAACCAATTGTGTACCAAAGATCTCTGATTTATCACTCAAAAATGGATGAACTGAGATGATTTTTCCCCCTTTACCTCTTCACTTATTCTTTTGCATGTCTTTTCTGTATTAGATCACAATAATTGTTTAAGATTTTTAAGTTTGCTAAGTTGTTCCTCTTCCAATGAAGGGTGACAATTCTAGCAAATATTGATCTTGTTTTCCTCACTTCAAGTCACTCTTGCACTTCGTCACTATCATAGATTTTAGTAAGAGTTTGGGAGATTGTTTCTTAGATATTCTTTGTAGTTGCCTAATACAAGGACCAACCCTATCTCCTAACAGTTCTGGTTATTAAGTATTATTCGACTGATTATAAGTTACCTAACACCATCTTTTCAGCTACTAAGCATTTTACTTTGTGTTAGGGAAATTTATTGAATAGATAATATCTTAGAATTAAAGCAATGCATTTCTGTTATAGTTCCATTTTTCTTACTACATTTCCTTGTAAATTGCGTCCCTTCTTTTGGCTCAGTTTCCTTACATGAAAAATGAGAGTATTAGATCATTTTTAATGTTCTTTCCTGCTCCGACCTTGTCAGGTTCATTATAGAATTTCTAGATGTTCTATCCATCAAAACAAATACTGCAAAAGATTTTAATATAGAATATTATTAGAATTTTTCATAATTAGTTGCTTGTCTATTTGTTTGTCCAACAGCTCATCATCTGTGGGCTGGGGAAAATTGATGTTAATGACTGGAAAGTAAACACACGGTTGAAACACTGTACCCCAGATAGCAATATTGTGAAATGGTTCTGGAAGGCTGTGGAACTTTTTGATGAAGAAAGGAGAGCACGATTACTTCAGTTTGTAACAGGATCTTCCAGAGTGCCTTTGCAGGGATTTAAAGCTTTACAAGGTGACAATAATTTGAAAGTCTTTTCATGGATGTGGAAACTTTACAGATGGATTAACTTAAGAGCATAAGTATGGGTCCTCTTTGCTCATATTGTTCTTTGTTAGTAGTTCCAGTAGTTTTCACATCACCTTGCTTATCTTGGATTCTTCAAATGTGTATCTCTTCCCATTCCCTTAATTTACCTGCAAATTAGAAGGATCACTCTATAACCATTAGTGTCATATACAGTTTTTTTATACTGGATATATAGGAAAAATCATTCTTTGATTTTTAGCTACAAAAACTATTTATAGAGTTTATTAGATTATATTTATGCAAGAGGAAGCCAAACAGAAATAAGTTTGTTCTCCATGTACCTTTATGCCTTGTACTGTCTACTTTCAAATGGCATAAATGGATACGACTTAATTCATTAGTTCCCTTTGTAGTTATTGCTTTCTTGAATTCCTAACAGCTGAATCCAAAATTTATATTTTCTTGGATTGGCTAATTTGTTACAAGATTGTGGAATGGTTTTTTGTAGAAAATAAAAGTTAGCAGTGGGTTTTTAATTACAAATTTTCTTCAGAAATGTTTTACTAGAAAAGAATGCTTTTCCTCCTAAAGTTTACTATCTACTTCCAAATACAGTATTGCTTCCTTTTAACCATTGTAAGCTTGTGCATGATAATTTCATTCTAAGAGTAGTGATTGATTTAATGTACTAATTCATTTTTACTTCATTTACAGGTGCTGCAGGCCCAAGACTATTTACAATACACCAGATTGATGCTAGTACTAACAACCTGCCAAAAGCTCATACTTGGTAAGTTTTTTTTTTTTTTTTCTATTTAATGTAGAAAAATAGGGATAGCCAGGTGTCACAATAGATAGAGCACTGGCTCTGGAATTAGGAGGTGCTGAGTTCAAATCCAGTCTCAAACATTTGACACTAGCTGTGTGTCCTGGGCAAGTCACTTAACTCCAATCACTCCCCCAAAATTAAATAAATAAATAATGAGGAAAAAGTTAAGAGAATGAAACAGATTTTTTCCCCCTTTAACGTTGTTACATTTAGACAAAATTGAATGAGAAAGGATTTGTATTCAACTATTACTAGCAGACAGGTTTTAAGTGTCTTGCATTTTTTCTCACAGGTTTCTAATGTAAGTTTCAATCTTTTTAAAATCTTTTTATAATTACACTATATTAAGATACGACTAAAAGCGAATCCTTAGCAGGAGAGGAACTTTTAAAAGTTTTGCTTTTGTTAGGAGGTTACAATTTACAGTTAAGTAAAGTACAAAAAACCCATAAACAATTATCCATTGGGTATAATTTCTATTTTGGTGGAGTATTGATTTCTTTTTCTGTCTTTATGATAGATATAAACAAAAAATGCATAGAAACTTCGTCTAAAGTTTAAACTTTGTAAACAAATACTTTCAGTAGCAGTATATACATTCATGCAATCCTCTTATCTACCTATTCACAGCTTCAATCGAATAGACATTCCACCCTATGAAAGCTATGAAAAGCTTTATGAGAAGCTGCTAACAGCCATTGAAGAGACATGTGGATTTGCTGTGGAATGACAAACTTTGCCAACTTCTTGGAACTCCATTTATATGTTTGATTGCTAGCCCTTCTCCCTCTTCCCCCAACCAAGATTCAAGAAATGCTTGAAATACAGGAACACTTTTTCCCTTTTCTATCCCAGGACACCATGAGGGGGAAGGGTTGTTTTGGAATTTCCTTTCTGAGAAAAAAAATTGGCCTTTGCCATGAGGCCACTCCGCTGCTATTTTTAAAACTATTATCTTGAACCTACAGAATGCTGACTTTTCCTATGTTTTCAAAGTCTAGCAGTATTCTACTCTTAAAGACTACTATTATTTTTATAAAAGGTAATCTATTTTGTTTACCTATCAGAATTTGCCTTTCTAAAACATCAAGACACAATTTCAGCAGTCGGTACAAGTAACATTTCAGCTTCACTGCACACATACCAAACAGCTACTATACAAACTCTTTTTAAAAAGAAAAATAAAGTTATTTTTGGATTACTCTAATTTTGGATAAATTTGGCTAAAAGAATCATTAACCTTTTAAGCAAGCCACTTACATATTTAATTGCATTTTCTTATAGTAAAGCATTATATTCTTCATTATATATTGAATATAATTGTTCACTAGGTGGGTCTTTTAAAATATTTTTTCAAGCATGGATTTCCTGAAAAACAATTTTCCTATTTTGGTTTTTATTTATATCATGTCAGATTTTTAATGCAACTACTGTTTTAGTGATTTTAACATTGGACATAATACTTTGTGTTCATGGTGTCCCTATTTTTTAAGAGACTTTTAAAAAAGACTTTTATAGTGAGTCACCATTATCAAGTATTTCGAATTTGCATTTCATCTTAAATGAAAATGCTGCATTTTCTTAACTCCTAAAAGCATATTGATGGCATAGGTTCAGTCTTATTTTTAGATATACTATTTTTTAAGAACCAAAGTTCCTTATGTCAAAGTACATCTAGTTGGTTATATATTAATTGATGTATCAAGAATTCTATCAGGTAAATCATATTTAACCTTTGTTTAGCTGCTCATGATATGGAGGTCTACCCAAATTATGACAAAGGGAAAATTAATTCTAAAGGTAATTTTTAGTTCCACTTTTACATAACAGTACAGTATGTAGGGTGTATGTATTGAAAGTGAAGTCAAAAAAGCTTACCAGTCCCCAAAATAAAAAAAGAGAGTAAATTTATACATAAATGTAGAAACACATGAATTTAAGTGAGGTAAAGTGTACTATAAATTAAGAAGTTAATTTTGAAAGCAAGTTGATAAATCTAATGGCCAGCACTTTGGCACTAAAAATTGGCATATATTGCAAAGTATATAAACTTGGTTTGGCTTGCTCCTTGAGATCCCTGGCCAGCAGGAAGTAGTGGAAATATTGGTGTAAAGAATTAGAAAAATAATGAAGTCATGAGTGGGTTTCTAACTTCAATCATCAGAAAAATCCACTTTAACATGTATATGAGAAATAATCAAGAATAGCAATTTTTGATGAATAAAAATTAGTTGTTTTGTTTTTTTTTTTTTTTTTGCAAATGAACAGGCTCACTTTATCTTGTAATATAGTGTCAAAATTTTATTTTACCAAATTTTACTGCTACTGCAAGCAATTTAGTTATAGTTATCCATTTCTCCAAGGTAAGATCACTGCATGGCCTAATAGCTAATACTTTGTGAAGCAGTATTAATGAGATTATATTTTTCCACTGTTAATGGACATAACATGTGAACTTATTGAAATGTGCAGAAACTGCATTTCTATACTCTTGATCAACTGATAGTTTTAAGTTTCACATTAAACATTTCATTAGTGTAGATCCATTGTTATTCTAATATTAGGCACTAGTATAGTTTTCATTTGTACACAGTCTTTAGAAAATCTTCCCAAATCAAGGAATGGTTGTAAAAACCAGAACTGTCAGGGATGCAGCACACAGTAACAATGAAACATTTCTAGGAATTATTTTAATGTATAATATGGAGCAGGAATATACCATCACTTTTGAGTGCCTTTTTACCTTTAATAATAAGGACTTTTTGAATAGAGCTTTAAGACAAATCATAAGTCAAAAGTATGCATACATACTTCTTTGTAATTTACAGGAATACATTGACCCATCAGATTTCAGTTTTCAAAATCATGTCAGCTGGTTACTTTCAAATAGGTGCTAAAAAAAAAGAGAGAGAGAGAGAGAGAAACAACTTCGTGTTTTATTGAACTTTGGACCCCATGAGTAATGTGAATATTTATATCCAAATGTCATTCTTAGCAAGTTTTCCTTTTACCAATTCTCTATTTGCATTAAGCTTCAGAAATGTCATTGTATTTTCATGCTTTTCAATTATGAAGCAATGATTATTTTGTAACAGTTCTCCTACAATAGAGATGAGTTTCAGAGGATTTTATTTCTTGATGTAAAGAATTTTGTAACAGTGCTGTGTACAGTGTAAATTCAAAAACAAACAAACAAAAATTTTGCACATAGTTTCAGTTGCCCTAGATTGATTTATTTTTACCAAATGTTTTTTGTTGTTGTTTACTATAGTCCAGAGCACACAAGGCTCCTGTTAAAATCCCTTTTTATTTTTAAATCTTTTTTTTTTTTTTTCACAACACTAAATCCATTTTGAACTTACGTTGTGTTTTAACTGACATTGGTGGAAGAGATTTTTGCTTCCTCATCAAAATGTGTGCTTCTTCCATCCTTCATTTTTATTTTAGCAGCTATCTCTTTCAGACTTTAAACTTCATCATAATCAGAAACCATTTTTAATATTTTAAATACTATATTAGGATGATGACTCTTCCAAATGCTAAGAATTTTGTTTTGTCTCTAGGTGTAATTAGTTTAATTGGTGTAATATTATCCTCTCCTTTAAACTGACTTTTTGAAGGTTTATCATTTCCATTGTATTTATTAAAGAGTGTTTTAGCATTGATATTCTTTGTATTTTCACCCAGCTGTTACATGAGCTTTATCAATAACATCTGTATAAATGGTTTAATTTTTTTTAAAACTCTGTGCCCATGCAGAACTTGAGTAATAAATTGTATGCTGTTTGCACCATCACACCATATGATTTTTAAAAAAACGTGAGTTTTCAGTGCCTTTTTAAAAAAGCTTTATTCTAATTCCATAATTTGCCTTTCATGTACACTTGCAACAGAAGATTCATAAAGGGAAGGCAGAAAAGAGAATGCATGTTTATGTATTGTACCAAGTTCTAATTTCATTTGGATGCCATGAAATTCTGGTTGCCTTATCTTTGAACATATTGGTAAAACTGTCACATAGGGTTATGTTCCCTGGAAATCTTTATTTCAGTGAATTTTGCTAGTAGCTTGTTTTGAATTACTTTTTAAAAAGATAATCACTTAAGCTGCCTGAGCTAATCTCCATACTCTGGATAGAATAACTTAAAGTAAAAATATGTTGAACTTTATTCAGTGTTCAAAGCAAACAAACTTTTTTTAACTGAAGCCTTTTAAATATGTAACCCATCGATTTAGGATTTTGCCTCTTTTTAATCAGAAAAGTGTAGTTGTAATAACGATTTTTCAATGATATTGGACCTGGAAATAATGTATATAGAATAGTGATAGATAATGATAGCCAAGATTTTAAAGTTTTGATGTTTTTCTAGCAGAAAAGCAATCTGCTTAGATCATTTTCAAAAATGTAAAGAATGTATTTATGCTTACCCATTTTATATGACTCTCATCTATATCCTACCAAGAGTTTATCACATGGTATCTATACAGCTTGTTAGATATCTTCCTTGCTTTCAGAATGATAGTGAATCACTCTTACTAGCAGTGTGACTTAAGCCAAGTCACTTAACCTCAATAGTCTCACCAAAACAAACACACAAAAAAAGAATGATAGTGGATTTGTGATTCTGTGTGACAAGAAGTATCCTCGTGTCCTTGACTGGAATAGGGAAGTTTAGAAGTGGGCAGGTTTTTTTTTTTTTTTTTAATTATAGCTTTTTATTTACAAGTTATATGCATGGGTAATTTTTCAGCATTGACAGTTGCAAAACCTTTTGTTCCAATTTTTCTCCTCCTCCCCACCCCCTCCCCCAGATGGCAGGTAGACCAATACATGTTAAATATGTTAAAGTATATGTTAAATACAATATATGTATACATGTCTGCACATTTATTTTGCTGCACAAGAAGAATCGGACTTTGAAATAGTACAATTAACCTGTGAAGGAAATAAAAAATGCAGGTGGATAAAAATAGAGGGATTGGGAATTCTATGTAGTGGTTCACACTCACTTCTCAGAGTTCTTTTGCTGGATGTAGCTGGTTCAATTCATTACTCTTCTATTGGAACTAATTTTTTTCGTCTCTTTGTTGAAGAGGGCCATGTCCATCAGAATTGATCATCATATAGTATTGTTGAAATATATAATGATCTCCTGCTGGTCATTTTTTACAGAACAATAATATTCCATAACATTCATATACCACAATTTATTCAGCCATTATCCAATCGAGGGGCATCCACTCAGTTTCTAGTTTCTGTACACTACAAAGAGAGCTGCCACAAACATTCTTGCACATACAGGTCCCTTTCCTTTCTTGAAGATTTCTTTGGGATATAAGCCAAGTAAAAACACTGCTGAATCGAAGGGTATGCACATTTTGATAACTTTTTGAGCATGATTCCAAATCACTCTCCAGAATGGCTGGAGGCATTCACAATTCCACCAGTTTTCCCACATCCCCTCCAACATTCCGCATTATCTTTCCCTGTCATTCTAGCCAATCTGAGAGGTGTGTAGTGGTATCTCAGAGTTGTCTTAATTTGCATTTCTCTAATTAATAATGATTTGGAGTATCTTTTCATATGACGAAATAGTTTCAATTTCTTCATCTGAGAATTGTCTGTTCATATCCTTTGACCATTTATCAATTGGAAAATGGCTTGATTTCTTACAAATTAGAGTCAATTCTCTATGTATTTTGGAAATGAGGTCTTTATCAGAACCTTTGACTGTAAAAATGTTTTCCCAGTTCATTGCTTCCCTTCTAATCTTGTCTGCATTAGTTTTGTTTGTACAAAAACTTTTCAATTTGATATAATCAAAATTATCTATTTTGTGATCGATATTGATCTGCAGTTCTTTGGTTACAAATTACTTCCTCCTCCACAGGTCTGAGAAGTAAACTATTCTATGTTCTTATTTATAATCTCATTCTTTATGACTAGGTGATGAACCCATTTTGACCTTATCTTGGTGACTTTATTTGTGTGGAAAGTGTTTTGTAGTTTTGCTCATATAGTTCCTGATTTTCCCTTAATAGATTCAGAAGTGGGCAGTTTTAATAAAAGATGAATTCTGTTTTAAATTTTTTGTATTTGAGATGCCTATGAGATATCCAATTTGAGATATCTGAACGGTATAGTGATAGTTTAAGAAAGACTTGGAGTGTGATATTAAAGATTTGCCTGCATAGATAAATATGGAATTGAATGGGAGAATGGAAGTTGTTGAAATCACTAATTAGGGAGCAAAAAGAAAAAGTTTACTTTAGAATTTTGGCTTATATAATAATCTAGATGAAGAACCAGTCAAGGAGTCTAAGAAACAGTGATCAAATATATCTCAAGAGTGTCACAAAAACCCCAAAAGCAGGTGTCCCAAAGGAAGTGATCAGCAGTATCAAATCTTTAAACAAGGATGAGCACTGACCATTAGATTTTGTGACTTTACTAACTTTGGAGGGAACAGTTTTAGTTGAGTGTTTAGGTCAGAATTCAGATTCCAGAATGTTAAGAAGAGAATGAGAAAAGAAGTAGAGTCACTAGTATAGCCTACTTAAGGAACTTTAGCAAATGAAGGGATAAGATCAAGTGAGGGACCTTTTAGGTTTGTTAACTGTTCTGTGATTCACTGAGTGCCTTATTTGAACCAACATCAATCAAACTGGAACAAAGACAGTGCCGGCACGAGGACCTTCTTCAACATTTGATGTGGTTACCCAGGTTGGATTGAGGTGATCTTTTGTATTGGTTCAATTCATTACTCTTCTATTGGAACTGATTTTTTTCAGTTCTGGGTATAGCTGACTCTCTTCATTACTGAACAATTGGAACTGGTTTGAATCATCTCATTGTTGAAGAGAGAGCACATCCTCTTTGTATCTTTTGCTCTTGGATTTTGTTGGTGGTGTATAAGAATGCTGAGGATTTATGGGGATTTATTTTGTAGCCAGCTACTTTGCTAAAATTATGAATTATTTCCAATAGCTTTTTAGTAGAATCTCTGGGGTTTTCTAGGTATACCATCATATCATCTGCAAAGAGTGATAATTTGGTTTCCTCATTGCCTACTCTAATTCCTTTAATCTCTTTCTCGACTCTTATTGCAGAGGCTAGTGTTTCTAATACAATATTGAATAATAATGGTGATAGTGGGCAACCTTGCTTCACTCCAGATCTTACTGGGAAAGGTTCCAGTTTTTCCCCATTGCATATGATGCTTACTGAAGGTTTTAAATATATGCTCCTAACTATTTTAAGGAAAAGTCCTTTTATTCCTATGCTCTCAAATGTTTTTATTAGGAATGGCTGTTGGATTTTATCAAATGCTTTTTCTGCATCTATTGAGATGATCATATGGTTTTTGTTTGGTTGGTTGTTGATATAGTCAATTATATTAATAGTTTTCTTAATATTGAACCAGCCCTGCATTCCTGGTATAAATCCTATTTGGTCATAGTGTATTATCCTGGGGATGATTTTCTGTAATCTTTTTGCTAATATTTTATTTTAAGATTTTAGCATCAATATTCATTAGGGAGATTGGTCTATAATTTTCTTTCTCTGTTTTCAGCCTACCTGGTTTAGGTATCAGTACCATATCTGTGTCATAAAAGGAGTTTGGTAGGACTCCTTCAATCCCTACTTCTTCAAATAGTTTATTTAGCATTGGAGTTAATTGATCTTTAAATGTTTGATAGAATTCAGATGTGAATCCATCTGGTCCTGGGGTTTTTTTCTTAGGGAGTTGATTGATAGTTTGTTCTATTTCTTTTTCTGAGATAGGAGTGTTTAGGATATTTACTTCTTCCTCTGTTAGTTTAGGCAAGCTATATTTTTGGAGGTATTCTTCTATTTCATTTAAGTTGTCGAATTTATTGGCATAAAGTTTGGCAAAGTAACTCCTAATTATTGCTCTAATTTCCTCTTCGTTAGTGGTGAGTTCTCCCTTTTCATTTTTAAGACTAACAATTTGATTTTCCTCTTTCCTTTTTTTAATCAGATTTACTAAGGGTTTGTCTATTTTGTTGGTTTTTTCATAGAACCAACTCTTAGTTTTATTAATTAATTCAATAGTTTTTTTACTTTCAATTTTATTGATCTCTCCTTTTATTTTTTGAATTTCAAGTTTGATTGGGGTTTTTTAATTTGTTCCTTTTCTAGCATTTTTAGTTGCAAGCCCAATTCATTGACCTTCTCTTTCTCTATTTTATACAAATAGGCCTCTAGAGATATGAGATTTCCCCTTATTACCGCTTTGGCTGCATCCCATACATTTTGGTATGATGTCTCATTATTATTGTTTTCTTGGATGAAATTATTAATTATGTCTATAATTTGCTGTTTCACCCAATCATTCTTTAGTATGAGATTATTTAGTTTCCAATTATTTTTTGGTCTACTTTCCTGTGGCTTTTTATTGAATGTAATTTTCAATGCATCATAGTCTGAAAAGGATGCATTCACTATTTCTGCCTTACTGCATTTGAGTTTGAGGTTTTTATGTCCTAATATATAGTCAATTTTTGTATAAGTTCCATGAACTGCTGAAAAGAAGGTGTACTCCTTTCTGTCCCCATTACATTTTCTCCAGAGATCTATCATATCTAATTTTTCTAGTATTCTATTTATCTCTTTGACTTCTTTCTTATTTATTTTGTGGTTTGATTTATCTAATTCTGAGAGTGCAAGGTTGAGATCTCCCACTATTATAGTTTTACTGTCTATTTCTTCTTGCAGCTCTCTTAATTTCTCTTTTAAGAATTTAGATGCTACACTACTTGGTGCATATATGTTTAATATAGATACTGCTTCATTATTCATTCTACCCTTTAGCAAGATATAGTGCCCTTCCTTATCTCTTTTGATTAGATCAATTTTTGCTTTAGCTTGATCTGAGATCAGGATGGCTACCCCTGCTTTTTTGACTTTACCTGAAGCATAGTAGATTTTGCTCCAACCTTTTACCTTTAACCTGCATGTATCTCCCCACTTCAGGTGTGTTTCCTGTAAACAACATATTGTAGGATTCTGGCTTTTAATCCATTCTGCTAACCGCTTCCTCTTTATAGAGGAGTTTACCCCGTTCACATTTATGGTTAAAATGACCAATTCTGTATTACTTGCCATCTTGTTAACCCCGGTTTATGCTTTTCTCCCTTCTTACTCCCTTACCCCCCTTCCCAGTATTAAGCTTGTGAGCACCACTTGCTTCTCACAGCCCTCCCTTTTTTTTAGTATCCCTTCCCCCACTTAGAGTTCCTCCCCCTAATTTACCCCTTTCCCTCCCAGTTACCGTATTCCCTTCCACTTAGCTTATTCCTTCCCTTTTCACTTTTCCCTTCTCACTTTTCAATGAGGTGGGAGAAGTTTCACCATAGATTGAATATGTCTAAAATTTTTCTCTTAATGCCAATTCTGAAAGCAGTAAAATACTCACTATATTCATCCCTCTCCATTCTTTCTCTCAGATATAATAGGTTTTCTTTGCCTCTTCATGAAATGTAGTACCCCCACTTTCCCCTTTTTCTGGTACAATGTCCTTTCCACATCTAGTTTCTAGAACAAGGTATACATGTATTCTTTATACATCTTTATAGCCGAAATATAGTTCCCAAGATTAATCTTTACCTTTTTAGATTTCTCTTGAGTTCTGTGCTTGTAGATCAAATTTTTTGTTAAGTTCTGGCTTTTTCATCAAAAATTGGTGAAATTCGCTTACTTCGTTGAATGTCCATCTTCTTCCCTGGAAAAAGATGCTCATTCTCGCTGGGTAAGTTATTTTTGGTTGCATACCAAGTTCCTTAGCCTTTCTGAATATCATATTCCAGGCCCTTCGATCTTTTAATGTGGATGCTGCCAGATGCTTGGGTGATCCTTATTGTGGCTCCTGATACTTGAATTGGGTTTTTCTTGCCGCTTGCAATATTTTTTCCTTCATCTGAGGGTTCTGGCATTTGGCCACTATATTCCTTGGTGTTTTGATTTTAGGATCCCTTTCAGTGGGTGATCGATGAATCCTTTCAAAGTTTATTTTTTCCTCTGTTTCTATGACTTCTGGGCAGTTCTCTTTGATAATTTCCTGGAAAATAGTGTCCAGGCTCTTTTTTTCATCATACTTTTCTGGGAGTCCGATGATTCTCAGGTTGTCTCTCCTGGATCTGTTTTCCAGGTCTGTTGTCTTCCCCAGAAGGTATTTCACTTTCTTTTCCATTGTTTGATTTTTTTGGATTTGCTTGACTGATTCTTCTTGTCTCCTCGAGTCATTCAATTCCAATTGTTCGACCCTGATTTTCAGTGAAGTATTTTCTTCACTCACTTTTTTAAGATCTTTTTCTAATTGTCCCATTGAGTTCTTTTGTTCTGTGGAATTTTTTTCCATTTCGCCAATTTTGTTTTCCAGTTCACCAATCCTATTTTTCAAGGATTTGGTTTCTTTATCCACTCTCTCTTTAACTGACTTCTCCAGGCTCTTTTGCAGAGCCTCCCTCTCCTTTTGCCAAGCCTCCCTCTCCTTTTCCCATTTTTCTTCTAGCTCCCTTGTGAGAGCCTTTTTAATTTCCTCCATGAGATTCATCTGTGCTGAGGAACAGATGATCTCCTCCTTTGGGGATTCACCTGGGGACTGTTTGTTTTTAGTCTCCTCAGGGTTTGGAGTCTGCTCTCTATCTGTATAGAAGCTGTCAAGGGTTAAAGTCTTTTTCAGTTTCTTGCTCATTCTGTCTAATAATCAAGGACAAACTATCAAAGAAACAGAAGGAAAAAACCCTTGAATGGAGGCTGCTTTCTTTGGGGGAGGGGCAGGGTAGCTGTGAGGCACGGGTCCTACTGTGCTGCGCCTGTGCTCTGAGATCCGAGAGCTCTCTGAGACACTGTGGGGGAGGGGTGGCCAGGTCCCGAGAGACTCCAGCTGTTTGGGGTTGTATTCTTCACCCTCGGTGTTTTTAGCTTCTCTGCTGGGCTGCTGACTTGCTGCCGGAGCAAAGTATCTAATCCTGTAGCAAAGCTCTCCCCTCAGAGATGGCTGCGATCACGCCCCACCCCCTCTCCGCTCTGCTCGGCTCTGAGCTGCTTTCTATGCTCTCGCTGCAGCTGCTGCCCGCAGGCTGCTTCCGATCTAATAACCGTCCCCGCCTTCGCGAAAAACAGACCTTTCTTGACGAGTCTCAAGGATGGTTTCTCTTGGTAAGTAATTGTATGTTTTTTTTCAGTCGAGCATTAATTCAGAGGCATGAAATGAAATGGATAGTGAGAGAAAAACACGGAGGTTACACAGCAGTGTGTCTTCTCTCCGCCATCTTGGCCAGAAGTCTCAATAATACCTCAGAATTGGATTTCTGAAGAAACCAGAGTTACCACTGTGTCCTGCATTATAGTCTGCCTATTGATCAGATGCATCATGGATGACATGGAAATACAAAGGGGATGTGTCTAGAGTAAGTCTTAATGTCTGCCGGTTGCATATGCTTGCTGTGTAAGGGCAAAGTTAACTTTTTGTTAACTGTTCTGTGATTCACTGAGTGCCTTATTTGAACCAACATCAATCAAACTGAAACAAAGACAGTGCCGGCACGAGGACCTTCTTCAACATTTGATGTGGTTACCCAGATTGGATTGAGGTGATCTTTTGTATTTTGAGTTGAGGGAGGAACTCTGCAAATACGGGGAAGGGGGTGATTGAAGGACAGTAGTACCTTGTCTCAAGAGCTCTCCTGATCTCCTAGACAGTCCTGTCGATGGGGCAGGGAACAGACTCAGGCAAGAGGGGTACGCTCAGTAGATGCAGAAAGAAACTCACATATAGCCCAAGTCAGACTGTGGGTATAAAATGGAAAGCAAACTGCCAGCATTATTTGGCAGAGACCAAGTTTTTAGGACCCATGCAGTGAAAGTTGAGGAGCAGCCAATGTGCAGAAGGGCTCTCCTGTGGTGAGGCAGGCACTTTGGGGGACCCCAGTCAGAACCTTACCTATGGTCTGGCTCGGAGATCCCAATTCCTCTAACAGCAGAGCCAGGAAACGAGGGCAGGCTCCAAACTCCAGGCTTCTCACTGTTGCCCCCAAGAGGGCAATTCTCTCTCAGAGTGCAGGCAGTAGCTCCTGAGGCAGTGGTCTGGTGAAGCTGGTGCTAAGCAGCCTTGCAAGGCTGATGGGCATAAGCTGCTCTAGAGAGCTCTCAGAGAGTCTCCACTAGAAGGGCTGGAAAGCCGGCCCAGAGTCAGGACTTATCAGCCAGGTAGGGGCTGCTGGGCACGTCACCTAACCCTGTCTGCCTCACCTGTGTCCACATCTGTCAGATGAGAAGGAGATGGCAACCAGTAATTTGCCACGAAAACCCCAAATGGCATCCTGGAGAGTTGGACAGCCGAACACCACCGCCTGGGAACACTGGCCTTGTAAAGGGGAAGTTCGTGTACATCTAGCTCCCTGGAGAGTCTGCAAAGCAGAGAAGGAAGTTCCACAAAGCAGTTGGTGGAGTTTATCATTCCCCATGCTCTCCTTCCAAGGCCTGCCACGCCCTAACCCGAGCCTGTGCCCACAGCTACAAGATCTGCTTCCTGGGTGCAGCCCAGCTGGGTGACTTCACAGAGTAGCACTGAGTCTCACCACACAACCATATGGTGAAACTGGAGTTGGAGGTTGCAACAGCTGCAGCTCGGGCAAATATTGTTCTCAGTGGGAATAAATATTAGGGAAATTAGGAGTGTAATGAGAGCTCGCTGCCCTTCTAGGTGGGCACAATCTCAGACTGGGAATGGATCTTATAAGTCCATTTCCTCTTTGTGACTTCCACTCACTGCTTCTGATCTTGGCCACTGGAGCCCAACAGGTTCTTCCTCGTAATGACTTTTTAAATACTTGTAGACAATAATCTCTTATCCATGTTAATTATCTGCAGTCTCTTTAACTGATCTCCCGCCACCAAGTGTCTTTTAGATATCATGAAATGGTTCTCACATAGGTGAATACCGCGCTCATCCTTCCCCCAAGCTCTGCTCTTTCCTTCCAAACCTCAATGTCACGTGTGGCTCCTCACACACTTACATGTCTAATCTGATGTTGTCTGATCCTTTCAAACTTCACATAGCCCTTGTGCTACTCAAACTCAAGTTTTCTTGGTATGTACAACCTTTCATCACCTTAAACTTGGACTTCTATAGTAACTTTCTGGTTAAACTCCCTCAAGTCTCTTTCCTTTCCAGTCCAGCCTCCATTCAACTGCTAAAGTAATTTATCCAAAATTGCAGTTCTACATAATAAAGATGACAATACTCCCTAAACTAATCTATTTATTTAGTGCTATACCAATCAGACTTCCAAGAAAATATTTTAATGATCTAGAAAAAATAACAACAAAATTCATATGGAACAATAAAAAGTCGAGAATCTCAAGGGAATTCATGAAAAAAAAAATCAAATGAAGGTGGCCTAGCTGTACCTGATCTAAAATTATATTATAAAGCAGCAGTCACCAAAACCATTTGGTATTGGCTAAGAAATAGATTAGTGGATCAGTGGAAAAGGTTAGGTTCACGAGACAGAATAGTCAACTATAGCAATCTAGTGTTTGACAAACCCAAAGCCCCTAACTTCTGGGAAAAGAATTCATTATTTGATAAAAACTGCTGGGATAATTGGAAATTAGTATGGCAGAAATTAGGCATGGACCCACACTTAACACCATATACCAAGATAAGATCAAAATGGGTCCATGACCTAGGCATAAAGAATGAGATTATAAATAAATTAGAGGAACATAGAATAGTTTATCTCTCAGACTTGTGGAGGAGAAAGAAATTTGTGACCAAAGATGAACTAGAGACCATTATTGATCACAAAATAGAAAATTTTGATTACATCAAATTAAAAAGCCTTTGTACAAACAAAACTAATGCAAACAAGATTAGAAGGGAAGCAACAAACTGGGAAAACATCTTCACAGTTAAAGGTTCTGAGAAAGGCCTCATTTCCAAAATATATAAGAGAACTGACTCAAATTTATAAGAAATCAAGCCATTCTCCAATTGATAAATGGTCAAAGGATATGAACAGACAATTTTCAGAGGATGAAATTGAAACTATTACCACTCATATGAGTGTTCCAAATCATTATTGATCAGAGAAATGCAAATTAAGACAACTCTGAGGTACCACTACACACCTGTCAGATTGGCTAAGATGACAGGAAAAAATAATGATGAATGTTGGAGGGGATGCGGGAAAACTGGGACACTAATGCATTGTTGGTGGAGTTGTGAACGAATCCAACCATTCTGGAGAGCAATCTGGAATTATGCCCAAAAAATTATCAAATTGTGCATACCCTTTGATCCAGCAGTGTTTCTATTGGGCTTATATCCCAAAGAAATACTAAAGAAGGGAAAGGGACCTGTATGTGCCAAAATGTTTGCAGCAACCCTATTTGTAGTGGCTAGAAACTGGAAAATGAATGGATGCCCATCAATTGGAGAATGGCTGGGTAAATTGTGGTATATGAATGTTATGGAATATTATTGTTCTGTAAGAAATGACCAGCAGGATGAATACAGAGAGGACTGGCGAGACTTACATGAACTGATGCTAAGTGAAATGAGCAGAACCAGGAGATCATTATACACTTCGACAACGATATTGTATGAGGACATATTTTGATGGAAGTGGATTTCTTTGACAAAGAGACCTAACTGAGTTTCAATTGATAAATGACGGACAAAAGCAGCTACACCCAAAGAAAGAACACTGGGAAACGAATGTGAACTATCTGCATTTTTGTTTTTCTTCCCGGGTTATTTATACCTTCTGAATCCAATTCTCCCTATGCAACAAGAGAACTGTTCGGTTCTGCAAACATATATTGTATCTAGGATATACTGCAACATATCCAACATATAAAGGACTGCTTGCCATCTAGGGGGAGGGAAGGGGTGGAGGGAAAGAGGGAGAAGGTGGAGGGAAGGAGGGAGGGGAAAAAAATTGGAACAGAAACGAGTGCAAAGGATAATGTTGTAAAAAAAAAAAAATTGACCCTGGCATGGATTCTGTCAATATAAAGTAATTATTAAATAAAAATTAAAAAAAAACAACAACAAAATTGCAGTTCTAATCAATTTATTCACCTCCTTTGTCCCCTGCCAACTCCCCTCAAAAAGCCCAGTTTTGCCTATTATTTTCAGGATCAAATATTAAATCCTTTTTGGCTTTTAAAACATCACAACCTGGCCCCTTAATTGAGCTAAATTTATAAAAATTATGAACTATTCCCCAATTGATAAATGGACAAATAATATGAATATAGTCTTCAGAAGAAATCAAAACTATCAGTAGTCATAAAAAATGTTCTAAATCACTAATAGATACAAATTGAAACAACTCCAAGGCACACCCATTAGATTGGGTAATCCGACAAGGAAAATGACAAATGCTGGAGGGAATATGGAAAAATTTGGACACTATTGAACTCTTGGTGGAGCTGTGAATTAGTCTCATCCTTTTGAAGAATAATTTGGAAGTATTTGATCCAGCAATATTACTACTAGATCTATCTGCCATGTAAATCCA
This sequence comes from Antechinus flavipes, assembly GCF_016432865.1. Taxonomy (NCBI): domain Eukaryota; kingdom Metazoa; phylum Chordata; class Mammalia; order Dasyuromorphia; family Dasyuridae; genus Antechinus; species Antechinus flavipes. The sequence continues at coordinate 162,058,959 of NC_067401.1, forward strand.
AGAAAAAGAAAAAGACCTATAGATAATAAAATATTTACAGTAGCAAAAATTGGAAATTGAGAGAATACCCATTAATTGGGGATGGCTGAATAATCTATGGCATATGAATATGACAATTCTATTATGCAGGGGAAGACATATGAACTAAGACAAAATGAAGTAGGCAGAACTGGAACATTCACAATAAAGGCAATACTATAATGTTAGTCAACTGTGAAAGATTTAGCAACTCTGATCAACACAATGATCTACAAAAATCCCAAAGGATTAATGATGAAAAAGGCTAACTACGTTCCGATAGAGAACTGATGGACTTCGGTTCAGAGAGTATATTTTCTCCCTTTTTTTCCTCCCTCCTCCTCCACAATCCCAGCTGAAGTGAAAATGTTTTACATAGCTTCATATATATAATCCCATCTTCCTTCTCCTTCTCTAAGCATTAACATCAATGTTCTTCCTAAAATGTGGTGCCCATATTTCAAGATGGTGTGACTAGGGCAGAATTACAATACTATCACTCCCTTACTCCTGAATTCTAAGTGTGAATTAAAAATTTTATATTAGCAAGATACTTGAGCTGACTCTACCATATTATTTGGAATATGTTTCTTCCATCCAAATTGTATGCATTCTACAAGACTTCTTTCATAGAAGTGCTGAATTTGATGTTGAAATTTTAGCTCTATCCCTTACTAGTGGTATGACCATTAAGATCTCAAAGGACCTTTTTGTTTTGTATTATGCAGTCCCTCCCCATCCTCAAAATATTTAAAAATAATTGAAATGCTAAATTTAACTGAGGTTAGTGAAAACAAAGATGTGTTTTTTCCCATCCCATTGTTTTTGTCACAAGTTCCCTGAATGGGAGAGTATGTGGACTAAAGGCCCACACATCAAATTTTTAAAAAATTTTAATATTTTATTTTTCCAAATATATGCAAAGAGTTATCAGCAATCACTTTCACAACATCTTGTATAGAATATCTATTCTAAGGGGCAGATAGGTGGTAGGAGATAGGAGGACCTAAGTTCAAATTCAGTTTCAAACACTTGACATTTACTATGTGACCCTGGGCAAGCCACTTAATCCCTATGGGCTCTATATACTCTTTGATGTTATTATATTTTCCTCTTTATTCTCAATGAGAATTTTAGGAGCCGAGACACCATGTCTGATAGTGATAGCAACAGGACCTATTAAGAATGTAGAGGATACTTCCTCTGCCAATGAAAATTATCTTCTCTGTAATTTATAAATTTAGCATTAGTGTGCTAAGTGACTTGCCTAGAGTCACTTTCACTTGTGTGGCCCTGGCAGGATTCGATTCCAGATCTTCTTAGTTCCAAAGGTGGCTCTCTATTAAATCATCCTGATTCCTAGAGCTAAGAATAAATGTTTAAGTAAAACTGATAGTTTCATAGAAATCTGTGAAGTAGTTTTTTTTTTAAGTATAAAAACTGTTACACATTAGAAGGAAAGAGACTTAAGGAACATTAAAAAAATTTTTTTTATTAGAAATGCCTAAAATATAAAAAGAGTTACATTCAGTGTTTTAAGGTTCTTTAAAAATTGATTACACACAAATGTGTAATCTTTGTTTCAATCATTCTCATCATTTATCATGCTCTAGGAAACACACACATACACACACACAAATTTTTTTCAAGTAAAATAAAAACTTATTCTAGAGTTGGCTCTTTCATTTTAAAGGAAATGACCTTTGCTGTACTGAAATGAAGCCATCTGAAGGTGAGCTTTAAGGCGTTCAGCTTCCACTTCCCGAAAGAAGAGATCATCATCATTTTTAATTATCATGGCCTGCAATTGCTGAATTTCTTGCTCCATCTTGGATCTCAATTCCCTTTTCATCTTATGTAATGTCTGAAAGACAATTCAAATTCTTAATAAGTCTTTTGGTTAGGTTTGCTTATCCAAGCTTTCTGGGTCAATGGATGATTTGCTTATTTACTTAATAGTAAGAACAATGGGGTTAAAAGTAGATCTTAAACACGTTGTAGGGATGTGAATTTGGAGTATTTTCTCCATTCCCCTTTGGCATGGATAATGGCCTCATTTTTCACTCCTTTGCAAAAAAATGTGTATAACTTATCCTGTTAATTACCTTTGTTTGAGCTTTCTCTCTCATTTTGATTTCTTGTCGTTCCTGTGATACAGCTTCTGCTAGCATTTCAAACTGGTTAAAAGAAAGAAACAGCCCGTAATCATTCATTTGAGATTCATTAGTTGCTATTTTAAAAGGAACTAGGGCAAAGAATTAAGCATGATGTGTTTCAGGTTATGGTCAAGTACAAGAGTATTCTTGTAAAATTTTGATGTTTGAATACTTTTCAAAATCATATGGCAGGGCAGCTAAGTGGCGCAGGGGATAGACTACCAGCTCTGAAGTCAGGAGGATCTGAGTTCAAATCTGCCCGCAGACACTTCCTAGCTGTGTGACCCTGGTCAAGTAATTTAACCCCAATTGCCTCAGAGGAAAAAAAAAAATGGAACCTAAGAGCTTATAGTTTATTCTTAAGGCTCAACCCAATTTCTGACGTGTAGAAAGGTTTAGTATGTTGTTATTTGCAAAGAACTTAATAGTGATAGTACCTGATCCTTATAATAGTTTTCCAATGATTGCAGTTCATTCTCATGCAGTTTCTTTTGTTCTTCCCGCTTATCTTTAGCATAATTTCTCAGTTCTTGTAATCTTAACTTTTGAATTTCTAAACCTTCTCTGAAGAGGTTCTTAAATATCTGTCAAAGATAATTATATTAAGAAAAGCATTTAACATCCATTTTTCCATCTTTTCCCCTTTCACACTGTCTCCCCTTATAAAGTCCCAAGAAACCCTTGATAAAGTGTTTGTCTCATCTAAAAGAGATAGCCAAACAACCATTCTTTTTAATAATCTGTTGGTTTTGTTAAGAAAATGATTAAACTGCATTTGCCAAAAGAACTTAATTTGAAAATAATCACAATAGCAGCTATTATTCATATAACACTTTACATATGCTTTCCTCATTTGATCTATACAATAACCCTGTGAAGAAAACTATTACTATTCCTTTTAAAAAGATATATTAAGTGACTTGTACTCAACCAAATAGTTCCAAATTGCTGAGTCAAGATCTGAATTCCAATTTTTCTAACTCATCAAGCCACTTGACTTTGATTATTTATAAAGTACTCTACTGCACACTTCCCACTATAACTGTCTTTCACAAATAGTCATTCTTGCAGGAAAGATCTTGTATATTACTTGGGAATACTGGCTAAGTTAGCATTTGTGATAAAGAATAGGTTATTTGACAAATGATTCACAATACTCATTCATCTCCCATTTGGCTTTGAGAAAAATGATTTTTATATATTAACCAAAAAACAGCATCTTTCTACTTAAGAATAACTTTATGAGAGATTATGAAAACCACAAATTCCATTTAAAGATAAAAGGTGTAGTACTTTCCATTTTTAAAAAATAGCTTTTTATTTTTCCAAATACATGCTAAGACAGTTTTTAACATTCACATTTGCAAAATCTTATATTCCAATTTTTTCTCCCTCCCTTCCTAACCCTCCTTATAGACTGCAAGCAATCCAATATAGGTTAGTAAATATGTGCAATTCCTCTAAACATAGCTCATGCTGCACAAAAATCAGATCAAAAGGTAAAAAAAAAAAAAAAACACATGAGGAAAACAAACAAACCAACAATAACAAAGGTGAAAATACTATGCTTTAATCCCTATTCTGTCTACATTCAACTCTCTCCATCACAAGTCTACTGGGAATTGGCTTAAATCAGTTCACTGTCGAAAAGAGCCAAGTCAGCTGACCATCACATAATCTTCTTGTTGCAATATACTTAAGATCTTGGTTCTACTCATTTCACTTAGCATCAATTCATGTTAAGTCGTTCCAGGCCTCTCTAAAATCATCCTGCTGATTGTTTCTTATAGAACAATAACATTCCATAATATTCATATACCAAAACTTATTCAGCCATTCCCTAAGTGATGGGCAGTCCACTCAGTTTCCAGTTCCTTGCTACTACAAAAAAGACTGCTACAAATGTTTTTGTACATGTGGGTCCTTTTCTCTTTTTTATGATCTCTTTGGGCTGCAGACTCAACAGAAACACTGCTGGACCAAAAGGTATGCACAGTTTGATAGCCTTTTGGACATAATTCCAAACTGTTCTCCAGAATGGCTGGATCAATTCACAATTCCACCAACAATATATTAGTGTTTCAATTTTCCCACTTCCCTTCCAACATTTATCATTATCTTTTTCTGTCATTGTAGTCAATCTGAGAGGTGTGAAATGGTACCTCAGAGTTGTCTTACTTTGCATTTCTCTGATGTACAGTGATTTAGAGTATTTTTTCATACAGTTAAAAATTGTTTTAATTTCTTCATCTGAAAATTGTCTGTTCATATCCTTTGACTATCAGTGAGGAACGGGCTTTATCAAAAAACCTTGGATATAAAAACTTTTCACCAGCTTCCGTGCAGGTACTTTTCATAATAGCTAAGAATTACAAAGTAGATCTCCAATCAAATAGTGGCACATGAATTAATCTCACTGGCTATAAGCAATGATGAATGTGATAATATAGAAACATGGAACGATCCATATGTGGAAGTGAGCAGAATCAAGAAAGCAAAATACACAATAACTATAATAATATAAACAGAAAGAACAATCACATGAATGAAAAAATCTGGAGTATTGCAATATTATAAACAACAAGCAAAAATGGCTTAAAAGAAGAGTTATGAGAAAATATCTCAACTCATTCCTTTACAGAAGTGGAAAGATTATAAACATTGCACATTTTTTTTAGACTTTTCTATATAGTGATTAGTTATGCTGATTTTCTTTTTTTTTTTTTTACTTTTAAAAAAATATCGTTTGTTAATGTGGAATAGCTCTCTGGCAGGGGGAAGAAAATAGGAATACAATGGGAAACTATTTTTTATATTTATGTTTTAAAAAGACATAGAAAATTACTGAATTTCAAAAAGATAAAGATCACTAAGCCACTTATAGAGCTTACTATATTTAGAGAATTAGACAAAACTTGAGTGCCAATTTAGATAAAAAGAAGACATGGCTAACATTCACATAAAACTTGAATATTTAACAAAGCCCTTCATATATTACTGAATTCTCAAAATAACTCTGTGAAGGAGGGACTATTATTCACATTTTATAAGTGAGTTAAATGTACAGCTAGAAGTATCTGAGGTAGAATTCAAACTTGTGTCCGTACTGACTCCAAGGCCACTGCTCTATTCACTACTGTTATATTTGAAAACCATGATATGATCATCAAAACAATTTAGTACTGTCTAAGAAATAGAGTAGTGGATGAGTGGAATAGATTAAGTTTACAAGACACAATAGTCAATGACTATAGTAATTTAGTGTTTGACAAACCCAAAGACTCCAGTTTCTGGGATAAGAACTCACTACTTGACAAAAATTGCTCAGGAAAATTGGAAAATACTATGGCAAAAACTAGGCATTGACCAACATCTAACACCCTATCATACATCAAGATAAAGTCAAGATGGGTTCATGATTTAGACATAAAGGGTGATAATATAAGCAAATTAGGAGAACAAGGGATAATCTACCTCTCAGATCTGTGGAGAAGGAAGGAATTTATGGCCAAAGAAAAACTAGAGAATATGATGAAATGCAAAATGGATAATTTTGATTACATTAATTTTTTTTTTTTTGTAAAAACAAAACCAATGCAGCCAAAATTAGAAGAGAAGCAGAAAATGGCGGGGAAATTTTTTTACATCCAAGAGTTCTGATAAAAAAGAAAATGAAGCCTTTATGTTAAACATGGTAAGAATTTATGTTAAATCTAATATATGCATATATTGTTATCTTGCTGCACAAAAAAAATCAAATCAAAAAGGAAAAAAATAAAGAAAACAAAATGCAAGGAAACAAATACAAAGAGTGAAAATACTATCTTGTTAATCACCCTCAGTTCCCATAGTTCTCTCTAATTAGGTGTAGGATCATCACAAGACCATTGGAACTAGTCTGAATCATCTCACTGGGAAAAGAGCCACGTCCATTAGAATTGATCATCGTATAATCTTATTATTGCCACATATAATGATCTCCTGGTATTGCTCATTTCATTCAGCATCAGTTCATATAAGTTTGCCCAGGCATCTCTGAAGTCATCCTGCTGATTGTTTTTTGTAGAACAATAATATTCTATCACATTCATGTACCATAACTTATTTAGCCATTCTCCAATTCAGTTTCCAGCTTCTTGCCACTACAAAAAGGATTAAGGCTCATTTCTAAAATATATAGAGAATTGATTCAAATTTACAAGAATACAAGCCATTCTCCAATTGATAAATGATTAGAGGATATGAACCAACAATTTTCAGATGAAGAAATTAAAGCCATTTCTATTATAATGAAAAAATGCTCTAAATTACTATCGGTTAGAGAAATGCAAATTAAGATAACTGAAGTATCACTTCACACCTCTCAGATTGGCTAAGATGATAAGAAAAGATAATGATAAATGTTGGAAGGGTGTGGGAAAAGTGGGACACTAAATACATTGTTGGTGGAGTTGAGAATTGATCCAAACATTCTGGAGAGCACTATGGAACTATGTCCAAAGGCCTATGAAACTGTTATAACCTTTGACCCAGCAGTGTTTCTACTGGGATTATATCCCAAAGAGATCTTAAAGGAGAGAAAACAGACTCACATGTGCAAAATGGTTTGTAGCAGCCCTTTTGGTACTGGCTGGGTGAATACCTATCACTTGGAGAATGGCTGAATAGTCATGGCATATGAATGTAATGTAATGTAATATTAATTAATGAATGTTCTATAAGAAATGATCAGTAAGATGATTTGATTAAAAAAAAAAAACCCGGAAAGACTTACATGAACTGATGGTAAGTGAAGTGGGTAGAATCAAGAGGACATTTTACATAGCAACAACATTATTGTGTAATGATTAAGTGTGATGGACTTGGCGATTCAGGCCAATTCTAATAGATTTGTGATGGAAAGAGCCATCCGTATCCAGAGAGAACTATGGGGACAGAATTGGATCACAACATAGTATTTTCACCTTTTTTGCTGTTGTTTGCTTGCTTGTGTTTTTTCTTGTGCAGCAAGATAAATGTAGAAATATGTTGAGAAGAACTGCACATATTTAACTTACATTGCATTATTTGCTATTAAGGGAGGAGATAGGTCGGAAGGGAAGGAGAAAAATTTGGAACAGAAGGTTTTGTGAGGATGAATGTTGGAAACTATCTTTGCGTATATTTTGAAAAATAAAAAGCTGTTATAAAAGAAAAAGAAAACTACCATGCTATCTCTTACAATTAAAATTGTCTATAACTACTAAGATTCTATAATATTACAAGAACTTTGTAAAATACAGTGTACCTGTCTTTAGAATACAAGTGATTTTCTCTTTTCATTATGTAGCTGACAAGAGGATAACCCTAACTAAGCATTTAAAGCTTTAGCACTAGAAGTAATCTTAGATCAATTGTTCTAACTTTCTCAACTTTACAGATGAGGAGAGAGGGATCTAGAAAGGTAATATGACTTAAATCTCTGTTATCACCCAAGTATTAATTAAATAAGACTGAGATTTTAACCCAGATCCTCTACCTTTAAATCCAGATTTTTTTTTTTAAAAAACTATATCACAATGCTAGTCCAGCTCATTTGACAGCTAAAAGCCCTAGAAATCCAAAAGAAGTGGCTCGCTATTGCAGTGAAATCCTTAGATATAATAAACTATTTCTAAATTAATAAATTTATTAAATTTTCAATTAATTATCTCATTTTAATTAATAAATCAATTAATAAAGTTAAAGTGAAATCTCAACTCTCTTTCTGTGGTCTTTTGCATTTTAACCTACTTATAAAGTACAAAGTTATTTACACTCCAAAAAAACTGTAAAATAACACTGGTGACTTGGGAATTTTAAGATTAACAATACAGAAGAAAAAACAATTTAGAGAGGTGGTGGGTTTCAGAGTACAGCTGGATAATGAAACATTCTGATCTTCATGAAGTTTTAAAGTACTCTTGCTTCTCATCGCATACCATAAATTTCTAGGTTATCAAATAAGTAGTTTCTATGAATTGAGGGTATCAATGACTTACTTGGATTTTCTACATACATATATACATCAATATGTGTCTATATACATATACAAACACCAGTGAGCATAAATAACATATATAAAAATACACACACACACAATCACACATGTTAGTGGGCACAAACACCTTTCAAAAGGTAAAAAGAGTCAAAACAATAGCCTTCCTTCAACTAACATCATGGCATATTGGAAACTGAGGTGGGGGGGGGGGGAAAGAAGGCATAAAAGTAACATTTATTTACCATTTCTTCACGTGTCCGTGCTCGCATCATTTTTGCATGTAACTGAACTCTATAGTCCTCATAATATTTTTTGGCTCGAATGATTTGCTGTCGTCTCTCTTTTATTTTCATCTGAGTTGCCTTCTGCCTACACATGCGTTCCTTAAAATCTTGCTAAGGAAAAAAAAAAAGATGTTGCAAAGGGTTACTTTTTGAAGAAATTTCCAAAATTTCCAAATGTCACTCATTTGCTGCTACCTTGCTCTTATTCTATACCATATCTATATGTTAATCTTTACCTGATGATGATTTGAGATGTTATTTCACTAAAGCTTAGAGTTTGACTAGATGCTTTCTAAAGTTCCTTCCAATTTTCACCCAATGCAGTTATCTTGCATTCAATGTTCTCAATGAAAAGATTCCATCCATGACCACTGTTTTGTTTTTTGTCTACTGTTTAAATTCTTCTATATACTAAATTTAAATACATTTACTTATAACTCATGCCCTCTGGAACAGTACAATTTAAGTTTACTTCATGACTGTTCTTCAAATGTTAAGAGGAAGCCCTCATTGAACCTTAACTTCTTAACATAAAACAACTCATATGCCTTTTACTTGTGTTCACATGAAATGGTTTCTAGAACCTTTACCATCCTAGTAATGGTTGTGCTGATGTGTTGATATGCTTTTTAAAAATGTAAACACTGAGAAATGAGTACAATGTTTCATCTGACAAGCATGAGGTATCTATGATTTCCTATATTCTGACCATTACACCTTACCATGAGATTGTTTCTTGCAATTTTATCCAAATTCTTTTCTGAAATTAGGATACATTCCAATTTTGGCTCAACATATTAAACCTCATTTGAAAAAAAAAGAGAGAGAGAGAGAGAGAGAGAGAGAGAGAGAGAGAAAAGGGAGACAGAGCCAAGATGCCAGAGTAAAGGCAGGAATTCACTGTGTCCTCCCCCAAATTGCTCTAAAATCTTTAATGCCTCTAAACAAATTTTATAGTGTTAGAACACACAGAAAGACAGAGTAGAATAATTTCCCAGCCACATTTACAACTTAAGAGGATTAGCAAAAAAGGTCTGTGTCACCAGGATGGAAGTCCAATGTGCTGGCCTGGGGGCAGGTTGTGTCAGTGCTACCCTGGCCCCAGCCGCACATCCAGGGCTAGAAAGCTGAAACTGATCTAGGGTCCTTATAGTGTCAGTCCTGGTGGCTTCTAGACCTCTTAGCCTAGACACACCAAAGACAACTTGGAAAGTCAGCAGGAAGGGGAAGTGGTGGTGGTGGTGGGGAGGCGGTAAGAGGTAGATAGGGTGAGAGAATCTTGGGAAACCAGCAAACCAGGAGTGGGCAGTTTTGACTGTGGCAGCTACTGGAGGCCTCACAGGAAGACTCTTTACTAGCAGAAGGACTCTGTTGCTTTAGCACACTAGATCTTACAGCTACAGAGGGTCAAAGACACCCTAACAGTTCTAGGGCTTGTGGTCAGGTTCCTAGTAGGATCTCTGAAAACAGCTGTACAAATCCCCTGAAGCTCGGGACAGTGCACCCTCAACCCTGGGAACTGAGTCCTACTTTTAACAAAGAATTAAAAGCCAAGTAATAGGCTAGGAAAATGAGCAAACTACAGAAAAAGATTCTGACTATATAAAGTTATTATGGTGACAAGGAAAATCCTACACCCACAGCTTTCAAAAAAATTTGAATTGGTCTCAGGCCATGGAAGAGCTCAAAAAAGATTTCAAAAATCAAGTTAAGTGAGAGAAAAATTGGAAAGCTAATTGAGAGTGATGCAAAAGGAAGTAAGATTTATCTGTTTATATTCCTTCATGGGGAAAGGATAATACTAGTAACTCATTAGAACTTTTTTATTATTATGGCAGTCAGAGGGAGTATAGACAGAGGACACAGGTGTGAGTTGAATATGAAGGGATAAGGGATGAGAGAGGAATATACTGGGAGAATGGGAAAGGGAGAGGAATGGTGAAAATTATCTGCCATAACAGAAGCAAGAAAAAGCTTTTATACAATAGAGGAGAACAGGGACAGTGAATGAAACTTAAGAACTGGCTCAAAGAGGAAACAACATGTACACTCAACATGGGCAATCTATCTTACCCTGCAGGAAAAGTAGGAGGGGAAGGGGATATAGAAAGGGGGAAGGGAGATGGGGGAATACTGGGGAAGGGAGTAGTCAGTAGCAACTCACTTTTGAGGAAGGACAGGGTGAAAGGAGAGAGAAGAGAGAATACAAGGGGGGGGGGAGGAAGAAACAGAATTAGCAATAGAATTATAAAAAGAATTTTTAATCAAGTTGCTCTGATAAAGCCTCATTTCTCAAACATATAGGAAACAGAGTCAAATTTATAAAAATAAGTCATTCCCCAATTGATAAATGATGAAAAGAAATGAAGCATGACCAAAAAGATATAAAATCATGCATATTCTTTGACCTAACAATACCACTACTAGGCATGAATTCCAAAAGAGATTTACGGGAAAAAAAAGAAAGTGACCTGTGCGTATAGGAGTATTTATGGCAGTTTTCTCAGGGCAAGGAGATGGAAACTGGGGGTATGCCCATCACTTGAGGAGTAGTGGAATAGGTTGTGATAGAATGTTATTGTTCTATGGGAAATGAGCAGCAGGATATTCTCAGAAAAACCTAGAGTGTCCTCCATGAACTCAAGTAAATTAAAAGGTACTGTGTACAAAATAATAGTAATGTTCTGGGATGATCAGCTGTGAATGAGTTTGCTGTTCTCAGCAATGCAGTGATCTATGACTATGAAGGATTTATGATGAAAAGTCTTATCCAAAGTCGAGAAGGAACTGATTGTTTCTGAATCCAGGTTGAAGTATATACTCTTATCTTTTTTTTCTTTTTTTAAACTTCTTCTTGAGGGTTTTTTAAGGGAGGAGATTGCACATGCTTTCTTAATGGAGGCTGGGGGTAAGGAAAAGAGGAAGAATCTGGGGGGAAAAAAACCCCAAATTTCTTTGGATGTAACTGGGGAAAAATTAAAAACTATTTTTTAAAGAAAATGTTTTAATTTACTATAAATTTTTTTTAGTGAATATGACTCAGTGAATTACTATATTCCTTTTTAAGTGCTTATAAATCCCGTTAATAGTAAACTACATTTTTGCTAGGCTTATTATAATTTATAATTTTGAGTAACCACCATTTTATTTCTTTCTTTCTTTTTTACAAATAGGGATAATTCTGTTTATCTCCTGTTTTTTGGCATCTCATCTGGTTGACATAATTTCTCAACAATGGCCACAAATTACATTCATCATTTATCAATGCCTGGAAATAATCTGTGCCTAGAACTGTTATTTCCCTTTAACTGCTATAACTTAGATTATCTCACTTGATCCTCACAACAACCCTACAGGATTATTATCTCCATGTAACAACTGTGGGACTTGTAGCACAGATAGGGCAGGTTAAATGACTTGCCCAGGATCACCCAGCCAGAGTGTTTGAGGAAAGATTCAAACTTAGTATTCTTGCTCATTGTGCCATTTAATTGCCGAATGTACTCCAAACTGACTAATTCTATATATGGACAGAACTTAGAAATCATATGTTTGTCTGTTCTTTATATAAGCCAAGTCTCCCTCTTTTACCAGGAAAGGCAGCCGGAGGGTGGCATGAGGGGATGAACATGAGGGATGGAAAGATAATCTCATTTGTTCTTTAATGGTTCTACAAATCATATGACAATAAATATGTACTATGTATAGCAGATAATGCATTCTTTTATAAATAGTATTGGTAAGTGAATATTTTCCCCTAACTTACCAGTCTCTTATTATGTTCATGTTCTTTCTTAACAATTTCAGCAAGGAGATCATGTCTTCTTAATGCTTCTTCAATCTGGATATTAAATAGAAGAAATGGGTTTTAATGCTGGAACTCAAGAATCCCAGTATATGTTCTCTTCAGTAGAATTATTGCCCACACTACGTGGCTTTTTAGTTTAAAAAGAAAAAAACCTTTATGACAAAAACTCACTTTAAATTGGAATTTCTTCTTTGATTGTTCCACTCCAGATGCCATCTTTCTCAGCTGTTCAGTTTGAAAGAGCTGTTGTTTCCACATTTTCCCAAGTGTTTGGCCAGAAATGTGAAGGTATGGAAATTCTTCCAGAAGCAAGGGCAAAAGATTGTCATCCTTTATTTTCACTGAAATAGGAAAATGAATTCAATGAGAGGATAAAGTTGGCAAAGTGATAAAATTTTCTAACTACTCTTATCCCTATTTCTATTTAGTGATATCTTGTGGGTTAAGGCATATATTTTTCTAGTACCTGCTTAACCTGTGATATTATCATATCCCCATTAGTGATAGCTGGGCTGATGCAGTAGAGACTGTTTTCAGCTCATCTTTTTTGGAGTTACATAAAGCAAGCAAGAGATCTAACTAAGGATTTATAAGTCTACTTTATTACTGTAGCAAATAAAATCAAGGCCTTAACTCTTTGAAACAAAGAGCATTCCAGCTATCCCTGTGGCAAGCATAGTTTTCCTTGTAATTGGAAGTGAAAACACAAGCTCCCAAAAAAATCCTGGACAGGGAAACAAGATTGCTTGGGATTTCCTTTTTGCTTCACTAGTTTTCTGGAACCCAAGATGAGGTGATCTAGAGTAAACAAAAGTGTCTTGAGTCCAAATTCATAGTAGTGAAGAAGAGTGATTAGTCTTTCAATTTGATCTTAGTTTATCAGGATCCCTGCTCTTGTCTTTCATTTAAGAATATTCCCTGGTATGCAGATTTCACTCAAACTTGTGAAGTTTTCTGTACACTTTCAAATGATCCCTTTTTCAGCAAATACAATTTTATGGTCCTTACATGGAACTCCTTTCTTTGCCTTTGCGATGTTCCTTCTTGGAACCCACTGACTGTGTTTGAGATTCCAAGGTATGGTTTTTTTAGAATAAACTTTCACAGGTTGATAAGTTTTTGAAGGTCTTTTCTGGATATTTTCTTTGTATTCTTGTTCCTTAGAAGCAAATGGAAAATATTTATGGAGAGGGTAACCTTAAGATAGATAACAAAAGAATGTTTCTCTTTTCTCATAATATCTAACCCTACCAATCAGGCCTTATAAAATAGGGTCCCTCAGATAACCAATTAGTTTTGAAATATATAATGAAAATAATGAAACTTACATAAAAATATTTTCCCCATGATAATATTATGCAAATAATCTTTAGTCCCATTTTACAACTTTGTTTATGAACACACAGCCGTTAGTATTAGACCCTTCCCCTGACCCTTGGGAAGAATAAACTCTTTTAACTGGTAAGGTTCAAAAAGAATAGGGGTTGTAGCAATCTTGTTAGACATGTATCTATAGTATTTCAGGCAGTTCAGATGAGTTAGAAGAAACTCTTTTCCCTAAAGAGTTAATAAATAAGCCACCCAGGAAGTGTTTTTTCTTCTCTTTTCAAAGTCCCTCTTTGTTCCTGTCAGTGTTAACTCACTCCCCAACTTATATACTGCTTTTCCTACCAAAATCCTGCGAAATGCACAACCATAAATAAAAAAGAGAGGACATAAACTCAGATCTTCTAGGATTCTAACTCTAGTACTTTTCTCACTTGTAGAATACCATTTGGCCCAATGTATGTTCACGTTATGTTCAAATGCCTTTATCCCAACTGAAAATCTTAGCTTACTGTTATTTCCTGGTCTTCATTTGGCACTGGAAGTTCACTTCCTTCTTGAATTTCACTTCTATGCAACTGCTTTTCAAATGTATCGGCTAACACCTATAGAAAAAGCAAAGTCCCAAAGATGTAAGACATAAAACTAATAAAAAACAAGGGTTTATTCAATACCAATTACTCTTAAGCAAATAGCACTCTATATTCTAAATATATGTATATTCCTCCAAGAAACAGCTTGATATTCTATCTGACCCCTTTGTAGTATTTAGCACTATTAACTTTATTGATACCTTTTTATCCACGATTCTATTATTGTGTTCAATTTTCTCCTTAGGATCAGTTCATGTAAATCTTCCCGTTATTCTGAAAGCATCTTGCTCATCATTTTTTACAACAGCATTCCATTATGTTCATATACCACAAATTGGTCAGCCATTCCCCAAGCTGAAGAGCATTCCCAATTTCCAGTTCTTCACTTTCATCCATGATAAAAGAATACAATGGCTCTTAATTCTCTGATCATTCCTTGGTCTTTCCTTTGAGCTCCTTACCTATCCTCTGTTCTTTAACCATGAGTGTACTTCTAGGCTTTCTTCTATTCTCTCCTTAGACAATCTAAATTTAATTTCAACTCTGTGCAATTGACTCAAATATTTTTCTACCTCTATTAGATAAATATGAAACAAAAGTGATTACTGATTCTGGAGTAGAGAGGGAAAGGGAATGTGTATATGAGAGAAGTGCTGGAAGGAAGATAATCAGAGAAAGCTTCACAGAGGAAATAGGATTTAAATTACATTTTGAGTGACTGCAAGGAATTTAACAAGTGAAAGGAGCACCGAAGAATCTAGGAAAAGTAACAGTCTGAAAAAATACAAAAGAAACAGGAACGCCCTTTTCTTCAAAATTGAAATAAAAGAGAAAAATAATATGTATCAGTCTTTATTCAGATATCAGTTCTTTCTGATAGCATTTTTCATCATGATCCTTTGGGATTGTCTCGAATCACTGTATTGCTGAGAACAGCTAAATTATTCACAGTTGTTCACTGCACAATTTTGCTGTTACTATATACAATGTTTTCCGGTTGTGCTTAATTGTATTAAGTTTATTAAGTCCTTCCCAGACTTTTTTGAAGTCATTGTGTTTATCATTTTTCATAGCACAATAATATTCCATTACAACCATACACCACAACTTGTTCAGCCATTTCTTAATTTCAATTTCCAATTCTTAGCCACCACAAAAATACTTATTTTTGTACAAATAGAGTCTTTTCCTCTTTTTATGGGGGGAGGTGGAGGTGGATCTTTCTGACATACAAAACTAGTAGTGCTATTGTCAGATCAAAGATATGCAAAGTTTGATAGCCCTTTGAATACAGTTCCAAATTGCTCTCCAAAATGATTGGATCAGTTCGTGCCTACACAAAACAATACAATAGCAGTTTTCCAACATCCCCTTTAACATTTATCATTTTTCTTTTCTGTCAATTAACCAATCTAATAGGTATAAGGCGGTACTTCAGAGTTGTTTCAATTTGCATTTCTCTGATAGTAATTTAATACATTTAGAACTTAGAATTTAATAGGACAATAGAAAATATATCATAGTCATGTGAAAAAATATTATATTTTCTATTCTTTTCTTTTCCTTTTAACTTTAGTTCCATTGGTTGCTTTTGCAACAACTTTTATTTTTTGAAAATCAAAATTTTCCATTTTACATTTTGTAATGCTCTCTATATATCTTGTTTGGTCCTAAATTCTTTCCTTATTCATAAATCTATGATATCATACTATTTTACAGTCTGTCCCAACAGTTCTTGTTTTATTTATCAAACACTAAATTACAAAGGTCATTTACTGTATACTGTGTACCTATCTATCCCACTGATTTACTGCTCTATTTCTAAGCCTATTTATTTACCTGTACCTGATTATTTAGCTTATTACCACTTTGTAATATAGTTACACAGATATGGTATAGCTAGGTGCATGGCCTGTTTAAATTTTTATCTTTCTTGACTTCTCAGCAGGCATTTGACAACACTACTCACTCTCTCAGGTTCAATTTTCTATGTAAAAGAGTCCTAGACCTATTTGTCTAGTCCTAATCTCTTCCTTGAGCTCCAGTTCACCCAATACTATCAAAAGTCTACTGAATACCTCTAATTTCAACACATTCCTTTCTACAGAATGACATCTCTCAAATGGTCAGCTTCCAAGGTTTTTCTCCAATTATACAACCTGGCACCCCATTCATAAATTAATTTTTATTATACAGTATCTTTCTCCTTTTCTGCTTTCCTTCATTGGTGGTTCTTTTTCTTCCTACTTCCTATCTGGAAGCATAGCCAAAGTTCAGTTCTTTTTTTTCCTCTTCCTCTAGGATTTATTTATATCTATTATTTTGCTGACTTCCAAATTTATGTCTACCCTGATTTTTTATTTAAGCTGTAGTCCCTTTAAAATATCTGTAGTCCCTTAAAGAATTCTCTATTTTAATACTTGTTCAAAACAAAAATTCATCATTCCTAACTTGTTGCTCTCTTCCAAGTTCCCAATTCTACCACTTTCCTAACTACCCAAATTAGAAACTTTGGAATCATCTCTGATGTAAAAAGAAGGAATGAGTCAATCCTACCAGTGGCTTCCTTTTCCCCTTTTCCTCCAATAACCTAGTCCAGATAGTGTAATCATTTCCCAAACAAATTACTACTAAAAGAGTACCCTACCATACCTATCCAACTTGTGTTTTTATTAAAGGCGAAGAACATTATGTTACATACAAGGCCAGAAAACTAATCCTTCTAGACACTTTCATGTCACATTGCTCTTCAATATCTTTTGATAGTACAGTACCATTTAACCTTCCTATCACATCAAAGACCCAAGACAATATCCTCTTCATGCTTCCACAAACCTATTTAAATTTACTTCCAAATACAAATGCATTGGATCCAAACTATTCATTTGTGCATTTACTTATATGTGCCATCTTCAGATGGAGTGGGATACTTTATTTTTGAAAAATTACCCCCAAAGACCATGTTTATTCTTAGTTCTGTATGTCAGTTTTGTTCATATCCAATTTCTGTCACAATACAATCATTTTCCTCACTCCAAAATGGCCTCATTCTTTGTTAAGAGTATAAGACCCAAGCTTTCCTTAACTTTTTATCTCACATAGGACTTAAAAGAAGCATGCTGAACAAGGACATTCAATCAATGTGTGATGAACTGAACAGAAATTGAAGACCCAATTTAAGCTGCACTTCATTCAGGAAGCTTTCTTGATATTTTAGTCCACAATGATCTCTTTTCTGATCTCCCTCTGTAGACAGTATTGTACGGGTACTACACATTTGTAATCAATTATGTCACATATTATTCTATAATTTTTTTATGTGTATAAATGCTAATTGCTCAAAAGATTAAGTTCTATGAATGTAAGATTGTGTTAAGTACTTTTAAAAAAATTACATACAGTGCTGTGCACACTGTAGGCATTCAATAAATAATAATTAAATTGCCTATCATTCATTGACTATAAAGAAGAAGTCAGATGCAAAAGATATAAAGTAAAGAGTACTAATCACATTTCTTTTTAAGTGAGTAGCCATCACTTACCTTTGCTCGAAATCGTCGTAGATCTGATTCATTCTGTTTTTGTCTTCGTAATTTCCCCACTTGGAACTGTCTGCCTCTTGTAGATAGCCCTTTAAATGACAAATAAATATGATCTTAACATTTTCTTCAAGAATAGAGGAAATGGGATATATAAGGTTCTCTATTATGATCAAGGATTGTGATAACACAGATAAGTACAATAAACTCTTTTTACGAGAAATATCATTAGGATGCCAAGCCTTTTGATTCAAAGAAGGAAAAAATGGATTAATACATTGGACCTTAATCTTTTATGAACTCTGTTTAAATCTGTTTATATAGTTCCTTTGTGATGAACCTTGACCTCAGTGCAGGAGGCAAAAGAAAAAAAAAATGGGTTCCTTATCTGATTAGGGAGGAAAAACATACTCCTAGAAGGGTCTGAACACTTGCAAAATAACATTTTTTTCATTCCTTTATGTCAGTTTCCTATAGGCTGCTTATTTGTGCATTTATCTATTCACTAGTATGCCATCCTGTGGTGAAAGTGTAGAATAGCAAACTTTTAAAAAAGAAATCTAAATATAGTAGGAATAGGTTACCAGAATTTTTTATGGATGATGCATGTAAATAGAAAGAAAAGATTTAAGTTTATACTTCCTTTGAACACTTAACCTTAAAAGACCCTTAAAAGCTCCCAAATCATCCTTAAAAGTCAAAGGAAAAAAAGAAATGATGTCAAATATTTAATGTATATATTAGTGACTATTTATAATACACTGCAGTTATATTTTACACATAGCATGTCTGTTTTAAGATTCATTGCTATTTCATAAATTATCAGTGTGTACTTTTGTACAGTGTTTGCTTTTACAACATTTATGGTCTCAATATGTATCTGTATCTATCTCTGTGTGTGTATGTGTGCATGTGTATTTTATGTTTCTCCTTAAGCAGAGAATGTAATTCCTAAGTACAGGTGCTATGGGAAAAAAATCCAATCTATTATTATTTTTAGTGAAATTTCTGAAAATAGGATTCAAGTATTATATTTATATAGTTGAAGAATATGGTATAAAGGAGTGATAAGAATGTTAATACAGGAAGGCTTCCTGAAGACTAGTTGAACCAACTTTTGGTATTTAATATTTTTATTTTCTCTAGTTAAATGTAATTTTTTACATTTGTTTTTAAAACTTTGAATGTCAGGATTCTCTCTTTCCTCATCCCCACCCTCCATTAAGAAAACACATGTAAAGTTATACAAAATTTCCATAAGTCATATTATGAAAGAAAACAGACCTTCCCCCCAACAAAACACCTTTAAAAAAAAATAAAGTTTAAAAAAAAGGAGTATACTTCCATTTGTATTCAGACACTATCAGTTCTTTTTCTGGGATGGATAGTGTTTTTCATCCTAAGTCCTTCAGAGTAGTCTTAGATCATTGTATTGGTGAGAATAGCAAGCCATTTCACAACTGATCATCTTACAACTTTGCTATTACTTTGAACATAGTACATTTTGCTTTGCTTGAATTCATGGAAGACTTTCCAAATTTTTCTGAGAGAATCCTGCTCATTATTTCCCAAAGAACTATGATATCCCTTCATAATCACATCCCACAATTTATTCAGCCTTTCCCCAATGATGGGTATCCCCTCAGTTTTCAATTCAATTCTTTGTCCTGAGAGATGCTATATATATTTCTGAACACATATGTCCTTTGTTGAACCAGCTTTTGAAAGTGAAGGGCAGATAATAGCTAAGGGGAGGAAAGAAGGTTGTTCTTAAGTGTGTGGCCATCACTTATCTTTCTTAGTTTCTTAAGACTGTGTACTTGGGGTCTAAAATCTAGAACAAGCAACTAGATTTTCTGATAAAACTGGCATCCTACTTTCATATGAAACATTCTTAGAACTAGTAGAAGATGTACTTAAGAAATCAGATGGAAACAGGACAGAACTATTTCAAATTTGATGAAGATTGTAGGAGATTGGACAATACTGTCATTCCAGAACTTATCTGGTTAAGAATGTTTACCTGGGTAAGACTTCTTTAGCTGTTCGTTGATAGTGTCACTGCACAGAAAAGATACATCATCATCATCTTTAATCTCTTCTTTGCCTCTAGTTTTTGAACTCAGGGCATTTCTTAACATCTAATGAGAAAATTTTTTTTTAGTATCTTTATCACATCAAAATAAAATAGAAAAAAAGCTGGAATAAAGAGAAGCAAATCTCTGTAAAAGTTTTAATAAATGATATGGCTATTTAGGAATTAAAAACAAATATAAAATATTTACAGGTTCAATCAATGACCATTTATTATGTGCTTACTACTTGACAGACACTGTGGCAGGCTCTAAGGATACAAAGATAAAAGTGAAAGTCTGCCCTCAATGAGCTTATATTTTAATAAAGGACGATAAAATGCATCTATGTACAAAACACACAGATATAAGATATGGAACATATATATATACAGAAGATGATGTTTGACTGAGTCATGAAAGCAATGAAAAGGAAATGCATTCCAGACACAGGAAGAGGTAAGCAAAGGCATATGAAACAGTAAAATGCATATCATGTATATGAGAAACATATATGAAAAATATTGAAGCTCTGTTGGCATGGAGGTTGTGGATTAGTCACCTGTAGTTGACGTCTCGGCAAATGTGGGCTATGGAGGAGAAGGCAGTGAGTGTGTCGGAGGTGTAGTGTATTGCGAGAAAGAAGCCTGTTAAAATTTGGCCAAAGAGGAAAGTATTATGTACTTGAGGCTGAAAAGGCAGGATTAGACTAGGATTTGAAGAGCTTTAAATACCAAACAGATTTGATCCTAGAGCAAACAGAGATATCAGAGTTCCTTAAGTAGAGAGATGACAGGTTAGATTCATGCTGTGAGGATGATGAATTGGAGAGTAGAAGGCCTAGAAGGCCTTGAAGCTAGAATACTAATTAGATGGCTATTGCAATAGTCCAGGCAAGAGAGGATGAAGGTTCAAGCTAGGGTTGTGACTATGTGGGTAGAGAGGAAACTATATTAAAAAAAAACCAAAACAACACTGTGGAGGTAGGAACTGTAAGATTTGCTAAGTAACTGGCTATAAGAGATTAAGAATTAAGAATGACACCAAGGCTTTGAATCTGGGTGACTGAAAGTAGGGTAATACCCTTTACAAAAAACAGGGAAGATTACGGAAGAGAGTGGATTTGTAGGCAAGTCCTGTTTTACACAAGTTTTGTTTAAGATGCCTAAGGGATCACCATTTGAAATAACCAATAGGAATGGGTGGTACAAGACTGGAAATCTTTAGAGAAACCAGGAGTAGATACACAAATCCAGAAGGTCAGAGATGAAGACGAAGTCACTAATGAGACAAGCACAGAAGAATAGAAAAGGGCCTAGGACAGAGATTTGGGGTACATTAAAGTTATGGGGTATAACATGGATAATAATCCAGTAAAACAGACTGAGAAATAACTGGTCAAAAAAGCTTATGTAAATTTAATTTTAAAATTACCTTAAATTAGGGCAATTAATAAAGAATTTAACATCTTTCAACAAAATCAAACTAACAATGGGTTATCCTATTGTACAAATGTATGAATTAGCACTCTATGTGTTATTCTAGTACAAGTGTTCTAAGTTCAGGGAACTGAGAAGGCAATCAGATGGCTCTACTTGAGGATACTATGGTTTTGATTTCATTGTTCACTGTCATTTGTTATCTATATAGAAAAAATTTTTTTTAAAAGTTTAATCTACATCAATATTTACCATGCTACATGAGAGTACAGATGAAATAATTTTTAGGTATGTCATATTCTTTTTAACAGTTTAATTTGTAAAGAGCACTTTCCTGATTATTAGGACAAAATTTGTTCTTAAAGGTGTTGCCTACTAAAATCTTCATTTGTAACCAAAATGTAATGCTTATGTAAGTGGTAGCCTGTTCTTTGAGGGGGGGAAAAACATCAACTTACTAAATCTAATTCTTCTAGTTGGTGAGAGAGTTTCTCAGACATTGAGTACAATTCTTGCTCAGTCAATCTGTAACTTGGTCTCTGGTTCAGAGGTAGCTCATCAGTGAGTAGATCACAGTTTTCTGTTCTGCTATAAAATATAATCAAAATGGTTAAGTGATGTCACTTAAGTAAAATATCTACAGCACCTCAACAGACTATCAGATTAAAAAAAAAATCACATAAGATTTACAAGGTTTAATTCAGTATTATTTCCCTGATTCTTTAAATTCACAGGCTCCTCCTTTAATAAATGTATAAATAGAATACTGAAATCTTCAGAAAATATATTACCTTCTTCCTTTAAAAAGTCTTTGTATCCTAGGACTGGATAAGTGAGACTGGGACACTGACAGCTTAATTTCTTCAGACAGGTGAGAAGTTGGGGAAAGTTTCTCAATGCTATTGAGGCACTAACAGAAGCAGAAATTAGCAGAAGTTAATTTGAAAAATTGCAGGCACACAGATACTACTCTTAAGAACTTCAAGATATTATTTTGTAGTGGATAACCTCTTTATGGAGAGGTAAAATCTCTTCATTCTCTAATACTATGAGAACTTGAAGGGGGAAAAAAAGCAATTTGGCAAAATTTATAGAAATTACATTTCCAAACATTCAACTACCTTCATGCTGCAGTTTTGATCTTGTGTACTTGTTTCTGATGTTGGCGTATCTCCAACTGGATGTAAAATGATAAATATTGTATAAGATTTATGATGCTCAATTGCAAAGTCAAAGGAATAGTGTTTTATTTAATGAGACTTTCTGATTCAACAAGCTTTATATTCATAGGTCTTTGATATTAAAAATTAATATGCAAACATATTGATCAGAATTACATTTCTGCCTCTTTTTAGTCATCAGACACTAAAATAGTTAACTTCAAATTTCACATCTCTGTGCTATAACTGCTTTGGAAAGGAACTAAATGAAATAAAGATAAAATATTTTTTGAAGATGCAAAAATTTTTACAAAATGTTGTAACTTGTATAGCCCTATTCTTGAGGCTTCCTCCCTCCTTCCTCTCTATGCTTTTGATTTGCAATATTGTTTTCATGCCTTCAATTATCACCTTTATATAGGTGCTTCTCAGATCTTTTTATCTTTAGCACTGAACTATTCCATGAACAATACTCCCAAATTTCCAGGTACCTGCTAGGTATCCATTCTGGAAGTCCTACCAGCAACTCAAAGTTTCAGTATATTCTAAATTAAATTCATCTTCCCCTAAAATATACTTCACCTTTCCCATATCCCTCTATCTATTAATGACATTAACAGCATTCTAGTACTAATATTTAAAATTTTAGTGTTATTTTTGATAACTATTTTTTTCCTTCCATATTCTAAATAGTGGCCAAGTCTTATCTTTATAATCTCTCAAATCTGTTCAAGCCCTTTGTTGTTAATCTTTATTTTTCTAAACTCTGTTCTCTCAACAGCTGCCAAAATCATTATGGCCATTTTTTAAGGCAAGAAAGTCTTCAAATGAAAAAGATAATTTTGAAATACTTACCACCAGGATCTTTTGGTGGCTCCTCATTGCCTGTAGAATAATATGCAAAATTCTTAGCTTTATAACATGAGGCCCTCTACAACAATTTACTTCCAACCTACTCTCTTCCAGATCTATTGCAACTCTTGTTTTCTTTTAAGCATTCTATGTTCCAGCTAAAATGAACTACTAGTCATTTCCTAGTCTTTGTTCTGCCATCTTCTGTATCCATAGTCTAGTGTATGGTATATCTCTCCTCCATGCCTAGGAATTACTTCTTCCACATCTTTACTTAGTGAATTACTCTTTTCCTTCAAGATTTAGCTTAGTTACATTAAAGTCTTCCTTTATCCCTCTTGTGCAAGTGATTTTCCTCTCAAATGTTCTTCAAATATTGTACAGATTACCCCTATCATTTTCTACCCTTGTATAAAACTGAATGAATGAGAAAAGGCCCCCCCAAAATCAGTTTTTCCATAATCAATTTCTAATGAAAAAGGAATGTAGAACACTCTTACCAGATTTGAGGTAGGGCTCGTGAAGTAGATCTGAGTTAGGACTCTGAATCCTTTCTGAAAATGGATCAAACAATTCTGTAAACTAAAGGCCAAAAAGAAATTAAGACCAAGGTCAACATTTCAAATTCAAGAATAAATATATCTTCTAATTCATGTGTTCATCTTGTAACTTTCTTTACAAATAGAAAAAAAATAATACATGAAAGTTCAAATCACAATAGACTATCTTAATCATTCACCATTTTAGCCAATTAAAAAGAAAAAGCAACTTTTCCACTTACTTTAGGTCTTTCATGCTTTTCATTAACATTTATAGCTGAAGAATGATAGTATTCTTTTCCCATAGGGAAAGGTGCTGGAGGCTCAAGAGGTTGATATGGTGGCTGCAAAGGAATAGCTGAACGAATGGGCTCGCCCAATTTTTTAGCATTTGGAGTCAGACTCTTGGAAGAAATTTCTGTAGACTCATCAGATGCAGCTAATTCTTAAGAAAAATATTGAGAAATGGTTCTATAACAATTACCTGAATAAAACATTAACATTCTACTTTCAATTGATGAAGGAGATAATTTTTATTTACATACACACACACACACACACATATACAAAAGAATATATATTCTATGTAAATCTGGCTTTGCAAATGTATAAAGTGATTTCAACACAACTAATACATATGACACATCAACACAACACACAACACTGATTAGTTAGTAAATAGGAATGCTTTGTATTGAAATTTAATAGCCATTTGAAAACTACTATTTGAAAAAACATCAAATTAGAAGATAAAAATGTCTTAGGTAAAAAGTTTGCCTTAAAGGATAGTTCTATATAACACATAATCTCATATCATGCAGCCTATGTAAGAAAATTCTGAAATTAGAACCAAAATTAAAAGCAAGTATTTATAAGAACTATTGAATATATGAACTAAGAGAAAATATTAGGATACACTCTTAGAAAAATTCTGTATTGCTTTTCAAACACATGATCTTGAGTTAGGAAGACAACCAGTTATCACAGTTTGAAGTTAAGGAATTGATATGTATACTTACTACTATCTATTATGTAATTAGAATAACATGAGGTAGATTTCACAAGATCTTCCTCAGCCTTGGATCCTTGGAAGATTGAATCTCTTTCATTCTGTGATTCTTCAACACCTAAAATAATGAATTCCAAATAATAAGTTTATAATTCTTAAAAGATTCTGTTATCATCAAACTTGAAACCAAGAGCTTCTTTCTAAAGTGAGAAAGAATCCTGAAGGAAGCACACTTTCAGAAGGTTGTCTGTCAGCTTGACTTAACTTCAGTATGATTAATTACATGGTTAAGTCTGAAATGATGGCTTTACCACCTACCAGATCATCAGACAGTATAACATAGCTCAAAAATCTAGGAATAACAACATCTAAAAAGTCTTACACAAAGAAAACTAATGACCTGAATGATTTTTATATCTTATTAACTTCATTATAGCTTATTTTAATAAGACATTATGGGCTTGCAAAAATTGTTAGATTTCTGTCCCTGGCCACAAAAAAATATTGTTAGTCTTTAATAGTTATTGAAGTCTAAAAATTATATTTCTGTGAATATGGATAATGAAATTATCTGAATTTTCAAACAACCATCAAGACATGAGCTAATATAAGATTATCTGTTATACTGAATCATAACACATCAACCTATAAGACTCTCTTCCTTTTCCATACCTATCTTATCACTTTCCAACAAACTCTTCATTTCCACTACTGCTCCTTAAACTCATTCTCTGAATGAAATGCATTCATGATCATGCTTTTGTATGTAACAACTCATATAAAGCTTTTACTCTACCCAACCTTAAAAAAACCATCACCACCTTTTCTAGGGAGCCACATATGTTTTGGAGTTCTCTGAATTTTCTATGCACTGTAATTGCTTTGTCAGGGTTAAGTAATTTCCAGGTATGTATGTATTTGCACTACCTCCTCAAAACAAAAGTAACTTTTTATTTTCAGTAACTTGGAATCATGGGAATTTATATCTGGGGAGGGGGTAATACTAGACATCAAGGACCAACATTCTAATTCATAGTTTCTCATCTCTAATTTGCTCTAAATCTCCAAGGAAGAGAGGGAACAAAACAGAAGCTAATCTAAGTGTCACTGGGTAGACTGAAAAGCATCATGACATACTGGAAAGATTCAAATTTAAAAGCCCTGTCCTGTTACTTATTGCCAACTAACTTTGACAAGTTACTAGTACAAATAAAGGGGCTAGATCAGATGAACTTTGAAGCTCCCTGAAGTTTATGATTTTATGATATCAGAACCATTTCCTCATTTTCTTAAATAAAAGTTTAGGAAGGTAAAGGTGAAGTGCCTGGCCTGAGGTCATCCAGCCAATGATGGAGCTGGGACTAGAATTAAATTACAGTACTAGTTTTCTATTGTCTGTCCCCACAGCTTTTACTTTGTTACATAAGAGCATAGATAATCAATAAATATGGATGGCTAAAGCCACCTCTTTTCCCCAAATAAAAGTTTGGTAAATTTGCCAGAATTTTTCATAGTAAGATTTCATTTATTTCAGCAGGCAACCTTTTAAATTTGCTGGTTTACTAGAGACTGTATTTGTCCTACACTTCCTTAGTTACTGAACAATTTGTTATTATTTCTTTCATAGAAATACATTATTGGACAGATATGTAGAGATTCCAACCATAATAACCAATCTATTTATATTTCAACATCTTTTTAAGATACATGATTTCATCAGTGTGAACACTCTAAAGCCTAATGAAGTTTCTAATCCCTTTACACCTCAACAGTCAGGCTACTGTGGCCAAATCAATTTATTACCTAATGGTCACTCTCCTGTTGATGATTTTCTACTTTAGTTAAGCAAATCCTCAAGAAGACAGATATATGGTCTGCAGCTGGACCTCAACTCAAATCTTTTCCATCTTTTTAGAATTTGCCAGAACCAATATTCCACTGGCACTTAATAATCCTAAATTTACTCCAGGTAGTGATGATGCAACAAGCCAATTTAAAAGTTTTATCATCTAATTTGATTCCTCAAAAATTCAGTGAGATATAAGTACTACATAGATATTACAGAGGAAGAAACTGAAGTTCAGAGAAATAAAATCAATTACCTGTGATCAGACAGTTGGTAAATTAATCCAGAACAATACTCCATCCACTATGAATGGAGTTAACTTTTAAATATAGAGTAATTTCTTTGAAATCTTTCTCTCTTTGGAGATTAAATATTCAACTCTACCCTGTGTTTTTCAACTATGTATCTGTCACACAAAATAATTCTATGTGTTTATTTTGCCTAGTAGGTGTACATGCTAACTTACCCTACGGAACATATATTCCTAGAAGGTAGGGATTATTTTAATTTTTGTCCTTGAAGCTCCAGAGCCTAGCATAGTAGTTGGCTCACAGTAGACACTTAAAATACTTGTTGATTGACTAAACATGTTCATTTTAGGAAAGTTTGGAAGTTGATTTGTTTAAAACCATTTGGGAGATGGGAAATGAAATGACATGTATTATTAAGAATAAAAATAGCTTAGTGT
Source organism: Antechinus flavipes (assembly GCF_016432865.1). Taxonomy (NCBI): domain Eukaryota; kingdom Metazoa; phylum Chordata; class Mammalia; order Dasyuromorphia; family Dasyuridae; genus Antechinus; species Antechinus flavipes. The sequence goes on from NC_067401.1 coordinate 162,086,307, forward strand.
TTTTCAAAGTATTTTTTATAAATGCTTTGATTCTAGTGAAAGAAATGCTAGAACTTAACCCAGTTTTTCTAAGTCTACTTCTCTTCCCACTAATTCATTATTTTCCTTTTTACTCTGTCTAGAAACTAAATATAATTTAGTAAACAATTCTGTTTACCAATTAAATGAAAAAAGTCAATTGTAATTTCATTCCTATGAATAAGTGAATTAAGTCTTTAAATTTAAGTCCAAAGTATTTCTTACCACTTTATAAATAGGCTGTAGTCTACAATGTGATTATCATTTAAAATTTCAGTTACTCACCAACTTTCCTTAAAGAAAATGTATAAGCTGTATCCCCAAGTCTAATCAATTCACCAGTGGACTCTGATCCATCTACTTCCCAAAATGGAACAAAAAACTCAGAAGATTGGGAAGACCTGAAAAAGTTTCTTGATCAGTCACATTCAGTCATTGCTTGTGTCAAAACCCATAAAAGGTTTTTTTTCCCCAAGTTAGGATTCCTCTATTATCTAGTCATATAAAATATTACAATAATAGGACTGGTTGGTGGCCCCCAATCTTTGCAATTTTGCACTTCGCTCTTTTGCTTATTTTGTTCTGTTTAATAGAGATTTGCCACCTTTACTCTCTGGCTCAATAGTTGGCAACAATTTTCAAACAAAGGTAATAGAATAAGTATAACTATATAAGAATTTTCAAACTGTCTTGTAGTTAATAACCATTTGTTGAACTGAATTTTAATAGGAAGGAAGCTTAAGGATCATTTGATCCAATCTTCTCATTTTATAGAGATGTAAATTGAATATCAAAGCAATAAAATGGCTCGCTCAATGTCACTTAAAAAGTTGACAATTTAGATTTTACTTTATAATGATAACCTTTAATGATTTCCCCAAAACATCTATGTCTAAAAATCAGAATGCTTTCTAAAGCATGATGAACTGTGAAGTATTTGGGGACCAGAAGATATCACAAAAATCATATTTTAGAAAACTAATATGTAAGTCAGGGGTCAAAAAATTCCTTTGGGAAGATTTTAACTTACTTATAAAAGAGTTTTTAAAATTTAAATTGAATATTTTTATTTATCCAGTTATATGTAAAACAATTTTATTTACATTTGTTTTTAAAACTTTTGAGTTCCAGTTTTTTTTCCTTCCTCCCCATCTCCAGCCCTTTTAAAGAAGGCACATGTGAAATTATGCAAAACATTTCCATAAAAGTCACGTTGTGAAAGAAAATCATCTTCTCCCCTCAAAAAAACCCTCCAGAAAAAAAGTTTGGTTTTTTTTTTTTAAGAGTATATTTCAATCTGTATTCAGATATAATCTTTTCTTTCTCTGGGTATGGACAGCATTTTTCATCATGTCTTTCAGGATAATCATGGATCACTGCATTGCTGAGAATAGCAAAATCATTTACAGCAAATCATCCCACAACATTGCTACTACTTTATATACAATATATTTCACTTTGTTTGAATTCAAGGAGGCCTTTCTAGGTTTTTCTGAGAGCATCCTGCTCACCATTTCTCATAGAAAAATAATATTACATCATAATAACATATCACAATTTGTTCAGCCATTCTCCAATTGACAGGCATTTGCTCAAGTTTCCAATTCTTTGCTCTGAGAAAAGAGCTACTCATAAAATATTTTTGTACATATAGGGTATAGGCCCCCTTTTCCCTTTTTATTTAAACCTCTTTTGGAATTATCCCTTGTAGTGATATTGTTAGGTCAAAGGATATGCATGATTTCAAAGCCCTTGGGTATAGATCAAGTCTTGTAATCATTTATCAATTGGGTAATAGCTTATTTTTTTTTAAAATAAATTTGACTTAATTCCCTATGTTTGAGAAATGAGGCCTCAGCAGAAAAACTTTCTTCAAAATTCTTTTTATAATTACTATTGCTAACTGTATTTCTCGTTGATTCTCTCTTTTCATCCTGTCCCTCCTCAAGTGTTTTGCTACTCACCATTCCTTCTTCCAATATGTCCCCTCTTTTATCACCATTCCCTCTTCCCATAATCCCTTTCCCTCCTAGTTTCCTGCAGGGTAAGATAGATTCCTATGCCTAAATTAAGTGTGTATGTTTCATCTCCTTCACTCACTTTCCCTATCTTCCTCTAACTTTTTCTTGTCTCTCTCTCTCTTTTTTTTTTTTTGGCTGAGGCAATTGGGGTTAAGTGACTTGTCCAGGGTCACACAGCCAGGGAGTGTCTAAGACCAGATTTGAACTCGGGTCCTCCTAACTTCAGGGCTGGTATTCTATTTACTACACCTTGCCTTTTTTATGGCAGGTAATTTTCACCATTTCACCTTTCCCTTTCTCATTCTCCCAGTATATTCCTCTCTCTGACTTATATTTTTAGATATTATCCCCTCATATTCAACTCACACCTGTGTCCTCTGTCTATACTCCCTGTAACTGCCATAATAATGAGAAAGTTTTAATGAGTTACTAGCACTCTCATGAAGGAATATAAACAGATAAATCTTATTTCCTTTTGCACCACTCAATTGTCTTCCCAATTTTTCTTTTATCTCTCAATTTTCAAAATCCCCTTTGAGTTCTTCCATGGCCCAAGCCCAATTCTTATTTTTCTTGGAGGCTTTGGATGTAGGAACTTTGACTTTGTTATCTTCTGAGTGTGTTTTGATATTTCTTGTCAGCATAGTAATTTTCTATGGTCAAAATATTTTCCTAGCCTATTACTTGACTTTTAATTCTCTGTTAAAGTAGGGATCTATTTCCAGAGTTGAGGGGATCTCCCCCCCTCCAAGCTTCTGGGGTTTTGTGCAGCTGTTTTCAGAGATCCTTCTAGGAATCTGGCCACAAGCCCTAGAACTGTGTCTCTGCCCTTCTATAGCTATAAGATCTGGTGTGCTCACTGACCCACACTTAACACCATACACCAAAATAAAGTCAAAATGGGTTCATGATCTAGGCAGAAAGAATGAGATTATAAATAAATTAGAAGAACATAAGATAGTTTACTTTTCAGACCTGTGGAGGAGGAAGGAATTTGTGACCAAAGAAGAACTAGAGATCATTATTGATCACAAAATAGAAAATTTTGATTATATCAAATTAAAAAGCTTTTGTACAAACAAAACTAATGCAGACAAGATTAGAAGGGATACAATAAACTGGGAAAACATTTTTATAGTCAAAGGTTCTGATAAAAGCCTCATTTCAAAAATATATAGAGTCAATTATATTATATTATATTATATTCAATTATCAAAATATATTAGAGTCAATTGACTCTAATTTATAAGAAATCAAGCCATTCTCTTTAAATGGTCAAAGGATATGAACAGACAATTTGCAGATAAAGAAACTGAAACAATTTCTAATCACATGAAAAGATGCTCTAAGTCATTATTAATCAGAGGAATGCAAATTAAAGACAACTCTGAGATACCATTACACATCTCTTAGATTGGCTAGAATGACAGGAAAGATAATGCTGCATAATGGAGGGAATGTGGGAAAACTGGGACACAGATACATAGTTGGTGGAATCGTAAATACATCCAGCCATTCTGGAGAGCAATTTGGAACTATGCTCAAAAAATTATCAGACTGTGCATATCCTTTGATCCAGCAGTGTTACTACTGGGCTTATATCCCGAAGAGATCTTAAAGAAGGGAAAGGGACCTGTATGTGCAAGAATGTTTGTGGTAGGTCTCTTTGTAGTGACCAGAAACTGGAAACCGAGTGGATGCCCATCAATTGAAGAATGGCTGAATAAATTGTGGTATATAAATAATATGGAATATTATTGTTCTATAAGAAATGACCAACAGGATGATTTCAGAGAGGCCTGGAGAGACTTGTATGAACTGATGCTGGGTGAAATGAGCAGGACCAGGAGATCATTATATACTTCAACAACAATACTATATGATGATCAATTCTGATGGATGTGGCTCTCTTCTACAATGGCATGAATCAAATCAGTTCCATTTGTTCAATAATGAAGAGAACCAGCTACATCCAGTGAAAGAACTCTGGGAAATGGGTGTGAACCACAACATAGCATTTCCACTCCCTCTGTTTCTGTCTGCTTGCATTTTGATTTCTTTCTCAGGTTAATTTTACCTTATTTCTAAGTCTGACTTTTCTTGTGTAGCAAAATAACTATATGGGCATGTATACATATACTTTATTTAACATACACATTAATATATTTAACATGTATTGGTTACATCTGCCATCTGGGGGAGGGGGGAGGGGGGAAGGAGGGAAAAAGTTGGAACAGAAGGTTTTGCAAAGGTCAATGCTGAAAAATCATCCATGCATATATCTTGTAAATAAAAAGCTATAATAATAATTAAATAATTTTTTTAAAATCTAGTATGCTAAAGCAACAGCATCCTTCCTCGATGCTAGTAAAGAAAACTCCTGCGAGCTAAGGCCTCCAAAAGCTGCCACAACCACCACTACCCATGGCCAATCCTGGTTTGCTGGTTTCCCACCTTATTGATAGACCTTTTCTGCTGACCTTCCAAGTCATCTTTGGTATCTCTGGACTAAGAGGTCTAGAAACTGCCAGTAATGACACAGAGGCCCAAGGCCCATTCTTGCAAGTATTGGCAGGACCTGCTCAGGACTGGGAGCTAGACTCCCATTCTGGTATTACAAACCTTTCTTACTGGATCTCTTAAGTTGTCTTCAGCTGGACATTTCACTCTGTTTTTTTTTGTGTATGTTTTGACACTCTAAAATGTATTTAGAGTCATTATTTAAAGAAATTTGGAGTGCTTTGGGGGAAGGCTTGGTGAGGCCCTCCCTTCACTCTGCCATCTTGGCTCCATCTCCCACTTATAAAAGATTTTGCAAAATTCTGAAGCATGGTAATTAATGTAACCAGTTTAAGTTAATTACTGTCATTCTGGAATATTGTATTAAACAGCTATACTAAGTAAAAGGAAAAATGAAACTTGTTATAAGTCAACAAAAACAAAGCCTACCTTCCAAATGATGTCATGGCCTGTGCTGGTTTGGTCTCTCCAATTTTTTCTTCCAATTCTCTTGAAAATATACCTTGAATTGATTCTTTAGCTACTCGGTCAGTTTCAACTATTTAAAATACATTTTAAAAAATTCATGTGAATATCATCAGATTTGCTAAACCATAGAAATAAATAATTAAAGTATTTATTATACCACCCATACATATTTCCTCCAGAGATAAACATAACAATCTCTCCCATGGCTTAATGAATTGTTATGACCAGAAAATAAACTTTTCTGTGGCTAACTTTCTGATGAGACCCGTTGTAAATTGTTCCTAGATAATATTAAAACAGATATATCCATTTCTTTTACTAGATTTAAAGTATTTCCAGACTGATAGGACCCTATCACAGTTGGTCCTATTCTGTTACCTGTCACAAAATGGCACTGGAATAAAATGGTAAATAGGACTGAGATGATATGAGTCAAGGCTGAAGCTTCTATTATTCTATCACTTCAAGTTAACTCTCAAGCTTTCCTTCAGAGATAAAGTTTCTATTTTATTTTGTATTTAACCTGATGACAATCAATAAAGGACATCTTACAAAATATGGAAGAAAAGTAAAATTGTTTTCTCATAATTTAGTATTGTAGAATGTTACAAAAAACAAGAGAAAACAACATAAAAGAATTCTTCCCCCTTAATTTTTGAGTTCAAAAGGATTTATATGAAACATTAAAGCTCTGATACATAATTCTGAGAAAAATGTAAATTGGGAATTATGTTTAATCAACATAATCAGACTTGTTTTCAGCTAAGGCCTGCTATGAATTAAATTTAATTAAGCTAGCTTTTATTAGTAAGGTGTTAAGAGAATTTAACTTCTCTCTTATAAGCCTAAGTCCCTTGTTTTATAAGATTTTTCTTTTTCTATGTGGGTTAAAATTCCCCTTTTTATATATGAGTTAATTCTTCATCTAGATTAATGAAAATTTATGAAACACTTCATGATGCTCTCATTGCATATCAGTGAATTGCTCGATTAATCAGATACCCAAACCAATAAGAAAGCCAAGTTTTGATCTAATTAAAGCCACATGGAGTTGGCAATGCCTACATATCCTACTGTTACAAATCAACTTACTTCCTATTAATATTCATCCTATTCCTATAAACCCCACAAATATGCACTAATATTGTGGATATGTATTTTGATTCTTTTCTTTCTAGATTATAAGAATGCTTTGTATTTCTTCCATGAATGTCTTAGTAAATAGAGTGAATGGCTCTTCAGTAGCTTTGTTCATAACCTGAACATATTCAGAATTTTTTTTGACTCAGATCTAGTATGACACTAGTATGGTAAGCTTCAATTCCCATAATGCTTGTGACTTCTGAGACATGTTCACTAAGAGAAATCCTCAAAAAGATGTTTCCCAGAGAATTGTACATGAGCTTATACCATGGTTATGTCAATTGTTGAAGACTCTGCAATTGGTAAGGATTTTGTTTAAGGAGACAAGGAGCAAGTGAAATAAGAAGCTACTGCGATGGTCCAGGTAAAGAGTGGTGAGGGTCTGAAATAAGGCTGTGCAAAAGGAGGGAAATGTAAAAGACATTGTAGAGTTAAAAAGGAAAAATGTGGCAAATGATTGGACATGTGGGTGAAGAAGAATGAGGAATAGAAGAAAATGTCAGTGTTACAAACCTGAGAGGCTGAAAGAATGGTGGTTCTTTAAGTAGGAAACTTAGAAGATTTGAGGAGTGGAGAATGTATGGGTACATGGAGTTAAGTCCTATTTTGAACATGCTGCTTTTATGTTTGGGATATATGATTAGAGAGATTGATATATATATACACACACACACACACACACATACATATATACATATACATACGTACACATACACAAATATATACTGGTGAGTTGTCTGCATATTCAAACCCATGGAAGTTAAAAAATTATAAGGAAATTGGAAAGGGGAACAATTAGGTGGCACAGTAGATAGAGCACAGGTCCTGGGGTCAGGAAGACCCAATTTCAAATATGGCCTCAGACATTTACTAGCTGTGTGACCTTGAGCAAATTGAGCCAAAAAAAAAAAAAAAAAAAAAAAAAAGAAAGTATAGATTACAACACTTTCTAAATAAGTGTAGGAAATACAGATTCCCTCTTTTTAATGCTATTTCATACCCAAGGATCTGTGATCTCATCAATTTCAGAATTCTGTCCAATGATTGCAGATTATAATCCATTCACAGCTATCCATTCTGAGCAATTCTCATCCATGTTCACTCAAAAATTCACTATTGGAGGTCCACCCAAAATGATGGACTACTCCTGTACTTTTCCTCAATATCACATGGGCACATAAAGGCAAGACAATATCCATTATTGTTTGCTCTTGCTATGAAATCAGCCCATCTTTTTGCCATACAATGATTTGATTACATCATTTACTCTGTTGTTTTTCAGAATTCCTTGTTGGCTATAGGTTAAATCCTTATCCCTGCCACCATTCTTCACCCTGGCCACCAGTTCAACTCAAGCATGTTTTCACTGAGCTTGATGCAATGACAACAGTGTTTCACATCTTAAAGCCATATCCAACACTAGTAAATTATTTGTGTTCAAAAGATGGACTGTTGCTGTTTTGGGAACCTTGAAGTCTTTGCAATTCTTCCCTCAAAGCAATCTAGTATTCTTCCCTTCTTTTCAACTTACTTTTCAACTCTTGAGTACAACTCAGTGTCAATCTATATTGTTTATCTCATATATACAAATTGTTGGACAAATTCTATAAAGCATTCATTCAGATGCACATGGTAACTTGGGAGATACTTCTTCCTCTTTCGGTCTTACCAGAGATCACAAATTTCTTAGGAGAGAATCAGCAGGGGCAGCTAGGTGTCACAGTGGATACAGTAGCACCCCTGAAGTCAGGAGGACCTGAGTTCAAATCTGGTCTAATCCTAGCTGTGTGGCCCTGAGCAAGTCACTTAACTTAACCCAGTTGTCTCAGCAAAAAACCCAAGGGAAAAAAAAAGAGAGAGAGAGAATCAACAACATCTTGGGATTTGATGTAACTGATACTATGCCATTCATAAGCAAAGATGTACGGAAGACCTCATTTTCACAATGAATTATTGCTCCCTCAGCCTGGACTCTGAGCTTGATGATCTCTATCACAATGACAGATAGTTTTGGTAAACATACATCTCCCTACTTGAGATATCTTAAGGATATTAAAAAGGGTTATTTCTGGTGATACATTTCCCAATCTTACATCAACTTGACAAATGGATAGGAGACATCTTGCAAAAGAACCTGAAGGTAGTATTCTACTTCCATTCTATCCCTTTTACTCTTCCCTTACTTCAAATGCTACCAGAATGACTTCCCTGGCAGACCCAAAGACATGACATATAATAAAACCTACCTCTACATTCCAATGCAATCTCTTCCCCTATTTTCAGGACTGTGGAGACCACCTTCATGGCTCCAACCAGTAGAAATTTCTCCTAATTACAACTGATAGCTAGCCAGGTGCCAAGACCCTGAAGCACCAGTGCTACAAAGTCCTGAGCTACAGGTGCTAGGGCAGACAGTTCTGCAGTACCAACAGAGCCAAAAGCCGGGAAGCAACATACCAGCAGAGCAGATACAGGGCAGACAATCCTGTACCATTAGAGCTGAAAACCTCTGAAGGGCCAGTCTAAAGAAGTAAAAAAGAGAAGGAGCAGGACAGTACAATAAGCCAGGACACCTTAGGGAGGGGGCAAGGGGAGAGTGAGAGGGAAGAAGAGAAGATGATGACAGAGCTCTGCGACACTCTATTAAGTTCAACACCCCATTGGGGCCAGTTCTGATCACACACGTTAGGTGAGGCAGAGATCTCAGCAAATTGTGAATTGCTCAGCATGGAAGGAGATAGAGATACTTTGAGATCCAGTCCCAAAGTAAACAACCAGAGGGAAGTCAGAAAGTTGAGGAATAGGGAAAATAAGAAGAAAAAAAACTGAATTAGTACTCAAGATTTCAGAAAGGAAAAAACTCACACTTAAAGTATTCAAAAAGAAAATCAGCAAGGTGATACGGCCTCCAGATTTAGTAAATGAGTTCAGGCATCTATGAATAAATACTTCAAGACAAAAGAAAATGATCTAACACTTGATGAGACACAGTAGTATGGAACCATAAACACTGTTCCTGACCGTTTTAAACGTGAAATGAAAATTATGAGAGCAGAATTTATTGACTGCACAGCAAAAATAATTAGCAGAAGAGAAAAACTAGAATCTGCAATGGCAATCCTCACCATATAAATGAAAGAGGGAATAATATATTGAGAATGCAAATACTCAAATATGAAGGGTAAATTATTTTATTTTTATAAGAAAGGAATAAAAACTTCAGACTTTATTTTGAGGGAATGGGATAGAATATCATAAAATAGAATTCTATAAATAGAAGGAATCTTTTAGTTTATTGGATTATCTGTAGCTTAGCTAGGAGGTGTGGTGTATTTCTTCTTTAATATATAATGGTTCTCTCTGGGAGAAAGCAGGTTTCTCCGGGAGGTGTTCTGGAGGCAGCCTTAGTTTCAGTCAAAAGTAATAATCACCCAAATGCAGCCAGGTGATAAAAGTTCAAACAGCTAAAGTGATAAACAGCCAGGTGATAAAAGTGCAAAACAGCTCCAATGTAATTACAAAGGATAGACTGTGCTAGACCTAAACTCAGGAAGACCCGAGTTCAGTTTATCCTCACATACTTACTAGTTGTATGATCCTGGTAAAGACAATTAATCCTCTATCTATAAAATGGAGATAACATGAAGGGTACTTTAGAAGGAGCAAAAATCATTAACTTGAAAATATGCTCACTTTGTAAAAGCAAAACATACTATTTCAAAGAGATGATGAGTTGAAACAAATCTAATGATTATAGATTTTGCAGAAGACTAAACAGAACAAAAAATACCTAAACACCTTATTGCAGGAAATAATGGGAAAAGAATTACATAAATGGGAAGAGAATTTGTGAACATAGAAAATAAAATCCAAACTGAAATAATACATAGATTGCCTCCAGGAAAAAAATCTCAAGGCTGCAAACTTCAAGAAACAGTGATTAAATTTAACAATTCCAATTCATAATCAACAATGAATACAGAGGAATCGTATATTCTTGATATTTTTCAGTCAATTTTAAGACGGCAAAAATGGGATCAATTCTTGAATTGTATTTGCTCCCTTTTAGTAGTACTCACATCAAACAGAGCTTCTTCAATTCATGCATAGATAAGAATATTTGCATTTCAATCTCATCTTCTCTTGGTCCCCTTCTTTTAGTTATCTATTAAAAAGTGTGGGCTTTTTTTGGGGGGGATATCTTTTTCTCCTTTAGCTATCTTGTAAAACAATCCGTCAGCATCTTCACAATTATATCTCCTCGAATTACAATGTGTAATTGATCTAATCCATTTGGTTTTTTCTCTTGTTTCATATTTTAATAGAATGTTTTTGTTATTGAAAATACTCATCTCTGGCTTGGTATATCAATGAGATTTCAAGACACTTACTCTTAAAAAAGGGTAATAACACCTTTTTTGAGGGTTATTTATATATATAAGCAAGAAATTTAAATAACTTTCCTGTAAATATCCATTAAGCAAGTTAAGCATTCTGTATCTAAAGCACATATTAAATATGAAATACAAGGTTAATTTTATAACAAAGCAATGTGATAAGGAAAACCAATATATGTTTATTTATGTTTGGCCAATGAAAATAATGTTCAGTCATTCTAAAGATCTTCATTCACTAGTATCTATTCTGTCAATATCCACTAGGTTACTTGACTAAATCTTCATCCAAGTGAAGTTGACTTTTTATCATTTCTAGTTGCATACAGTTCTATCATTTATGGAATTGGAGTCAACAGAATAGAAGGTAGTTTTCCTTTATCTCTGTGCCACAATTTCACTTGCAAAATTTTTTTTTTTTAATTTGTAGCACCAAATACTCTATGCCTATCTGCATATCTATCTGAATTTCCTTCACATTTATTAGACAGTAAAAGCTTTTAATTCTGGAAAAATATTTTTTTAAGTCTATGGAATCTATCAGAGAATTTGTCTTTGTGATCAACTTAAAAAAAATTCAATCAATGAAAATCCACCTCTTCTCCCCCTTACCACACTCTTTACCCTTAAGGACAAAAACTGTTGTATACTCATAAGAGTCAAGCAAAATACATCCTTTGGCCTGGACCAGTTCACAATTCCACTAACCATGCATTAAATGTAATTTTTCCTACAGTCTTTCCCATCTCGGTCATTTTCCTATAAACTCTGCCAATCTTATGGATGTGAGTAAAATTTCAGAGTTGTTTTTAATTATCATTTCTCTACTTATTTTAAATGTATGTATTCATATGGCAACTGATAGCTTGGATTTCTTCCTCTGAAAATTGCCTGTTCAAAATTTTTGACCACTTGTTAATTAGGGAATGACTCAATCATGTAAATTTGAATAAAGCTTGGAATTTTAGCTATATTATCAGTACAATTTTTAAAATTTATGCAATTAAAAGTTTTCCATTTTACCTCCTGTGACTCTTTCTTGTTTAGTCATAAACTCTTCTATAGATGATATAGAGATAATATCTTCCTTGTTCCTCTAATTTGATTATGATGGCACCCTTTATTGTCTAAATCATGGACTCATTTGGAGCTTATCCTAGAATATATTGTGAGAAGTTAGTCTATACTTGATTTTCTGTCAGACTGCTTTCTGCTTTTCTTAATAGATTTTATTGAATAATGAATTCTTACCCTAATGATTGACATCTTTGAATTTTTCAAATAAAAGGCTATTGTGCTTCTATATATTATATATCTAATCTTTCCAATGCCTAACATTTCTTAACAGTATAAAATCGTTTTGATGATTATTGTTTTATGGTATAATTTAAGAGCTGAGGGCATCTATGCAGCACAGTAGATAGAGCACCAACCCTGAAGTCAGGAGGACCCAAGTTCAAATGTGCCTTAAACACTTAACACTTCCTAGCTGTGACCCTGGGCAAGTCACTTAACCCCAATTGCCAAGGGGGGTGGGGGTGGGGGAGGAGAGAAAGGGGATCTAGACCTCCTTTCCCCAATTTTTTAAATTGATTCTCTTGAGATTCTTTATCTTTTGTTGCTCCAGATGAATTTTTCTTATTTTTTAAAAAAGCACTATAAAGTAATTCTTCATGTCTAATTCAAAAGGCCTTATATAAAAGCAGATTAATTTAGATAGTATTGTTATTTTTATTATTCAGTCATTTCAGTTGTGTTCAACTCCCACATTTGGGGGGGTTTTCTTGGCAAAGATAGTGAAGTAGTTTATCATTTCCTTCTCCAACTCATTTTATAGATGAGGAACTGAAATAAACAAAATTAAATGACTTGGGTAGGGGGTCAACAAAGCTAAGAAGAGTCTGATGTGAACTCAGGAAGAAGAGGTTTCCTGATTTTTGGCTCAATACTCTACCTATTATGCCACTTAGCTGCCTCCCAACTTAACCTATCCATAAATAATTAATACTTCTCCAATTATTTAGAGCTTTTATTTCTATAAGAAAGTTTTTTTGGTAGTTATATCTGTATTGTTGCTTTGTATATCTTGACAAGTACACTCCTAAGTATTTTATAAATTATAGAATTTTTCTATCTCTTCCTGAGGGATTTTGTTGGTAGTATATAGAAATACTGATGACTTATGGGAGTTTATTTTATTCTAATTTTGGAAGGAGCTTCTTGCTATAGAGATCTGACCACCCCTTGAAATCTGGTTTGGCGAATATGACTGAAACAGGAAGTCAGTTTCAGGCATCACCCTGAATTAATTTCAAGCCAATATTCGCCATTGACAGAAAAGGTGATATAAAAGTATAGGAAATGTACTTGAAACAAATTTTGTAGAGTGATTTTAAGCTAAAATACTAAAGGATCACAAGCAGTAAGTGAAACCTGTTTTATAAAATGACCAAAAACTATTATGTATTATGTATTTGAGAAGTCATTTAAGAAACCTTAAAATAACAGGATTAAGATTGTCAAATATTATAAGGATAGGCTAACGGTGTTCCAAGTACAAGGACAAGGTGTTCCAAGGACAAATTCATAATAGTATGATCTAGTTAGAAAATCATAGAACATTATAGATCATTAAGTTCAAACCTCTTATTCTACTGATAGCAAACAAGTTCAAAATAAAACCAAACTTTCAATTTTAAAAACTCACCTTTTTCCTGAGAGGATGCCTCACTATATTCTGTAAGGTACTCCAACAATCCATCAAATATTTCCAAGAGATTTTTAATAGATTCCTTATTTCCTCTAACAACATTTTCTCCTAAATACAAAACAGAATATTTTAAAATATCTTCATTAATGTAAAATACACATTCTTCAAATGAACATACCTGGATAAAAAGATTCAAAAATAGGGGATCCTAAATTAATCTAGTAGAAACCTGGGCACTGGAGTATTATTATGTAGAAGAAAAAAAACTTCTAAATGCTCTATCATGTCATCTTTTAGCTTTTTAAGAGTAGGAAGGGTTTTTTGTCTTTTTCTGTATTCCCAGTGATTAAAATTATTTGGTAAATATCAAGTGTTATATAAATGCTTCCTAATGAACATTTATTAGCATTGTTTTAAAATTTTATTTTTAATCATTTTATATCTCAGGATACTATTCCCACTTTCCTCAGATAGCTCTCAGAGAGCTATCCCTTATAACAAAAAAGATAAAAAACAGTGTAGTAAAAACTATTATATTAACCATGTCTAAAATTATAGGCATTGTTTCATATCCTTAACCCCCCCTTCCATGTTAGCAAAGAAAAGTGCATTCATATTTCTTGTCATTATAACTACTCAGAATTCTTTTTCAATTTATGTTGCTGGGGTTTTTTTTCTTTTCCATTTACACAGTTGTAATTATATATATATAGCTTTTCTGACTCTGCATATTTCACTCCGCAGCCAGTATAGAGAAGTTTTCACAAGTTTCTGTTTTCTTCATATTCATCTTTTCCCCATTACATTTATGCTCATTTGGTTAGCCAAGATTCATCTTATTTTTAAACAATAGGCTGTAATGGCACATGCTCTAGTAATATTTTCATAAGACAAAAAAACATTTCAACTAGTTTTTAATAGAGGAAGACAATCTAACTTGAATTTATATGTCCCTACCTGCATGCAGATACTAATCTTTGTTTAGGAGATATTTGTTGGACTAGAGCCTGGCATAGCTGATCAACTGTTGTGCTTAGAATAAGGAAGACCTGGGTTCAAATCCTGATTCTGACACTTCTGACAATGGAAAAAAATCACTAAACCTGAGTCTCAATTTCCTTGTTTTTCTGTTGCACTATTTCACAGGGATGTGGTGTGGATTATATGAGTTTTTGGTTTTGCTGAAGCAACTGGGGTTAAGTGACTTGCCCAGTGTCATTTAGGTAGGAAGGCCAGATTTGAACTCAGGTCTTCCTGAATTCAGGGCCGGTACTCTATCCACTCTTCCACCTAGCTGCCCCGGATTATATGAGTTAATGGATATGAAATACTGTATAAATATTATTGGGATATGAAAAATAAGAATTTCATATGCTTATTTCTTCATGAGTGTTTTTAATAGTCCACACTTTTTACTAATCAGATGGGCAGAAACATGCAAGGAAATTGGAGGGAGAACTCTCTTAATCAAAATTGGTCCTCACAGATTTTACAGCATTGGCAATGTAATGCATTTAAGATCTTACAAAAAAGACATCACTTATGTGTAAAGATCTTTTTCACTCTGCTGCCTCAGTACTTGGCAGTAGTACAAAACAACATGATGAAGAGAAGCAATGTTTGAAGTTTTGGTTTTGAGAGAATTCACTTATCTACTAATAATAAAAATGAATAATAAAGCTGTATTTAATACCATTCAAAAAGGTTACATAGAAGGCTTTTTTTTTTGTATTAAAGAACATCAAATAATGACTTATTTACACAAAAATTTAATGCTCAGAAGAACTTCTGGGATCAAAGCTTAAACAAATGAGTAAAAAAATTGAACATTCAATAAAATAAATTGTATAGTTTTCATTGCCTATCAAGGTATATAACTGAAAGTTAAGGTATCTGTAGTTCTCCAGGGTGGAGAAAAAGAGTTTAGTTGCCCAGCATTCCATACTGTGAACTATAATTCCTGTGTGAATTCAGTTCCCTTCAATGCTGGTCCCAATTTCCTCATCTGAAGGATGCAAAAGCCAGTTCTAACTATACCTAAAAGAATTGCAACATTAAAACCATGGCATACTAAAATATTCAAAAGTTTGACCACAATCTGTTTGGCATTCATGGTTCATCATCTACCTTTCCAGACTTATCTCATATAACTCCCCACTATTGGAAAACCAGATGGATTAGGCCTACTTTTTGCTCTTGGACACACCACAAACTTTCCAATCTTCTTGGCTTGGCTCACACTATTTTCTAAGATTAGAATTCCTTCTTTTTCTCCTTTTTAGTAGAATTTCTATAATTGAATGTCACTTCTATAAAATATTCCTACTCTCTTAAGAAACATTACCTTTTAAGTCTTAAAAAAACCTTTACTTTGCACCTCCTAAATGCATTTACGTAGTGTATATATATGTATAAATATGTATATGTATATATATATATATATATTCATAATAATATAGTTATTTGCCTTAGTGTCTTATCTCTCCTATATCTGTAAGATCCAAAAGGGCAGGAAGTATTTCTTTTTAATTTACTCTGATTCCTAACAAGGAGGTGCTTAAAGTACCAGGTGTTTAACATTTGAATGAATACAAACAAAATGAAGGAAAATAAATGAATAGAGTAATTTATTAGTCTCATTCCTTCATTTTTATCAATAAAGAAACCAGCACAAAGAAATTAAATGACTTGATGGGAAAACTCTTGCTAAAAAATGATTGCTTGGGAGAGTATGTGGTAAAAGTATTAAATATGGAATTGGAAGAGACTTAGGTTCAAATTTATCTATCATATTTCACTGTGATAATGGGCAAACAATTACTTCTACTTTCTAATCTTCATCTGTATAATTAAAACCATGATACTTAAAATCACTACTTACAGGATGGTTCTCAGGATCATATATGGAAAATATATTTAAGTACTTTGCCACTCTAATTAGCACCTAGTTTAGTGCCTATCACAGTAGATAATTGATAGCTATTTATTGATTTCTGGTCCCAATTTTTGAAGGTTATTAATTACAAGAGGGTATAACTCAAGGAACCCTATATATTTACATATATGATTATAAATCTAGTGTGTTAGCATTTAGATAATTTTTATCTACTCGATTAATGATGCCTAGGGCCCAAAGAAACAAGATAATTCCTTTAGGAAAAACATAATTGTTTGAATTCAGTTTGAGGTGGTTCACATTACTAACCTGTGATGTGGGACAAGCTGACCTGCAAGTAATCCAAAGCCAGTGAATCAATAATTGCTTGTACATTGTGTGCATGGTCTTCTTGGTTCTTAGGGACAGTTATTAGGTCTGTGAAGGGAGGCAAAAAGAGCTGTTTTATAACTGTACAATACCAAATTTAGAGAATGCTGACTAATTCATCAAGGAGTCTGATCAAGGGGTGTGAAAGCAGAAACACAGAAGAGGACCATAGAATCTAGCTCTCATCAATGCTAACCCATAGGCAGTAAGTTACTCTAAGTCAGTAAGATGACTAGAAATACTTTGAAGAGCACACTGACACAGAAAACTCAAATTGTGAAAGACAATTAGACTTTAAAGGGTGGAAAAATTTCAATATATTCATGCTTCGAATTCTTCTAAACTCTCAAATCAAATTCAAACTTTTAAATACTGATTCAATCTCATATAATCTCAGTGCCATTTAAAATATATCTATTTAGAAGAGCTACAATTAGGCAGTTATTAAATGCATGCAAAATGGCTTAGAACATTATTTAGTTGTGTCCAATTATTTATGATCCTGTTAACTATAGTATGTCAGTTCTATCATGTCTCTCTCAAAGTCTGTTCATGTTCATTGTTTTCCATGACACTAACTATCCATTCTATTCGATGCTATCTCCCTTTTTCCTTTTGCCTTCAATCTTTTCCCAAATGACAGTCTTTTCCAATGAGTCCTGCTTTTTTATTATGTGGCCAAAACAATTAAACTTTTCATTATGGAATATAGAATTTTATATCATAGGATTATATATGTATTAAGAAATGGAAAAGCTGTCACTAATGCATTACAGAAAGAATGTTAACATTTCAGTTAAAATAAGAGGTAGCATTTTCTTTTGTAACTTCAATAAAGACAACAACAGTGAAAGTAAAATATAGAAAAAAGACAAAAATAAAATACAGGAAAAAAAACTGTCCCCATGTCTTGGTATTCTTACCTGGCACTACTTCTCCCAAGATAGAATGATAAAGAGTAATAAACACATTTGCATCACACTCTGAAAGAGACTCTATCCTCAGGCAAATGTGACATTTCAAAAGAAGTTTATTGGCAATTGCTACCCATTCTGAAAAAAAAAAGGATGTAAAAAAAATTAGCAAGCTAAAAAAAAAATTCAGGTACTGAACTGTTTAATCAGGTTTAATCAAACTAAAAATTGTCTTTAAACTAAAAATATTTACAAGTTTAAGGAGTCCTACTATGTTTTTCTGTAACATCTTACTATAAATTCCTAAAAGACTTAAATCTTAGTTTCATTAGTATTTTAAGTAAATTATAAATTTATCCACTTCTGAGATATTGTTTTTACAATAATAGAATAAAAATAACAAAAAAGTAATTAATATTACATTTTTAACACCATGCAAGGGAGTTCAAATGTTACTTCAATATAACTTTAAACTGTAGCTCATGATATAAAAATAATGAACACCAGGAACTTTGAGATAGAGTTTGAATGTTAAAAGAGTTTTCATCCTTCTAATATCAACATAAGATACCATTCCATTAACTTCTCCACAACACCACCTTCCATATAAAGGTCCTTACTGTTCCCAAGAAGCTTTTAGTATCCTGGAGTCAAGGATTATCCTGTATTTACTTTGTATATAGTTACGTACATGTTGTTTCTCCCCATAAATTCCTTAAGGGGAGGGCTTATTTCATTTTTGTCTTTGTTTCCACAGAAGCTGAGGAGGTCCTTAATGTTTATAATTAACACAAAAAACAATCCTCTATCATTCTTTTGCTTTTCCGTAGCTACAATCTAGGACATTAACAAAATGGACTGCTAAACATAATAAAGTCGCTATCTACCCCTGGACAACAACTCAAACAATGCACAAAGCTGGTCATTCTAGGGAAATGTCTACATCTACATCGATTGTTTCAATTTTTTTCCTTTTTATTGAACCTTTTTTCAGTTTATTCTGTCTATATCTCTTTTATGTAGCTGTCTGCATTAGGGCTTCCCCATCAGATTGTTAAGTTTCTTTAGGACAGGAGGTGTGTATTCCTTCCTTTGTATCCCCCCAGGGGTTAGGGTAGTTCCTCAGATATAACAAACTTTAAATAAATGCTTGCTGACTTTAACTAGAAAAACCTCAACAAGAACATTTCCTCATACAAATCAGATCCAACTTACGGTGTTGGTAAACGACACCATAAATACATTAAGTAAGAAATTAAAACTTAAATACCAACACTGCCCAGACCCAGGTGATAACGAGGCTAACAAGAACTAAGAAAAGGAGGGCAAGGGGGTCGAACTTGATGGTGTTTTCACCAACAACTTTCGGAACAGAAAATGTTTTGCTTAGACTTCTTAAACATAAAAAAACACATTCTCCTAGATTCAGCACAAATCTACCTTCTCACAAGGAAGAAATGTACTAATAGTCTCGTACTAAAAGTACATGAAAAGTAGGTACTGTGCTGAGATTTTTTTTCCCAAGGAGAAAGTTACGGGTTAGAAAACCTAGATCTCTCCACGCCAGCCCTAAGACGCCCATCAAGAGTTCCCCAAACCTAGCCTTCCCCTCTTCCCTTCCCCCGCCCCAATCCCCGCTCTCGCTCCTCCGGCTGGCTGATCGCCTCATTAGGAAAAGGGGAGCCCAAATAACGGAGACATCATATAAAGCCACCCCCGGAACACGCCTCCCAGGAAGCCAGTGTTTCCCAGAAAGACTTCTTGAGCTCGGCTGGGGACTGAGGTGGGCTCAAAATGTTTTAAGGATTGTAAAGCGCTTTACACCATTAGTAGTTCTCAGCCTGCTCCACCAGCCTGCAGCAGGGAAGGGGAGGGGTGGCAGGCCCGCGCATTCGCAGTGTGCACACAACACTCCCCCCTCACGGTTGTCGGCTTCAGCCGGGAGACTCACCAGCCTCCTCCCGGGCCTCCATGTCCGCGAGAACTGTACTCCGGCGGGGCTCGCGGAGAACGGTGTCCTAGAGGGGCCGTTGAGTGAAAGGAGTGTGGCGGGGGAGGACGACGCGGGGCGCGGGAGGGGGGAGGGGGGAGGGCGAGGAGAAACCGTAAGGTAACAGGGGGAGGCGATGGAGGGACGTTAAAACGGCTTCTCGCCGCTGATTGGTCATCTGGCTGCACTTCCTGTCGCAGCACGCGGCTAGGCAGCGGTTTAGGGGCTACAACTCCAACTCCCCGCGGGATTGTTCCCGCTTCGGGCTTCTCAGGCCGGTCGGTCAGTTTGACAGACCCGGTGGCCGACCTCGAATAACCGGTCAACCTGGGGAGCTAGCCGGAGACTTCCGGTGAGCTCTAGATTTTTCGTGTCCCTCCGCCTAAGTGAGTGGGTAAATAGTGCGGTTGCCGGCCTAGTGGGTTGGGGGTTACGCTCACGTGATGAGAGGAGCCTCCGCCTCCTCCTTTTCCCTGACAGTGTACAGTGGCGCTAAGAGTCGTAAACGTCTAGCCAAGGGTGCAGTGGCGTCAATGCTTTACGGCCTGCCTTAACGTAGGAAAACCGAAGAGTGGGGTAGATTATTCCTGAATTGGTGAAATGTAAGGGCGTTCCCTGAAGGAAGGAGCGAGGCAAAGGGAAACATCCGTGGGTGGGCCGATAAGAGTTGATAACGAGCTAGGTGGGGGGAGGGGTGCCGAGATGGCAACTAGAGACTAGAACATGGCGGCGCTCGGAACGCCTGCGGGTGTTGTTACCTTGGCGTCTTCCCCCTCCCCCTCCTCGAAAGGGGTGGGGCGATGAGGTCATAGAGCGGTTCCCATCGCGCTTTGCGGCGGAGGAGGCGGTCCAGGTATAAAACCGGCTGCCGGGAGCCCTCTGGCTCCTCATTCATTTCCACCGGCTTGGGTTCCTCTTGTTTCAGCTGCAGCCTCCGTCTCAGCCACCGCCCCCGCACGGCCTCGCGACCGCCGAAGCCGCCTTTCCCCCTTCCCCTGCGACTTCCCGTTTCTCCTCGGTTGCTTCCCTCCAACCGCAACCATTGACGCCATGTCTGGATACTCGAGTGACAGAGACCGCGGCCGGGATCGAGGGTGAGTACGGACATTTGTCAGTCGCGGCCGGGAAGGGGTGGGGTGGGGGTGGGGTCCAGAGGAAGTGGGCTGGAGCCCTATCGGCGACAGGAGGCCTCGGGCGCCATCGGTCCGCAGCTTGTGGCCCTTTTCCTCTATGCTGAGGAGGTGTAAAGATTTATTTTGATACAACTTGTTTTCATGTCTGGGTAATGGTTTAAGAGGGACAGGCCTGAAGAGAGGGGAGCGCGACATCTGGCGGGGGTGAGCGTAGCTTCCCCGAACCGGTAGGGCCTGGCGGCGGATGGTTTGCGGCATTTGGGGAGCTCGAGAAGGGTCTTCCAATTGCCCCCGATTGGGGAGGTTCTGAAGTCGTTTGGGCTGCCGAGCGGGGGCCGGAGGGTGAGGGGGCAGCCGGGTCTCCCCATGTGGGGGAGCTGCCGAGACAAAATGCCGGCCCCGGACATGGCGGCGGCGCCTTTGTTACCCCACCCGGCGGAGGAGCTCAAAATGGCAGCTTTGAGAAAATGTGGCGCAGAGTGAAATGCTAGACAAAGGGGGAAGCGCCGCCCAAGCGGGAACGCGGCCCGGCGGACTCCGCCCGGGGCCGCGACTCCTCCCCTGGTACCCGGCGCGGCCCCTCCCTCCTTCCTCGGCCTTATGTAACCGCGGTTACCTTCATCTAGAGCCCACCCACCGGGGTGCATAATAACGCTCCCGGGGGACCTCCCCTTGTTTTGTAGCGAGCTGTCAGAGCTCGGGGCCCGTCTGTTATCCGCCTTCCGCCCGGAAACGTTTGGCTAGACGTGAGGAAAAGCCTTGTTTAAATAATTTGAAATGTTTATCTTTTCTTTTGAAATCTGGGTCTTCCCCCTACCCTTCTAGTTATTGCTTTCACTTATGGAAAAGATGATTGCTGCTAACTCTTGGCAGTTCTGTGACAAGGGATTTTGTCAGGATCTGTCCCGACAAGTCTCACAGATCTTGCCAGGTCAGATTCTAATTTTTCTGATTGAGATACTTGGAAAAAAGTTGTTACTATATTAAATCGACATGCTAACGTAAAAATGAAATTGTTATTAGTGAAAACTAAGGGTAGGGGTTGACCCTGGTATAGGAGTAGTCTGCAAGGTAGGAAAAAAAAGTCATTCCGAGTCTCTTACTTGAGGACTACAGTAGTTTAAGCAATGTTTATTGAATCCTATATTATATTTTTGAGGCCTAGACTTTGAATCTTTTCTTCTAGGTTTGGGGCCCCTAGGTTTGGAGGAAGTAGAGGAGGACCTCTATCTGGAAAGAAATTTGGAAACCCTGGGGAGAAACTCATTAAAAAGAAATGGAATCTCGAGGAACTGCCCAAATTTGAGAAGAATTTTTATCAGGAACATCCTGATTTGGCTAGGCGCACAGCAGTACGTAATTTAAAATACTTTGATTTCTTTTTGGTATTGAGTAAAGTTATGCACTAGTATAAACATATGATCAATGGTATGTATAGATAACAGAAAAGGAATTTTCCTTTTTCTTTAAGTAGCAGAGTTGGAATCTGTTTACTCTTTAGGTATTCATGAAAATTGTTACTGGGTTTAATAAAGCGTTTGCTTGTTTTATGGAACAAGTATTGGTTTATATCAGGAGGTAATGAATTGCACTTAATGTGGGGAGGATATCATTCACTTAAAGTTTATGGTGAAGTTTGAAGAATTTGCCAGATGTAAGAGTTTTAAGAAATAACCTTGTGGACACATTTTTACATCAGTTTTACCTTGCAGCAAGAAGTTGATACATATAGAAGAAGCAAAGAAATTACAGTACGAGGTCACAACTGCCCAAAACCAATTCTAAATTTCTATGAAGCAAATTTTCCTGGTAAGTATTCATTTGGGTCACATTTCCTGGAATCACTTTATGTTCATTAATTTCCCTAACCTAGTGTTACTTTAATTATTATAGCAAATGTCATGGATGTAATTGCAAGGCAGAATTTTACTGAACCTACTGCTATCCAAGCCCAAGGATGGCCTGTTGCTCTAAGTGGTTTGGATATGGTTGGAGTAGCACAGACTGGATCAGGGAAAACACTGTCAGTAAGTCAGAGATTTTTTTGAGGGCTATACAAAAACGTGTGAATTTAAAAGTTTATATATCCTTCAGTGTTCTTTTGGGGGGGTATGTAGGAACAATGTATATATTCAGATTAGAAATATTTATAAGTTTATATTACCTTTGTTTAGACTATAATGCAACTTTTTTTTTCCCTAATTAGTATTTGCTGCCTGCCATTGTCCACATAAATCATCAGCCATTCCTAGAGAGAGGTGATGGGCCTATTGTAAGTATTCACTTTATATTTATTTCTCTACAAAGTTATGCAGATAATGGGTCAGACTGCATGGATGATCTTTTAGGTTTTGCAAAACCAAAGTAATTCTATGAATGCTTTTAGATGATGAGTGGAAGGTTTAATCAAGATTCCTTGGTTTGTGGGACAGATTTTAGATGCTTCTAGTGGTAGCTAATTAAAGCTAAGTTTTCTTTCTGCTGAAAGTTTTCTCATGACATTAATAAATTGTTATTTCTAGATTATTGTCAGGCTGTGTGCTAACAGCTGTTCTCCCTTCTTAGTGTTTGGTGCTGGCGCCAACTCGTGAACTGGCCCAACAGGTACAACAAGTAGCTGCTGAATACAGTAGAGCATGTCGTCTAAAATCCACTTGCATCTATGGTGGTGCTCCAAAGGGACCACAAATAAGGGACTTAGAAAGAGGTTTGTAAACAGTTTTTTTCTATCACAAAGGGTTTTGATGTGAATTGTGTTGTACCTTGATATTTTTTTCTCCTTACCCTCCATTATTTTTATCAGGTGTAGAAATTTGCATTGCAACACCTGGAAGACTGATAGACTTTTTAGAGTGTGGAAAAACTAATTTGAGAAGAACTACTTATCTTGTGCTTGATGAAGCAGACAGAATGCTTGATATGGGCTTTGAGCCTCAAATCCGGAAGATTGTTGATCAGATAAGAGTAAGTTGCTTAAGTTTGTTCAAATACAAATTACACTCGAATTGTTGTGAAAAAAAATTTTTTTGTTTGATTCACAAACCCCATTTTTTTTTTTTTTTTTTTTAGCCTGACAGACAAACCCTAATGTGGAGTGCAACTTGGCCAAAAGAAGTGAGGCAACTTGCTGAAGACTTTTTGAAAGATTACATTCACATCAACATTGGTGCTCTGGAACTGAGTGCAAATCACAATATTCTTCAGATTGTGGATGTTTGTCATGATGTAGAAAAGGATGAGAAGTAAGTTTTCATAAAGTCTTATGTTTTTTTGAGCCAGATATTACACTCAGAAAAAAAAATGGGTCCTTAACATTGGGTAATCCAGTACTTCCTCTATTTAAATTTTTTGTGTAAATTTAAAATGTCAAGTGGCAAAAAGTTGATTTACCAGTTAAAATGTAAAACTGTAAAATTTTTCTCCCTCTAGACTTATTCGATTGATGGAGGAGATCATGAGCGAAAAGGAAAATAAAACTATTGTTTTTGTGGAAACCAAAAGAAGATGTGATGAACTTACCAGAAAAATGAGGAGAGATGGGTATGTGTTGGGAATAGCTTTTTTTTTTTTTTTTTTTCTATTGTGCTGTTTGTGTTAGTACTAGAAGACGGGAGCGGGGAGAGCAGGAAGGATCATTCTTCAGGGTTGGAAATTTGATAGGCAGTAATTTAAACATCCCTAACACATTCTTATTCATTTTCTTTCTCTCTCTCTCTCTCTCCTCTTTTTTCTCTCTTCTCTCTCTCTCTCTCTCTCTCTCTCACACACACACACACACACACACACACAACCTAAGTGTTTAAATCACAAAAGGAACACATTTAACTGCTTTGGGAATTGGTGGCAATAACCATCATGATTTATTTGATTTCCCAACTTCCTCAATTCTGGATTTTCAAAAATCCCATTTTTTTGTCACTCATTATTTGTTGTAATAATCTTGAAGTCAAGTATTAGAAGTTGTGTTTCTTTCCTGTTTATGTATACATATGTTATATTTAGTTGATAAATTTGAGTGGGACTGAATTCATCTATATTTTGCCATTTTTAAATTAGGTGGCCTGCAATGGGTATCCATGGTGACAAGAGTCAACAGGAGCGAGACTGGGTTCTAAATGGTATGCACATATAAGCTATTAATGTTTTTTAAAAAACTTTAACCTGTTGTCAATTTTGTTCAGTGACTCAGATTTGTTCAATTCTCTTGATAGAATTCAAACATGGAAAAGCTCCTATCCTGATTGCCACAGATGTTGCATCTAGAGGGCTAGGTTAGTAGAAACACTTCATGGCTTGGTTCTCCAGAAACAAAAAACAACAACAACCATTATTTTTTTTTTTAAAGAAAGTTTATTGCTTTCTTTAACCTCTGCATTTTTCTAAGTTTTTTTTCACATAAAGGTGCAGTCTTTGTGGCAAGGCCTAGGCATGACAATCGGAGGACTCGAGGGGGATGGAGGACTAGTGATCGGCTGGCTGCTTCCAGTCGAATAGAGAGGTGAAAAGCTGAAAGCATTGTGTGCCAGTAATCTTCAAAAGGCAGAACATACCACCTTAACTACTACACCATAAACTGTTCTCTCAGGGGGAAAAAATGGAAGTTATTCACAGTTCACTCTGCCGTGGTATTTCTTCTGTCCCATGCTTTGCATGATTGCCATGGTACAGCGCTGTTTTGTACAAACTGTTTACTGTGATCTGTGGGTCTTTGAGTTTCAGTGACTTTGCTGAAATGTTGAAGAAATATTTCCAAACTTCAATGTTCAATGAAATTTTTGTTCCTTTGAAAAGGAGAGAGCAGCTTTAAAAGGTACTAGCCTTGTACAAATTGGTGAGTACTGGCACATGAGAATCTAGAGAAGGAACAACTTCTCACACTTAGTCAGTGGGAAAGGAAAGCAGTGCTTTGAAAGTTCCTCCCTCACCTACACAGTAGTCGTCATGTCGAGACCTGCCAGAGAGAGACACATTCTCAAGTGAATCCTGGCTTCTTGGAAGCGCTTGCCTAGACGAGACACAGTGCATAAAAACTTGATGGCTTTTGGGGGACAGGTATGTTTTTCTTGCAGCTGCGGTTGTAAGGTCTTGGCAAGACAAGCAGTGAGGCCCGAATTTTGAACTTCTGATGAGTGTGTAATACGAAGGACCGTGTACATTTTTGCTTAAAGGTCCTCAAATGAACACATGAAGAGGTTGCTGTGAACTTTAGTGGCCCTACTGCGCAGAAGCATTCAGATGTCACTTGATGATCTGTAAGGGGACTTGCTGAGTTGGGAATGAACTAGTGAATATGAATGCACATTCCTTGTGGTAGGTTATCACTGGGTGGGTGGCAAGATTTAATAGAGATGGAGTGTGCATTTAAATTTTTTTTACGTCACTGGTATTCCTGCAGAAGTGGATAACATTTTAACAATATTCTTTTCAGCCCATACCTTCTTGGGAATACAATTGTCTAACTTTTTATTTTTGGTCTGGCTGTTGTGGTGTGCAAAACTTCCTATGTTGCTTTTTTGCCACACTGCAACACTTTACAGATGTGGAAGATGTGAAATTTGTCATCAATTATGACTACCCTAACTCTTCAGAGGATTATATCCACCGAATTGGACGAACTGCCCGTAGTACCAAAACAGGCACAGCTTATACTTTCTTTACACCTAATAACATAAAACAAGTAAGCGACCTCATCTCTGTGCTTCGGGAAGCTAATCAAGCAATCAATCCCAAATTGCTTCAGTTAATTGAAGACAGAGGTTCAGGTATGTTCATTTGTCTGGATTATAATCATTATCGTACATAGGAATTCTGTCTCAAAACTATATCTAGTATCATCTACCTGTAAATAATAAATGCTGGAGACTTTTGAGGAATACGGGACAGATGGGTATGGGGTGGGGAGAGGGTGTCGATTATTTGTCTAAAGATAAATTGAATTCCTTGCTTGTTTTTGCTTCGTTTTGATTTGCAACATCAAGCTCTAACAGACTGGTTTTGACAACTTGGTTATTTTTTTTCTCCTCCCACACAGGTCGTTCCAGGGGTAGAGGAGGCATGAAGGATGATCGACGTGACAGATACTCTGCGGGCAAAAGGGGTGGATTTAATACCTTTAGGGACAGGGAAAATTATGACAGAGGCTATTCTAGTCTGCTTAAGAGAGATTTTGGGGCAAAAACTCAGAATGGTGTCTACAGTGCTGCAAGTTACACCAATGGGAGCTTTGGAAGTAATTTTGTGTCTGCTGGTATACAGACTAGTTTTAGGACTGGTAATCCAACAGGGACTTACCAGAATGGTTATGACAGTACACAGCAATATGGAAATAATGTCCCAAATATGCACAATGGCATGAACCAACAGGCATATGCATATCCTGCTACTGCAGCTGCACCTATGATAGGTTATCCAATGCCAACAGGATATTCTCAATAAGACTTTAGAAGTATATGTAAATGTCTCAGTTTTTCATAATTGCTCTTTATATTGTGTGTTATCAGACAAGATAGTTATTTAAGAAACATGGGAGATGCAGAAATGACTGCAGTGCAGCAGTAATTATGGTGCACTTTTTCGCTATTTAAGTTGGATATTTCTCTACATTCCTGAAACAATTTTTAGGTTTTTTTTTGTACTAGAAAATGCAGGCAGTGTTTTCACTAAAGTAAATGTACAGTGATTTGAAATACAGTAAATGAAGGCAATGCATGGCCTTCCAATAAAGATATTTGAAGACTGATTTTGAAATGGAAATTGTTTACTTTACAGTTGTACAACTTAAGTTAAATGGAAAATGTCTAGATGCTTTTCTGTATCAAATGCTAGTAAAAAGCCTAAACTGGTCTTGCATTTCAACCTACAATATTGGTTGTTGGGATTAATTATGCATACATCAGGTTTACAATCTTCCCTACCCTCTTAAACCTTCATTCTCCTTCCTGCCCCCCTTACCCCCATTAAGGCTCACTTATTTTGAAAGAAATGAAAATGAGTAGTGGAGAAAGCTTCATTATTAGGTGAATAATGGACATATTTGTAGAGTGCTTTCATGTTAATATAAAAGCACTTTTCTCACAAAACCCAATATTTATTATTGGTAGTATTGCTCCCATTCCCCTGTTCTCCCCAAAGATGAAGCAAATTCTAAGCTCACAGCTAAATCCCAAATCTTTTGATGCAAAAGTGAGACTAGGGTTAAAATTATTTTCCTTGTGCTAATGCATGTGATGCCTTGTAGCATGTAAAATAAAAATTGCAGATATGTGCTTTTTGGAACAAGAAGTACTTGTTCTTTGGACTAAATGTTTGGCCTAAGTGTTACCTATAGCTAAATGTAAATTTCACTGGGCCTTAACCTTGTAAAGTGGTTGTCAAGAACCATATTCTTTTTTTCAGAAAGGGTAAATTTGGCTTTTTACTGTCACTTTTTAACAAGCAGAATTCCCATTTAAGGGCTGTGTTTTTATTTCCAGTAGCCTCACCATAGAGGGTCAGGTTTTTTTTTTTTTGTTTATAATTTTTTTTTTAATGCTAGGTATATTTGAAGTACAGAGCCAACTAGAGTAGCAGTTATCAGTGAATCATTGACATTCTGGAATGTGTTAATTGCTGATTTGAGGGTTGAAGTCAAGAATTATTCAAGCTTCTTGCATGAAACCTTGAGGCAAAAAAAATTTCCCGTTGAAAGACTCAATCAGGAGTGTAGTGGGAAATATATTAGGCATAGATGGTATTAGTAAAATGTTAGGGTGCAGATTGTAAGTGAAAAATTTCTGTATTTCCTGGAACAGACACTATTTTCTATCTTGGCCTAAATTCAATAGAAGTTTGTTTATATTGTAAGCTCAAGAAATCCATCAGTAACTTGAATAAGATTTTTATTACCAATTACTTTTAACTTTCTAGTTTCCCATTGTTTCAGAGCTACCTCTTACTCATACATTTCTATCAAATATTTAACCTGTTACTTCCCACAGACTAATGAAACTTTGTGCTTTCTACTTGTGAAGTGCTTAAATATAAAGGAATAAATGCATTTATTTCCTCCAGAGACAATTTTGTATTTTTATGAGACCTTTTTTAAGGTTGAGTCCTCTGGTTACAGGTGTCTTATGAATACACGTGGGTGGTGGGTCTTTGTAATCTACCTGTGTCTAAGAGATAACAATGTTTTGAAGGGGGGGAATTTTTTTTTTTTTCTTAATACAAGTCTTGAAGGTGGACATGCTGGCCATTAAAAACAGATTTCTGTGTCACTTAGTGGGGATGAGTATAGAAACAATAAAGGGAAGTAGCTGTTAACCCCTAACATGAAGTGGCCCAAAAGAAAAAGTAAAGCTGTTTACATTTTTATCATAAGGAAATGGGTCTAAGGAAAGATTAGCTGACTAAAAGATTCTTAAATGATTTTTTTGAACTAGTTTTTAACAAGATAATCTTTCCTCATCCTAGGGACAGTCACAGGTGGTTTTTTTTTTTTTTCCCCCATTCAAATTACCTTCATTTGAGCCCTCTTCAAATCCTAGTCCTTGCTATGTAATTGAGTAAAGTCTTTGGATCAAGGGCTTTGGTTTAAATTAAATCCTACCTATATTATATAGAACCTCCCTGGGTTTAAGATTTAAATGAAGTAGGTCCTGGTAAAATGTTGAGTGCTCCATTATTGGCTTTTTCTGATTAGACAAAAGTGGTTATTTTAAAATATTCCTATAAGATTTAACATATTTGCCATTTAGCTGGGGAACACATGCGACTTTATAAATGTTTATCTTAAAAACAGGAACTTTGCATGCTGTAGGAATGCAGTTTTTTTCGACTGCCTACTTTGGTATTTTCCTGCTTTCCCTCATCCTACAGATCCTATTCTATTGCCTAGAAACTCACTTTCCTGTAAATTTGCTTAGTTTTCAGGACCTGTCTGTCCCATTTATTCTTTGGATTCTCCATTGCTCATTGGAGTTTCAGACTAAGTACAGTGCTAATACTACACGTTCCCTTAAGGTTGCTGTAACTGTCCTAACTAAATTTCAAGTCGCCATTTAATTCTAAAAAAGCTTCCCTAGCTAGTACAGTTCTCAGAACCCAAAAATTGTAAATTTCCAAGAAGGCAGAGAAGCATGTTTCCTAAGGCTAACCTGTTTCAGAATTATATTAACTAGCTTCCGCAATCTCTTCAGTCTCGCCCCAGCAAAGAGTCTATCTTGCCTCCATTGACAGTAGCTAGTATGTTTGTCTCAATGTCAGTAGCATGCCCGTTTTCCTGTAATTGTAATTGGAGCATAAAAGACTAGGTTTTGTGCAGTACTGTATCTAACATAAAGCTTTATGTGAAACAAAAACGACTTGATATGATAGCAAAATTTTAGAACGGCCATGCTACTACGAGGGCAGCAAGCTCAAACTGACGTCCTTAAATTGAGATCTCTATGTCTGTAGGGTTATCGGATTCTAAGTTTAAAAAAAAGTGCTATTTTGATTTGTATTAATTTTAACAAGCTGCATCAGATTATCTGGGAGAGAGGTTGCTAGGAGGTGCCCTGAACTGCAAATTAGCCTCCTAGAGAGTTTACATTATCCAATAAGGTCTTTGCGGTGGTGGCTATATACTCTGGCAGTCCTTGGCTTTTTAAATAATTTAAAGGATGACTACACCTGTATCTAATTTTCACGTATTGTATTTGATGTTTGAAATAATATATATACTTTATGTAGTAATCTAGTTTACATTTTTTTTGGTTTAAAAATTTTTTAACCAAAGCCATTTCCGACCCTGTGCCGGAACACGGAGAGTCGGAGGGCAAAGCTGAGGTAGGAGTAGCGGAAGTGGGCAACAACCACAAGGCAGGAAGAGGAGGGAGGAGCTGCTCGAGAATGGAACTTCAACGAACATATTGCTTGGAGGGAGTGTTAGAGGACTAAACGTCTGCAAGCTGGGCTGAGGGCGGAGCAGCCAAAGCTTGGAATAGCGAGGGTGGAGCTCAGCCCCCTAAACAATCGTGGCTTGGAAAGCAAACATCGCGCTATTTCGGGCGAAGCGGCCGGGAAGCAAAAGGTGCTCGTCGCGAGGATACGTGACTTGGTCTCTTAAGTTGAGACTTGGGGATGCAGGTCTTTTGCTCCCATGACTTCCGGTGCGCCTGCGCACCTTTCTCCAGAATAGTTGTGGCGGTTTATTGAGCTGAGGCTTCTAAAGTGAAATGGTTTCGGCTACAGTGGCTGGGGTGGCTCGCAGGACTTGGGACTGCGCACAGCCCAAGATTTGGGCTCCCCTAGAGGCGGGTGGATGGGCGAGGCCCAAAAAGAGACGACGACAGCAGAGGGCCTACGTGAAGCCTCCAGACGGAGGTGATGACCACCCGCCTGCCCCGGGGCGCGGCGCTGAGTGGAGCGAGGCCCTTTTGGACCTCTGTCGGAGGAGACATTTCTTAGTGGGGACCCAGCAGCCGCTCGGGAGGGAGTCTCTCCGGAGCGGCCACCACCCCGACTTCGGTCCCCTTGGCGTGGGACTCAGGAGGAACCTGGTTTCGCAGTGGTGGTCCTCTGTGGCGACGTTTAGGGAGCATATCTTCCCGCTGGACACCCCACACCACGAACCGTGGCCTGCCAGCCTTGGGGGCCGAGGCTTCTGCCTGGCCCCTGCTGACGCTCTCCGGGCAGTCTTGCAAGATGAAGCATTAAGTAAGGAGCAGCTGGTCGCCTCTCTGGAAAGCATATTAAAAACTTCTGGGACGCTACGGGAGAACCTCTATCACGGTATGCCTGGCATTTTCATGCTCTTAGAAAAATGCCCCGACGGAGTCTATCCGGACCTTATTTAAATGTTAAATTACAGGATCATCTTTGTATTATAAGAAAAAGAAAACTCCGATTTGGGGGGCGATATTTTTGAGCTTTCAGGGATTTTTTTTTTTTTTTTGATTGTCAGATATCTCCCAGAATAGTATTCTGGCATTTACTATAAAGTTTGCAAGAAACTGGCCCTCTTCACGTTAGGTACAAGAGTGTCAACTAAACTGATATCTTTTATTTTTACAAAGCCTTCATTTCCCTCTTCCTGGAGAGCCATCCCACTGAGGAATGACTACTGTGTAATGAGCTTCAACAGGTTCAACTTATGAGATAAAGGGCTTTGACTGTCACCTTTTTTGTGTGAAATATGCTAATGGTTATTTCCAACGGAGGCAAAATAGTATCCGCTTTTACTAAAGAAAAATGGTTTTATTGATTCAGTGAGTAAGCAATTATTAAGCGCCTACTGTTTGCCAGGCATTCTGCCAAGGGCTGGGATTACAATAAAGAAAACTTGCTCTCCAGTTAATGAAGAAAGGAGGTGGTGGCGGCGGTTTGAGGGAGGGAGAGAGCAGGGAAGATATTCACCTCAGAGATCCTGGTAGAAAAGTCGGAGAAGTTGTACTTTGGGACTACTGCACTATTTTGGGGCAATCAGGTGAAAAATGAGATATCCCGAGCTGAGCTCCTTAAATGGAAGTTCATGATTCCAACCGTCTAATCGAGAAATCAAGAATGGTAATAAAATGGGAAGTATCGAGGCCTGATGAGATCTTGCTAGCTGATGAGGTTTTCCCAATAAAAAGCTTTCAGGGGCATGGTGGAAAAGTGAGAAGTGCCAAAGGAGTGTAACCAGGTGAGGAGTAGGTAATTTGAATCGTACTTTTAAATAAAAACGTGTTTTCTTAAAAAGCCATACAACATCATTTCCAGGTTTCTGTGGAGTTAGTTTTGAAAGTCAGTAAAATAATAAACAGAACCAAGTGTAATTTTTCTTTTGCACGTGGTAGCATTTGTAGGAATGTAAGATTGCAAAGATGGAGCAAACATGTCAGACTCATTTCATTTGGAAGTCTGGAAGTTTGGTAAATTGGGTTGAGGTACTATATTTGATATTAGATTTCAAATGTCACCATAGGCATGTCACAACTTCACTGAGCCTCAGGTTCCTCTTCTGTAAAATGGTGCTACCTATACTTACTTCCAAAGAACTTGGAAGATTTAAATGAGATACTGTGTGTAAAACACTTGGTAAGCATTCTAGTGCTATATCTAAATGTTATTTTTTTTTTTTAAATTATGAACTCAGTAAGATTTACAATGCTTAGGAAATCTATAAAAATCTATAGAGACTAAATTTTTTTGATGGAAGCACCAAAATATTCCCAACCAAATAGGTTATCTTTAATATTAATATCAGATTAGTTGGCAGTCATTTAAAATCAATAGATTTTAAAGTGATTAGAGAAGTGAAAATTCTAAATTGAATCAACTTTAAGGGGAATCTTTTAAAACTATTGATTTAAAATGTTTTAGTAATTGTTAAATAGAGGCTGCTAACTACAAGAAATACTGAACCAAAATAAATATTTTTTAATGCTGCTTTGTCATCATTGATACTATTTACGTTGTCTTAAAATTAGAAGATAATGTAAATTTATAAGACAAGTTAAGCTATGGAATGTAAATTTTGAAAGTTAAATGGCTTATATTTTGACAGGTGCTTTGAAACACTATGTTAATTGCTTGGATCTGGTAAACAAGAGACTGCCATATGGACTTGCTCAGATTGGAGTGTGTTTTCAAGATGTTCATGATAATGGACAGACATATGATTCCATTAAAAGGCATAAATTCAGGCAAGTATTTATTAATGGGTATGTAAAGAAAAATAAGGGTTCTGTCCCTCTCAGCCTTCAAGTAGCTTACTGAAAGGGAAAAAAGACATGGGCAAAAGGCGCTAATACAAAATTGAATGTTATAAATACTTAAAAAAGATACAGATAAAATATCGAGAATTGAGAAATTGGGAAATATACAGGGAAGAAGACTTAATAGAAAAAGCATTTGAAATGGGTGTCAAAAGATAAGCAGGATCTCTACTGTTAAGTGATTAGGAGGGTGAAAAGCTGCTTTGTTGAATTGCTTG
Organism: Antechinus flavipes; assembly: GCF_016432865.1. Classification (NCBI taxonomy): domain Eukaryota; kingdom Metazoa; phylum Chordata; class Mammalia; order Dasyuromorphia; family Dasyuridae; genus Antechinus; species Antechinus flavipes. The sequence goes on from NC_067401.1 coordinate 162,119,820, forward strand.
GGAAGCAGAATAATGCATGTGTTTTAAGCACCATGAGTAGTCCCTGTCTGAGTAGAGCACAGATTATTTGGAGCCAAGAGTAATGTGAAGTTAAAGCTGGAAAAATAGGCTGGTACCTAAATGTCTCTGAACCAACATTTTTTGATTTTTGAAATCAAACTTTTTTAAAACATAAACAATTTTGGTTTTACTTCCTGATTTTAAAGGCATTCCTGGCCTTTCTGGTTTTAAAGACTAGGTGAAAAGACCATGTCTTCCCTGGTGTGGTTTACCACTGCAAGAACTGCAGGCCAGTGGCTTGATTTCTGGTTGCGACATCGACTTCTGTGGTGGAGAAAGGTATTATTTTATTTTTTCCCAATTATATTTACTTCACTTTGTATCAGTTTGTGAAAGTCTTTTCAGGCTTTTCTGAGATTATCCTGCTTATCATTTTTTTGTGTGTCTGAGGGAGGTAATTGGGGTTCAGTGACTACAACCTCTATTCTAAGGTCACACAGCTGGTAAATTTAAGTGTTTGAAGTCAGATTTGAACTTAGATCCTCCTGATTCAGGGCCAATGTTCTATCTACTGTACCATATAGCTATTTCCTGTTTATCATTTCTTATAGCATAATATTCCATTATGATCATATACCCCAACTTGTCCATTTCCAATTGATGGGCATCCCCTCAATTTCCAGTTCTTAGCTACAATAAAAAGAGTTACTATAAATATTTTTGCACAAAGAGACCTGAGTTTCAATTGATAAATGACGGACAAAAGCAGCTACACCCAAAGAAAGAACACTGGGAAACGAATGTGAACTTATCTGCATTTTTGTTTTTCTTCCCGGGTTATTTATACCTTCTGAATCCAATTCTCCCTATGCAACAAGAGAACTGTTCGGTTCTGCAAACATATATTGTATCTAGGATATACTGCAACATATCCAACATATAAAGGACTGCTTGCCATCTAGGGGAGGGGGTGGAGGGAGGAAGGGAAAAAAAAATTGGAACAGAAACGAGTGTCAATATAAAGTAATTATTAAATAAAAATTAAAAAAAAATATTTTTGCACAAATAGGAATCCTTTCTCCTTTTTTTTTTTTTTTTTTAATCTCTTTGGAATATTGATCTAACAATGGTGTTTCTGGATCAATGGATCTGAGTAATTTGATAGCCCTTTAGACATAATACCAAATTGTTCTTCAGAATGGTTGGATCAGTTCACACTTCTGCCAGCAGTATGTTAATATAGAGAAAGTTTTCTCTCCCATACTTGTGAACTCCAATGAGTACTGGTGTGAACACAAGTATTGTATCAATTAGTTCTACTTAGTACCTTGTTTCAGGTTCTGGCCCAAAACATTCTCCTTGTAAGATTAGATCAATGATACTAAACATGCTAAATTAGATAATTATTGCCTCTATCAACTCTAATGACTTAACCGTTTGTAAAGATTCCAACAGTATAGCTTAATGGGCCTTAAGTTCAACAGAGACATATAGATTCAAAATCCTCTTATCACAGATAACTTTCATGTATCTGTATATAAAAAAACTATTTTGGCATGTCCATGAAATGAACTTATTTGGATATTGCTTACAGTTTAATTATTTGTGTAACATGTTAAATTCAAGATTTGATATTTCCAATAATAATCTATGCAAAAAAGTTGACTGAAAAGTTTTAGAATTGTTGCCTGTAAAACCTGTTTCAAATGTTAATTATCTTTCTTAAACTATAGTAATTTCATAACAGCTGATGCATGTTAAAAACAACTAATATCATATAATCAGGAATTCTGTATAAAAGATTTTTTATTTATCAGCACTACTTAATGATTATTAGAAGCTTTCAATGGCTTCTTATTACATACAAGATTTAAAATTTTAAGTTTGTAAACTTCCTGTCAGCAGAAATTTCAGGACACATGAGGACTCAGGACACTGAGTAAAAGGACCATTAGGGTTTTTTTCAAGCGCTCATTGGTTCCTTTGCAAAGAGTAATTTAGTTGAATTACAGAATTGGAAGCCATAAATTAAGGAGAAAGCAGTGGAAGCACTTATGTAAACTGACAAAATGTATCTGAAAAAGGGAGGAGACATAGGGCAATAATGGTCATAGATGAATCAGCAAAGGTTTTTTGAGAAAGAGGAGTTGTAGGCATGTGTATAGGCAGTAGGGAAGCCCAAAATTGGGAGAGATTAAAGATTAATAAAAGAGTGAGCATGATAAAGGAGGCAATCTCTTGGATAAAACAGGATGGAATAGATCACTTGAGCATATAGAGGAGTTAGTTTTGGCAAGGAGAAAAGGGCCATATCCTAATGCGAGATGAGTGAAAAGTAGGGGAATGCATCTGATTGATGGGAGATAAGAAAATTCCTTCTTGAATTTTTTTTTTTTTCCAGTGAGATAATGAAGCTGAAAGGTTGTCATGAGAGGTTTGAGGAGGGATGAAAAGATTTGAAAATGTATTATGGTCAGTGATTGATTAGAAGAGATATAAAAAGATTGTCTTTTGGCAATTAGAGCCTAGTAAATGTAACACAAATTTTTAGTGAATCAATCAGCTTGGTTTATTGATTTCCTCTAGTTCCGTTCTGTAGAACATGAATAGAAACCAGAAGAGTAAATACTAAGAGTAATCCAGAATTTGAGATTTGTCAAGATGATAGGACAGGAGTGGGGGAAGCAACAAGGGACTTGAGTTTAAGTAATAGTAGTGTTGAACTGGTTTACCCAAGCAGTCAAGATGGGGGAAGGTAGCCAATACAGGAGTGATAGCCTGGGAAAAATGAAAAGTGGACATTTTTATGAGGTTGACAAACAAGGATAAGGGATGCTAAAACCATGGGATTCCTAAAAAATTGCGATCAAATAAG